>NC_087513.1:163100496-163798835 GCF_963921805.1 Phalacrocorax carbo
TGAATTTCATACTTTATTGCATCATTCATTAAGAATATGAGGTATAGAACAGAATAACAATAATACCGTATATATAATGAAATATAAGTAATGGATACTAGATCAAAATTCAGAAAAAGACTAGCTTTGTTCTTTAATCTGCCACTGATGACCTGTGGGACTTAAAGGCAACAATAAGAGTCTGCTTCTCTTTCATTTACTTACACTGTGAACTTTTTACGATTGAGACTTTTCTTACACATGTCTGCACAGCACCAGAAGCACGTGAGTCTGAGATAAATATGCACTTCGATGTGATCCAATAGCTATTTTGTCATAATGAGCCCTTCTATTTGTTTTCCAGTACTGCCTGATCTTACAGGTTCAGACACTCCTTTACAGTCTTCCTCAGTTCTCCTCACAGTTTTCTGGATAGCAATTGTTTGATATTTGCATATCCTAGGTCAGAAGTGTCCTGAAGTCCTGAACCAAGAACACAAGTCAGCATTTTCCCTCTTACACTGTGAAATAATCTAATGTCAAATCAAATGACATCCTCCTCCCACCTAAATGCATGTAAGAACCCCTGTTATTCACAGTCTTCACTGTAACTACCTATATCTCCTGCAAAGTGATGCAAGTTAGACATAACTTTGCTTAACTACCAAGTTTTGGGACCATTTTCCTAGAAAGTAAGACAACAAGAAAGCAATCTAGATCTTCAGGTTGATAAAGTTTGAACACAAATTCTTCATCTCAAGTGGATGCCCTTGTCAGGGTACCTGGAAGGAGGGTGTCTGCTCCTTTGAGAGTATCTTGTCAAAGAAGCTGCAAAGATCTGACCAACACATGATAAGAGAGGTCACAATAAGAACAAACCTGGTCAGTGGCATTAACTGATACAGATATGTGCGGTGTGAGAATGTTTATTTTTTTCAGTTGGGAGGTTAAGGAAAGGGAGGGAGACAAAACACACAGAGACATAAAACCTGACCAATTAGCGTTAACAAACAAGAACCAGAAACAAGCCTGGTCAGTCACACCAATTGATGGGCTGTCAAGAAACTGCAGGCAAACCGGGACTTTGCAACGCATGATGATGCAACCCTGGGGGTCCTGCATGTTGGAGGGGGTCGGCTGGACTGTGCCAGCTGATGAGGCAATGCTGAGGGGAAGGGGGAGCAGGGACAAACAGAAATGCAGGGAGGCAGAAAGGGGTGTAAAAGGGGCCAGTTAAATATTAATTGGAGCTGGTCAGTACACTTGTCTGGCTGAGCCCTGGGCCTGATCATCACAGTCTGTCCCGTCTTCTTATTAAATCTTTTCTTACCTCTGTGTAATCTCACTCTCTATCCTGTTCATGTGTGTGTGCTGCAAGAACTCACTGCCAGCTGCTGGTGAGACCTCAGTGTGTGCAAGTGAAATTTGGGGGCAGCTACCGGAGTCAGACCGGGGCTGTGGGCACCGCTGGCCCATGGTGTCAGCTACTGGAGCCTGTGGGGTCTCAGCATCAGCTAAAGGAACCACTGGGAGTTTTATCCTCCAGCCACTGGGGTACGAACAGTGTGTGTTCCAAAAATCAGCTTCTGGGGGGACCGAGGTGAGTGAGGGGCTCAGCTCTGGTGGCTGGAGCGGGACCACAGGTCACAGCCCATGTGCCTGGTGCTGGCTGCTGAGGGCGACTGTCTGTATCTCCCCAAACCAGGTGTGCATGGGGTACACACGTGTGTTCACTGGCAAACTTCAAACTTGGCTCAACGGTGAGTGTGGAGAGGCCTCAGGTCCGAGCAGGGGTATCAGACAGGTGGAGGGTCCATGCTGGTACTTGGGGGGGACCTGCAAGCGTGGGGTGCCTGTGGGACACGTGTGTGAGTGCTGCGTGTTTGTAGCGAGCACCCGGCTGGACCAGCCGGCGAGCCGGTGACCTGTGGGGCAGGTAAGAGGTGCCAGGATCCAGGCGGGGGTGCTGGGCAGGCAGAGGGGCCACGCCAGTACTCGGGGGATCAGTGAACGTATGTATGCTTGTGAATCTGGAGAGTGTCGTGTGTGTGCTGCACTAGTCACCTTCTGTGGGTGTCTGTGTGACCAGCCGTGTCGGTGTCCTCTCTGTGTGTGTGCGTGTGTGTCCCCACATGCACGTGTCCCTGGGACACGTGCTCAGCTTCACTGCCAGTTGAACCTGCAAACCTAACAACCCCTAGCAGCCCTAACACACTTTAAACTGGTTCAGATGGTTCTTCAATCTTCCTTTTGACATTGGAGACACAGGCAGAAATGCAATGATCACTGCGCCAAGGAGAGCAAGAAAAAGGGAACCTGACTTTGGCTTTGTCACAATGGAACAAGCTGAAAGGGAGAGAACTAAAACTGTGGTTTACTTTCTATTCAAAGATTCGTGTAAAATGCCCAAGCATTCCACAGATAGAACCTCCTGTCTGCCTCTGGCTTCCTGACCTATTTTCTGACTGCTTGACATAGAAATATTTTTCAAATTATCAACACAGTAATTTTTTACATTCAGGCTGGAATGAAAGCTAGTTAACAGCAGTCTTTATCTAGAAAGTTCTTTCTCTTTTTTTGGCAACAGTGTAAAATTTTGAATTTTGCAGTTCTCATTTCTAGTTTAAATTTATTGTACATTATGTCAATGATCAGTCTTCAAAAAGGTAAAGAAGAATTTAGTAAAAAAAAGCCATTTAGGTTAAAATTTACAACATACACAAAGTATATTTTACATGCTTATGGTTTGCTGGGAGAGGGTGGGAAAATACAGATCTGTCTTTCTAGCATAAATGAAATATATCAAATCATACATACATGTAAATTAATGTTTCTAATTCAGGTAAATATACATGATGATCAGCATCTAAATCTCCACATATTTCAAAAATACCAAAAGCAAAATCATGCAAAATAGCATCTAACAAAATATTTTTAAAACATCACCATCTGTTTCACCTTGTGTAAGGGATGTGAAAGTTCATGTTATGCATGGTATACTGCCATAAGCTAAATATGAAAGGACAACTTCATCTTAGAATTAAAAATTAAAATCTGCAAACATAAAACAAAGGTTTTCCTTTACAATCTTTAATTATGTTATTTTCAGTTCCCTCAAATATCCAATGTTTTAGAAAAGGAAAAGGGGAGGTTCTTTTCTTCATTTCAGCCTCAGGAAACATATCTCTGAAGCTCTACCATTTATCATCCTGAAAATCCTGAAAGAAGCCATATATATTTGAGATGTCATGTCTTGTTTGATAATACAGTTATTTTTAATTTGGTTCACTGTGCTTAAGATGGTAACTTGGATAATGTCAAATAAAACAACAAAAAACAAAGAAGAATTGAATAAGACACACCATTTTAGAACAGCCCAGGTTGGAAGGGATCTTGAAAGACCATCTGGTTCAACCTTTTGTGTGAAAGGGAGCCTAGATAAGGTTATTTAGCACCCTGTCCAATTACATCTTGAAAACCTCCAGTGATAGGGACTCCACCATGTCCCTGAGGAGGCTGTTACAGTGACTGATTGTTCTCACTGTAAAAAAAATTCTTACATCAAGATGAAGCCTTGCCCAGTGCAACTTGGAGGCGTTGCCCATTGTCTTCTCCATGTGGCTCTTTGTGAAAAGAGAGCCTCTGTCCTCTTTGTAGCTGCCCTTTAAGTACTGCCAAGTTGACTTCAGCTGTTGTAAAAACCCTTCCATTTGACTGACAACAGTTAAAAATTTATTCTGCTTACTTTGTTTTCTTGAACAATTTCACTTAAAAAATGTTTGAGAGACCCCAGACAAAGAGGACTCATTAACCATGTTTGCAGTGATTACAGAGAGCAGAATCACATGCTGGTCACCTGGAAACTTCCTGTAACACTGTTCAGGTGCATTAGCTTTACTACCTGTCTTGCTTGCATTAACTCTTACATTAGTCTGCTAAGGTCATTGAGTCGGCAATATTAAGGTTCCAACTCAACTGAGCATTTAAATACAGGCTTACGTATATTGCTGCCTCGGAATGGATTTAAGCACATGGTTAAATGCTTGGTGTGCCACGCCATAATCTTTGAAAACCCAAAGTACTATGTCATTTTTATATTACAAGGTCTTCTAAACATTTCCAAAGTCATATAAGATTACATGTACTCCATTATTATCTTTGGTTGTTTAGCTGTCGTAATTGAGACAGATAATGCTTTCAAGGGTTTCAGCTGCCAGACTCTGCAGAGTTCTACCAGGAGAGGCTCCAAGTGTGCAGCTCTCAGCTCACACCAAGAGCCTCTCCCCTTTCAGACATCTGCAGGACAGAGCCTAAAAAGATCCCAAAGTATACCACAAATCCACAGTATCATTGGTGGCCTCTTCTGAGGTTTGGGGTTTTTTTGTTACTATTATTCAATATAAAGAAATGCCTAAAAAGAGTCACACAACTGCTCCCAAACTAGCAACAAATGTAGCTCCTCTCCATTTACCTCATTAAATCAGAAATTAAATGTACTATTTTGCCTCTTGCTAAGATGATTAGCTGTCACATGAAATAGAAATCTTCATGAAAAACATAATCCAGATGTTATTAAAAGAGCTAAGTGAACAATACATGGAAATTCCAAAGTTCTTGTACTTTTTAACTGGGACACAACTTACTGTTTTTCACAGCATTTCAAATGTCCACCTTCTCCTTCTGCAATACATTAAGCAGAAATTCCCAAAACAGACATATTACACCCTGTGATATGTGATTCCTCAGGATTCATTCTACAGAACTTCCTACCAAAATTGAGAACCGCTACCCCAGTAGTATTTTATTTTGTGGGAATAGTTTCCCAGATGAGCACAATATTGTGCGCGTTCGTCCCTTGTCTGTGGTCTCTCTGGGAAACTGAAGATTCCTACCTGCAGTGCAGAAGTGCCACCGCTGACCCTCTCCTTTTCTTCTGAATTCCCTCCCTCCATTTACTGCCAAGATATCACGAGGTGATACTTGACCTGCTAAGGCTATAAGGAAATACAACCCCCGTTATAGGAGGTTAGGGAAAGAAGGGTATAGATATCTTTTGCATACCAACAATAACATTTCCCTCATGATAACCTTTTTGCAATGTAAAGCATCTCTTCTGCTCCATAATTTTACAGTTGGAGCATCCCGTGTTTCTGTTTGTGTCCCCTGTCTCTTGTCCTGTTACTGAAAAGAGCCCCACTGAAAAGAGCTTGGCTCCCTCTTCTTTACCTTCCTTTCAGGTATTTATAGACGTTGATAAGATCCCCCTGAGCCTTCTCTTCTCTGGGCTGAACAGTCACAGCTCTCTCAGCCTTTTCTCACATGAAAGAGGCTTCAGTCCCTTAATCATCCTTGTGGCCTTCTGCTGGAGTCTCTCCAGCATGTCCGTGTCTCTCTTGTACTGAGAGGCCCAAAACTGGATGCAGTACTCCGGGAGTGGTCTCACCTGTGCAGAGTGGAGGGAAAGATCACCTCCCTCAATCTGCTAGCAACACTCCTCCTAATGCAGCCCAGGAGGATGCTGGTGCTCTTTGCCACAAGGGCTCATTGCTGGCTCATGGTCAACTTGGTCTCCACCAGGACCCCCACATCCTTTACTGCAAAGCTGATTCCCAGCTGCTCGGCCCCCAGAACATCCTGGTGCATGGAGTAACTCTTCCTCAGGTGCAGCACTTGGCATTTGTCTCTGTTGAACTTTGTGAGGTTCCCATCAGCCCATTTCTACAGCCTGTCCAGGTCCCTCTGGATAGAAGCAAAACCCTCTGGTGTATCAGCCACTCCTCCCAGTTTTGTGTCATCAGCAAAATGATCAGGCTAAACTCTGCACCATCATCCAGATCATTAATGAAGATGTTGAGCCGGACTGGACCCAGTATTGACCCCTGGGGTACACTGCTAGTTACTGGCTGGCCTCCAACTAGACCTCATGCCACTGATCCCCACTCTCTGGACCTGGATGTTCAATCAGTTTTCAAACCACCCCATTGTCTGCTCATCCAGCCCATACTTTGTCAGCTTCTCAAAGGACTAACTGACATCCAAGTAGGCAATACCCACTGCTCTCCCCTCATCTAACGAGCCAGCCATTTCATCATAGAGGGTTATCTCCTTGGTCAAGCATAACTTCTCCTTGGTGAATCCATGCTGACTACTCCCTTCTTGTTCTTAATGTGCCTGGAAATGGGTTCCAGGACTACTTGTTCCATCACCTTCCCAGAGATGGAAGTGACGCTGATTAGCCTGTAGATCTCTTTATCCTCCTTCTTGCCCTTTTTGAGGCTAGGAGTGTTATTTGCTTTTGTGTTTTCCTTAAGCACCTCCCTCAATCTCCATGATCATTCAGATAACCAAGATTGTCCTCAAAATTACAGTCATCTCCTTCAGCACTCATGGATGCCTCCCATCAGGGCCCATGGAGTTATGTATGTCCAATTTGTTTAAATATTCTCTAATCTGATATGCTCTTCCACCAAGGGTAAGTCTTCCTAGCTCCAGGCTTTCCCCCCGGTCTCTGGGTCCTCAGATTTCTGAAGGCTGGTTGTATTAGTAAAGACTGAGAAAAAGAAGGAATTGAATACCCCAGCATATTATGTGTCCTGTGTCATCAGGACTGCTGCCCATTCAGCAACAGGCACATGTTTTCATTAGTCGTCATTTTGCTGTTTATGTGCTCATAGATTAATTTATTATTGCCTTTGACATCTTTCCACAGATTCAACTTCTCATGGGCTTTGGTTTTCCCAACTCCATCTCCATAAGACAGGACAGCAACTCTGTACTACTTCTGGGTCATATGTCCCTGCTTCCACCTTCTGTATACTTCCTTCTTACATATGACTTTTGCCAGGAGCTCCTTGTTCATCCATGCAGACCTCCTAGCATTTTTGCCTGAATTCCTGCCCAGTGGGATGGACCATTCTTAAACTTGGAGGAGGTGGTCCTTGAATATCAACTAGCTTTCTTGGCCCCTCTGCCCTTCAAGGCCTAATCCTATGGGACTCTTTCAAGAAGATCGCTGAAGAGGCCAAAGTCTCCTCTCCTGAATTCCAGACCTGTGATCTTGCTTTTTGCCGTGCTCCCTCCTCTCAAGATCTGAACTCCACCATCTCGTGGTCACTGCAGCCAAGGTTGCCTTTAGCCTTCACACACCCAACAAGCCCTTCCTTGTTTGTAAATATGGGGTCCAGTAGAGCACCTCTCCTCATTGGCTACTCTATCACTTGTGTCAGGAAGTCATCGTCAATTCTCTTCAGGAACCTCCTAGATTTCCTATGCTCTGCTGTGTTGTCCCTCCAGCAGATACTGGGGTGGTTTAAGTTCCCCATGAAGACCAGGGCCTGCATGTGTGAGGTTGCTTACAGCTGTCTGTAGAAGACTATGGAAGAAGGCAGGTGTTTTCCTTTCCTAGAATAGGCACTTCTTCAGTTGCAGACTAAATTTGAGCTAACAAGTGATCTTCAGCCAAAATCTGAAAGCACCTAATCAGTTTGTTAAGGTACAGAATGTTAGAAGGGAGACAGACTGAACTGCTGGCTGGGATTTAGGAACACTGCAGGTGCCCAAGTCCCAAATAAACAATGTTCAGGGGGGCTGGAATCAATGTGAATCTTGGGGAATGTTATATTTCAGACTCCTAATAGAAAATGTTATAAAAAACCAAAAAATTCTGTTATCACAGAACTTTCTGTAGTGTAATGGATTAATCTGTGTTTTTAAATAAACTTTAAGCATTTACACCTAAAAACAAAGTATTTGCATGTGTGGAACTAAAATTTAGGCTTTGCGTGACTGTTTTGAGTCTTCCCGCTGTAGATCTCATCCACTGCAGGATCAGGGAATGGGATATGAAGATATTTCATAACTGTTGTCACTGAAGGGTTAAATAAAATCAATCAAAATTATTGTGAATCATTACAATGAATATTATATAAGAAAGTAAATTGTACATGAGAAGTAGAAAACTGATCAACATCCCTTGCTGTGTCACTGATGAGCTCCTGCGCATGATACTGCTAAGCTTTTGTGAGATAACATGTGTCTATCATATTTGTTTTCTGGTATTCAAAATTAAAGATGTAAGGATACAGTGCATCTAGCAATCAAGAAATACCATTAATGAATATAGGGTGAAAACAATGCCAACAACAACAAAAAATATCTTAAAATGGTAGAAGAATCTAAGGGCTGGTATGATGAGAACTACAATAACTTAGTTTTGATAGGAAAAGCATAATTATCTAAATGTTCAAACGGGTAATGTTTTACTGATTACACTATTCGTATTTTACATTCTGCTGTCATTTTATCTAATTTCATATAAGAATTAACTTTCCTTGAACAATAGTTCTTTTCACTTTGTGGTCTTCTGTAAGATAACAGACTTAAAACATTTGTGAGTCAACTAAGGGGAAGGGTCTGTTACACCAAGGTCAGCTGCCTGCCCAGGAAGTCAGTTTCAAAAAGTGAATTTGCCTTCAGAGTATATTCCATTTCAACCCGTTTTTTACAGCAGTTGCTTACAGACAACGGAAGAGCACTGAGTAGAAAACAGATCTGACAACAGCTCTGAAAGGGAAGCAAGGTTCACTCTGTTTTTGTGTGGTTTGTGGCCACCTGATTTCCTTATATGAACTAGTGTGAACCCAGCACACAGCAAACAAAATTAACAGGCCTGGTTAAGTTTGGAGCTCCTCTTATGACATTCCAGGTCAATGGAAACAGACAACAGGCCCACACAAGGTTGCCAAAATACAGTAATATATATGAGGGAGTGACATCATACATATACTACGGATACAAATGCACACTCTTATAGAAACGTTCTTGTTTCCTATTATTTTTTTCAAAAGTTGAATTTCCATAATTTTGTGCATTATAGATATTAATGAAATACTTAACTTTTCACAAAAGGAAAGATAAAGCAAGCGACATGACAAAGAACCACTGCTGTCAATCTAAAAACTGTAGTGCCTGCCTCACACATCAAACATTACTCTTACAGTGACCCCAGACAACAAACAACAATGCATGCCACTTGTGTAATAAGCAGCAGGCAGCAGTATGTACATAGCCCATTGGCAGCAACAGTTCTAGGAAGTTAGTTTGAAACAAAACCTTTTCATTGTTTTCGCTCACAAAATGCACTAGATTTTAAATGGATAATAAAAAAAAAATGAAGGTTCAATTAATATCAAAAGCTGGATAGAAATATCTGCAGAAATATCTGCATGTATCTTATTCATTCATGACTGGAAAAGGCTCTTTACCTCCCACAAAGCAAGACGATTCTTATAAGTTGCACAAATAGGCCACAAGGCTTGGCATCCACAGGGGAGAGAATAATTTTCTGAAGAACTTTACAAATTTCCAGAAATATTGACACAGAAGTGAACTCATTATTCAGTATAACTGACGCTACAGTGAAAACACATCTCAACTCGGATGCAAAAAGGATTTTTCATTTCAAAGTATTGTAACAGTAGAAGAGTATCTACTGAGGAGCATAAAATGTATAGACGTGCACGTACACACACACCTATGTATGCTAATACAGAATATAGTGAATTACTGAACTCAGTAAACTGTTCTTCAAATATGTACATGTTCGTAGCGCATGGGCGACTCCACAGACAGAAGATGCTGTTTGGAAAGCAGTCATATCAGCCTCTACCGTTATGGGCAAATTGCAGGTAAGCTCAAGAGCATCTCCAGCTCTCCAGGGACTGCATCATGGCGGCGTCCTAGGGGCACATTGTGATGAGATCTGGGTGTGCACTCCATGGTCATCCTCACTGCCACTACCCAGTTGCCATTGGAAGAAAGCACTAACATGCACACAAAAAAGAAGGCCTGGACAAGCACATCTGTTCAAATACTGACTGTGGCTTCCCAGCTCTACAGAAGTTTCAATATTATCCTGAAAATATTTAGAATTATCTCTTCAGTGTTCTCTATTTAAGAATTTCTGATAAACACGACTGGAAAGATGAAGATTTTTAAATAAACAGCAATACCACTTCATTTTGGATGGTGCAGAAGCCTGAAACTACCAACGGGAATAAATGCAGAAAATAGATCTTTGTGGTCTCATATGGTTAGAAATTGGTTAATATACTATGCTGTTGATCTCCTTAAAGAATTAACCTCTAAATTCAGAAAAGAGGAATCTCCCTCTGGAGATTTTTGTTTGAAAAAGCTGTTACAGGAAAAATGTATTTCTACAATGGAAGCAGAAATTTCTCCCCAGTTTAAAAAGCTGCTCCTACACTCTTTATCATCTGTATTAATATCTCTGTCTAATATCTCTCTCTGCCTCACCAGCACGTTGAATTTCCAAGATTTTATTCTAGAACATGTTTTTATTATAATTTGGCTTTTTCCAGTTTTGAAAACATTTTCAAGACTAACTTTCTGTAAAACGTATATAATTATGTGCTTTTCATTTGTAGAATGATAGGAGAAACTGAAATGTGGAAGTCTTCCTTATTGTGAAATAAATGATCATGAAATTACTATAGAATGTGCACCAGTAAAATTATTAATAAAATTATGATATTGTAGTAACTGAGAAGCCAACTATGGTATAATCCACTTTATTTTCTTTTCTATTGCTGCCATTAAGTTAGCAGGAAATAGAACAAAACAAGGAGTAACAGTCACCTAATAACAAACAATTAAGAAGCTATACATTAATGCAACGGAAAAATACTTATTTTTTTCTTATTAAACCAATTATTCCTGAACCATCTAAATCCTTTTGAAATAACTTCCCATTGGCTGAAGCAAAAACCACTGCTGGGAGCTAAATCAGCTGATTCTTTGAAAGCTGCCTTGGTGTTGAACACACACACAGAAACAAACAAAAACATGCTAAAGAATTCAAGCAGATGTTTTCAGTTTCTAAGATTAAGCAAACTTTGTATTAGAGTCTTCCAGTGGAATTATTCACAAAACCTGACATCCTTCAGCTTCACTGGGCCTGAGGTCAGCAAGAAAGTGATATAAAAATATTATGGTTTTTAACCACCAACAAGTAAAACCATGAGCTTGTACCAAACTCTAAGAGAACAGTGTTTGTATTGCTGCCTGACCCATTATTTTTTACAATACAGAAAACTAAAAGCCTTTTTTATCATCATGGACTTTTGAAGTGTACTTTTTCTAACTTAAAAAACATACACTGTGTAATCACATGTTGCATACTGAAAAAATAGAAACTGAGTAGTGTTCCTAAATATAGCAAGATTATCATCCAAATCTTTGAAAAGTATACATCTGAAAGTCTGCAAGGAAGTACAATTCTTTACATAGGTCTTCATAATATAAGCACGGCTTTTCTCTCTTACATTAGCTTTAGGCAAGGTACAATAAATTTAAGGACTGGCACTGTAAACATGTTATTGTTACAGCTTTGTGAGACAACTATGACGAGTGATGGTTGCCACAGATAACTGCAGATCAGTCTGAGTAACAAAAAAGAAAACTAGCTTGTTCTCATTCTAAGACATTTTTCATCAGTTCTCTTGGTAATAAAATTTATTGCTTGCTTCTAGATGCACTTTCAATATTTGGAAAATTGGAAAGAAGGATGAAGGCAAAAAGTGTGAGGGACTTTGTTTTCCATGGTACTATTGTCTCTGGAAACTAAAAAGTTGTTGCTTACTAAAAGGATGGCCATGAATACTAACTATTGCTCACATTAGCCAAGGGACCAGTCCTGAACTTAAAGGAAAAAGCCTACCATGTATGGATTCATCCACTTTATAAATGAAAATATTTCTTTTACTTAATGGTAGAAAATTATTATGGGGATCAGTTTATGTAAATCCTGTCTATGTTTCTACAGAGTTACCAGAAATATTCCATGACACGGTACATCCCCCTACTTTCTAGGTCTGCCTAACTTTGTTAGTGCCTATTCACACAGTGGCCTCTTCGCTCTGGAAGCTCTTTTGCCATGTAATTGCTTATTTACAACAGATTTGCATTTTTCTCCTGCCTAGAATGGCATTTCAATACATATTTAGGTAGGCAGGCATCCGAACTCCACCTAAGATCCCTAGGGAAACCCCAAAAACTTGTGTCATCTGCATCAGGATGGGTAACAGCTATTACCTATGTTTTCCATGACATTTTTGAGGTCAGAAAGAGGTTCTAACTCCTATGCAAACCAAAGGGGAATGAATCTTTTTGGACCCTGAACACTCAGACAGATTTGCTATTTTCAGCCAAAGAAAGAACCTAAATTAGGCAGGTTGGACTGTTTGCCTGAGGCCACCGTCTCCTTTAGAAACACGCAGTTTTGCACAGACCAGATTATCCCCACCCCCAGGGCCCAGTAATCTAAACTGGAAGTGAGACAATGCCTAGTTTAGCATCTTAAATTAGACAAACTGTATTCCAAAATATATTTCTTTTGTGACCTTTTTTTTCACTTCCACTAGGTTACTTTGTTAATTAAAAATTCAAGCTGTGTACTGTGTGTCCTTAAAGGAGTTGAAGGGGTTCACGTTCATTTTATTATCCAAGGAATGAGAATCAGCAGTTCTATAATTCAGTGTTAGGAGAAAAAGAACAGTAAGCAAATATCAGTTCCTTTTCTAACATATTTAAAAGATATGTATACAGACTGTATAAAGAAGGTAATATAAAGATTTGAACATTGAGATTTATTTCATTCTATAAAAACATATAATACCTGTAAAAGTCCTTCCTACACAGGTCAGAGTGTACCCAACAGCATCTCAAAGCCACAGGTATATGTAAGAGAGTCTGATTAACTCTTAGCTTCTCTAAGAGTGACACAGAAAATGCCAAAAGACAAACATGGAGAACTGAAACTGAAAACAGGAAAGTGGGGAAACATAAAACTATAAAGGCATCAAATCTGGACAAAATAAGATACTGGCATTATTGCACTGTCAAATGTAGTATTGAATATATAACCTAGTGCATAACGGAAAATGATGACAATTTAGTGGGGACAACACAATATTTGCAGCCAATTTCCCAACAACATGGTGTAAGCCCCTTTAATGAGGAATTCTTCTTTTATAGCTCAATGGATGAACTTAGGTGGGGTAAAATAGAGCCTAGTATGCTAGCAGACAGATTACACCAGACTTCTAGCAAAGTGAGATAAACCATAGTTAGCAAGAGTTTTGAGTCAGGTCTGCCAGCACTTTTCACATAAAGCAAACAACCCAAAGGCACCAAAAGGCTTTGGATCTCAATACGTCTGTTATACTACAACGGTGTATTTTTAAAATAGACTGACTCTTCAGTGAGACAGAACAGCAAAAAAGAATTGCTAAGAAAGGCCTGCTGCCACAACAGTTCTTCAAGAACAGTCTTTCTTAAGCCTGGCCAAATACCTGCTTCTTGCTTCCTACCCTCTCTGGATACTCACTGCTTCCTAAATATCTCCTCCTCAGCTTGACCTTCTCTGCATCCTGGAAGACTCCCCTCGCTGACGTGCTCAGCTGCTCCCAGGACAGAAGCACTCTGCAGTCATTCTCCAGGAGGTTTACCCTTACCTAATACAAAGCAATCAGATTTTTTTACTATCATCATTTATTTTGTAATATAACTTAGGCTTGAAAGACATGTAAAAAGCTTGGGTTTGCACAGACTGATGGTAAGAAAAGGTCAAAATAGTTATAACCCTTTTTTGCTCTTTAGTTTCTTAAAGAGCAAATAGAACAGCTTCCACAAATCTGAATCAACCTCTATTTTAATCACCTCAAAAAATTCAGGTAAGGATTTTAGAAATTTTGATTTTTCTCAAAGTTTTGCAACACGTTTTAATGAAGATAAGAAAGTCCATAACAAATACTATCCTAAGGTTATCACTTAATAGCACCACATGTTAATAAATAATAATTTTTAATTAAACAATATTTTAATTCATGCCTGAGATGGTCATATTCATAAATCATTTCTCCAAAGCTAAATAAGAAAGCCAAATCTAGACCAATACATGTGCTACCTCTAAGATCAAGTAAATTCTGAAGATAATGCCTAATTCAAAATCACAGATGTACAGTGGCCCTACAACCAAATTGAAGATTAAGAATTTGTACAGCCACTGAAAGTTTTAAGGGTCATAAAAATGAAGCAGATTTAAAGTAATCTTAATTGTATGGTTCCACCAAATATGTCTCCATCCATTACACATCTCCAAATGTGTAATATTTTGCTACTTTGGATTGAAACCTTTCTTGTTCCTCTTTTTCTTTCTTTTTTTTTTTTTTGTTTTTTTTTTTTTTTGTTTGCTTTAATTTCCTGGAATTCCCACCTCGCAAAAATCAGAAAACATGTGGAACGAAGTAAAAGCACAGGGGAAGGAAACGAGACCACTAGTATTTGTGTGACATTCAGTACTCCAAACTCTCTTTAGATTTTTTGTTAAGTGGATCAAAGAACTTCCCAGACATTTTGTACAACAAATTCCTCTAACATCAAAGTTCTATAAGATGTCACTTTTTTCCTGCAGACACCACTGAAAAACCTCATTGGTTTCAAAGTTTATTTTTGTTACTCAAGAATGAATTGTAGTCAGGTAGGAGTGACATGAAACAGCATAAATTCCCTTAATTACTTGATTTTTAATTCATGTGAAAACTTCCAACTTTTACAGGCTAAATCCTTCTTTTTTTTGGTTCATATAGTACTGGAAAACCTCAGTTTATGACACAAATGAGAGAATAAGACCATCAACACAAATTGAAAAATATGTTTGTTGAATAATTCTTGCCAAATGAGATGTAATCCTAGTTATCTTCCCCATATATAAGCTTCTTAATGCAAGTTATTTTTCTAAAGAACTTCATGGACCAGGTTCTAAGTCAAAGCTTTACTGTCATTACTTCTGTTTAAATAGCTACCGGGTGAAGACAGAGTCCTTAATGTTTCTTAAGTTAATGCGCATGCAATAGAGGTCTCTAACACCAAGAAGTACAAGAGGATGTAAATACAGTAAACCTTTTCCCTGAGCTTCCAGCTGAGAGCAATTATCTTTGTCAGTAACTGACAGCAATTGATTTACTGTGATCTCAACACTAATTACGCCTATAGGGAGTCACTGTTCTGATAAATTACTATTTACCTTCTCATGTGGATTCTAAATAACATGATCACAGTTTTCTGAATAGCACTGTCGCTTCATAACAACCTCACACGCCTGTGTGAAAGTATAAAAAACATATGAGTGTCTCTTATTTATTTCCTTATTCAAAGCCCCAGTGGTGATGGACTTCGAAAAACATGAACAGCGGAGCCACACTGTGATACATGAGGTGACGATTTTTCTTTCTTCAAGATATATTCAGAACGGGGAAGATAACTATAAGCTATTGCTGCACAGTACCCATTAAGATGATAAAACGAGGCTGCAGCAGCCTGAGCTGTGAATTTTGGATTGCTTTAACGATTTCTTACACTTTCAACTCAAATCTCAGTTGAGCCCAAAGTGTAATGCTTGAGTTCTGGGAGAGCCAATCTGTTTGAGGGAAGATGCTCAAGAGCAAGCAAATTAAGTTACACTGTAATTGGTGCTCCGACAATCTGCAGTAAGATGACCTCACATTCAAAATGCCAACCTTCAGCTAAAAAACAGAGCATGAACTACTGAACAGTGTGGATCCTTTGACCTTGGATCATTAAAATCTAGAAATTACCAGGACAAACAACTTCTGTCAACACCAACAGCGTAGCTTCAGAAATAACATAGAAAATGAAATGTTTCAGATGAACCATTTTTGCAATTAGGTGAGTTGTCAGCATTTTCTCACCTATGTGAACTTTTGCGTAGGGTATATCAGCCTTAAGTGCCTGTAATCTTCAGTTGCTGTCACCTAAGAAAACTGTGAAATGATACAAGGAGTATTATAAAAAATATTAAAAGCTATGAACCTCATGAGAATTCATATCAAGATTTCAGGCAAAGACGCAATCTGCTGTGTACTCTTCAATGTACTGAGTTGTAGAAAAGATCGAACATTACTGGTGTCAGATAAAACGTTTACCGATGTGGACGTGAAAATCAAAGAACTTGCAAATTTCTCTCCTGAAATTACCCGCTCCCAGATTTTTTTTTCCCACATGTTGCAAATTTGCATTTTTTATATTTCTAGTAGATTTATTAATAAGGATGACTCAGAAGATCATTTATGGGCTGATTAAAGATGAAAGTGTCCTGGGAAAAGCCTGTTTCCTGTCAATCTAAATTCTAACTGGACTCCTACATCAAATATTATATTACCAAGCAGGTAGAACTACAATTAAGATGCAAAAATCAGTACTTGCTAGCCCACACTTCATTTTTTTAGAATCTAGACATGCCACACTGCCACTGCAGCCAACATACCCCAAGTCTGATTAAAGAAATACAGCGAGCTGAATATCACTTAAACACTCGGTGGTTAAATTTCATGGCTATTGCATACTGCCAATGAGCTGTTCGTATTTTCCCTCTTCACACTATAACACAGAATCTTTCCACAGGTCATAATAGAGGTGATGATTTACATCATACATAATACCAGATTTTGAACAGAGAATACTTAATGTTTTTAATAGAGAAGATACTGAGTAACTTAATGAGGTGTTTACTTTTAGTAAGCCATTAAGTTCATTATACCTCCAAGACATACACTTAAATCCTCTAATAAATAAAGCAAGGCATTCTTCAAACTATAGGGATAAATAGCACACAGGAAGAAATTTATCAGTACTTAATGATGAGCCTGGCCTGTTTCAAGTCCAGAAGGTAATTACAGATCTTTGACATCAGTGACAGCACCCAGTCCAGATCCTGCTTAACTATTTGGAGACTTCCAGATCAAAAAGTGAGTTATTCTGATCGACGACATTTTTCTGCATGGCAGCCTTGACTGGCAAAGAAATTTCTGTCCATGTTACCAAACAAATTAACATTCTGCCAGAAAGAACAGTTTTATTAATAAAATGTGCTTTTGCAAAATACTCCATCCCAGAAACCTCACGGAAGGATAGGCTATGGAATGACCTGTCAAATGAATCTATCATGGACAGTGGGAAAGAGTAAGAATACTTTCTATTCTCAATTTTGTTGATATCACCTTGCAAAACAGTATAATCAATAGACGCTTTCATTCCCTATCTATAAGCAATCTATAAAATATATCGACAAGATCCTTAATAGGAGTTCACCACTGAAGTAGTTTTGCTTCCTGTGGCTGGAAAGACTGATACAACAGGCATAACTACAGCACCTGCAAATTAAATCTGGCACATGCCAACCTCTGGCTGTATTTTATTTCAGTTGGATTTGATTCTGTCCTGAGGAACAGAAAATGAATCTCTAATAAAACATCCCAAGAGCGTATGTCCAGTTCTCTAAACCACTGAGTGACAACAGAAGCTGTTTTAGGACTGGATTCCACATGAGACCAGCAGGTCTTGCAGTGCCTGTAAGAACCTTTCTGAAGCCACAGCTAGTGGTCAGACAGGGTACTACAGGGGCCCCTAAAATGGCACCGTCTCTAATTTTTGCTACTTAATCCTATGTAATATCTACTGTACTTCCTGTATCTCCTGTATCTGAGTATCTTTACACATATGCTGGATAAGTGAAACTGTGGTTCTCCTCTCTAGGGCAACCATGTAATTATCTTTCAACCACAGCAGATCAAAGTTACTTGTCAAAGTTATTTTTAATGATGATCTGCCAGCTTCTGCCCTCTCTGATGATTTCTTCCAGCTTTTTCCTTTTACCTTTGAGTATTTTAAAGTGAGAAGAGTGTAAGTAAAAGCATTTGATTACAGGAAATAGCAGCCACCTAGCTTTAACATCAGTGAGGAGATACCCCTTGCAGCTCCACAACATGAACTATGGTAGCTACTTGCAGAGTGCTGTTGACTGACTTCTCATTCTGACACCTCTGGGTCTTGATGCCTTGCCTTAGTGTGGTGTGATACATTTTACCACTAGACTAATTTTAGTTGAACAGAGTTGGACTTTTAGGTTTTCATGGACGAAGAACCTTCATTCCAGGCATTTGAATTAGCTCTATCTTAAGCAAATAAAATGCACAAACTATGTCCACCCTTGATGGAAATCAGAGGGACAGGATGAGTTTCATCTCACCTAGTTTAATATAGCTGATTAATTTTCATGGTTCAGCCTCAGCTGGCAACTGAACAGCACGCAGCCGCTCGCTCACCCCCCCCCCACCCCTGTGGGATGGGGAAGAGAATCGGACGAGCAAAAGAACTTGTGGGTTGAGATAAGCACAGTTTAATGATTACAATAAAATAATAATAATAATGATTATGGTAATAATGACAATAATTTTAATATAATAAAATGGAAAGGAAGGGAAAGGGAAAACAAAAGGGAAAAAAACCACAGAAACACAAACGATACAGCCGCTCACCACCCGCCGACCGATGCTGTCCGTCCCCAAGCCGCGATTGCTTCCCCCTCCCCTGGCCAGCCCCTCCCAGGTAACATACTGGGCATGACGTTACATGATATGGAGTATCCCTTTGGTCAGTTTGAATCCGCTCTCTCAGCTGTGCCCCCTCCCCTCCCCTCCCGGCTTCTTGTGCACCCGGCAGAGCACGGGAAGCTAGACATGTCCTTGACTAGTACAAGCGCTACTCAGCAACAGCCCAAAACATGTGTGTTATCTCAACATTTTTTTTTCCATTCTAATTTCAAAGCACAGCACTATACCAGCTAGAGTGAAGAAAATTAACTCTATCCCAGCTAAAACCATGACAGTATCCACCCCTTACTCCATATCATTTACATCATGCTCAGGTCCCATACTATTCAGTACAATTTCAATAATCCCTATCCATCTTCTCATCCTTTAACAGGATATACACATTTTAATTTATCATTCCCCTCGTGTATGGACCACCCCTGTAAAATGCCTGTGAAATGTCCATTGAGTTCATTTAGTCCATGACTTCGGGTTTCATCTATTGTAAGAGTCTTTCAGAGAGGTGCTGTGTGTGGTCTCGGATTGTTGCATGCTGAAGTCAGTCCTTGTTCCATCACCGCTGCACTGGTAGTTCTTGTTCTCTCACTGCTGCACTTTGCTTGGTTCAACTGAAAGTTCATTTGCTATTATTATTAACTGGGAGATTCCCACCATGATACCATTCCACTGACATGGCATATAGCAACCATAGTAGTGATGACATACAACATTACATAGCAATTAACAGCATATTATTCAGTTCATTGGCTGTTTTCACCCAAAATTAAATCCCCCTGAGGTACACACCGGACTCGTCCATCCTCCCACATCACCCACCAAGTCCACCCAGATCCTCCAGCAAAAGCAATCCCACGAGTGGGTTTGCCTTTGCCGGAGGCAGGAAGAACCCAGACTGTTTTGCCCAGCATACTTTTTTGTGCACTACAGGGACTCTATCCCCTTCCACAGTATGTAGGATTTCTGACTGGGCAGGGCCAGCTCGCCTGGCAGATCCCCTCGTGTTGACTAACCACATGGCTTTTGCTAAATGTGTATCCCAGTTCTTGAATGTTCCACCCCCCATTGCTCTCAGTGTAGTCTTTAACAGTCCATTGTATCTTTCGATTTTCCCAGAGGCTGGTGCGTGATAGGGGATGTGATACACCCACTCAATGCCATGCTCTTTGGCCCAGGTGTCTATGAGGCTATTTCGGAAATGAGTCCCGTTGTCTGACTCAATTCTCCCTGGGGTGCCATGTCGCCACAGGACTTGTTTTTCGAGACCCAGGATAGTGTTCCAGGCAGTGGCGTGGGGGGCAGGATATGTTTCCAGCCAGCCGGTGGTTGTTTCTACCATGGTGAGCACATGGCGCTTGCCTTGGCGGGTCTGTGGGAGTGTGATATAGTAAATTTGCCAGGCCTCCCCATATTTATATTTCAGCCATCGTCCCCCATACCACAGAGGCTTTACCCGCTTCGCCTGCTTGATTGCAGCGCATGTGTCACATTCGTGGATAACCTGTGCAATAATATCCATGGTCAAGTCCACCCCTCGATCACGAGCCCACCTGTATGTTGCATCTCTCCCTTGATGGCCTGAGGTGTCATGGGCCCACCGAGCTAGAAATAGTTCACCCTTATGTTGCCAGTCCAGATCCACCTCAGCCACTTCAATCTTGGCAGCCTGATCTACCTGCTGGTTGTTTCGATGTTCTTCAGTGGCCCGACTCTTGAGGACGTGAACATCCACATGCCATACCTTTACAACCAGGTTCTCTACCCGGGCAGCAATATCTTGCCACAGTGCGGCAGCCCAGATGGGTTTGCCTCTGCGCTGCCAGTTGCTTTGCTTCCACTGCTGTAGCCAGCCCCACAGGGCATTTGCCACCATCCAGGAATCAGTATAGAGATAGAGCACTGGACACTTTTCCCGTTCAGCGATGTCTAAGGCCAGCTGGATGGCCTTTACCTCTGCAAACTGGCTCGATTCACCTTCTCCTTCAGCAGTTTCTGCTACTGGTCATATAGGACTCCATACAGCAGCCTTCCATCTCCGGTGCTTTCCCACAAGGCGACAGGACCCATCAGTGAACAGGGCATATTGCTTCTCATCTTCTGGCAGTGTGTTATACAGTGGGGCTTCTTCAGCACGTGTCACCTCCTCCTCTGGTGATATTCCAAAGTCTTTGCCTTCTGGCCAGTCCATAATCACTTCCAAGATTCCTGGGCAACTGGGGTTTCCTACTCGAGCCCGCTGGGTGATCAGTACAACCCATTTACTCCACGTAGCATCAGTTGCATGGTGTGTAGAGGGGATGTTTTCTTTGAACATCCAGCCCAGCACTGGCAGTCAGGGTGCCAGGAGCAACTGTGCCTCAGTACCAACCACTTCTGAAGCAGCTCAAACCTCTTCACATGCTGCCAATATCTCTTTTTCAGTTGGAGTATAGCGGGCTTCGGACCCTCTGTATCCCCAACTCCAAAACCCCAGGGGCAACCTCAGGTCTCCCCTGGTGCTTTCTGCCAGAGGCTCCAGGTAGGGCCATTCTCCCCGGCTGCAGTGTGGAGCACATTCTTTACACCTTGTCCTGCCCAGACTGGCCCAAGAGCTACTGCATGAACTATTTCTCGTTTAATCTGTTCAAAGGCTTGTCGTTGCTCAGGGCCCCATTTGAAATCATTCTTCTTCCAGGTCACTTGATAGAGAGGGCTTACGATCAGACTGTAGTGTGGAATATGCATCCTCCAAAAACCCACAACGCCCAAGAAAGCTTGTGTTCCCTTTTCCAATTGCTTTATCTATGCCCCCTTCCCTAGAGAGGGATCCCAGTTGTTTGAAATTCCCGACTACTGGCCCCATTATCCCAGCATCAGAGCAGCCAGCTGATAACGTGCTCACCTGAATGATGCCAAAAATCTTTCCGTATATCCCGCAACTCACTCAAGGATAGGGATCGGGTAGTTTCTGTTTCTTGTACACATTCTTCCTCCTCCTCTTCTCGTGATGGCCCTGCTTCCTCATAATCTCTTTCTAAACGAGTTGACCTTCTCTTCCATGATTTCTGCTGGCGTATAGGGGCGACTGATACTGGCACAGGTTGGTCCTCTGGTTTAGCTGCAACACTTGTCACTGGCGTTGGAGTAGCTGCAGTGCCTGTCGTGGGGGTTTGAGTGGCCACAGTGCTCGTCACTGGGGTTGGAGTAGCTGCAGTGTCTGTCATGGGGGTTTGAGTGGCTGCAGTACTCGTTGCTTTCCTTGTCTTTGTCTTTTTAGATCCAGCAACCTTCTCTTTCCCTTGGGGGTACTGAATAGTGTTAAATAGGGCTCGATAGGCATAAGCCAGACCCCAGCACATGGCAGTGATCTGTATCTCTCTGGAATTGCCAGGGTGACAACATACTTCCTCCAAATGTTCTACTAATTTTTCAGGATTCTGCACTTGTTCAGGGGTGAAGTCCCACACCACGGGGGGTGCCCACCGTCTTAGGCATTTGCCCATACTATCCCACATACCCTGCCACGCATAGCTATCGAGCCTTGGGGCAGATCTCTGGATTATATTCTTAACTTGCTTATTAACCTTAGCCAGAACTGACACCGTCTGCCAAAGCAATATCAACAGATGTATCTTGACTACCCAAGGATGTTCAAGACACTGAAAAGTTGTTGTAATGAAGGAGGAGACATTATATAAGATGGTAGCTACGGTGCCATTCTGTATTTCCTCCATAAAAAAACTTCTCCGAGGAGGAGGTATAATTGCTAATTGCCTCCATGAGGTGGTAGCTGAAGTACAGTAACGGCTTCCATGCAAAACCTAAATAACTGATAACAGTCAAGGCCAGTGTTTTAATAACAAGTCTCCTAGGCAAAACATCTCTAATCACTGCAGAGCACTGCCAGCTGACAAAACCAACAGCAAGTTTAACATGTACTTTACAATCGGCATGGTAAAGCCTGGACAAACTAATACTGAGAGCAGATGAATCAATGCTGTGACCAGCAACTGTTATTATCTCAAACCCTTCGAGCCCCACGTTGGGCACCAAAAATGGACTATCGTGGTTCAGCCTCAGCTGGCAACTGAACACCACGCAGCCGCTCGCTCACCCCCCCCCCACCCCTGTGGGATGGGGAAGAGAATCGGATGAGCAAAAGAACTTGTGGGTTGAGACAAGCACAGTTTAATGATTACAATAAAATAATAATAATAATGATTATTATTATAATGACAATTTTAATATAATAAAATGGAAAAGGAAGGGAAAAGGGAAAAAAAAGGGAAAAAAACCACAGAAACACAAACGATACAGCCGCTCACCACCCGCTGACCGATGCTGTCCGTCCCCGAGCCATGATTGCTGCCTCCCTCCCCCTGGCCAGCCCCTCCCAGGTAACATACTGGGCATGACGTTACATGATATGCAATATCCCTTTGGCCAGTTTGAATCCGCGCTCTCAGCTGTGCCCCCTCCCCTCCCCTCCCGGCTTCTTGTGCACCCGGCAGAGCACGGGAAGCTGGAAAAGTCCTTGACTAGTACAAGCGCTGCCCAGCAACTGCCAAAACATCTGTGTGTTATCTCAACATTTTTTTTTCCATGCTAAGTTCAAAGCACAGCACTATACCAGCTAGAGTGAAGAAAATTAACTCTATCCCAGCTAAAACCATGACATTAATAAAGTTGTTTTAATCTAAATCGGTCATACACATTCACTTTGTAGTAAATAAAGGGAAAGTGACACCTCCAGAAGACAATTCACTCCATTCTTAAAGAGGTTAAATGATTAGATCATTTAATAAAGCTCTGATGATTCTGTAGGTCCAAAAAAAAAAAGCCTTTTCCAGAAATATGGAAACTGTGAGACATATTAAGGTTCATCTGTCCTGATGCAAGTATCTACATCTGAACTAATCATACTAGTCCATACTTGTAGAATCAATAGGGAGAACTTGGCATTTTAAAGCACAGTTCGTCTCCTCCTAAAAGATATGGCAACATGTTGCTGTATAAGGGCCTCTTTCTCTCCAGTGCCTTTAAATGAGGTCTGGATACCCAGCTCAGATATAGACCTCCAAATCATTGATACCTAAATTTGGACAAAATTAAATTCCACACAAAATACAAATTAACTCAGACCTGTTGTGAGGGACTGACCTCCCTGTGAGAGCAACACCAACATCAGTTCAGGAAAGGTATCGACAACCTTCAGGAAAACTGACAGAAAAAGGAAAATTCTGTTACAGAAATAGAAAATGAAACCATATTGTGATAAAGACATTTTATTCTGTATAATAACTATGCTGACTAGCAAGTATTACTTTTATTAAATGAAGAGAATGGCATAGTGTTCATCCAAGGCTGTTAGAAATTGCTTCTGGAACAAATAATTTGGATCTTTAAAAAACATTTGATTCTGCAGAATTTCTGAAAGATTGAAAAAAATATGTATATTGTGATAATAATTATTTTTAAAAAAGGATTAAGAGCTCATTTATATAACTTATGCTGCCCTGATGTTGATTGCAGGCAAAATGATGATGTATTTCTGGAAAAACAAAACCAGAATGTTCTTAAAAGGTGGAGAATAAAAGCACAATTAATTCCAAGAAGCATGACTTTGTGGAAAATCGGTCTTCTTGGCAAGATTGCTAATTTTTAATGAGATCACAAGATCTTTTAGTTGATAAAGTAAATGAGATGAGAATCTAAAATCTCTGCATTAATATTTAAGACAAGAACAAGCACTGTCTGAAGTAAAAATTGGCTAAATATCCCTGTTGGATCACTGAGATTAACTAGGTTCTCTAAGATCCTGTGTTGTCACTAACTGTGTTTATTAGAACAAAAGATAAAATCATTGCTGATAAAATTTGCAGGTGACATAAAATTGGTGGAGATATACAAATAACATGGTGAGGCCAATCATACAGCTAAATCTGGATCTTTTGGTAATATGCAGTTATTAGCACAGCCTAAGACAAAATAGGGCTGTCAAATGCAGGGCCAGAGGAATAAAAGACAAGTAATGCAATATCTTGAACTGAACTGATACTGAGGGACCTAGGAATATTGGCATACAGAGAGCTGAGCTAGGATTCCTTTTATGACAGTACAGTTATAAAGGATAACCCATCCTTGGCAGCATATCAAGTCAGAATTGGCGCAGCCGTATATGAAAGCAGTGAAACCAGTATTAAAATCCTGTGCCATCTTCTTAAGGAGAATGCAAGAAAGTTAGAAAGGATTCAGAAAACAGCAACAAGATCAAATCAAATCTATAACCCACGCTTTATACTGAGAGATTTATGAAGTTCGGCCGAAATGAAGGAATAGAAGTCAGTAGATGACATGACCATGAGTAATGCATTCCCACAGGGTTTTCCATATTTTTACAGCTTTAACTGCACATGAGCAGTGACTCCTATGCCTCCTGCATTCATCAGATTTGAGGAGCATACAAGGTTCATGGTTGCAGGACATTTGCACTAAGTTGTCAGAATAACTCATTACAGACTAAATACACTCATTACTAGTGCATTAACGACAGCTTATTTCCTCATGCACAATGCACACTAACAGAATTCCAGACACCTGAAAATGGTGCTAGAGGTACAGAATCTTCAAAACTGCCTGCACAGATTTGCCAGGCAAAAACATGCCTAGGAAACGCCTTACCCTGACCTACAAGGGTAAGAGATGCCTGACAGCAAGTAGCAAAAAGCAAGACTGAGTGAATGGAAGATAATATCAGGCTATATTATATCAGAAATAAGGTACACATTTTTCAGTAGTGAGGATATTAATCACTTAAGTAACTTACCTAAAGAATACCAGGAAACCTTCATCATCTGAAGTTTTTCATTCAAGAAAGGAAATCTCTTTATAAGATATGTTATAGATCAAAAACAAGCTACAAGTGTCAATGCAAAAATTACTAGGTGAAATTTGATGCCAAGTATATCGCAGCTATTAACACTAGATTACCACTGTCTTTTAAAAGCTCCTTGTATAAATCCTTTAGACTAATAAACACTTTAGTAATAGCAAAATGCTTCCAAATTGTTTTACATATACCTGAATGCTTACATCCTTTCCAATGGAATTGTATCTCATTGCTTTTCACAAAACAGACAGATGTCTGTCTGTGTTTCTTTTTTTTTCCTGCTTCTTGTTTTGTTGTGTAATTTGACATAAGATTGCAGTAAGAATTTGGAAGTTCTTAGAAGTGATATGAATGAGGCTATAACATGAACTGAAACTACCTTTCTTGCAGGTAAAGAGAAAAATGATTCTCTGAAAGATGATAGGAAGGGAAGAAAAACCCCACGACTCTGCCTGTGTAAGGATGACAACTACAGCAATATCTGACAAAATAACTTGTGAAATATCATCTTAGAAGTTGCATTTAACGTTGGTAACCTATGAGAGCTTTTATATGCATATACAAGAACAACCATGTTATGATGAAGCAGATACAACTAGGTAGCCTAAATCATTAATTCCAGAAATGTAATTTACAATAGAAGGAACCACGTTTATCCTGTATCAGCTATGTCCAAGTTTTGCTACTAACCACAAAGCTTACAAATACATTGGGGGTCCAAGGAGGTGAAATAGATACAATTCAGGTACCTGACATTTTCTCTGCAAAGTTCCATGTTTTCTCTGCAGTGTTTAACAGTGACAGAAATCTCTGCTTCAACCATTGTCAAAGACGTACAGAAATAAGACAAGAGATCAATCAGGCAGAGATTACTCCGTGTAGACGACAGTAACACATTGTCTCAATATCTCAGGTACAAAGAAAACAAGGAAGACATTTTAAGTCATCACTCTTTCTGCATGTAGTATTGACAGGCAGTCAAGGACTTAGGTCACAATACCTGATTAAACAAATTTTATTCATACATTTTCCCTATGAATCTCATCACAAGTTAAAGAAGTGCATTTATTTTCTTTATGCTTTTTTACCATTGGCAAATTTTTATTTGCTTTACCAGCAGGGTTGTTTTTTTTTTAACAGTGTAAACATATCTCATGAAAATAATCCTTATGAAAATCTCCTTGCCCCATCACTTTTTATCAACTCAGATAATTAGGATCCATTTGTGAGTGTAAATATCATTTTACAAACCTCACCCTATCTGGTTACACTTTCTTCTAGTTGGTTAGACTGTATTCTCTGAGTATTATGCTTCAATATTAATGGCAAATTATACAGAAATAATAAAACAAGTCAGTCCTGATAAAATGTTTAGATGCTACAATTATGCAATATATATGCCACAAGTATGTTATAAAGAAGCTAATAAATGGAAAAGCCAAATCATCTAAGTCTTACAGCTATAAAAGTATAAAATTATCTTCAAGATGCTTAAAGTATATGTTCTTGCTATTATACACCTGGAGGATCTATTAACACGGCCTCACATGAGCACAAATACTTTCAGTTCCATGTTTTTCTTTATTCTCATTTCAGAAATCACATCCTTTGATTATAAGTAAAATGTGTAACTTCATCCTACCTGAGTCTTGTCCAATGCTTCAGCTAACTTCAATGGAGAACAGAACATGCGCAAAAACAACTGTTAGGGATCCTGTACGCGCTGAAGTTTAGAAGCTGTACTACGCACTGCTACATGCTTTCTTTTTAGACACACTGTAGACATGACGGAAAGCCAAAGTACTTCTCATGTTTGTTTTTCCACACTCTCGGTGCAATGCAAGTTTTCTATTTTTCTAGCTCTTTGGCAAAGACTGCAGAGTAACTTACCATTAGACAGATTCTAGCCCCTCAAGAGGCTCAAGGATCACCTAACCCATCATTTAATTACTGAGAAATAATTAAATCTTTATAAATAATGTAATATTTAAATATGTACTAATTAAATAAACATAAATTACTGGACTTCCAAGAACTTACCAGAACAAGCAAGCTGATTGTTCCCCTACTTTTCTCAGCCGTGACTGGTTCTTCACGTCTGAAGCAGATATAACGTAGTGCCATTGGTAATGAACTACTTTCTCATTAGAATTAAGTTTAAGACTTAATCACTTTTATGTTAGAAATGAATGACAGGAGGATTCCACTGAAGTTACTGAAACTCTGAGCTATGGTTTATCACATGCTATTTCACAAATCTTTTCTGAACAATGTCAGGCTCACCTTTGGTTTGAGGATTGTTTTAAAAGCCCTTATGCAATACAAAGCATATGACCACTATACTTCAGCAGTATTCCTTCAAAAAATAATGAACAGCTCTGCAAGCAGTTTGCTATTAAATGGCTTTGTAAACCCTTCACATTTGCTCAGCACATTCTTTTGCAAAGTCTAGGAGACATTCAATTGTCCAAGATGTTGCTTGGTAGCAGTTTGATCATTTGATTCTTACTGGGAAGATTAAAACTAGAGCATTTCATCATTGTAGTCAACTTCTACCATAGTGAGTCAAGAGAGCAAAGGCAAAAATGACAAGAGCTAATCTGAAATTCGCATTAGCACAATTGCTAATCAGATGCAGCTTCTGATAAAAATTCCACATAAAAGCTTTTTGCTTCAGATATCACAGGCAAGAATAAAGCACAGTTCAGCACAATATTAAAATATGGCTTCAAACCTCTTGTGGTTCAAAAAAAAGCCCAACAAACTCCAAATGCAAATGCTAGTAGTTAAACTTTCTAAGAATTTTAATTATTATGTGCTGCTGTAATAGCATTTTATTAAAAGCAGACTATGAACAGATTGATCAAAGTGATGTAAGAGCAATTTCCAGAACTTCAGTCCACAAATATCTGTGATGCTCAAGCTTCATCTCTACTGATAAATTAAACATGTCGGTGACTGTTCTTTGTTGCTGACGACAATGTACGTGGCATGACTCAGAATCAGCATACTGACTGCCAACGGTAGATGTTCTTGACCTATATTAACTACAGAACTATACATAGGAAGTTTTTGATATTGTGCTAGATGGTATGGCTAACAAGCAATCAGGGGACTGTTCTGACAATTAAACAACATAGACAGTCAACTCCAGAACACAGGCATGTGCCCTGATACTCGTTTATTGATTCATTAATAAAAATATGGCTTTAATTTTCAGACTCAAAGTTTTTAGCTGGCACTTGGATGAAGCACAGGTCAAGACTGGCAAGCAGAAAACCATTAGTAAATATACAGTGATGATGAATCCAGAGAAATGACATGATATTTAAAAGTTAGGTCCCTGACTTTGGAAAGGTGATTCACAGAAACTGCAGTGAGTGACTAAGACCGCACACAAACGGTGCGGATAGGTGTAAACCTCTGAACTGTACAATGCTTTAATATTTAATGACCTAACACTTTATTAACACTGATTAGATGAGTTCTGCTGTGCAACCCACAAAAAGCAACTTATCTTGAGTAAATGCTGGAAAATCCTGAACACAAAAATATTTTGGAGTTCTCATCTTCCATGGAGTTTCAGTGCCTTCGCCAGAACTTTGTATGAAGTATCTCCACTTACTTGCCGTAAGTATTTGTCACTACTCTCCATAACCAAAAAGAACTTTCTGAAATTCTAAACCAAACTGATTAAAACTTAAAATGTCACTAGTGGTGCCTGCAGCAGTGTACAAAACCTCTACCTTGTTCAGGTAAGAAGCAGCATGGCATTAACTCCCTGTGCTCAAGAAAGTAAAAAGCTTGTATCTTCAAATTCTTACGTTTAATTTTCAAGGAAAGATAATTTTTAATGTGTAAACAAATTAAATTTGGCGTAACTAGTCATTTCTTATTTTGGAGACAATGCACTGTATTTCTTACTCTCACTTCAGAGATGTCTGCAGCTTAAAACATTAGGCTAACTTTAAATAAAAGAACTGACATATACCAAAAAGGAAACAGGTCACTACTGACCACTAAGAGAAAAAAAAAAAGAAACAGGTGTACCCTACTCCAAGAAAATCAGTTATTCACAGGATGCACACAGGATATAGTCAGTAGGATGAAACATAATTCATTTAGTGAATAATAGATAAGGAAATAAGGATAAATATACCAAAGCATGAGATTAGCAATCCAAATGCATTCTAATTTGCTGCCTTGGGTTTTTTCATTAATAAGCATTGACTGACCTCTGACATAATAAAGAAAGAAGTCATGCTTTGACAGAGTTTATTCACAATAACGTGTTAATGTAATTAAGTAATGTAATGTTAATTCACAATAATATCTGGCTTAACAGTTACGAGCACCTACAACACTGTAAATTAGCATATATAAGTGCAAGAGAAAGTATTGTTCACCAAAACAATCCTTTGAAATTTTTTGAAGTGTACTTCAGTTTTAATTATTTATGATAAAACATACATTAATATAGTATGTTCTTAGTAAGTACTCCACACAATGCTGGTAAATAAAAAAAAAAATCTTTGTAACATGACCTATCACTACTTCATTCTGTCTTTAAAGTGTAAATTATGGTAAGCGTGCAAGTGATTGACTTCCATGTGAATTCATTAAATTACTCCTCAACTGAATACAGCAACACTAAAGAAAATAAGTTTCATTCCAAATTTCTAATATGTATCCTTAACAAATGATGCATATGCTAAAATCAGAACTATTTTGCCCAATTACCTCCTGTCTTAAAGAAACATAATTCAATTTTAACTTACACTGCAATTTCCCAATTAGCACACAGCAAACATAACGACACGTAAACTGAAAGAAAATTAAATTAATTTTTCAGTGCAGTTCTCACAAGTGCGATACTTACAGGAAAATAATGATTTTTCCATTCAGAGGAACATAAACGGCATCTTGATTCTATTTTATCTCCTAACAGCTTGGTTGGCTCCTGTCATTTTCTGTCATAACTGAAGGAGTTGCGGACTATCTAATTTACTACTGAAAATGCAACACTTCTGTCTTCCTTTCCCTTTTTGCACATTTGCCGCTAAAACTTTTTCCATCTTAAGGTAGTCATATAAAGATGTTGATGGGGAGCCCTTTGACTCTGCTTTATGCTCTGGAAAGTGCTTTTTTACTGAGAAAAAAACCCGTTGAAGTGCTTCACTTGCCACTGTTGTAGAGGCTGAAGAGAATAAATAGACTATTAGACTCTCCTGCTTTTCCAAGGAAGGAGTTTTATGAGCTTTAAAGGATATTGCCCAGATGACCAAGATGTGTAAGTTCAACATCTGGCATGTGATCCTTCCCATAAAGCTGTGCTGAAAAAAATGATCCTTCACCTAGGATAAATTATTCTTTCCCAGTAACAAACTAATGGGGTTCTTTGTTTATTATGTTCTGTTTTGCAAGAAAAATATGAGATCTGTATCAGACTACCCATTTTACGTTTAAGGCAAGGATATGGATCCAAACGGATGCTACATGATTATGAAAACAAATTATCCTTGTTAAACCATCCGTAGAAAATCAGTTCATAGTTTTGATATTTAAAATTACTGTATTTCAATGTGTAAGGAAAACAGCTCCAGCTTACAAAGCCACTGCTTTTTGTGTTTCCACAGGCCTATTAGAAAACCACATTATATTTGATATAACAGATAAAATCTTCTTCCAGTGAAACTGATATCAAAACCTGTGTTAATTTCTAACCCCTAACCTTCGCAGAGGCAAGGAAAATTGAGGGAGGAAAAGTGAAATGTCCCTTCCCCTTTTTGGATTGGAGCTTCAGAAGAGAACAAGAGCTTCATGGAACAGAAAGTACAAGTACAAGGGAGATCCGCTGTCTAGGGTTAGGGCACTCAACCAGAAAGCAGAATATCAGGTCTTCCTCCCCTCATTAATTATGTTTGTTTTCTTTAAAAAGAATAGTGAGGGTTTTCATTAAGAAAAGAAAGATGAAGGTTTCTGCTGTCAGTAGAGGAGTCCAAACTCCAGCTTATTAGACTGAGACATCTCCTTGCTTCTTTGACTTTACCAACGATACTTTGAAAGGGAAAGGGATCAGATACCCCTTTTTCATATTTTTTGGTATCTTATACCCACACAGCAAAAAATATGAGGCAGTCCCAAATCACTACATACACTTTCAAAATTAGCCTTCAACTCTCTAAGGCAATCTGCATTTAAGAGTCTTCTCTAAGGACCAGAGTATAAACATCAGACACTGCAGAACTTGATTTGCAAGTAAGGGCTGCACATAGTATTTGATCTGACTCCATAAACAAAATAAAGTGCGTTTTTTTACAAGACATACCCCAATCAATATTTCAATATGAAAATCCAAAATTATTTATCAATACCCACTTGAACAAAATATTAAAAAATCCTCCATATTGTGATTATGAGTATAATTTACTAAAATTTCTAAAAAATTGTTTTTGACAAATACCAGCAACATGCCAGTGCAAGATGTTACATACCTTGTTACTACAGCAGACTAGACTTGGATAGAGTTTACAAGATTTTGCATACTTGCCTTTCAAAATAGAAAGCAAAAATATCTGGGTTTTGGAGAAAACGTAATGGTGCTGATGACTAAGAGAAGTGATTCTGTTGGATACAATAATTACAAAACCCTGATGGAAAATACTTTTTACACTGTGTAAAGAATTTTATAATGAATATCCAAATTTTCCTTTTGTACCTTATGAAAATTAAAGTTTTATTCAAAATGACTAAATAAAAAAGTATCTAGTAACGATTCTCTACAAGAAAGAACTCTGTCAAACTAACATAGTTTGAGATTTTTATTTTCCCGTCTTTAACTAGTTGAGTTTGAAAGTACAATGCCATTACCTTAATTTTACACTTAATCTACTTAAAGCTTATATAATTTTATAATCCATATGAAATAAAGGATTTGATTTGCTGATTTCTTGCAAAACCTGCAATAAATGGGCAGAATGACCTCTCTTTACAAATCCATGTTGACTCTTCCCCCACATTACTCATCTATGTATTCACTAATTCACATTATTACAGCATCTACTAATTTGCCTAGTAAATCCTTTCTCAGACGAAAATATCTGCAAACCCACAGCTGAATGGAAAAAATTGTGGAAGCCCTTAAATACATAGAAAACTTTCCAAGCTCAGTAGTATGATACTTGATTCCCTATGTAACAGAAATTATATTAGCCCTGGTGGCATACAGAACAAACCTGAAACGTACAGAACAAAACTGAAAACCAAAAGTGTGAGTAAAAGTCTATTATGGAGCCAAAATATTCTTATCATACCCTTCATACAATTAAATAAAACTTTACAACCTGTAATTCAAAGACACACATTTTTCTTATATTTATTTGTTTTAAACAAAAAAAAAAACCCAAACCACCAAAAAACAGGAGTCTAGCGGAGCAATAAAATATCGAAATGTAGCAGCACCGTGTTCGTATGTGCTACTCATTGTAGTAGCACAGTGTAAAGCATTTCTATGAAAACATCCAGGATTCACTTTACACTTTGATGTGAAGTGCTTGTTTCTTGAAAGTATTCTGCATTGTACTGATAACTCCACATACTGTTTGATGCAAGGCTGGTTACATCAAGGCTGGTTATGTAAGTTGCCCTTTAATGAATTCCCTCAGGGCAGCTATAACCTGTGTTCCCATACTGAAAGAACAGACTAACTTCTTTTCAAACTAAAAGGCTAAAAACGCAAATCAATCTATAAATAAAATCATATTTTACACTGAGAAGGCTCAGGTCATTTTAAATTTCAATGTTTTCTCCATCTTTTATATTAACAGCCTCAGCTGTAGTTTTGTCAGAAAATCACAGTACTTGATTCAGTACAAAGACACGGAGAATTGTTTTGTACATGTTATTTTATGTGGTTCTAAAATATATATCAGCACTTGATCATACTGTCATTAACTGGTAATAGCAACCAGCTTTCCAGAACAGGAGTATCCTGTAAATCACTGAAAAGTATTGCAGCGGATTTCCAGCAGAAGACAAGCATGGTGAAGACTGAAAACAGAAATCAACAAGAGTTTTCAGTTCTGACATTGATTTCCTTATAGCTCCACAAGCTTCTCTTGATTAAACCTTAACAGGAAAATAAGTCCCCCTTTCTTCTGATCCAACACCTAAAAGTTATAATATTTTTTATCAAATTTCCTATTATTTTCAACCACAATCTGCCACCTCCCCACCACCCTCATTCCTCTGCAATATTTTCTGGAAAGCTACACTACTTTCTGCCTCATGTTAAGAGCAGCTGGGTCACACTATCACTGGTTTCAGAAATCCTCTCTCTCAGTCCAAATTCATTCCCACAGTAACTGGAAAATACTGTAATAAAAGTAACCTGTCAGACTTCATTGAGCAGATTTCCAATAACATGCAGCATCACTTATGCTTATCCATTCTGTTATAAGCAGGAACACTCACAGTATAATATTTTCATATGAATCAATGCCTTTTGACCTATAAAAAATAGGACAAACTTAGATGAATTTTGAGCTATCAAGCTAAATCCCAGTTGCCACTAACAGCTCACCTTCATGCACTGCCTTCTTCCACTGTGTAAATTTGACTATCATCTCAGGAAAAATGTTTTTCTAAAAAATAATATGGATTTTGGAAATGGCCTCATTAGTCTTTTGTGGAAAGAGCTGACATGATCTCTAAACAATGTAACTTTGAGCTAAAACATACTTTGTTTAATCATTATGGGCTGAAAGGGACAGAAAAAAAATCAGAAATCTACTGAAGCACTGAAGGGTCTATCTTACATGGAAGATTTAAGGTCAGGATTTGTGTGTAGGATGGTAAGCAACCTGTTGTATCAACTGCCAACACTGTGCAACCAAAGCCAACAAAATACATACACACAGGATATAAGTGTACCCAAATCCAAGGAAGACCTTCTTGCACATATATCCTGTACATATATACCCTACATAACTTTAGATCCTTCCCTCCTGTTTGCCTTTAATAATTATTAGCTATTCTCTGAGATTTGTTAACTGATAAATGAAATTAATCTCCATGAATAGCCAAACCAAAGTCATTTTTAGCATATTTCAGAAGAGAGATGCCAGATCCCAGAGAAACATTTTGTAGTTATTAACAAGTGTTCATTAACCTTTGTAAAGATAAATGGTCTATGGCTTCAAATACTTAAAGAATTCTCCCAGACATGCGAAGCAGAAAATACAAACACCATTTGAGGTATAGTCCTTACAAAACCATGATTATTTGTGTGAATAGGACTCCTGAGGTGCATGCAATTAGGTTACTATAAATAACCCAAAAATTTAAAATAAATTTAAAACCTCACATACACACATAAAAATGTAACCAGAGGTATCAATTAGCTTATGATCCAAATTGTTTCTAAATCATCCTGCATCTGACAAATAAACACAGAATATCAGAAATTCCAGAAGGAAATTATTTTGCGAATGTTTTACAGATAAATGTTAATTTATTATACAATATTCTCCTTGGAGGTTTAAGCTGTCAGAATAGAAAGGGATCTAGTAAGACTATAATGAAAAGATCATATTTTCCCAAGGTAATTAGAATAGCTTTGTAAATTAATAAATAGAAGACATTAATACTCCCCTACTAAAGAAAGGCTTCTTAATTTACTATGGTGTATGCATAAATGCCTTTCATTCAGACTGTTAAAAGAAAGATGAGAGATAGTTAAGGGCAAAGGCTACACTTTCATTTCAGTAAAACAAAGTGCAAATGAATGGGAATTAGATGAATGTATTAGATGCAGATAGAATATATTCTTTGGAGAAAAACTTGTAATAGGGATCTAAACCAGAGAGGTTTTGGTAACGTATTACCATGCAAGACCAACAGATGCATAATTGTTCACAGGGGCAGACCAATTTCAATCACCGACGAAATCAGAATTCAGTGTGCCAAATTTGCAGAAGGGAATTATCAATAAAAAGTTTGCAAACATTAAGAAAGATTTGTGAGAATCAAAAATTAAACACGGCACTCCCCTGATCCAGTCCTCCTTGCCACAGAAGTTTGGCGTGTGGTATGGCCAGAGCAAGGGTTTTGATTTGCTGTCCTGCTCCATCGGCAGTGACCTGGCACAGGGCTGTCTGGCAGGTGCCCTTGGCCACAATCCATCACATGAATTGCATGGCTTATCCCTTCTGCCATTTCTTTGCTCTCATTTTTGCCACTCTTGGGTGTCCCCTTCTCCACCCCAGCCTCCTCTCACATACGCAACCCATACCTAGGTTTTCCCCTTTGGTCCCTGTTTTGGTACATTTGTACCCAAATTTGGAACATCTGGTGTCATTACATAGGTAGTCACAACTGGTACAGCTACTGCTGACCTCACAACACACTGCTACCCTAATGATCTTCAATGCTGCCCTCCAATTACCTGTGACATTCAGCCACTTCTCACTTAACTCCCCCTTAACTACCAAAAAAATCTAGCCACCCCTCACTTGCAATTTCTGTCAGCTTCACACATTGTCATTCGTCACAAGTGCCTATTTCTTACATCATATCCAGTAGTTTCTAACATCTCGTGTGATTACCTCAGCCTCAGAAGTGGGACTACTCATTTTTTTCTGCAGCCCTAACAGCCCTGTCTCCTTCTCTCCATGGACTGAACAAGTAAAGCCTTACTTAGAATTCACATGACTAGAGCTGGGAGGAATTAATCTGAGTGGAAGGATATGTCCACATAGGACCCTGCAGGGTGATTTGAGCTTGCTTTGCCTACAGACCGCATCCACATAAATACAACGTGAGCTGACTTCTATCTAAAAGTTGTGCAACCACCTGTGTAGCCTCTCACCAGGGCTACCCTTCTTTGCACTCCATATTTGCTCTTATTTCAGAATTCTTGACTTCCAGCTTGATTCCCCACAAGATCCCTAGCCTATATTCTTCTCCATTGACTCCCTGAAATGTAAACACCAAGCTATGTTTCTTCACCTCTCACCTTTGCTGAAAATCCCACGAACACGGATACCAACATCTCCTTTACGCCTCACAGATGTCAGAATTTGTTGTTACATATTTTTGATGTAAAAAGTCCTGGAGATTCTCTGCCTTCTTCTCTTCATCTGACGTGCGACATGAAGGCCTTCCTCTTTCCTCATACCCACTAGAAAAAAAGAATGTGGGCCCCATTTTTCTGCTAGTTCCTCTTCAAAGAAGTTGGAAATACTGGGAAAAACAGGGAATTCTCATTCTCTTGCCATTGGAAGAAGATGGATGGGATACAAAGGCACTTCATTGCTCACCTCAGGAAGGGACAATGCGAATTACTGCCTGCTAATGGCAGTGAAAGGACACATCCCATCTTGCATTCACCCTGAACGGAAAAAGCTCACCACCAGTCTTCCATAAACCTGTAGAGTCTCCATGTTTTCAGGGGGCTAAATACTTCTTGGCTATAGGAAAAAAATGAAGTTTGTTGGATTTAGGATTATTTTATTTGTATGCAACTTAGCTGGGCTGGGTTATCAACTTTCTTCCTTTGACTTTCTGTTAGTGTCAGCTCTACTCTGCATATTTTCAGGATCAGAGTATTATCATTTGTACATTGCAGGCATTGTTCCTTTTAAGTTCTCCAAAAGCTCCACTGAGAAGTAGGTGAAATCTTTACGTCTCTGGGACAAAAACACCATAGTTGACACTGTGGAGGAAGAAGTACAGTCACCCCTCATCACACTCAGCTAATCATGAAAGGAAAAGTTGCAGTACAAGATAAAGTAACAACTATCACAGGCAGGTTCAGGAAAAAGCCCAGGTATCTACAAATATGTATTAATAAGAATGCAGTAGAAGTATGGAGAAAATTTAACTTCTTTATATGGCACGATGGTGACTTATATTGTAAAAACATATCTATTTTTTTAACAAAACGTTTTTTAATCTTAGAAAAAAGAGATACTGAAGGAAAGAATGAGTAAAACTATTTGACAATTGGATAAATGTTTTACAATAGGGCACTTGGAGAGTTGCTTAGCTTACTGAAACTATTATTGAGAATTACATAATTGGATTCATATGGAGAAAATGCTGGATATTAAAAGGCTCTTTAATTCACCAGAAAAGATGTTCCCATCCAGCATGATTACCTACTGGATCAAATTATCAAAGAACGCAATGGGTTCATTTCCTCCTGACAACTTCAAACCAAAATTGGATATCTCTCTGGAATATAGTTTTAGCTAAATTTTACTTATTAAACTCAATATAGATGTAAACACATGATTTTTGACTAGATGTTCTACTAATACATCTTAGCCAAAGATTTTATCACAGTTCAGACAGCTGTAAAAAACTGCAAGTAAGGAATTATATGAACAGATCTGTGGGAGACTAACAGACTTCTCTCACATGCAGCTGGTGATAGTGATGGTGACTCTCCAAAACTTACAGCTGGTCATCGAAAAGTACAAACTGGCTACACATCACAGAGTTACGCATCAGTACTGCAGTGGAACAATACATCCAAACTGACACAAATAGTAGAGTCCTTATGTGTCTTAAAACATCTGGATTTCTGTAGAAACAGTAATGGGCACAAAAGGAATAATTCAGCCTTGCAGGCTTGACATCATTTAGCACCCACGTCCTTTCAAATTCACAGTCCGGAAGCTGTACATTAACGCTATAGCTATAAGTGAATGAACACTTCCAGTTACTACAACAGAAAATGGAAATTTCCTTCCTCATTCTTATTACATTTAATCCATCTCATAATATTTATTTTAATGTTGCTTTTTTCACATGTTGGTATTTAATTCCCTGGAATGAAATCCACAGGATTTTAACGCAATAAAAGGAGGTTCCGAATATTTAAAAATTATTCTAGGAATAATTTGTGATTTGAAGGGCATTTCTGAAATCAGTTTCCGCAATGTGAGTGAGTTTGCGTACTACACAGTGAGACTAAGGTGGTTAGCATTCTAGACTGCACATTTTTAATGTGCATTACTGAAAGTCGAACATAGCTAAGTGACTGGGGGAAAAACAATGTTAACAGAAATGAAAAATAGAATGCATCTTTTTACGTGTGACTGTAAGTGGAAAAGGAAAGCATGTAGTAACTGCAAGAAATTGGATTAGCCTGACCTAACAAAAAGTATTTAAAGGAATACTTTAAAATATGTCAGCCACAAAATGCAGTAAGGATAAAAAATTGGGTCAGATTATCTATCTACTCACACTCATCACCACAGTGTACACGCAGTTTCTAGGTCCTCACAACATCTAACATCTACCACCAAATTTTTTTCTTTTGTCCTCTCTAGCACTACTCCTTTACGTTTAGCAAAACTTGCAACCTGTTTATAATTTTAAAAGCACAGAGATTGCCATGAATTGGCTATTTATTAATTTATGAGACTCCACCTCTCACTGCTACAGTGTAAAGTCCCTTTGATTTCACCTACAAAGATAAAGGCAAACACCATGGAACTGTTAACTGTTCCCAGTTATATTGCTAAGTTATTTAACATCACAGTAACTGCAATCGCCAAGTGCAAATCCATATTATCCTCAACAGATTTTTTTTCTCTCACTGCCAACAGTATCTCCAAAGTGATGACAAAAAGTTATGCCCATCTGTATCATGTGTGATCCCTCTCATCTGATTTTAGATGCCTCCAGTGTAGGCAACTACATTTGAGCTAGTCATTTCAGACCCTTCAGAATCAATGGAGAGAAACAGGCATCTCAGCTCGCCTCTAGCACAGGTCACTGGAATTGAGGTTTTTTTTGTGGGGGGGGAAGGAAGAGGAAGGAAATGCTGGAAATTGATGTTAATGTCAACCTAATGTGTTTGACATGTTCCAACTGTCATTCTGAAAAACTGATATTCACGGTAAGATGCTTTTTCCTCTTTAGTCAATACCTCAAGTACAAACCTCTACAGAAAACCAGAAAGCTCTTATACATGATAGAGTGAAAGTATAGACATGAAAAATGTGCCAGTTATCACCCGATCTTCCACTTTTTACATACTCAGGAAGTTCTTAATAAAGCTTAGCAAGTTCAGATATAAAAAAATTCAGAGTGAGTTGATCTCACATTAAATTGGGGTTGGGGTGCCTAAATGAAGACCATAGTCACTTCAGGCTGCCTCTGCACCAGTGTAGGAAGAGAGGCATCCCAGAGAGCAGGTAAGCTTTCAGTGGCCTGTACCACCTCTGAAGCACAGGCTCTGCCCACCAACAAGCTCGTGAACCCTCTGGCATCAGCACATAATTTTCATATTCTGTTCAAAAGTGTCTGAAGGTGTGTCACAGCCAGGTGCAGTGCCTTTTCACAGCATATCACAGAGCATAACGTGTTATGACAGTAACGTCTGAGGTCCATGTAGGGTGAAGGCAGCCAAACGTACCGCAGTCTCGGCCAAATGGCCTTTAAAGATTACTTTCTGTGATGAACATTTTCAGAGAGCACAACATGGCACAAGTCAAAATGTTACCAGAAAAAAATACCAATGCTCAGGCAGCATGGGTAAATAATAGTTTCAATCCTCCTCCCAAGCTAGGTGTTATTAATCAGTACAGAAGCGGCTCAAACTAAAGCTAGGGAGGACAAATACGAGCCTAGGATCATAGTATTTTCACCCTGGGTGGGAGTATTCAGATGCTGAAGGTATGGCCATGGTGTGATGTCATATCTCTGTGACCACATGTGAGTGTGTGTCTGAGCTGCACCTCTCCCTTACTGAGAACTGTCAACATAAATCTTTGCTTGTGCTCTCTAGATGAATCATGCTTCTTTTTGTTCAAAAGCCTGCAGGCTTCTCATTTTATTCAGTTGCTACAGTTTTGTTTGCAAAGAGCTGAGAGCTGGTGGATTTGCAAAGAGCTGCGAGCTGGTGCAATTGCAAGCAGCAGAGACTTTTCTTCTCTGGGACAACAGACATCTAGAAGGACCTGCCACATCTGGATCAGAAAGGATGTTTACAAGAGCAGCTAATATAAACATTTGCTTCTCTGTTTCGCTGACTTTTAAAATCTCTCTAGAAAAAAGCTTGCCTACGCCACATTTTGTGGGATACTTGTTCCCCTGGGCGGGGGGGGAACCAACCAAACAAAAACCCCACCATATTTCACACTCCTTATTTATAATACAATCTTATGAAAACAATGACACTAAAGCCAAAGAGACTCAGGGTAAAACATTACTAAGGATTATGACAAATATCCTGAGAGTCACATTATGCAATAGACCCGAAGGACAACATATGTATGCTCAGTTACTGATAAAAAGAAAACCCAAGAACTCTTTTATATCCTGATGCAAAAAGTGAAGATACTTAATGTTCAAAACCTTCTGCTGTCCAAAAATTCCCAGCACTGAATGTCTGAAGTATATTTGAGCCAAGAGTTGGATGGGAAAGACTTAAAAGAAATGTATAAAACAGAAATAAAGTCAAATCAGAGAATTGCTGGTACTTGGAGTAATTTCTAAATATATATCAACTTCTAGATTAATTCCCACTTCTGAGATTTTGCTGGTCAGCTACAAGAGTAAAGAAACATTTTCCTTTTTCTTTTGAAAGGAAAAGAACTGGCTTCTGAATTATTACTTATCACCTTAAACCTGAATATTTATATTGATAAAGCAGCTATCTATTACCTTTTAGCTGAGATACATGCTAAACTTCAAAATTTTATTTTCTTCAGATGGATATCACTTTGAGGGATGGAAGAAATACTTCAAATGAAATATTAGTCACATCTTCCATCGCTGTAACTTCAACGCACTTTAGCATTTATTCCCAGTTAAAGTTCTCCTGAATTTCATTGTTCAGTTCATAAATTCTACAGTAACTTATAGATCTAATTTGTGGATCACTCAAATTTTTATACTAGAATTGTTGCTGTCTATTGTCTTGAGAGAATTTTGTATATTCATTAAAAACTGCTATGTTTTCAGCCTGCACTGTACAGAACTCATGCAACAAATTTGCAATGAAATCCTTATGAAGTAGAATATGATTCTGATGCATTTCACAGATGGTAGGGGTTGGAAGGGACCTCTGGAGATCATCTTGTCCATTTACTTGATTATAAATATCCAATATGAATTATACTACACTACCGACAAACTATGTCAACCTTTTAATTAAATACATTTTAGCATTAGTTATACAAATGTCTTGCTTGAAGTGGCAAGACTACTTCACTACTAGTACTCCTGCTTCCCTTCCCTGAACTTAAAGTAGCCCATTTGATTTACAGTAAAACAGATGTGGTTAATAATTACATCTTGAGATTAATGTGAGCATCTATTCTTATAAGAAAGATTGCGAAAACAGAAGTTATGACAGACCTGTAATCATAGCTGCCTTTTAATTATAAGCACTGGAAGCAGCTCAAAAGCACTGTGACTTAGGCTACGGTTTCACAAGTCTTTGGCTGCAGTACCAGACAGACACACAACTGTTTGCGCAGCTGCTTCATGAAGCAAATCAGGGACAGTATCCAATTTAAATATAATACAGAATGAAAAATTATACAGCATTAGTTTCCCACTCTAGCTCACAAAGCAGCCACAAAAGTGGTGGGGCTACTACAAAGAGCAGAGGACACAGCACATGCTGTCAAAGAGGCAGGAGTACGAAGCAAGGAATAGGAATACTTTGAAGTTCATACTGATGCTAAAAATAAATAAACAGAAAAATAAAAAGAGCTTTATGCATACCCATGATCGAAACAGGTACTTAACTGAAAAACTGTCAGTCAAAGCTATCCCTTCCTGTTTCAACACAATACTATTCCTCAGCTTCTGACACAAATAATTTAAAATAAAGTGGGGCAAGTCAAACAAGACAAAACTAGCTACTTTTGTTAATAGACATCTCCAGTACTCAGCTGGCTCACAAGCCTTTGACTGTATTTTATCCTTCCAGTACCACAGATAAGTACAAGGTAAGTTTACGTGCAAGCATAGAAACTGAAAATAAAAGCCATGCTCACAAAAGGATGATTTGATGTAGGGACCTATGTTAAATAAGTAAGTCAGGATTGTAGGGCACCTCACAAAGCCAAGAGAGAGCAGCAGATTCCTGCCTGAATCAGTTGAACCTCTATTTGCACAAGGAATCTGAACACAGATGTTAGAAACCAAAATACATAGTGAATATGCCTCTTAATAACCAAATTCACAATGGCAATGCAGTTCCTACTGAAATCGATGGGACCTGATACCTCAGTTCATGCTGTCTAACTTCAGGTACCAACTGAGGCACTGAAGCAGGAGATGAAGCAGCAGGCTAATCTTCCTCTGCAAGTACCTTTCTCTCAGTGTTGACTACAAAGGAGCCTTAGAAAGCCAGGCTCCTAACTTAGGTGTCCCAGTTAAGTGGAAGGAAGCTCGGTTTTGATACTTTTCTGGATTTAGTCCAGCCACTCAAATGCACCCCACTTAAGTACAGACAGCAGGGAGTCTTGTGGCCCTAGGCACTTTCTGTTGTTAATGGAGAAAGGTATCTCCAGGAGTCTGACTTTGGTACACTGCATTATCCTTTCTCTCCGCACACTACACTGGGAGTTAAAGTGCCTAATTTAGGACAGAATTACTTTCAGCAAATTTTCTACAACTTATAATTACTAAGTATGAGTGGACAACAGTAAGAAATAGGTACCTTTCAACAGCAAATTCAGATTACTTGTTTCAGAAAAGCTTTTCAGCACAGCCTAAACAGATGAATTAATTACCACTCAGAGGTCTTGAGTGACTCAACGTCAAATCACCATGCTATCAACTAATTTCTGTGAGTTCTACCTTCGAGTTACCACCTGTCGGCTGAAAAACTATAAGTCTTGGACTTCAAAGTCTTCACACATTCAGTGTACGAACAGGAGGGTGGGATAAATACCTATCCTTTCTATGAGAATTTGTAAAAAAAAAAAAAAAGAAAAAATATAACCTGAACGCAATGCTGCAGAAACTCCTGTTTTTTCTGTACCACAAGAGACAACATAAATTGAAGTTTGCTGGATTACTGTGCTTGTAGGTTCAGAGCTAGAGTAGGAAAAACTGTTTAGCTATAAAATGTTCCTCAAACTACTTTTCCTTCAGACAGATACTGCAGGCTTTCAACGCAAATAGTTTTAACTTTTGAAGCAAATGTAACCACGATGGTTTTTTTATTCTTCTCAAAAAAGATGTATTAGAAAAACTATATTTATAAACCATTACAGGCAATCTTTCATGGTTATTCTTAAGAGAGCTTCAAGTGAAAAATTTATAAAGAACAGAGAAAATTGGGTTTCACTTTCATGTATTTATAAGTGTGAAGGAAAGGGAGAAAGGCAAGAGTAGAATTTCTCACAATACTTTCCTTGTGAATAACAGCTGAGAAGTCTGGAAAGCAAACTAATTGCTAAACTTTCACTTATTAACAAAAACACCTTTTGAAAGCACAGTTAGAATCTCAGTAGTCTGTTATGTTTGATCAAGTTAGTTTTGACTGAAATGCTCTCACTGTCTAAAAAGAGAGGTCTTTATTTTAGTTAAAGAGTTTAAGAGTCACCTAAGAAAATGCTGTTTCTTTTGACTTCTAAACCTTTCTGGGAGGGGATGCAAGAAAAGGAAAAGGAAGAACCATAAGTGCTGCCATCACAACAAACATATGGTGAAAAAATGGTGTCTAGTTAGGAAAACAATACATTGAAACAATGAATGTACATTTATGCTATTTTGAGTTTCTGATACCTTAACGCTAAACATTAAGAGCATGTCATTCTATCATTACATATGGCATATCAAACAGAATTCAAGTTTCAGGTCTTGATCCACATCAAGGCATTGTCCAGCACTCCCCTTGACAGGATATGAATCTGGCTTCTGGGTATTTTAATGAGCAACAGTATCTGGAAAAGGAAAATTTCCAAAAACTACCTGGCTAGATATTAGCCCATCTGTGCAATTCTACCTCTGACAATAAATGTCTCTTTGTAGGAATCAAGATACTTTCTACTAATTACGGGCCTTTGACTGCTGGCCTCTTAACATGGCAAAACAACTGTGTAACTTCAGCAAAGACCCTAAAAGGATGCCACTGTATCATATACCTACTTATTCTTACTTGAGAAGCCAGATTCCTGCATGCATTCCAGTGAACTAGAGACATATACTAAGCTTTTCATGCCTGCCAAGTAAAGAATAGCTTATTTGCCCAGTCTCATTGCATTCACCAATTCCTAAATAGCAGCGTTAAAAATGCTATTGTCCATCAGTTCCACTGCCATCAACGCTACTGTCAATAAAATCTGCTTAAAAGCAATTTGAACGGGATTCAGCTACCTAACCATAAACATACAGTGCCACTAGAAGACCCCCAGAGTACCTGTGATAGCCAGAAAGACATGGCACAGGATCCAGAGGACTGCACTTCTCCAGAAAAGCCCCTGAAGCCAGGTAAGAGATTCCACGTCACCAAATATAGTATTAGATGTTTGCACTTAAGAAACTAAATCACAGAAGATGGCTAATTTGTCTGATACACAGGAACAGAACACTTTCGCTTTTAGTAAAACTGATTTTAATCTCAAATGAAAGTATTAACTAAAAATAACGAAAAATAAAAATAGATATAGAAAAGAAAGTTATCAGACAGGAAATGTATATGCATGAGCAAGAGAATGAAGTATTCAACTTAAAGAAGTATGACTGATATTAAAAAAATGAAAGTAAATAAAAAAAGAACCAGTACTCCTCATGATCTGTGAGCTGGCTATGAACTGTTATCTTCTCCTGAATGGATATGCCTTTGTTTCTCCCCATTTTTTCTCCTGAGGAACTCTGCACATCTATCAAAGATGTTGTCAAGGATGCTCTCTAACCTGGGAGTGACTACCACCACTGTTTCCTTGGCAATAAAACGGGGTTTATCTTTGCAACACATTTATTTTCTGAAATTAGTGTAAAGATAATGCAGCCATACTACAATCTCTTGAAACAAAGGAAAATTACTAAAACAAAAGGTCTGTACACACACTGCAACATTCTCCTGAGGATAGATATGCTGGAGCTTCCAAGGACAATATTTGGGAATGAAGTTTAATCTTCTTCCCTGAGAACACATTTCTCCCTCCAGCTTAGCAACAAGCTTTTCAATCACTTTTTTAGCTTGTTATTCAAGCTCTCCCAGTTGCAGGGCCCTGGCTTTATCCTTAGCCAAGCCAGTTGTCTGTGGCTTCCTCAGGCAAGGAAAAGTATTATATCTGTGCTGTACATTCTAAAAAAGCAGCCACAGAATAGGTCTGGATCTTCATGTTGTTATAATATCTAACACCTAAAACATTGCCTGTTTTCTTGAAGAGGTATTGAACCCAACAGAACTGGATTAACTATTCATACACATCGCTCAGAAGAAAAGCAGTAAAATGACTACAGTATACATAAGTAATTCATAATAATAAATTTTAATAATAATTTTTCCGAATCCCAAATTAAGGGATAAATGCTCTCTTCCCCTCGAAGACATCTTACAATTCCCATGACCATCATCACCTTCTTCTCAGACATTAACCTTCCTTGTCATGTTTCTACTTGCCTGTAGGCCTCACAGGCCTTTCCTTCACACCTTTTATATAATAAACCGCTGCCACAGCTGTGTTCTCCCAAATGATCGCTGCAATGGCCCTGCATGCTGTGGTTTCTGAAGCTTATGATACTTAGATTCTCCCACAAATCTCCTTTTACAAAATTCCTTTGTTTTAAACTGAGCTAAGCCCAACCCATACTTACTCATAGGTCTATTCTGAAGAGCATTAGCCTGGCCCAGGGATATGCTGGTCTGCTCTTAAGGAGTCTGCCACTCAAAAGGCAATCCAACAGGCTACCTTGAGTCTTCTAGCACTACTACAGTTAATTTCTGACTCTGTTTCTTTTTTAATTAAGACAAGAACTTCAGTTATCATCAACACTCCTCCTAATGCAGCCCAGGAGGATGCTGGTGCTCTTTGCCACAAGGGCTCATTGCTGGCTCATGGTCAACTTGGTCTCCACCAGGACCCCCACATCCTTTACTGCAAAGCTGATTCCCAGCTGCTCGGCCCCCAGAACATCCTGGTGCATGGAGTAACTCTTCCTCAGGTGCAGCACTTGGCATTTGTCTCTGTTGAACTTTGTGAGGTTCCCATCAGCCCATTTCTACAGCCTGTCCAGGTCCCTCTGGATAGAAGCAAAACCCTCTGGTGTATCAGCCACTCCTCCCAGTTTTGTGTCATCAGCAAAATTGATCAAGGTAAACTCTGCACCATCATCCAGATCATTAATGAAGATGTTGAGCTGGACTGGACCCAGTATTGACCCCTGGGGTACACTGCTAGTTACTGGCTGGCCTCCAACTAGACCTCATGCCACTGATCCCCACTCTCAGGGCCCGGATGTTCAAGTTTTCAATCCACTTCACTGGCTGGTCATCCCATCCATACTTCTCAGCTTCTCTGTATTCTTCCCAGGTTACACCCTTGCTTCCACCCTCTGTATTCTTCTTTGGTGTGTTTGAATTTTACCAGAAACTCCCTGTTCATCCACATAGGCCTCCTGGCATTTTTCCTGACTTCCTGCTTCTTGGGATGAACTGCTCCAGAGCTGGGAGGAGGTGAACCTTGAATATCAACCAGCTTTCGTGGGCCGGCTTTCTTTCTGCCCTCCAGAGCCTTATGCCTTCATGTAACCCTATTTTTATTACAATATACTATCCTAATTTGTGAAAAGGAGATTTGAAATCAATATCCTGACCACTGGCACTTATGAAATATCAAAAGATTCTGTGCAAAAGTAGTTTTGTGAAAACTACTTACCTCACCACATTCCTGCTGGAATATACATCCTTCTCATCAGATAATTCTCATTTTCCATTCAAATATAATGTATTTTTTCCTCTATTATTTGAGTAGCAATCATTTTACCCAAAGAGATTATTACACTTCCATAATGCACAAAATCTATTATTGTGAAAGGCTCACTGCAAAACACATGAACTGCTTAGCCTGCTTCAAAGCTACCTCTTTCAGTGCTAGAAGATGTCTTAAATAGAATTCGATCTCCAGAAATGCTAAATAATCTCACTTTCAAAAGCGGTAATAAGGATGGCCAGTTCCTCACTGGGTGGGGCTACTCAAGATCACATAAGCTACGTACATTAGCAAGCTCTGTGGTGTAATAGGAATGGATCTACAGAGTGAAACTGTTGGTGCAGATGATTCCATGTTCACACTACTTAAATTTTTGGAGGACTTTATTTCAGACAAATTCTAGTCCCACAGATCCCATACCCACTAGTAGCTGGAGATAATTATTTGTAATCCTGAAAGGCATCTTTCAGTTTAAACTTACATGTAAGGAGTCAAGCTTGTGAACCATGCATCTGCTGAGTGATGCAAACCAGAGTCCGTGAGGACAGCTGGGAGAATCCCTTCAAAAGGGGCTCTTAATTCAACCTAAATTGCTAATGTAAATGCACCCACACAATACTACAGAGCAGACTGTCTGAGTTCTCCTGTCCTCTATTCTAACAACCCAGCTTTACTTCCTTCTCTTCTCTCTAAGCAGAAATACATCCAAGAACAGACATACCTATTCAGTTTAGGCACCCACATAGTGAGTTAGTGTTGAAAAGTAGTTGGCCTGTATCACCATCCAGAATCCAGCTACACTTTTAGTTGCTTAACTGAAAGTTGAGGTAAGCATTACACAGACTGTGTTCCCCCCGAGTGATTAAATGACTTCTTAGTTCATGTAGGAAATCTACGGTATTACTAAGAATTGAACACTGTGGTCCAGACTAGCACTTTATTGAAAGATAACTATTGTTTGGTATGATCTAATTCTAAAAGAATAATTGCCAGGTTTCAAACCAAACTATTTAAAACTTACTACAAAAACCCTGGCGCTGTATTAAGCTTGTAATAAATACATAGGTAAACAGATGAAACCACTAACGTACATACACTGACACTTCCAAACATCAAGTGGATTCAGTCTGGAAACAGATAAATTCTCCTTTTTATATCTGGAAAGAGCCAGATGAGGCTCCTCCTTGGGATTATCAAGCAGCATGGGAGAAAACACTTTCCACTACTGTGAAAGCTCAGCCAGCCAGCCTCTGGCCTGGGATGTAAGATTCTCAGGGCAGGAAGGAGAGCAGGTAGAAGAAAACAAGCTCTAGCTTAACCATCAAAAACTCAGATAAGGGCAGAAGAACTTACTTGTTTAGTCCCTGCTTCCAAGACACAGCACAAGGATGCCATGTCAGTGTTGGAAGCATTCTGTTTTCTACTGTTGTTTTGAATCCACTGGCTATTTAAAATAAAATACATAAATAGTACAGAAAACAGAGTCAAAGTCCCCCTGGTGTCCATTTCTAGGTAGGCACCTTTTCCCTCCCTGAACAGAAAGGGAGATGGTAAGTATTTAGAAGCAGCTGCTACATCAAATTTTTGAAAACTTATCAAAGCAACAAGACAAAAAAGTAAATCACAAGTAAAAATGCTAGTCCTTTCATTTAATGCATTTCTCAAAGGTCCTCAGAGGCATAACTTTACCTGGTTAGTAACAACAACTAGATTAGACAGGCCTTGATCTTCACATGGCAACTAGATACCGGTGTTGGAAATAGATCTGGGAATGGACAAAGCAAAACACTCTTTCAAAAAGTCCTGAAGTAGAACTTAATTGAGACAGTATTGAGTACAAGAATTCTTCTCTTTGGATTATTTTTTATATATCTAAAATATGCTATCTAATATGGTACTGTTCTTACAGCTCTGGTGACCTAATGACATAGATAAGATCAGGATTTGCATACAGAGGTAATATCTTTTTAAGAGCTCAAAAAACATAGTTGAAAGTTTATCCACTCAATAGAGGTCAGAAGTGAAATGATCTCTTATCTACAAACGTTCGCCTAACTTATTTTATATAATACAATCCAGCAAAAATTAGAATTTTAATGATACTTTATATGATATAAAAGTAATATTCTGTCATCCTAGCATTTGTTTACCTCCTTCAGCTAGGCATGTTCTCAATCCCATACACTTACCATAGTAACAGTCATGAACCACAGAAGATAAAGTGGAAACCAAAAACAAACAACAGATAAAAATAATATTCACTAGAGAATCACATATGAAAAATAACCTGGTTTCACTTAATATGCAGGTAACTTGTAAGGCATGTTAAATTTTAGCCTGCTAAAGAAAGGAGGCAAAATATTATTTCATGTAAGGTAAAGACTCATTTAACAAGTAATAGCAAGTCATGGCAGCCTGCTTCCAAATTTATCTTTTCCCTATAGTATGCTATGGATTTCATCTGATAACCTGAAGAGGACTCGGGAGGGCGGGGGGTGTGTGTGCTCTTCATGGTGAAATAAAAGCATTGCAAGATTTCAAGATGCTGAAAGTACTTTAGCCTGGTAAGAAACAAAGTAGTTGTCATAAACAACCTTTTCCCATTTGTGACCAAAAAATAACGTGTTGGCCAAAATCTTTCAAGTCCAGTTTTGTTGTAAAACTTGATGGTTTGGAGTTCCTTTCATGGATCTCAGGCTCTAGATACTACTTTCTTAGAGGCTGGAGCCAAATTCAATTAGACAGTATGAATCATGGTGAAGCGTGCAAAGAGAAATGGAAGAAATTTGGGGAATTATCTGTTTTTAAAAAAAGCCTTAATGAATAATTATGCAAAAACTGACAGCACAGAGCAATAATGTCAGTGGGGTACAGGTCTGTGATGTTGAAAGAAATAAGTGAAAGTGACTTCATGACTTAAATGTGCAACATGACTTGATACTCCTAAGCCTAGCAATCCAAGGGATTCACTAGGGATAAAAAAATGCCTGGGTCCTAAGATCCTTAAAAAATTTATAAAACATGTGAAGAGAATTCAGAGCAACTATAAACACCTGATGTGGTATTTATACTTAAGAATTTCATGATACGCGTACCCCATTAAATCCCACTTAGTTGTAAAAATGCCTGGAGAACTTGAATAACTCAGTGGTCTTCCATTAACTCTCTGCATGAGGAAGAAAACTGTGAGGGGATACGTGTGGGGTAGATTGTATTCAGTTTTCTGATTAAATTGACATTATTCGTCTTTCAAGGAACCATTCCAGTGCCAGACTATACTACGATGAATGCCTTCATATGTTCACACTCACCACTTTAAAGACTAGAGTAGGAACATACAATCTGACTGCTGTAACACACCTTGGGCCTGCAAAATATTTCTTTACAAAATAGGACAGTGGCTGGCATTTGATTACAGCACATCTTCAAAAGCTGATACTAAACCTGAAGATCTTGAGATGGGGTTGATACTCTGTCACCCCCATAGATAGCCTGTTCCAGTGGCTAATCAACTTGGCTATTAAAATTTATAGCTTATTTCTCATCTGAGTCCATCTGGCTGAGCTCCCAGGTACCGGCTGTTGTTACGGCTTCAGTTATTAAAGATCTCTTTAGTACCCAGAATATTGTAGCTACTGATAAGCTGTAAAAATAAAACCCCAGAACAAAATACAGATTGAAGCAACTCTGAGGGGTCATCAAATCTCTCATTCTTCCTCCAGAAAGCATAAATGACAACTATAACTTTCCTGACAGATGATATTGAGGGTTTTTTTTTTCTGTTTAGAAGTTAGAGAGCTTCAGTGACAAGGGATTCCAAAGCCTATGTCAGTAGTGTTCTGCACATGGTATTCAAAATGCTGGAAAACATGGATTTATGTAACAACATACAATGGTTCCTGCTTTGTTATCTGTTCCTTTTCTAACAGTTCCTAATATGCTATTTACTTCTTTAACTACTACAGAAAATCAAGCTGTGTTTTTCACAGAATTACCTACTGTAATCACAAGATGTTATTACTGGTCAACCCAGAGACTATCATTTTATACAAGAAACAGTATTTATTTTCCCCATACATATCACTTGACATGTAATTTTACTGGATTTCATTTACTATTATAATTCTTGTTTAGCCAGTCTTGTAAAGCCTTTCTGCAACTTTTTGTATTTGGCTCTCTTCTATATTACCCTGTATAACTTAGGATCACGAGCATGGCTTTTCTTTTTGTTCCTTCTTCCAGTTTGGTGGGGTTTTTTTTTGCTCTATGTTGAACAGCAAACACCCCTGAAGAACGCTTTGGTGATCTCCCTCCACTGTAAGAATCAACAATTTCTCCCATACTTTTTTGCTAACTTGTTTTTTCTTCCCCCCCACCAGTTATTCAGTTATGCAAGGATATTCTCCGTTACCTTTTATGTCATTTATCTTGTCTATGAAATACCTTTGTTGATGGACTGTGTCAAAAGTTTCCTGGAAGACTTAGCAGAGTATAGCTATGTATACAAGGCCGAGCAAGTCAGCTCCCCAGTTCATTCCCATCTACCCTGTTCATCTGTACTGTCAAAATGCCAGTTTGCTCCTAAGATTGATGTGAGGCACCTTGACCCACTGAAACAAACCCCCAATTCACTCTGGGGACCTGGGACTAAAAAGCAGTATAGATGAGTTTGACTCCCTACAGCCTATACAGTTCACCATCACTGTTCCAGCAGCCTTTGCCACTCAAGCACCATGATTTGCCCCCCACCCAAGGTGGTTACGTTTGATGCCATGCTCTAAAAACACCACTCTAATGGGTTACCATCATTATTTCAGACATCCTAAAGCGAAAAAGAAAATAATCACACGCTGTAGAGCATAAGGGCAGCAAATGATACAGCTCAAGCCTATGCACATAGATGTTGTTCATCTGCTGCAGAAGCACTGAACTAGATACTGCTTATGCCTCGATATTGCACATGCACCTCAACCAAGCTGGGTACCTCCTCACGGCCAGAGATCAATCACCCTGCTTAGAAGATCACAGAGTCATAGAATCATTTAGGTTGGAAAATACCTTTAAGATCGTTGAGACCAACCATAAACCTAATGCTGCCAAGTCCCCCACTAAACTATGTCCTTAAGTGCAACATCTACACATCTTTTAGGTACCTCCAGGGATGGTGACTCAACCACTTCCCTGGGCAGCCTCTTCCAGTGCTTGACAACCCTTTCAGTGAAGAAATTTTTCCTAATATCCAATCTAAACCACTCCCGGCACAACTTGAGGGATTTAAGTGACCCACCTCTTCCCGATAGCTTTGAGACCACCTTCCCAAAGCTGGTGTTCCCTTAGGAGTTCTGGGGGCTGCCAGGCAACGGGCAGTGCGGGGAGCACGGTCCATTGCACCCAGCTTCCCCCGGCCTTGCCACGTTGACGGGCCAGCCCAGAGCAGACCGGTGCACCCCCTCTTTGGGATCAGCCGCCTGCTGCTGCCTGTCCACATTTACCAGTGTAGATTTACTTCATAGCTCACATTGACTGGATTCACATACCGAGTTCTTCCGATAACTGAGTATTTACTCTGTGAAAGTGGAATCAAAGCGACAGCAATAGAATGCTGCTAACATTGCATCTCCATATTAAATAGCTAGGTATGACTTCCAAAGTTTAAGGCAATGGAAAATCTAGATGTAGTGCTGTAGAACAAACCAGCACTGTTTTTCCCCAGAATTTGTGCCAACTCTAAAGTCTGCAGTCAGGGTAACTACTTTTAGTTCTTCCTATATCATTATGGGAACAGAAGCAGGTTAGCTTTTTTTGAGAAACTACTTATACTTTAATTAAACTTGACATGCTCTATTTAGAATGTTTTTCGTGCTTCATTTTGCCTGAGCACCAGATAGACTTTTCTTTGTCTTAAGAATTTTTATTTTAATTTTTCAGGAAAATGTTGTAATGCTGTTCACACACTGTATGAGATTTTACATTTTTAAATTATAATTAAAAAACCTATCACTTGTTCTGAATTATCACTGTGTATTCTGAATGCCATGGTTGTCCTCCTTTCACTGCTCCAGCAGGTACTTGCATGTAAACAGAGCAAGTTAAGAAACTACTCCTTACAGCTTCTAACAGTAATGGGTTTCACTGAAATTTAGAGCTAGATGACGTAGAGAAGAAAGGAATCATAGTCTCTGCAACACAATCTGATTTTCTTTTCTTCAGCTTACATAAAATAGTAGTGTTCGCATTTGAAGAGTGGAAAAGAAACTTTCTGGATTCTCTATGGCAACCAGCTGATTAATTGGATACACTGATTTCTTAATACTGTCTTTGACTTCCCCCTTCCTTTCTGATACTTCGAGCCATTTTAGGTTGTAATCTCTTCAAGAAAAGGCTGTTGGTTATGGTTGTACACTGCACAGCTGAGGGAACTGAGGGTGTAAAGTTATATAGAAAAGAAGAAATGAAAAAGACCACACCTATTTCCCCCTTTCTCTCTTCTCTTTCTTTCTTCCTAACACCCTAATTCTACACTCTTTCTCATTACTTCTCTAAAGTTTGGCTTTTTAGGATTTTTTAATTTCTGGTTTCTTTATTTGTGGTTTGTTGTTTGGTTTTTTTAATCCATTCCCCAGTTGATTGTCTTGACCAGTGCACAGACATAAACTGATGCTTGGACACTTTTTAAAGATCTTTAATTGACATGGATATTTTTAATTATTTATGCCACTAGTATAAGTGCTCTTGACTGGAGCTGAGTTTTAAGAAGATATGCAAAAAACTTGAGCCTGGGTGCATCTTCTCAAATCTGCTTGACAGCATGATCCTGTTACAGTTGCATTAGGTACCATAGCAACTGCAGAGAGGGAAGCTGAGTATCAAAGAACTATTTCAGCTAGGGAAGCAAATCTGTAGTTAGAAGCAAGAACAAACCTACAATCGTGATTTTTTTTTTTTCTCCCTACTACTTTTTCTGTTCTGTACCTAATTCAAAAAGTGTGATGTTCCTGAAGAGCAGTAATTTGAATTGCAATATTTTTTTCCCTTTTCCCCCTCAGGCTCCAGTGACTGCTCTGTAACAGTGACATTGTCTAAAGCTTTAATATAACTTAGTCCCTTACTTTTAAAATATATACTATATACAGTTTATGTAAGTAAAACCTGTACACCGTTAATGTAGGTGTATTCATTGGAGTTACTTAACTCCCTTTAAAATAGACATACTTGATCTTATCTTCTTTGACCATTATGGGACCAAATGCCCCTACCTCACACGTAGACACTAGATGTGGACACCTACAGTTTGAAAGAGCGAACTTGAATGTTTCGCATTCAAATTTCGCATTCGAAATTTCGCAAATTTCGCAAATTTTGTTCGCATTCGCACAAAATATAGTGTCATTTGCTTTTCTTGAGGTTATGGAGGACATTCTCCACGGGATCAGCAGATATGACAGAGGACAAACAGGACCATCACCTCTCTGTAGAGGCAAGCCTGGGGGACAGACAGGACACCCTATGACAGCTAAAACAGCGCTAGATAGATGCCTGTTGTGCAGCTGAATCAAGCCCTGAATCTCATCCCAGTGAAGTACTGTACCTTTGCCTCTGGGAGGGTCACACTGCACTAGATCACTAACCTTTTTTGTTATTATGCAGTTACCTTCTCTTCTCCTCCTGGTCCCCTTCTAACCTCACACTATTTCACCTACCACTTTCCTGGCTATTTTGTCTCACAGTAACACAGCACAGAGAGAGAAAGCAAAATTCTTTAAACCAAAGGGGTCATTAATCTGTTTCATGCTAAGGACTAAGTGCAGTGAGTGCAAGAAGGACTATATTTAAATCTTAAATTATAATAAATACTCAAGAAAACATTATCTTTAAAAGAAAACAGCAGGTTTATGATCACCAGGTGTAAAAGAAAGAAAAAAAAGCCAGCTTAACAAACCATTAAATATGAAATGGAAATATTAAACGAAGAACTAAATCTTTCCCAAGGGGGTAATAACTACAAAATTTCCTTAAACATTAGCTTCTACCTAATAACACAATAAAGGAAAAGGCCTTGCATAAAAGAAATTACAGATTTTAATCCTCTACTCTGAAGGAAACCCTTAAATTAGATAGCTACTTCAATTTTTCTAAAAACAACAAGAATAAGTCATGAAGAATCAGGTCCCTCATGGGACGGATCAAAATTGAATTTGCAGTTTCCTCTACTATGCTGACAATCATTTACAATAAAATCAGAATGAGAAAGGGAAATGGTCTGTGGGGACCACTGAGCCAGGTAATAGCCTCAGTGTAACACAGTCACACAGCAGAAAGCAAATTAAAATGTAAATAGAATTTCAATATGGTTGAACTAGGCCTTACTTTTCTTACAGGATTCCTGCTTGCAGCTTTGAAGTAACATATCAGGAGTGACAAAACTGCATACTCGGTGATAATCAGATAATTTACGTCACCAGCAATTTGTTTAAAATAACATGAGGTTAAAACTGTATTAGGCAAAAGCAAGAAAATTAGCTTACAAACTACTTAAGTTTAAAACTGCCATGAAATAATGGGAGCACAATGCAAAGCCATGCTATAACTTAAAATTTCTATTTCCCATTCTGTACATCTACAAACCTTGCAAATTATAACTACATTATCCCATCTAACAAATCACAAAGACCTTGTAGATACAACATAAAGAACAAGGAATACTTCAATTATTTAATTATTTTTATATATCTAACAATGAATAAATGTATTTATACATACATACTGCATTTTACACAGGCACAGAACGAAGACATGTTATACTCCAGTATAATAATAACATATTAATTTGGTTTGAAAGAAATTTTGTCAGCCACATAATAAGCCTGACTCCACAGAACACCTATGCTATACTTTGCACAAATTTATCTCATTCAAAACAAGCAGCCAGCCCACAGCTATCACCCTGGTGCTAGTGGAGGGGAACATCCATTGGAATTTAGATGCACCTCTCTTTGTTCTTTAAGAGAAGCTAGTTAATTGGCTCCCATTCAGCACAAAATTCCTTCTTTTTCAAGTCCCGGTGACCATACAGTACCCATTGAAAAGGGCAACAACAAAACTGGTGGGATATGCAAAACTGGAAGTATATCCAGCCCAGAGTTCATACATGTCTTGAAGAAACACTTGTTCTAAGGTAATTCAGGCTTGGCAGGTGAAACTATGCTAGTGCAGACTATATTTATAGATTATACAAACAATTAAAAATACTCACTGGAGCAGCAACATGCAACCTTCCTTTGTTGCAGGTGAGTACCCTAACCACTGAACTACGGAGCTAATTTTTCACTTTGCTTCTGTCCCAATGAATATTAAGTAGCTATACAGACCAGAACATCTGCAACAGGGCAGTCTGAGTGAAACACTGCAAAATAACACACAAAACAGCTGACTCTCCTCAGTAATCTGCTGTATTTTTAGACACTACCCAAAAGTCCTACATAAATGGCTTCTGTACATGTGCTGTACAGCTATGCAGCTGACCTACAGAAAATCTGTAACATTCTGTATTGTGGACTGCTATGCATATGCATGTTAAATGCACTTACAGAGTGAATATAAAACATTCTCTTCTGGAAGTCCAGGATCAGCAGATCTTTATCATGCCACTCCTCTAGCCTGCACAGACCTCAGTCCAAACCCTTAATGCCAACTGAGGTTTGTAGATTTATTAAAAATTGGCAATACCTGTATCAATAGCTCTTTTAAGACTCAAAGTACAGCTACCTATGCCTGCTGATAACCTATTTAATATTAGCAAATGTTCGTTTCATTACCACTGTTAAAATCACTGTGTCACCTACTTCATGACATGAGATGGACGTACTTTTCTGCTCCATTCCAGAAAAAGAACAGAAAGAAAAGCAGATGATCACTTCCTATTTTGCATTTAAGCAAATGATAAGTGAAGGGGTTTCACTTAAGTTTCACATTCCGTGTACAGAATCTACTTGCACATTTCTACCCCTCTGGCAGGAAGGAAGTCGTTCACTCTGAGCAGTAAGCCAGCTTTCGTTTCCTTCAGGATAAAAGCAGTCACCTCCAAGTAGTTGATAGGCCAGAAACTCAAATATTAGCTTATTGCTCAATAACCTGCTTGTGTTCCCAGACCTCACTCACGCCCTTGAGCTACATTAGACAGGGTGGCTGGAAGGTTTCAGGGAGTAGGGGACTTCTGAGGGCTGTTACTTTGGTGTGTATAATACACACATTGGGGCACAGCTTCAGACATCTCAGAGCAGGTAACTAAATATTTGAAATTTAAGTCTCCAAGCTTCCATTGCAGTCAAGGGTGACGCTGGGCTCAGTTCAGTTGGCTAACCATAGGTTCCCAGTGATGTTTGACATGCCCTAAGGTATCCAGCATTAACTTCAGAGTTTTTTCTCCAAGGGGGAAAATCTCCTTCCAGGTTTTTGTTTGCTGTTCAGTTCTTTTTTTGTAGACTTCCTGGTTTAATTCTCACTTTATTACTCATCGTCTACTTTTTAAAGTACAGGTGTAGTTATGTACAGTAAAAAGTCAGTATCTGGTTTGTTAAATTTTGTAATAATGTATTGTAATGTTTATTTGATTAATTCCAACTTGATGCAATTCTACCCTCCCTCACTTTTCCTATTTGCTGTTTTGACAAGATGGTTTTCTAATTAAAAATGTCACTTAAAATGCAGTTAGATTTACATGCTTTAGATGTAAAAGCATCTATCTTTAAAAATTCCACCTGAAACCATGCAATTTTAGTTTACTTCTGCTAGGAAAGAAAATTGGTTTTACCTCTCACAGAGCCTTTGAAAATGCAGCAGATGATTCCATTTCTCCTAAGCAGTATGCCAGACTCACTAAATTGCAATTTAAAAAAAAAAAAAGGGTCTAAAAATAATGCTTTCTATAATAAACTGCAAAATTCCTTGAATTTCCCATGTGGAATATGCAGTTCATAACAGTGTAATTACTAAGTATCTGTTCAAGTGACAGTGTGCATATTTAGTAGTTCTATACACAACAGTTCCACTGTAAGAATAATAAATAATGAAATTATATTTCAGGTACAAAGTTTTGAACAAATTCATGTTCTTTTAATACTGAAATAGAATATTCTAAATTTAAACCCATCTGCAAGCATCTTTACATCTAAAGCAGTCCATTCCATTATGTTATAGCAGAGAACTGTATTATCTTCTTGGAAAGGAATCAGTTCCCCATTTTTCGCCAGATCACAGTACCCATAGATTAAGCTTAAAACTGGTTAAAACATTCAATTCCTTCTTTTGTAAATCATATTTTAAGCCTGTCATAGGGCTGAGAAAAGCCTGTTGAGCGGTCTAACCTATCCCCTGGCCCCAAAGCAGAATCAGTAATTTCTGCAACATACGGCAGCTGTTGTCTTGTCCAGCTTGCTTCTATGACCTCTGGTCATGGAAACCCCCCAAAAGTTTAATCAAAAACATTTTATTGTTGTCATTGGAAAATATTTCCTCATATTGAGCCTACATTTCCTCTGCTACAGTATGAAACCATTGTTTTTCACCCACTGCATGACACAGAGCAGATAACTACTTTCTTCTATGTAGTTACCACAGAAGTTTTTGAAGGAATAGCCTAATTCTTCCCCAGGCTTCTCATTTTAAAGAAACTAGGGTTGTCCATTTCTTTAAGTTACAGCCTTAGATTTCAGAGTATATTTTTGCTCTCTTTCTCCCAATTGGTCCATGACTTTCTTCAAGTAAACTACCCAAAACTGAACGCTGGTTCTCCAGTTTATCAGTGCAAAACAGAAAAGTTTCAGTTCACAAACCTTCTCTGCTGTATTTCCTACAATGGTAGTTGCCTTTCTCACAAAGAGCATGACTTCCAACTTCTGTCAGCTTTTGATCCATGATTGCTCCCAGAACTTTTCTTACAGAACAGATCAATTCCAAGTTATGCCCCATCTTCTTATGTCTTCCACTGTTTCTCCCCCATTAAAAATAGCACCTTGCATTTGTTCCTGCTGAACATGTTTTTCAGACTGTGTTTCCAACTTGTCAAGATTATTTTGAGTTCTGTCTTTCAACGAGATTTGACTCGCTGATGTTTTCTCATGTTCTTAACAGAGAGGCTAAAAACACTAAACGAAAGTTTTTCCACATGTCCTTAGAAGTCTTGGAAATCTAAAAGGCTACAGAAAATGCTATCTTTGAAACAACACTAAACGTTCATTCTAAACTACCAACTTTATATTGCCCCCTTCTGCTGGAGTTCAGTCTTCTTTTAACCTCCTACATTTTACCAGCAAACCAGCTTCCCACAATTCTCCAAATAAGCAGGAAGCAGGCATCCCTAGCTCTATGAAAATTAAGACTCCCTATAGCCACTGCTTCCAACGGAATAATACTTTAAATTTGTACTTCAGTTTTTTTCTAATGTATGAGCACTACACAAAGTGTAAGAGTTCTAAATTAGCGTATGCCTACATTGATCAGTGTGTTACACAGACATAAAGCAAAACAGTAGTTAGTTGGGTACTAACAAAAATATGATTACAAAAAATCTTAGTATTCATTGAGTATATGAGTCTGAACAGTGCACCTACATCAGCTTAATTGTAACTCAGGTGTTGTTGAAACTAGGAGAAATAATGAAGTGATGGTAAATAAACATAGACTGAGACAAGACTCCATGAGTACAAGTGTGCATTAAAAAAAAAACAATTTAAGAAAAGACTGATGTGGTGAAAACTGTTATTACAGAAGCCCATTAAACCCCTACGTATATACCCCAGGAATGCCATGTATGCAAATAAGTATCTAAAAGATAAGAATGAGATACAGTGGAAGTAAATCCCTCTAGAATGACAAAAGACTCACTTGCAATACAGAAATAAAACTCAGGATTAATAATGAAATTTTAAGTATTAATCTAAATCTCCACATTTCTGCACTTAAAAGAGCCCCTTAATGCTGTGTTTTATGTATGTAGAGACATACTGGGTCCAATTCTAAGTTCTACTAGCATACTGTTTATCTTGCTTTGGTATTATAAAGGAACCAAAATACCACCTGAACAGATGATTTCTGAAGTTAACAAGGTTTGTATAACAGCTTTGCTCCTTAGACCAACCAGCGGGTATAATTATTTTCCTGCATTATTAAAATTCCCTACTTCCTCAGTCCACAGGGGAACAAGATCGTAGCTATGGGGAAGGTCTGCAGAGCAACAGAGAACAAGGAGCGTAACTCCGGTGAACCAGAGAGATTTTTGAGACCTGCATCCCTCAGTATAACAACAGAGTGACAACCAGGTCTCAGCCTGTCAATGTTTTTGACTTTTAATAGAATCATTCATTTTAATTTAATTAACAGAAGTTGGGATTCACAGGTATTTGGATTTTAGCTTACTTGTATCACACTTAAAACATAAAGGATTATGGAGCCAAGAAAGAAGAAAATGTTGGAACTTCAAAGTATTTCTTCACATAGCAAATAATCTAGAGGGCAATGTATCATTTGAAACCACCAGCGAGATACGCCAGGGCAGATTTAGTTTTACAAGGATGAACAGATATACCATTATTTCTTGTGGCTTGCCATGCTACCAGAGAAAGCAGCTCAGAAGATTTCAACACATTTTCTAGCTCACACAATTTATTTTAGCTACTGACTACAACGTTATCATATTTAAATGTAGTAATTGTACTGTGACCTCAAACAATACAATGTAACAGTTGGACTTCATTTAATTCTGGTCTAGGATGAAGGGGACGTTGATCTATTGTGTAGTAATAATTTCACAGAAGAACATGAAACTGCACCAGAAAAACCTGACTCAATATACTCCAGAACTTAAATCACAAAGGCCTAAGAGTTTTCCTACAGAGTAGTAAATGTGTCAGGAAATGCTGTATTGAGGAATTCGGTCTATTACCTCTTTCTTACAGAAGCATACTTGCCAAGTCCACTGTTCTGGTGACAAGTTGCCACATTCACATTTTTAAATCAGTTGTACAGCACTACTGTTGCCAAATACAGGAGCACAAAGAAAAGTCCATTTGCTTTCAGACTCTGCAACCTAATTATTATCTCTAAATTTCCCATTGAACCACACAAGCTGCTTGTTCTATCTCATTCACTGCCACTTTTTAAAGGTTTATGAGTGCTCCATGTTGAAGAACAGTGAAGTGACACAAGATCTACTATTCCGTTGCGCAGAGCTCCATCCCACTCCAAATCACCAGATTCTTAGGTGACTATTCAATTCCTCTCCAAGTTACAAACTCTGGGGATTTTCTTTCCCCTACATGGAAACTCACACTGTGTTGTGACTATACAAGGGTTGACCCTGGTGGCACTTGTTCCTTTTGTTTGGAGGTAAGGAAAAGGGTCAGCATGAACTGTGCAAAAGGAGAGGGGGTGTGTGTATATATAGGTCTATAGCATATAAAATAAATGTTAAAAAGCATTTGTTTTAATGGTCACCACTTGAATGGAGACGTTAGAGCAATCCCTGTACAGAACTCACAATCTGTTTCTCAGTTATTATTAATATAATAAATACTAAACATGCAGAGATGTGTAAGAGTGTCAAAATAACTGTCTTGAAACATGATCATCATATAGCTTAAGTTCTCTAGTGACCTTTATTATTGCATGGGGTTGTTGTGACCCAAGTGCAGGGCCCAGCACTGAGCCTTGTTAAACCTCATGCAATTGGCCTCAGCCCATCGATCCAGCCTGTCCAGATCCCTCTGCAGAGCCTTCCTACCCGCGAGCAGATCGACACTCCCACCTGACTTTGGACCCTCTATAAACTTACTGAGGGCACATTTGATCCCCTCATCCAGATCATTGATAAAGATATTATACAGAACCGGCCTCAATACTTCTTTACATGAAAGGAAATTAAAGAAAAAATTACTGAAGTACATAGTTCAAAAATATATGAAGTGCATATAGTATATAAAATAAATATACTTTAAAGTATATGCTTTGAAAATATCTGTTTAAAAGTAAATGACGAAAGAAAACCAGTGGGAGAAGTAATTAGTGTTAGGCTACATATTTGGGAAGCATGGCTTGCATTCCTGCAACAAGAACTGCTCACATGTGTTCCACCAAAAAAATGAAAAACTGTAATTCTCAAGCAGTCTTGAAACCATCCCTCTATAGGGAGGACGTATCATCACTGAGCTACAGAGGCAGGCTCCTTTCTTTGGGTCAGTGCTTCTCGAATTCCCTTCTACACTGTTAAATGGCATTACTGGGAAAGTGAAAAGTGCGTATGTCCCACATTAGCCTCTGAACTGGTGTTTAGGGCATCCTCCTGAACTAGCAGGTGATAAAATTTTAGTCTTTACAGGCAGAGAAGGGCCTAGAACCTACACCCTGAATCACTGCTCCGATCGTATGCAAGGGAAGCACAACCATTCCTCTTCAAAGGCATGTGTGTACCCCTATTTTTCAGGGAGAAGGCACCTACAGGGGAGATGTACACTGCACACACTCCGAAAACACCCCACTGACTGAGCCCCTCAGGAGATAAAAGCAACAGAAATGTAGTTTCTGGGTCATGATTTCACTTAACTTCACTTAAATGTCACTTAAATCCCATTCTTGTGAAGACTGAGAAACCTTGGGATTGCACAAGTATGTTATCTAGATACCTAGGGTTTTTTTTCTGTGCATTGGTTGTTGTTTTTTTTTTTTCTGGGGAGAAGGAAAGGAGAAGGTGTTAAAACACCAGGGCAGAAGAGTACAACCCTCACTTAAGGGAAGTACAGCTAGTTACCAAGCTCTACAGAGTCTACAACCCTAGGTTTGCAACATATTATACTATTATGGTGCAAAAAAAGACAGCTAATATACAGAAGTTGGAAGGAAGAAGGCAGAAGAGAGGGAAGGAGAGATCTCTTTCCACATTTTACCAGTGATCTCCTGATCATGACACCCATTGACAGCTGCAGTGGGCAGGCTAAATGGCGATACTCCCAGGAGGCAGAGGGCAACTGCAACTTGTTTTTAGCATTAAACAGCCTACATTTAAAAAAGGCAAGGCTTTAATCAACGTTGATGCCCATTTAATGACCCTAGGCAGTTGTTTTCATTCTGCTAACCATTGTAGCTTCACAGGTTAAGCACAAGAGGGTGACCAGAAGTTACCGTCTTATCCTGTCCAGCCAAGTGGTTGTAAAGGCCATAAGTACGCATTAATAGGCAAATGACAAAACTGTAGGGCTTTGTCCTCAACACCTGTGAATTCTATATCCCTTTCTATCACATACAACCTCATATTGGCACTATTTTTCACATCTTCCCAGCTCCTAACCAATATCTGCATTATGCCTCATAATTCAGAGAAAAACTGAATAGTGTGCAGGGTAATTGCTAAAAGGCAATCCCACCACCAGTCCAAATAACTATTAATTTATCAGAAAGATTCCTATTGTGCACTGGAGCAACTGTCACTCAACCACCCGTTCTTTTTTATTTATTTTTAGAAACTCAGAAAATTTTTTTTAGAAACTCAAAAGCTTACAAAACTAGAACCCAAAAACGAACCTCAAGAACAAACTACCCAAGACAAAGAACAAGGCGGGTGAAAACACTGGAATAACAAAATCTCTCTTTTGTAGCACTCCAGGCAACAATTTTACATTTTAGTATCATCCAAATTAAAGAAGTTCAGGAGGAAAGACAAGTTACTTGTTTACAATTTAGATCAAAGCAATTTCTTTGTTTTTCTCAAGTGTCATTTTTTAAAAGTCACAAATTCCCAAAGCAATGCAGTTTCTAATCACCTGCATGATCTAATACTCCTCCTCTGAAAGCACAAAAGCATAGGGAGAAACTAAAAATTAACAGGTAATTTATTATATGCATAAAATAATCCCAGATGAAAATCAAGAAAAGTATGAACAAGTTTGGAAACAAAAAGCAGAAAGCCTTACCTTGAAAAGCAGCTGCATTACGAGATATTAAAAATTTCAGTGTAGCGCTTGATGTTTGGAGCACCTGCCGAATATCTTGCTTTGCTGCAGTCTGATACCTTTCTTCCATCTTTTTGGTACAGCATGTTGGATTTTTAGAAGTACAAACCTGGAGATCAACTCCTACAGAAAGAGGTAATTGCACTGATTACTACAAAACAGAAGTACACAGTGCACAAATACATTGAGAACAGTTACTCTTTTTTTAACATAGAGACACATAAAAGAAATACTCAAAGCTTTAAAGACATCTGGTCTTGTTAAACAAAAAATAGAAGGGGATACTAACTGAAATTCTGTGGAAAGAGTACGGTTATTACAGTTAATTAATGTCATATAATATCATTTCCCTGACACTGTAATCTCATTCCAGCTGTGAGTATTGCTTATTGCTAACTAACATTGGTAAAAGACACTGGATATGCATTGTATATCATCTGGAATAGTGAACCGCTGGGCCAGCTCGTGGCTGGCACTCCTGTTCTTCTGTAAATCTTGGACCGGAAAGAGCTAACTACTGCTAAATATTACAGACACACCAGTGGAAAGCCCATTCCTGATAGCAGCAGTCCTAAATTCCAGTCTAATCTCTCTTAGTGTGTCTTTCTCCGATGTATGACATTCCCATGTACCTGTCATACCGATCCACTACTTCACTAACAGGTCTGGAAATGTTCCTAGAAAGGAATACCTTTTCAAATTTTGGGCATACTGAAATTGAAGAGAAGCAATTCAGTACTGTTATAACAGCTGTCTGTTTCATATTTTTTAGTAACTGGAGCATAATCAAGCATGAAAATACTTTATTCACCTTCCTTGTTATCATTTGGTGTTTAAAACCTTTTTTAGACTGTATCTGAACAATGCTTTCTAAAATGAGGAAACCAACATCTCATGCAAGAAGAAAACTGTGAGAATTTATATTATATTAATACAAAATTTAATTGTCTGATCCAAATTCTGTTCTCAGACACACTGTTTCACTAATAGATAACACAAGATTTCTAGCAAATACAGTGGAAAAACTTTTTTTATCTGCTTTGTGGACAAATTCTAATTCTGTGGTTGTATGTTTATGTAGTCTTTCTTCATAATAGATAAAAAGGGAAGCTCATGATCATAAGACAAAAAGTAAGAATTCACAAGTCAAAACTTAAATCCACATCACCCTTGCCTCTATACTTGCTCTTACACCACTTCTTTGTACTTAACCTATTCTTTCCCTACCACTAAACCTACAAGATTTAACATTCCTCTATAATCTTTTTTTTCCTCCTTATTTTTCTCTGATAAATCATTCTAAGGTAGTATGAATATAGTTATGGAGAAAGGGAGGCCTTACAAATTTTGCACCCTAAATATTCCATTAGTTATCTTATGTAAATTAGATATTTTAAATAATATATTCCAGAAAGCTAAGAAAGAAAAGTTAAGCTACTGAGGGCTGGGTTGTAACATTCTGGAGGAATAGTAAAAACTTCAAATTCATTATATCAAACTTATGCCTCTTTATCCATGTATTGGTTGAAGCAATCTTAAAGAAAGGATTCCTGGCCCTGGAACTTTGCCCCAGCTACACAGTGGGAAAAAATGTTATTATTTACATACAGCAATCCCAGTCCTGAAGCAGGAACCCACTGTGTCATATTTAGACAGGTAGAAAAGATCCAGAAGATTCCCTAGAAATCACATTTAGAAAAGCACAAGACCAGAATGAAATAGGTAAATAATATGGACCATAAAAAAAGAGTTATCCAAGTCCTGCATGAACACTTTTTTTCTGCAATACTACCCAGAAGTAATTTGATTCCCTTGACAAATAAACAAATTTCCCTTGCTAATTGCAGGTCATACAGTCTCAGACTTGCTGAACATTTCCTTCTGGCATTGCTGATTTCCATCTTCGCAATTCCTGGTCCCTCCATCCAAAGCAGGTGCAAAAGGACACATCTGAACCTTCAGTATTAAATATTTGTCCTGGTTTCAGCTGGGATAGAGTTAATTTTCTTCCTAGAGCTGGTATAGTGCTGTCTTTTGGATTGAGTATGAGAATAACATAGATAACACAATGATGTTTTAGTTGTTGCTAAGTACTTTTTATGCTGGTCAAGGGCTTTTTTCAGCTCCCCGTGCTCTGCCAGGCGCACAAGGAGCCGGGAGGGGGCACAGCCAAGACAGCTGACCCCAACTGACCAAAGGGATATTCCATACCATGTGACGTCATGCTCAGTGTGTAAGCTAGGGGGAGCTGGCTGGGGGGCAGCAATTGCTGCTTTGGGACTGGCTGGGCCGAGGTCAGCAAGTGGTGAGCAATTGCATCACGCATCGCTTGCTTTGTATGTTGTTGTTGTTATTATCTTACCTTTTTTTATTTGAGTTATTAAACTGTCTTTACCTCATCCCATGAGTTCTCACTTCTACTCTCCCAACTCTCTCCCCCATCCTACCAGGGAGGGAAGCGTGCAAGTGGTTGTGTGCGGCTTTTTCGCTGGCTAGGATTAAACCATGACAATACTACAGAACTTCTCTTAATTTTTAAAGGATCTTTTCTGCTTCATGCTTTAGGTCATATGACACAAGTTTTCAGGCAAAACTAATCCATTTTAGTGAGAAGTGCTGCTCAGGAATATATCAATTCCATATTTATGAAGACAAAAGTTTGACTCTATATACACAAGAAAAGTGTATATGGTAAAAATATGTGCCTTGAAATAAATCTATTTCACACACATAAGCAGCAGTAAATATCATTAGGTTAAAGGAAAAGCAGTAGATACTTCAAGAAATCCTACTACCATACAGAATCCACAAATCGGAGATTGCCTTCATGGTAGCATGCAAAAATAAAAACGTAACCTCTGCATGTGAAAATGAACTAAGGCAAGTGATATCTCTAAATCTCTTTGAAGTGGTTTCCAGTAGCAGTTTAACACACAGCAATTGGTACACCTACAAGCCACAGTCCAGGAAGCTGAACACCTTCACTATCACAGCAGAGGGTTAAAAACTCTCTTCCAAAGCAGGTATGAATCACTGAACTTCTGTGACTATTAAGAAATTTTATTTAAGTATTATACTATTGCTTCAAGATATCTTTTGCCTCACACAGCTTGATGTTTTTGAAAGTTATTAATCCTCATCATTTATTTAAAAACAGAATGTCCATGTCCTACAGTACGTACATTTTTACAATTTACAAACTAAGTAATTTCTCCTCGCTGGCTGCCTTTACAATCTCTTCCCATATGAAAACTTACATATTCCATCCTCTGACATTCCAATTCAGCCAAAGAATGAAAATAAAGCTACAAAATTAAGACGGTCTATTAAATTATCTATTTATTAGCTACTCTAGTACTTACGTTATGCACGCCAAAGAAAACGCTTAGTGTCAGAGCCAGCCTTAAACAGTTACTTGCCTCCAAGCAACATTAATGATCATCTTAAAATAATTTTATTATGAGTATTAAAAATACAGTTCACCAATGCTCTACAATCTCCAAATCCATGTAACTATCTATAGACAGCCTCCCTCTCCTCTGCGTGCTCCATGCTTCCCCAAGCCAGATTTCAATCTTCTGACCCCACTGACTCCAACCTCCCAATCCATATTAGCTCTCCAAACCGAGGCCCCTGCACTGCTGACCATCCCTACATTCCTACAGCATTACTACATTCCCAGTCCTAGACACCACCAACCCCACCCCCAAAATACTGAAGCCTCCTTTCCTCTCATCCCACCGGTCCTCACAAAATAATGGCATGCCCTGTTATAGTCCAAAGTGCAGCCCAAGATAAAACAAAGCAGATATGGAAACTTCTACATCACGTAAGAGCAGTATAATTCCGATAAGCTGCTCTGGGTACGGGCTCCTCTGAAGAGGGGAATTGATGCAGAGCAGCTAAAACTCAGTAACAAGGGGGGAAGGAGCAGCAGTGGGAACGGACCAAGCCATGGGACCCCAAGCAACCACTTAGGTGCTTGTGCTTAAGGCTGGCCACATCTGGGATTTAAAACAGGCAAAGCTGGAACCTGAACTACATGAAAGTTTGTGTTTCTGCAAGCTACCGCTGTAGCTCTTACGACACTTGTTTAAAAGTTAAATCTTTTTATCAGAGCAGTGGTGATGGCTTCAACAAACTTTGGTTCTAGAAAGAGACAGCAGGTTACTCAAGAGAATGGGTCATGAGAACAGATTTGTGGTACAGGACTTAAATGAAGAAATATAAGGATTAAAGCTATGTTAATACCACCTGTTCCAGGCGTGAGTTATAATGCATGTATATAAACCACATATAACTTCAGGTGCAATAACTCTAATGCAAAAAATATATATTTTGACATTGTTTAAGGAAATAAAATACTGCAGATTTCTATTAATCCTTTTAAATCCTCTTGCTTGTGATTAGATACATTTGTTGTCATACCAAATCCTAATTAATTTAAATATTAGCCACAGCAAATGAGAATTTTAAAATAACATACTGTTAAAACAGCAAGCAGCAAACTGGACTAACATACCAGACACCTACAAACAAATTAAAGGAATGAAAAATAAACCTGCAGCAATATTTACTCATCATACCAGAAAGGTCTATCCACAGATATGACATACAGTTCTCTCTCTCTCTCTCCACCCCCCATTTTTTTTTCCGTTCTTGAAGAGTTTATCACACAAAGAGTACCACAGTATTAGACAAGCCAAGGTAGAGTCTGTAGTATGCCACCAGCAATACACCTGACAAACATCATGAGAAAAAATGTTTATACTGGTAGCAATATTTAAAGCATTACATTACAACAGCCTTTTTTCCTTTTTGGTTACTGAATATTATCTTCTGCTTGTAACAAAAACCAACTCACTACTGTCAAAAAAAGGCAGGCAGCTACCTAGTCACGTAACAGACACTGTAAAAGAGAGGAACCATGTTATTAAGTTGTTTGGACACATTTCAATGGCATACCAATTTCAGACTTACTGTATTCTTTACTCCCCTGTATATGCTCTTTAGGTTCTTTACTGAAAACGAAAGGTTTTATTTATGTTTGCTTATTTAAAAATAGACTCTCTATTTTTATTTATTTATTTGTGCATATGATTTCTCTTTACTAACCTTCAAAGAGGTCAGCAGAGAGACCAAAAAGGAAGAATTAGTCATATAACCCAATCTATTGGTGTTTGTCCATTGGTCTCATGTTGACAAACCAGCAATTTTACAATTCTTTGCAGTACTTGTTTTTTCTTAAAACTCCAATTCTGCTGTTCCAGGAAAGTCTTTTATCTTCATAAGGAAGTTTCTAGCCAGCATGAGTTAGGAAGAAAAAGTGCAGGGGGGACAGAGGTCACTTGTGATACTTCAAATTTAGAACAGATTTTTTTTAACCCAGATGCATGAATTTTGAGATGTCTGGTACACCACTATTAACACTCCTGCTCAAACTTATATTTGGCAACTAACATATCCATTAATTTAAGCACAACTGAATTGGGACTCTACAATGGAAATATCCTATTAAGAGAATATTTTTGTCCTGTAAGATTGCCTCAAGAAACAGAAGCTGAACAGTTAGGTACAAATCCATCATTTCATCAGTCCACCTAATCAGACTAACATCTGGATTAAATCATGAACTCCTACACTGCTGAGACCTCTAGGGCTATTAGAAATTTTGCTATGTGATACGTGTTAAATTCATGTCTGAACTTGCCCAAAGTCCATCTTTGTCAACAAACATGCTCAGCACCTTCTTAAGAGACTGACACAGAAGATAACTGAGAACAGCCCTGAGCTTAACTTTCCCTCAAAGCTGCATCAGTTTTATGGGGACAATTATTTAATTTCCAGATATCCAGAAGATAACCCACTGCCCCTACATCATTCTAAAAAAGGTCTCTCCACTCTACCTACAAGGTGCTTCTTAAGTTTACTGTTAGTGCTGAGATTCCTCATGATGGCTTTGACTTCCAGACCCTTATATTCTACCAGACATTGAAAGCAATCATTCTCAACATGCTCCTCTCACTTCCAATTTCACGAAGCAGCCCAAGAACCCAAATCCACTCATGTCATGTACCTCTCTTTCACAAGTATTTAATATAATTATATATTTATATAAAATACAAATTTTTTTTCTAGCACAATTCCTGGTAATTTTAATATTTCTTGATTTCATACTTAAGTTTAATATGCCTAACTATCCTTACTTTCTTCTTAACCTCAGAAAATTTTAAGTATTATTATAAGCATCCAACAAATCTGTCAGAATAACAAACAAAGCAGTACTCTGAACCGGAATTAAATGACAAAGGGAAGGATAAATTAATCTAGATTAATTTTACTAAGCATTGTCTGCATTAGGACTTTCTTGTTGTTCTTCACGAGCTGAAAACTTGATTATGAAGAAAACCGAACTATGCAGTGTCACTCTGAAGACTCACACACTCTGCAGCACTTTTCACAACTTGCTTCTCTCCAGTGATGAAGTGTCCAATGTACACATTTTCCAGAGATAAACTTAGATAAAGAAGTTGGCATATCAAAATTGAATACATTTTCAAGGCCACAAACAGAATTAATGAATTAATAAAGCATAGAAAGTCTTAAAAGCAGAAAAAGTTTGATGGTTTGACTGTTAATTTGCAGGTGGAACATAATAAATACACTCAAGTCTGATTTTCAGGGCTAGGTTAGCTATTTTAGTAGATCTGAAAAGCGTTAAGAATCAGAAGGATAATTTTAAAAATTAAAATTAGACACTTTTGTATTAATGTCATCAACACGAATTTAGATTTTCTAGCTCTTCTTTAGGGGCACATACGCAGAGATCAATCACAGTCTTCACTGACTATAGTTTTAAACTAGGTCTATGATCTTAAATACTAGTCTGAAATATCAAGTATATCCTTTTTAGGTCATCACAGAAGTGCTTCCATGGTATTCAAAGTATTAAAAAACAACTGTTCTGACTTCCCTCTATGACACGTGCCATTGACTTGTTAAATGAAGAAGCGAGGTCTGTAAGTGGCTGGAGTAAGTTTAATCCAACTGAAGCACGGACAATGACTCTTCTTTTTGTTCATGACATCTGTAAACATCCTCTGCTCTTTCTTTTTCCTCTGCGGGTTTTTTTTTTTGGGGTGTGTGGGTGTGTGTGTGTATGTGGGTGTGGGGGAATCAGAGATATGAGACTGGCGGTTAGCTAAACTGCCTCAGCTATTACTGAAGAGTCAAGAGTAAAATGTTTGGCTTGGTGTCCCTTAGAGAAAAGGATAGCAGCAGCCTCAAATCAAGAAAGACAACACAAAACCCAACTAATGAAGCAACCCGCCGAAATATGCAGAGTGTTCACTTGAAGCTGATAATTCACAACTTGCAATGTCGTCATTGCTTTTCTTCCTGCTTTGAGTTGCATGCAGAAGGGCAACGCACAGTAATCAGAGCACACCAGTAGAGAAAAGGGGCTCCTGAATTTTGGCCCTGTCAGCACCACGGTGATGGGATCTCACGAGAATTTCATGCATGGTTTCTTCAGGAAGCACAAATTCTGTTAGGTGATTGTTGGTCTGCACTCTGCCTGGCCCTAGGCACATCTTAGCTGTGGGATGCAGCAGCACTCCCCAGATAGGGAGTCTTTGCCTGCGTGCTGGCCATGTTTCAACTCCATACTAAGCTCCAGGCACCTGATGTTCCCCTCCAGCACAGGGATAGGAAGATTCACCCACACAGGCCACGCGGCAGCTGGGGCAGACACCAGCCAGTGGATGAACAGAGCTACAGGGTCCTGCCATGCAATTTTTCATACAGCCTATTTCTCCCTCTCTCCTTATGTAATTCCAGGACTGGTGTACACTTTGGTTTAGTTGTTATTGCAGCAAAGATTAATTCACTGATGTTAAAAACGGGAAAGTGCTATAGTTGTTTAGCTTCTAGCAATGATTAAAGACAGTGACATTAAATACACATAGAGATATCACACTTCTTCCTTGAAAATGTAAAACGTTAAACCGTATATCCTCCTGATTGGCTTCAGGCTCTGTATTTCCTGATCAGAACTATTTTTTGTTCTTTTTGACCTTCATTTGAGAACACATTTGTCACAGCAAGGTCATTACGTTTAATACAATTCTATTCCTAGTGCAGAACAAACAGAGAAAAAAAAAATGCCATGTTTTCCTGTTGCTATCCTCAGTTGTAACTTACACCAAATTTTTTTACTAGCAACATAAAAGCATTCACATTTTACAGGGCTGAATCAGATTAGTTATTAAACTTTGAGGTGGTTTCTTTTAATTAAAAGGTACAGATTTCTTGAAACTACAATTTTTCTCAAATTTTACCTAAAAGAGAACAAGTAAAGTGGAATTTAGGCATTATGTGACGTGTTCTAAATTAAGTTAATGCTTTTTATGATTATTTAAAACTAATTTCATTTATTCTTTTTCATTTAACCTATTTATTAATTTAAATATGCAATAAACCATCCACCACCCTTGGCAAAGCAGCCACTTCGGGAAAAAAAAATTCACCATAAGGATGGTCAAACGCTACAACCGGTTGCCCTGAGAGGTCACAGAGTCTCCGTCCTCAGAGAGCAGACACAGTCCTGAGCAACCTGCTGTAGCTGACCCCGCTTTGAGCAGCGGGCTCCCCTAAAGGATCTCCAGAGGTGCCTTCCCCCCTCAGCTGTTCCACCATCTGTGACAACAGCAGTTGTTCATACCAGGAAGGTGCACCAAAACCACAGAACTGCCCAAGAGAGTTATCTGCCCAAAACTCATCATGCTGAAGAGGAAGACAACCATTACCTGTATCAAACACACTGGGGAATTACAAGATTGTTGAAACAAAGGAGTGACCTTGGCAAGAAGCACGAACATTTGTGACAGCAAGGGAAGGCGGTGGAGAGGAGGCAGCAGCTGTCACAGGGGGTCTGTCTCTGCTGGCAGGACCCAAGGGGCACTCCTGACCCCTGCCCAAGCCCCTGCAGCCTCCCCAGAGGGTGCCAGGGGCAACCGGCACCCAGCGGTGGGCTGGCAGAGTGGGGCAGCACACAGGGACCTCACCTTGGGGTACAGCAACACTGCCTTGCTGGGGGGTGCATCAGTGGGGTGTTGGGAGAAGCAGGGGTGCATACAAGGAAAGTTTTGGCATTAGTTAAAGAAAGGTGCTTCAAAACTTGCAGGCGTTTAATAAAGTTTTGTGTCTAGTACTGTGTTTATCTCTTGTATTACTGGTATTGATCCTGAATGTATAATTCACTGATTGTCAGGCGTCTTTAACAAACCAGTAAACCACTTTCATCCTGGTTATCTTAGGCTACTTCTACTGATCAGGTTTTCCCTTTAAGTATCACACACGGTACTCTGGCTTTTATGACCATGGGTCCCTCTTTAAGGAAGGAGGATTATTAGTGAAAGACAGGATCTGTCTGACAAAGTGGAGCAAGAGCAACTTCACCAAGAGGCTGGCCAACCCGGCAAGGAGGGCTTTGCAATAGGCATGTCAGGGGGATGCTTACTTGCAAACTGTTATCAACATGGGAAGGGAGATCAGTGGTGTGTCGTGGTTTAGCCCCAGTCAGCAATCAAGCCCCGCTTGCTCACTCCCCCCTGGTGGGACAGGGGAGAGAATCAGAAGAGCAAAAGTGAGGCAACTCATGGGTTGAGATAAAGACAGTTTAACAGGTAAAGGAAAAGCCGCGCACGGAAGCAAAGCAAAACAAGGCATTCATTCACTCCTTCCCATGGGCAGGCAGGTGCTCAGCCATCTCCAGGAAAGCAGGGCTCCATCACGCGTAACGGTTACTTGGGAAGACAAACACCATCACTCCAAATGTTCCCCCCTTCCTTCTTCCCCCAGGTTTATGTGCTGAGCATGACACCATATGGTGTGGGATATCCCTTTGGTCAGTTGGGGTCAGCTGTCCCATCTGTGTCCCCTCCCAGCTTCTTGTGTGCCTGGCAGAGCACAGGGAGCTGAAAAAGTCCTTGAGCAGTGTAAGCGCTACTTAGGAACAACTAAAACATCTCCCCATTATCACCACTGTTTCCAGCACAAATCCAAAACATAGCCCCATACTAGCTACTACGAAGAAATTTAACTCTATCCCAGCTGAAACCAGGACAGATGGTAAGTGCAAGTGACCCACAGATGGGTGCAAGAGCGTGCTCAGGAAGGATAAACCAGGTTGAAAGGGGGCCCACCTCCAGCACAGGTATACAAATTCACAGAGCCCACATGTGGGGCTACATTATCTGGCCCGTTAAGTTGCCTGGTTACGGACTATTCAGTATAAATGAAATGGCAAGCAACAAGAAAAGTGACAAATAAAATAAACACAGACACACAAACACTAAAAAGCAGGAGATAACAGGAGCAGCAACAAAGACCAGAACTTGTCACCCACTGACTGATGGGCTACAAGTGAACTTGGAGCCTTTAGGAAAGGGTCAGCCTGAACATTGTAACTGATGAGGAAGGAGAAAGGAGGCTAACCCAAGTACTGTTGGATACTTGGGACTGTGGAAAACTTATTACGCAATATCATAAGGGGCTTTTGGGACTGTACAAAACTTCTTATGGGATGTTTACGGTAAGAGCCAAAGGTGGGATGAGAGGAGACACAAGCATGCAAAAATAGAGGGGAAGGGGGAATAAAGCATTAGTCATCTGTAAGCAAAGCTAGTTAGTACGCTTGCTTCACCAAGCACTGCACCTGAGCACCTTGGTCTATCCAGTCTTCTCAATAAACTCTTTTCTCTTAACTAAATTTTACGTATAATTTCACTCTCTGTCCTATTTGTGAGTGCTGCAAGATCTATATACCAGCAACTGGAGAAACCAGGGACTATGTTTATGCTTAGGTGTGAGAGGCCTAAATGCCAGAAACAGCAATACATCTATGTGCTTATAATTCTCTGGTGAATTTAATCCCATGTGTGTATGTGTAATTCACTAGCAAATTTCAAAAAAGAATTGCCATTGAGTAGGAGGAGGCCTACCCCTGCGCAGACTCAGTATTTGAGCCAGCCAGAGTCTGGGCATGGGTACTGGGGAGGTGGAGAGCCCATGCTAATATTCATCTGCAGCTGTGGAGAAGCTTGTGAGACAAATGTGCTAGTGTGCTCATCTGTTCACTAGCAAACATTAAGCTGGACTAACCTGATGGAGAGGAGAGCAGGAGGAGATTGGCATAGTAGTTAAAGGGAATCAGTCATGGATATTAGATAGGAGGCCGCAATGGTGCCATTCAAGGGATCCAAGAATGTGAGTGCGCTTGTGATTTGGAGAGAGAGGGTGTGTTTTCACCAGTGAACTCTCAGAGTGGACCCAGCAGGGCTTCAGCAGTCAGAAGGAATTTCCAGGAGCAGCACCTGCTGGATTTGGCAGTTCCCATCACATCCTTAACACTAGGAAACAAACAGGCAAAGCTGGAGCTCTGCACATGCCTGAAAGAACCAGACACAGTTGGAATAACTGAGGTGTGATAAAACAGCTTGAGCGACCACTGTGCAGCAATGGACAGATACAAGCTTGTCAGGAAAGATGAGCAAGGAAGAAGGGAGACTGTTCTTCACATAGAGGAGCAGTTTGAAGGTATGGAGCAGACAGGCTGGTTGATGGCATGTGGTGACCCAGGACCAAAGAGAAGCCCAGCGAGGATGACATTGTGGTATGAATTCAATGCAGTGCAAGGTCAGGATAAGGAAGTGGCTTGAATCTTCTTTAAAGCAAGATTCTGCTTCTTATGAGAGACTTTAAACCTCACAATTGCAGGAAGTAGAACACAGAGGGATGCAAGCAAAGCTGGAGATTTCTGGAGGGAACTGGGGACAAGTTCTTATCATAGAAGCTAGATGGGTCAACCAGGTATGGCACTCTTCTGGATTGATATTAACAGAGAAGGAGGACCTAGGCATGGGATAAGGTGATCAGTAATAGCAGCCTTGGCTGTAGTACCAGATCAAGAACCCAAGGGGTGTGAGGAAGGAGAGTGGCAGAGTATGGACCCTGGCCTTCCAGTGAGCAGACCTGCTTATTCAGGGAACTGGCAAATGGGATCCTCTGAGATCCAGCACTGAAGGATGAGGTCGCTCAGAAGAGCTGGCAGGTCTTTAAGGACCATCCTTTGTCCAAGCAGACAGTTCATCCTGACACTCCAGTGGGTAGACTTATCAAGGGACAGGCTTGAGTAAACAGGGGACTCATTACTAAGCTTCACTGCAAAAAGGATGTAAATGGAAAGTGGAAACATGGGCAGGTTATAAGGGACCATACAGAAACATTGGAGGAGTTCCAATGTGTCTGAGTCCAGGTGTGGAAGAATGGTGTTAGGAAAGCCAAATCTCGACTGAAATTGAAAATGGCATGAGATATCAAGGGCAAAAGCTTGTACCACTATGTGAACAACAGAATAACAACCCAGGAACAGTGGGCCTGCTACAGAAAGGGGTGGGTGATTTAGTGCCCATGGATGCAGACAAGGCTGAGGTACTCACTCCCTTCCTTGCCGCATTATTCACCAACAAGCTCAGGCCTCTGTGCCTAGTGACAAGGGTTAAATAGGAGAGGAACCAGGAGCAGAGGAAGAGGACTGAGTGTGGGATCTCTTGTGACATCTTGGCCCATCCAAGGTCATAGGACCAGGTGAGATGTATACAAAGGTGCTGATATTGCTGATAGAAGTCATTGCGAGAACAACCCCTATTATTTTTGAAAGGCTGTTGACCCAGTGCAAGCCCCCAGTGACTGAGAAAAAGTAGATGTTGCTCCTATCTTCAAAACAGCAAGAATGTAATTGACGGAACTGGAAGCCACTTGGTTTTGTTACCAGTACAGCAAGTCTGATAATTCAGTGTTAGACTTCTACGTGTCCAGAATTATTTCTAGGTATGGAATCAAGGTTTTGAAAGTTTGTCTTCTACAACATAACATAATCTTTACAATTCACACTACTCCAGGTGATACTAGAGTGGATGAGTACTAAGCTCTTCAATAAACTTATCACACAGTCTAGATACCAAATAATTTAAGAAATAAAAATAACTCTGGAAAGGCTAAAAAAGAAAACTCCCAACTAGATATATTTTGCTTCTCTTACATCACTATACTCTTACAGTCTTCTGACAAGTGACTTGTTAGAAAAACATTATAAAAATTTGTGCATTACAGAAGCCTCCCCAATACAACTGCTCAACCTTCAGACTTCAACACAGCTCATATATTGGCCCAAATGCCAGCAGGAGACTTACAACTATTCCCAATGAAGAATATAGCTGTGTAGAGTTTGGGAAGGGTTTTGTTTTACGAAGTATTTAAAAACAATTTAAAAAACCCACCTCGTTAGCACGTATGTAAGATGGCCTACCTTATCCTCCAAATCTTAGCCGAGAGTAACTACATGTAAATATCCTCTCTCTGCTTAGAACTGAAGATTTAAGAGAGAAAACTTGGTGAAGTGTTCTTATCAAATTATTATCAAATAACACTGTGTTGCCTATATCATCATTTTAGACAATGGCATTGTATAATAAACCATAATTTCAAGATCAGAAGTGTGTAGCTGAGCTGTCAAACCAAGCAAAAATTAGAATTTGTGAGTACTATTCTTCATTCTCCTACTGACTTAACATGTGCCTCTTTCACAAGTAAACAGTAGCTTTATTTCTTAGAAGCAATAATCTCCTTTTCCTACGAGGTTTAGAAAAGCGTACCTTGCACAAAACCTTTGTGTTATTTTCCAATATGTACGACCTTTCAACTACTACATTTTAGTTATTAACAAATAATATACACACCATCTGCTCACATGCAGTTCCATATGTATATAGGCACAAACATGCGTAACAGTTGTTTAGTACTAAAATTAAATAACCTAAAGATTAGCTCTATTACCCAAAAAGTGCTTAATATTTTAAGCAAATGTTAAGCACTACTTAGCTTTCAAACCTTCTGCAGTCTACCTCTTGTAGAGCAGGAGCTAATATGAAATTTTATCTAGGCCTATTACAGGCTTTAGAATAGCTTCAAGACGACATGTAGACTTTTAGCAAAGCTCTAAAATAATAATGAATATTTGTTTATGGTTTCAGCTGACTCTTCAATATTCTTTTATTCCCTTGATTTTATGGTAAGTTTTGTTCTTTTTTTTTTTTTTTTTTAACGCAGCATCTTTTGAACATGGTTATCATTCCCAATGCTACGGGAACTTTGTTTTATATTTTAAGACTGCTAATCACGTGCATATAAGTATATTTTATTGACCTACTTCTGTTCCAGTTTATTAAGCATCACTGCCTTCAATGGTCAGGAAAAAGTAACCAAATACAACATGCAAAAGAACCCAGCTGACTAAAAATGGAGTGGTTGCTCACAATCCACAGAGTGGCTCTGTAGTTTTTTCTTTATAGAGCTACGGAACAAGCAACAGTTTACGGATAATGTTTCACAGAAGGTTATATAAACCACCAAATGAAACACGCCATTTCATTTCAATACAACCAATGTTAAAAAACCACACAATTATTTTCTGTGTTTTCACATCTAAAAACCTTCCTGTCTTCCACAAGAACTGTTTTGTCGATAACCAATTATTTTGAAAAACAGTGAGAAGACATTTTCTGCTCCAATAAGGAATATTGGCTCTTTCCAGTACCAAATTCTGAGGGCCCTACACTGCAATCTGTTTTTAGACAAGATCACAAGACAGCAAGACGTGAAATAAGTTAGCCTGTAATAACTATATAGTAACATAAACAGTTAAGTATAGGAAAGGTTTTAAAACTGAAAACAATCTAGATGGGTGCAGAAAAGACAGTTCAGATTGTCAGTTCAGACAATAATATGTAATTATTTGGAGGTATAGGTTTACCTATTTCCAGAAGTTCTGGAACAGATTTCAAACTTTCATTTATGGTCTCAGCCGTGAAAATCCATATTTTCAGTACCTTGAGATAAACAAGTACTGACAGGATGAGGATGTCAATTGCCAGGAAGGTAAAATAGTAGATGTACGGTAAATTTCTGTCTGTCTACTTAGACAGATATTTCCATGAGATCAAATCCAGGGTCTGAAAAATCCCAAAACAGACCTAGGATTGTTACGATAAGCAGTCTTTTAACCGCCAGCACTGATATGCCATAGGGCCTGGAAGCAGTTGTTCGAAGCAGTGGTTTATTGCAAAATGGATTTGCAACCTGTATCAGACATGAGTCCTTCTCACACCTTTTAATATCTGTCAACTCATTTTTGTTACAAGCACCACTCCAGATTTAGCATTAATTGCGATCATTATGGTTGCTGTAAAGTACTTCAGCATTACTAAATAAAAGAGGCAGGGAACAGCCTCGACCACCTGGCTGTCCATGCTGCTGAACTATCACCTCACCTCTTTCTATGGCTCTGTTCAGATCACACCAGGATTTCTCTCAATGCCCAGCTGCTCGCCTAGAGCTGATGCGTTCAACATACTGCTTCCAGAGGGTACCACAGGCAACACTGTAGTATGGGTTTGGCTCCTTCCTAACATCCTCTAAGATCATCCTCCTACTAGCAGGCACCCTAGCAAGGAACAGGCATCCCTCCCTGCACCCACGCTACAGCTCACGGCACAAAACATGCGTTCACATTACACTACGCTCACTGCCTGCAAGCCTTCCCATTTTTAAGACTGCTTGAATTGCAGTGGAAGGAAACCCTAAAAATACACAGTGCCTTGGCATTACAAGAGCATCATACTGGATCTAGACAAGACTCAAGGGCAAATACCATCTAGCAAGGACAGTCCATCCCTTCTACAGGATACCAGCCTTAAGCAACGTAGGCATGTGCTGAGTGGAATAGATTGGCTCAAGAACCACGAGTTGGTGCCCTGTCCTCTACTTAGCAGTACGGACACTGCCTTTCAGGTCATCCCAGCCACATCAAGTCCTAAGGCTACTGAGCACTGCTGTCTGCCTAGAGGAGCCGAAATACGAGAGAGGGAGAGATGGGGAAGCTGCTACATAGTTGAGCACATTTTTTTTGCTGGTTTTAATTTCAAAATGATGTAAGAATTGTTTCACAGTGATCATTTTGCAGATCCAGAGGTGAAATAGTACTTGCGTTCAGGAACCAACAGTGTGTGTTCACACGCACACAACATTATGCAGTAGGCAACAGTCTTTATAAAAACAGACGCGATATTATGAACATCAATAACTGATACGACAGAACAACTCACTTTCCATCTCTGCCTAAATCCTTTCCCAGAGATCTGAATGTCCATTAGACAAACCAGCTGCACACACCATACAGAAAAAAAAGTTCTTGATCTCACTTCAGATAGAACCAAAATCCAAATTACCTGAATGTAAATCATACTAAAAACCCAAATTAAAATTCAAAAATTATCTTGGAGTTGCATCAAAGTAATCTGATCTGGGCTTTAAAGTGACTTCTATCGCTACTTTAAGCTGAATTAGCAAGAGTAATTTTAACTTGAATTAAAAACAGTATTATGCACCAACTTTTTCTGAGACTATCTTACCCTTCAGACATAGTTTCTCTCATTTATTCAATTTCATATGCCTAATGATTCTCTATCAAAAAGCCTTTACAATAAAATTTATACTAATCACAAAGTCTTCACTCTTTATTTTGCTTCTTGTTCTCACAACTGCCGAGATGACCTCTCAAAGGTTGCTGAAAAGAAGCCTAGATTGATTCCTGGGGGGGACAAAACAAACAAACAAAAACCCACGCACCACAAAAAAAAAACAACAAACCCTGCTGAGAACTTGGAAAAATATCTCCAGCTCTTGCTTTTCACTTTGTTGGGAACTTTTTTATTCTACAGTTCCAGCAAACATAACATTTTCCAATAAGCCACAGAATTCAGCTTTTTTGTTGACAACCGAAGCCTGACAGTTTGCTCACTGATGTACCTACTGGAAGCCCTTTGCCAAGAAGGCAAGGGTGACTGGTTTACTGTCCATCCTATTCTGCTGTTCTACGGATTCTGAGAGAAGGAAATGGAAGAAGAAATATTATTGGCAACCAAGTGAACAAGGAGAGTTGAGAGCTCCCATTTAATGTGCCTGAAAAACAAGCAACTGAAATCAGCTAAAAGCTCTAGCTTTACTAGCATATATGGGGTAAAAGAGTGGAATTCTTCACAAAAGTTGTTTAGGTTACAATACCAGAAGTTGAGCATAGGAAATAAAAATGTATAAAAAAAGTTGTTTGCAGATAACAATTACTTTTTTAAAATAATCCAAGTCATATATATATATGCATACACAAAAATAAAATTAAAAAACCCAAACCTTTGAAGCCTTTTTATGTTTAATTCACGCTTTGCATATTGTTTGATTATCCATATAATGAAAGGGGTCTTTTAGGATTTTTAATCATTGAGGTTTTTCTGCACAGTCCCAACACCACCACACTTGTCACACAGAACCAGACAGGAAAAAACAAAGTATTTTTGCAACTAACATTTAAAATCAGTATGAAGGTGATAAATGTTTCAATATAGTATGTGACAGGGCTGAGCATAAGTCTGTACTATAGTTCACAAATCACTGCTACAAAAGATTGAGCACAGTTCGGCAAGTTTCTTCATTGCTAGGGGGCAGCAATAGAAACCTTGGTTTTGTTAAAGATACTAATTTATCTTTATTAGTTGCAAAATTCAACACCATGATATCCAGGTTTATGCGAATGATAAAAACTCAAATTTGTGGTTCCCATATCCCTCAAGATCACCACCGTGCATATATCTGGCATTTTTGCATAGGATGACAGGCAAGATATTTTTGCCCCTTTAAAACTGCATGAACTACATACAATCGCTGCAAAACTAATTATATAAAATAATGCATAGGTTTTTGAGATAACATATATTCAAAACACAGACACATGGCAGTCCCCGAAGGAAAGAGCATTACAATTTGCATGATTTACTGATATAAGGCTGCTCAGTTTTCATTACCACTAAGAGGAAAAAAATACAATTGTGAATGCTACAGTCTTTTATTTTAATACATGCGTCGAAAACAAGGCCAATATAAGCCAACTTTTTCCCTATAATTTCACTGACTGTAGAGGTAGCCTTCCACTGTATACAAATCCATACACCAACTCACCTTCCCACTCTTTTTCAGCTAGTGATCCTTCTCCAAGGAAAAGGTGAGGTTCAGCTTAAGACGTTTAAATAAAAGTGTCCTCATACAAGCTAGGTCTAAGGCACCACCACAATAAAGAAACGCAGGCAATACAATACAGCCAAAGGAGCTACGCAGCTTGCTCTGAAGTCGACACCTAACGTTTGATAGCTGAGTAGCTCCTAGATGCCACTGGCTGCGCTGACCATGCAGTGCATCACCTGCAGGAAGCATCCGAGATGCCAAAGGTATCCCACCTGCTGCTGGCTGCCACTCCAGAAAGACGCGAGTCTCCCAGAGACTCTGGCCCATCTGCTGGCCCATGGGGGTATTCCAGAGGCTCTAGGGAAACTCAAATGCTGGCAGATGCCTACATTTAAGCAACCAAATTAAGCTTTATAAAAACAGTTTTGACGTCCATTTTCACAAGTGGACACCTACAGAAAGTGTTTATATGCGCGTGTGTCTATTACACACAGACACATTTCTAAGTGCCATCAGAAACGGTTTTAAAATACTTTTCACTTCTTGCCTCAAAGGAAGGCTTAATACAGAAGATCAGTAGCAAAAGTGACATTTCTTTTCCTTTTCACATTATGCTTCCAGCCTACGAATGCCTTTAATCACACCTAAACCTTCTAAAATACTCATTTAATCCCCATTTTCTTGTCATCTCCAATTCTGAACAGATTTTACTGTTCACAATTATTTGTTTCATGTACATCTGAGATCAAAGCTACTCAGAACGAAGGCTCAGGCGCTTGTACTTGGCCCCTTGAGGGCTGGTGTTTTCCAGGCTGCCCACAGCACTGCAATGCTTTCAAAGAGTGAAAGGCTGCTGACCACGCAGCTGTACCGCACCTCCTGCTGACCGCTGCTTGCGGGGCAAGGAATTCTTTTCTTACTCTTATAATTCAAAACCAGCTTTTTCTTCAGGAACAGGAAATACAGAAAAGTCAAACGAAGAAAATGAGAGTAGTGTTATAAAAAAATATTGTAGGGGAAGGGAGGAAATCAGAGAGCAGGGCAGAAGAAACATATATGAGGTTCCATAATTCTTTCCTCCTGAAGCAACATGCTTCCTCCCTATCCCCAGTATACGAGTGAATGTATGGTATCAAAATAAATGACAATGTCAGAGAAAGTGTAATAGTTATGTTAGACCATGGAAGGAGAAGAACATAGATAAACTGATACCGTATCATTCATACTGATGTTACTCACACAAATAATTGACACAAATATTTAAAATCACCAACAGGGCTTTGACTCGGATTTCACTTTCCAGACATCTTCATTTGCACTGTACTTAATTAGGCTTTCCAATTAAAGTGTTCATTTTCTTTTTAGTGAAGACAATAATAAAATATTTAGCTAAAGACAACGTAAGACAATAACACATGTTGTCAAATATACTGGTAACCTAAAGATAGCACTTCGATTTGTAAACTGCACACTGCAATATTAAGCGTGTTAGGTTTAGGATTACCTGATAGGTTTAAAATTAGAGTAATAAAAAAAGCTGTATTTTAAGTGATTCCTTTAGGAATAAACATACTATGCCTTATCTCAACTTGCACAGTTAATAAAAACTACACAGATTATCTTAAAAAAGAGGGAGATGCTATTGATATTTTAAAGTGGGGAGGATGTTAATTCAGCTTTTGCTGCATTCAGAAGTCATTTTCTATCAGGAAGGCATTGACTCCCATTTACTAGTTAATTTGTTGTCTAAACGTGAACACTCTTTACAGACGCATCTGTACAAAAGAAAAAAAAAATTAAAAATTCCAACCCTATATCCCTGACCATGAAAATATCTGCATTTTATTTCTGTGACTGGCACCACTGAAATCAACCGAGGCTTTCACGAGGCTGGAAACAACCCCCAAACCTAAAACGGTACGTCTTATTACATACAAACTTTGTCACGTCATTCGGTATCCGCTGAAAAAAAAGTTTCACTGTTGATATGGATGCTAGGATGGACTCAAATTGCCGTTACTTAAGACATTACTTTCCCGGGAATTTTATTCGGTTGCAGCTACAGGCAGACACCCAGCAGAGGAAACGTGCAGACCCACCGCTTGCAGTGGTGTAAATCATTCTCATTTCACACAAGAGTAACTCCGCCAGTCCGAGACGCAGCTCGGTGGCTCTCCCCTTCCTCCAGGGTTTGCACGGGCACCGATGTATCTGTGCCAGCCCTCGGATGCCTGAAAGCCGGGTGACAGACACCCCCAACCCACCCACACACCCCACACACACACCCACACCCCCCCCCCCCGATCTCAAGCTGTCGCGCTCTCTCGGCTGCGCCGCACGAAGCGGGATTTTAGGCAGGTGCTCCGGTTTTTGCAGAGCCCGCAGCCCGAGAGCAGCATTTTCCCTCGAGTACGGGGCCAGGCACACCCCCCACCCCCCCCGCCACCACCAGAACGACCCCACCAGCCCCCGAGGCAGCTCCGGAGCCGGAGCCGGGTCCGGCCGCGGCGGCGGGCGCACGGCGGCGGGCAGGGGCTGACACCCGGAGCACCGCCCGCTAGTGCCCGGCGCCGAACTCAACCCCGCCGCGCCCCCCCACCCCACCCCGGCTCCCCAGTCTGTCCCTTACCCGCCCGCGGGGACTCCGGGATGCCCCTGAGGGAGCCGAGCCGCCGCAGCTGGAAAACTTTGCGGACGCCCCGGCAGCTGCCGGGCGGCGGCGGGGAGGGCGGCTCCGCACCCCCCACGGCGGCGGCCAGGAGCAGGGCGCCGAGGCTGAGGGCGCCGAGGCTGAGGCTCTTCCCCGCCATGTCCCGCCGGCCGCCGCGGGGAGCACCCCCGAGCCGCCGCCCCCGCGTCCGTCGCCGCCGCCGCCGCGGGGGGAGGCGGCCAGCGCCGCCCGCCGGGACCCTCCCCCGGCCCGGCCCCCCACCCCACCCTACCCTACCCCACCCCACCCCGGGGCCTGGAGGTGGGGAAGAGGGGAGGGATCCCCCACCTACGCCCGGGGTGGGGAGGGGAGACCCGCAGGGAAAAGCGGCGGTGCAGTGGTATGCGAGCAGTAACCCCCAAAAAGCATCAGAAAGAGAGAGACTTAAAATCATTTTGTAGTGTTCTTAGGAACTATTGGCAACAGGCTTACAAACCGGCAGCAACACGCACTGTTCGGTTTGGCTTCAAATGCCTAACATTTTTCTGATAAAAGGCTCCAAGAATTCAGCTGTCTCCAAGAGGTCTTCAAAAATTTCAGTTTTCTTAGGCAATAGTGACAAAGGACCAGTTTACAAAACCCTCTCATGCCTACGAGCCAAAGTCCAACGGTGCCTGTCAGAGCAGCTGAGGAAGCAGCTGGGACTCATCAGGTTATCTTTTAAAAAGCTTCCTTGAGGCCAGAGTTAAAAATCCCTCCATGCACAGATTTAAATGGTACAGCTTGTCCCTTAGAGCTGGAAATTGTTCTTAGTCCATTTCGAAGCTGCTGGTGGTCGTTCAGCACTGCACAGCATCAGCCTATCTCAGCTTTCATTTAAAAATAAATCTTTTATCTGTGGCAGCAATTTCAGCAAAAATAGTTCCAAGTGTGAATTATTCTATGCATCTGTTTGAATACAGGTAACAAATTGACACCTAAGTTATTAAAACTTACACTGGAGATCAACCCTTTCTGTGCTGAGCAAAGCAATAAAAGAATGGCATGACATTAACATCATCCAGTCCACTGAGTGACAGCGCATTTGGTAATAAGCAGAGAGGACAAGTATTTTTCCCTTTTTTGAATCATCTGCGCTCCTGGACTTGGCAACTTCCCTCTGGCAGCAAGTTCCAATATATACTGTATAAGATGTCCTTTAACAGAATTTGTTCTACTGTTCTTATACTGTTGAGGTATACAGACCGAACACCGATGACAGGTTACAGACTCCTTGATAAAGCAAACTACAGCAGAAGGCATTGTGGGCCCTTCACGAGGAAAGAGAGAGGAAAACAGAACAGGGAGTCCCACCGCAAATAAAAAGATTATTTTTAGACAAAAAATAGAAATAATTTAAAAATGCAGTACCTTGTATAGAAGCTGGTGGTAGGCAGCAAACCCCTCGTCAGTCAGTAAAACACTCTCTGTTAAACAGAACGCTTCTTTCTAAATATTGAAAAATATCACTGGGGAAACAGTCCGAATATGGGAGCCAGAAAAATGTAGGATCTTATTCAGCAACTTGAAGACAGTAGAGGAAGTTCCAGGCGTCATGAAATACCAACCTCAACACTTCCTACAAGATGTGCAGCACTCACAATAAACATATGAAAATAAAATGTTAGGAGACAGGTAAAAATTCTTGCAGGCTAAGAAATACAGACAAGTATTCCTACCTTAAAAAAAAAAGAGTAAGTTTCTCGTTTACTTCACAAGTGCACATAAGTTTGCCAACAGCAACAGATGATGTTGGGAAAGCTGTAGAACGCCATGGCTTTAAATTGAATCGGTACTTCCTCCTGTCTCCCCCTAGTAGCAGTTCAGAGAAACCTCTATCATCCAGTTCTACAGCCTAAGGGAAAAGGAACTTTTCGGTAAGAAACTGAATATATATGTTTTCACTAGCTCTTTCAAGATGAGGAAGATTCCAGTTTAGTCCAAAAGATGGGCTGGGATTTTTGTTTCTTTGTTTGTTGGGGGGCTTGGGGCGTTGGTTTGGGGTTTTTTGTTCAGTTTTGGGTTGGTTTTTGTTTGTTTTGTTTGGTTTTTTTAACAACTTTAACATAGAGACTGTGATGGAAGTAATTAACTTTGGCTTAATTATGAGATTGAATTTAACTTTCTTGCAGGTCTTATGCTTCAAAGCTTCCCTGATTTTAGTGTTAATTTAGCTAACAAGTTCCATGAACCAAATATTCTAGAAAAAGGTGTCTGTATATGTGCAACCATATGCAGAGGAAAGGGACTTCCCTCATTTAAACACAAGAATATATATATATTTTTATATGAACTTCATAAGACAACATTAACATCGGCTACAGACTTGTCTCTTTTCCTGATCAAAGCCTTGACACGTGCCCTTGGTGGGTCCTCATGGATATCTAGCTGTCAGCTCAAGATTACTAAAGAATACCACTTCCACAAATTTTCCCTTTGCCTCCTTTTCTCAGTCGCCATGAACAATACCACTACATTACCTGGAACACTGGCTCAATGTGGGAGGAGGTTACACCTTCAACTCATCCCTCTGAATCACATCAAGCACAAACTAAACTTTCTATTATTTGTGGCACACAGCACTAAGTTTCCTGCTCATCTGCGTAGATGGCATTCTCCTTTGCAATGTCATCTTGTAACCAGTGAAAATAGCTGTGCCATCATCCTTGTTTGTATCCTTTCAGAGAGCGACTACAAAAATAACCTTTCTGGCCTGTCACTTCAACCACATCCACTTTTCTGACATATTTTTGTTGTATCAAACACAAGTTGCTTGGCTTCAGTTGCATATCCCTTTTCTGTTCCCATCTCAGTATTCAAAGGGGCGATCCCACTTCCAGAGGACTACAGCACTTCTTTCCATCTCCAATGCCTGAAATGATCAGATACTTTCATGCTATCTCCTATTTTGTCTGTCTGAAAGTAGTTCAATTATCCATTAAGCTGCCTCATTCTTCTAAGTCATTCTTCAAAGCTTTCTTTACTTTAAGTCTTTTATTTGTATCACAGCCATTAAAGAAGTTTTTCATTAAGAACATGGACCTTTGTGTTGACTACTATGTTCACATTATGTCCCAGCGGCAAATTCTACCCATCTATTCCTGGTCTAACACATGCTCTCTGTAGCTCTTGGTTCTGATACTGTCCTCCTGCTTTTTATACAGCTTTGAACAGAGCAGGGATCCCAGCACTCAAATGGAGCTCCTTGAAGTTACAGCAGGAACACAGGGTGAAAAAAAACCAACCAGCAACAACAAAAGAACCCCAACAAGCCACCAACTTTTTCTTCAGATATACAGAACCATTCCATAGTTACTGTGGTAAGTAAAAAAAAGTCCTTTTATTTTAGGTTGAGATAATTAAGCTAGTAAACTAGGACTAAAAGCTACACAGCATTTGGATTCGTAACACTACCACACTCTGTTATCAGTGACCCCATAAATGTACAGTGAGGTCAGTAAAATTTCACATGCAGCTCTAAGTTTAACTCTTCTCAGGGTTTGTTAACTGTGGCACTGAAAAAGAGTTGATAGTAATGTTACAAAAGTTTGACCTGTATTTGGAGATAAATTCTCAATGAGCAGGTTTTTTTCTTCTTTTAAAAAAAGAACTATGAATTTTGACTGAAAATCTTTATTATCTTTATCTTAATGAGAAAAACAGTATTTTGTTTCATGCTCACAATCACAAAGAATTGTCAGCTGAGACCTCAAGTAGGGGCAGATGAGAGAGAGAATGCAGGAGAAGTAGCTGTAAGGCACAGAGGAATACCTCGAGAAAGATGCCCGGCAGAGAAGGGCCTGGTGGTGTTGGTTGACACCCACCTGAACATGAGCCAGCAGTGTGCTCAGGCGGCCAAGAAGGCCAACAGCATCCTGGCTTGTATCAGGAATAGTGTGGCCAGCAGGAGCAGGGCAGTGATGGTGCCCCTGGACTCAGCACTGGTGAGGCCGCACCTCGAGTACCGTGTTCAGTTTTGGGCCCCTCAGTACAAGGACAGTGAGGTGCTGGAGTGTGGCCAGAAAAGGGCAACAAAACTGGTGACGGTCTTATGAGGAGAGGTTCAGGATGCTGGGGTTGTTTAGCCTGGGGGAGAGGCAGCTGAAGGGAGACCTTATCTCTCTCTACAGCTACCTGAAAGGAGGTTGTAGTGAGGTGGGTGTTGGTCTCTTCTCCCAAGTTACTAGTGATAGAACAAGAGGAAACGGCCTCAAGCTGCCTCAGGGGAGGTTTAGATTGGATATTAGGAAAAATCTCTTCACTGAAAGAGTGAGCAAGCATTGGAAGAGGCTGCCCAGAGAGGTGGTGGAGTCACCATCCCTGGAGGTATTTAAAAGACATGTAGATGTGGCACTTCAGGCCATGGTTTAGGAGATATGGTGGTGTTGGGTTGACGGTTGGACTTGATGATCCTAGAGGTCTTTTCCAACCTTTAAGATTCTATGATTCATAAAACACCAGCATTGCCTACTCCACCCCAATTGTGTAACAAATGCTATTCTATTATTCTGTATTCCGATCTAAACTTCAGTTGCTGCTTCCCCCAGCGCACTATGGCCTGTGTCCCAGCTCCCTGCCTCTGTATAACTCTTCACACCATCATCCTACCAGTGAAATCAGCAAGTCTCCGTCTGCTAAAAATCCAGTCAGCCCGAGAAGAGCTCCAAGCTGTGCCGCGCTGAGAGCCACCTCTGTCACGCTGCTCTGCCGGGTTCGTGTGTCCCCCCCACCTGCCCCTGCCACCAGCAACGTGCTGCCTTTCTCCTTAAAGCGGAGGGGTGTTGGGAACCCCACCTTCACAGCGCCAGCTTTGGCGCCTCACGGCAATTCCAGGTTCAAGCCATCACTTTGGAGCACAGTACCCAGAACGTAACTGTCCAGACGTTTTCATAAAGGCGTTATTTAATAATTTATACTTCAAGGATAGCTCAGCAGTCAGCCATTTACTTTGAAAAGTACTTCCTACTGCCAGGCACGCGGTTTCCATGGAGACTTCCCCAGAGACTCCAGTGTGAACACTCTTAATCTCTTGTTGTCTTTTCATTAATATCGCTTGTCTTCCTTGCAGGACAGTTAACTCAGGCCTGTACAATGAAGACATGATCAGAAAGAACACCTAAGAAGGTAAAGGAGACTGCAGTAAAGAAAAGCAGCAACTTCTACAAAATAGTAGCATGTAACACAGAGGAAGAATCTGTTGTGTAATTGGAAGAAATACGGTTCTGCAACCTGATCCTAATATGAAAGAAAGCTACACTCAGTACCCGTTTCAGTTTAGCATCATCAGTATTTAAAGAAGCCAGACTTCTGCAGATATTTAACTACTCTTCTTCGAAGCATCAACAAAAGGGCAACACAATTTTGCTCATCCCTAAAGACAGAATACACAGAGCGGGGTACCTCTTTTCCCTACATGCCACAAAGGGACAGTTGCTCACATTTTATAAACTCAAATTCAAGCTTCATCATGCCTAGAGATGCGAATTAGTTTCCCTTAGTCCATATCTGATGTTCACAATATTTTTACTTTGTCAGAACAATGATGCCCCAGGAGACCCTGCAATCAGAAACTATTTGTTCAACAAGAGGACCGGGCACCACCTTAGTAAGCGAGCAGGTTAGGCCAATGTGTATGTGTATAGACATTCCTGCTGTAAATGGTATCACTTGCAGCTTCCGTAACTATTCCTCATGCCCCTGCAACTTGGGAAGCATTTACTCTAACTATGTAGTTGATGACCAGCTTCTCAGTTTTTGTTGGTGGGTAAAACATATTAAAAGCTATTCCTAAGAGTTATAAACCACATTACTTGCACCTAAACAGAACATACTTGATGCTTCAGCTTCTGCAACTGGACCAAGAAAGTGTTTATTGTGTACCAGGTTTTAGCTTTCTGTCTTTTTTCCCCCCAAGCAGGTGGGGAGACACAGAAAAATCCAAAAAGATGCATTCCCACAAAAAAAAAAGTTTTCTTTATTCACTAAGTTCTGAACAACTGTAAATCTCAAATGTCTCAGTTTTGCCTTGCAGTTTTATGTGTAAATCTCACCTGTACAAGCTCCATGGTAAGTAACAAGCTGGAGTCACATTCGTTCTACTTAGAACAACAGTAAAAAAAATTGGGGAAAAAAAAATGCCTCTCAGGACATCCCACTGAGACAACAAAATCCAAGTTGTAGCATCCTTTGGAACTCCAGACCCTACCGTACAGCAGCCTGCCACTTCTACTAGTCATATACAGCCTTAGAAACTGAAATTCAAAGACAAAAGTTGTCTTGTCTATGTTCTTTCTTCCTTTGTGCCCCTGCAGCCCTTACATACAGCTACCCTGAAGAGCAAAATTTGAAGGCACTGTGTTTGCCAATAGTGTTATTTCAGTCTTTATAGAAAAGCTTTACCTGGAGAGGTACCACCCTTGCTGGTGGTTCTTTTTTCCCTTCAGCTCTCATGTTTTTCTAAGTGTGGTTTATCATCCATAGAACAAAACTGAAAATGATCCAGCCACAGCTCTCAAATTTAATTCTGCACTGAATTTTGCCCTTAGGGATCAACTTTTTATTTCTACCTAACTTTTCTCCACTAAGTCCACGTTCCCAATTCGTGCAGTGTAACCCAGGCAGTTACAGGTGCACGCTTCACTGCCACTAAATCCAGCATTCAGTCATTTAAAAATCAGGGCAAACCTAGGCACTCCTAAAGGTCAGTAAGGGCTGAAGTTTCCATCAGTCATGACTCCCAGGCACTTATTTATAGATCGTTAGCAGCTACATGCTGCCAGTGCTAAGCAGGTGACCTACCTCACCATTAGGTCCCACCTGAACCAACAAAGTGAAAGGATGCCTAACAAATCTAAAGTTCAGACCAAAAGGCAGTAATTTGGTCACATCTTATGTAAATGAGTATCAAAGAAAATGAATGCAGACACCCTCATTTTCTTTAATACCATTTGTACATTCAAGATGCAAGTGGCTGTCTGGCTCTGTCTGCTTGACACAGATTCAAACCTTCCATACCTCTCCCAGGCAAACATGTAAGATACTACTGTGTTTGTGAAGTGATAGGGCTATGCAATAAAGTCTAAGGTTATTCCAACATGCACTGTAATAGTTGTAGCAACTGGTATGGGGGAGAGCAGAACCTCAGTCTACCCAGCTGGGATACTGGAAGTAAGGAGTACTGGGTGCTGGTCTCTTTCTACAGATGCTCAAGTATTTAATCTTAAAGTGCTAGCACTGAGCTCTCTCTGCATTATAAATCATAGAATCATTTAGGTTGGAAAAGACCCTCAAGATCATTGAGTCCAACCACTAACCGAACACTCCCAAGTCCACCACTAAACCATGTCCCTAAGCACCACGCCTACATGTCTTTTAGACACCTCCAAGGATGGTGACTCAACCACTTCCCTGGGCAGTCTGTTCCAGTGTTTGACAACCCTTTCAGTGAAGAAATTTTTCCTAATATCCAATCTAAGCCTCCCCTGACGCAACTGGAGGCAAAATATAGCCATAACTTCCTATTGAAAAGCTGTTGAACCTCCCTGACTACATCACATGCTTTTTATAGATCGGTCTATATTTAGCAAGATGCAATTTCCATCAGTACACAAAACCTTTAGGAGCTTGGGAATGAAGTTCACAATACAAAAAGTCAATTTCCAACCTTACATTTAATTAAAAAAAATAAAAATCACACTGTGTAAAGATGCTAATGCCTATCTGCCCATAGCAACTTGTTAACGGGTATTTCTCTGGTGTTACAGGTATGAGATATCAGAAATGCCTCAGTTACAGGAAAAGCTTCAAGTGAAAAATGTGATTACTTTGGATACCAAAGCCAACCACCACACAGCAATGTTTTGTGAATTCTGCTGCCCCTGACTACTTGTGAAGCTGTACTTCAAGTTTATGTCCCACTTTGTATTAAACGGACAAATGAAACTAGAGTACGGAAACAGCCCCAGATCCTCATTAAAAATAAAAAGTGCTTAAGGAGATACTTAGACACCACCAATTTTCATACCACATCTTGCTGCCACCCAAAGAAACTACATTTACTCTTACATAGGAACAAAACATTTTACAAACTGAAACTGCGAGGCTTCCCGTCAATGAACTGAGTAGTCTCAGCATAAGGCATATCCCGGATGAGGATCTCCAAATTGTGTGTTTTTTCCTGTCTTGCCAAGAGCATTAACGTATATTGGAAACCATATATTACATGTAAGTGACCTTGAAGTCCACTGTAGGAACAAGAATTAGACATTGTAGCATGCAAATGCTTTGAGAGATTAGCCTGCTTTTGCCCACTGACTGTTCCAGAACAGTGTAAGGACAACACAAACATGTAAATTTGATCTTAGTACTACATGGTTTCAGTAGAATTTATGAACACTTAATACCTTAAAATAATAGAAATATTGGGAAAAACTAGGCAAATAATGAACAAAGAACATATTTGGAAAGTGTTTTATAGGCTTAGAGGAAAAGCTAAGGCAGCCTTCCAGTAAATACTGTACCTCTAACTACATTCCAGCCTTGCCATCAAGTGTAACTCTTATGACTTGAGTACAAAAAGTTAGTTTAAAAATCTTTATTTCAAAAGCAAAAGAAAAAAGTATGTGAGGGTAGGTGTTGGAATGATACCCTTTTTTGGGCTTAATTTCGCTAGAATATGTTGTTTGATAAAACACTGCTAAGATACTATGATGCTATAACAGTAATCAAAACTGACATACAAGTTCTGATCAGCAGGGCTATTTTTGTTCTTTCGTCTCCTCCAGGAGACAGAAGGAAACAAAAAAGAAGGGTGTTGGTAAGAAATTGCATGTTGCAAAGGCTCTTCACACTCACACACCTTTTTTTCACCCCCAGACAGAACTTAATCAGCATGTAACATTCAACTCTGCAGAAATAAGATGCTACATGCCAACGGCACTTACATGTAGCTTTGGGTCTCTACATGATTTCTTTGGCCTGCGGCTTGTTAAGCTGCTCTCTGCCTCACTCTAATTTGGAGGGCTAAGCTGTACCTGCAAGGCTGTGTTCCCCATGATTTTGTCCTGCAGCGCTTTCCCACCATAAGCTACAGAAGTTTTGAGAACAAAGCATGGTAATACAACCCAGATGAGAAACACGGCACAAAGGAAAACAGGAACAGAGTACCTACAGTAGTTCAGGATGGCATAATACAAATATTTTAGTTAAAATAGACAAACTGTAGCTTTCTACGGGGTGGGGTGGGGAAGTCTACATTTTCCTTTTCCCCTCGAACATGGAAAATAACTCAGGGAAGAATGTTCCATCTCGCCAATCATATTTTCTGGAGCCAGAAAGTTAGAAAAAGTAATTGCTGGAATTTTTTAGTCTTATTTCTACACATTTATCCAAGGCTTTCTCCAGACTTCTAGGACTAATACTTTCTACAAAGTTGTCCATCTTACTCAGGTCTTGTTAAATGTTCCTGCGATGTCTGAAATAACAGCTACTCAACACCTGCCTCTCTGTTAAGAAGTTATTATCTTGCTCTATCAAACTCCACTGCCCGCTAAATCCTTTATTTCAAAGTCTAAACAAAAGCGCTTCCCTTCTTAAGTACATAAGCAGGTGTGTGAGTAAGTTTAAAGATTGTCTTCATGGTATTTGCTTATTTCTGCCTCTTTTCCAGCAACGGATTCTTCAACTATTCCCCCCCTCTCCTTTTTTTGGTAAGGAGAGCCGTCACCTGTCTTGTCCATACAATCCTGCAATATGGAGCAGGAATACTGTAAGCTATGCTGATTTTAAGAATATCGCTACTGATTTGAAACTGGCATTTTGAAAAGGAGCCCCTTATATTTTTTCTTAAGCTAGACAGGAATACTGGAGTTTACACTTATTTAAGAACTAAGAAGGGTATTTACATAGTGGCTTAAAACGCAAGTTGGAAGTGTTTGGTTATTTACTAAGCTACTGATTCTGATCTTCTCTTTAAATTTCTGACTAGATCAATACAGCTAGAACTGAATTAACTTGTTTTGGCATTATGTGTAGTGACAGCTGCAAGGCATTGGAGCCACCAACTGTTCAAACATGGCAACAGCTACCTAACTTCTATTCCAGAGTTTATACAAAACACAATGTGCAAAGTTCTGTCACCACTGAGTTTCCATCATTACTTAAAAGACACAATATTATCATATTTATGCTATTAAAATTCTGAAAACTTTGTATTTGATAAAAAAGTACATTTACCTCAAATGATTATATTGCTACTTCTAAAGATGTGACACAAACTTAATACCCTAGAAGCTCTTCCAGTTCTCCCTTCAGTTACACAAAGACAGTTACTGATACAGGTACACAGCAGATGCAGTTCCTTGTGCATCCGTTCATAAAAACAAGTTTATACAAGCCTTTTATAAAGAATTTTACACATTTAGCTCTACAAAAAACTATATAAAGAACTTTCAAATACTTAATGGAAGCTAATTAATACATTAATCAGCAAAATGGAAACAGAGTCACTTCAGAGCATACTGGTAAAAAACCTACATGTTCTGATCAAACTACATCTTGACACAATTGCCAATCATTTTGCCTGATTTTTTTTGAAGTTTACCTGAACTTTTATCTTCAAATCCAGATATATATTTATTCCCCCTATTTCATTTCCTCACAGTGCCTACTTTAACCATACATTTCAATCATTGAGCTGTACTAACTCAGTTGAGGCAGCTGAATGGCTCAGCTGTTCCAAGATCTGTCACTCTGTGGAGCTGAAAGCACCATTAGCAGGTTTGCTGATGATACCAAACTGGGAGGTACTGTTAACTCACCTTAAGGGACACGAGGCCTTGCAGAGGGATCTAGATAGATTAGAGTGTTAGGCAATCATCAGTGGCATGAAATTGAACAAGTCCAAATACCTGATTCTGCACTTAGGACAGAGTAACACCCGGCACAAATATAAACTGGGATAGGAGTGGCTGGAGAGAAGCCCTGCAGAAAGGGATCTGGGGGTGCTGGTCGACAGCAGGCTCAATATCAGTCAGCAGCATGTCCTGGCAGCCAAGAGGGCAAACCACGTCGTGGGGTGCATCAAACAGAGCACCACCAGCCAGTCAAAAGAGGTGATTCAACGTGAGGTGAATCAAAAGAGGTGAACAACGCTGTGTTCAGCATTGGTGCAGCCTCACCTGGAGTACTGTGTGCAGTTCGGGGCCCCACCATTAAGAAGGGTGTGAAGGTCCTTGAATGCATCCAGGAGGACAACAAAGCTGGTGAAAGGGCTGGAAGGCATGTGCTGTGAGGAGTGGCTGAGGACTTTGGGCTTGTCTAGTTTGGAGAAGAGGAGGCTGAGGAGCGACCTCATCGCTCTCTGCAACTTCCTGAGGAGGGGAAGTGGAGAGGGGGGTGCTGAGCTCTTCTCCCTGGGATCCAGTGACAGGATGTGTGGGAATGGTTCAAAGCTGTGCCAGGGGAGGTTTAGGAACTGGACGTTAGGAAGCATTTCTTTACCGAGAGTGTGGTCAAACACTGGAACAGGCTTCCTAGAGAGGTGGTCAATGCCCCAAGCCTGTCAGTGTTTAAGAGGCATTTGGACAATGCCCTAACTTTTTGAAGTGGCAATTGTACTAGATGATTGTTGTAGGTCCCTTCCAATTGAACCATTCTATTCTATTTTCACCTGAATTCAATCAGCAAAAGTGAAGGAACACCTGCACAATGAGAGCTTTTGAGAATTTTAGCCAGTGTACAACAGTATCTAGTACTAATTTCAGTTTGCAAAACACCTTGGAACAAGCCGAGTTTATATTACAGCACTGCAGTCTTGAGGTAGCAGCCATGACAACAAATAAACTACAGAAGCTGGCTACTAGGTGAGTCAGCCATACAGCTCAGCCATGAGAAGCCTACTTCTTACAAACCAGATGAGTTTTACTTTGTTGTAACAAAGTTGCACTCAGTACTATGAAGTAATAGCTCAAGCACCTAAAAGAATTATTATAAATACAACTGAGGCAGACTCCCAGCAAGAAGAAATACCTTATTAGATCAACTATGAGAAGTTTCATGACACAAGCCTTTCTTTAGATATTTAAGCCATCCTCACTCTGTTAATATTGTATGACCACCTAATTCCCTGATGGAGAAACAAGACTCCCCCAAGAGCACATAAGAAGGGCTGTGGCAAGCTCTGTTCACTCAGTATCCCAACTGTAATAGCCAATCCCTAGGGAAGAATGTAACTTTTCCCCTCCATGTCCTTCCAACAGTCTGTGACTTCAGAACTACTAGAATTACTGGTCACACTTTCTTTAAACATCTCTTGAAGGATCCCCCCCAACCCCCAGTTCTGTCCAACTGGACCCCCACCACTCTTAGGGCATTCTTCCGTGTTTACAATCCAGCTAAGGTTAAAAAAGCTCACTCTGCCAGCATTTAAAAAAGAGGAAAAAACCTTATGTGCTTCCAGGTTCAGCACCTGCACTGTCCACAGCTGAATTCAGTCATGAGAAAATGCATTCAAAATTCATTCTTTCCCTCCCAAAGGTTTTCCTGGTGGTGGCTATGAAACTAAATTCACGAGAATACACGTGAAATGCTGATGTTTTGTCAGGCTACAGTGATTCCTTCTCCATTTCCTGATCATTTGTAGCAGATAGTATGCAGGAAGTAATTTCACTAACTAAACTGTTCCTTGCCCTACCTTGTGTGGACAAATATATACTAGCTTTTGTATATTAGTACCATTCCCCATATGCATATATTTACACACACAATATGTATATGTACCTATACAGAGCCACATATACATCGTAAGACATAATGTGTGTAGACTCGGGAAACAAGAAGCAGCTGTGAAAAAAGAACACTTCCCGAAGTTTGAAGAAACTAGGAAAGCTCCTGGTTTGTTTATAACACATTTCTCAGGCCCCTCAAGGGCAAAGATGTAATGTCATTTGTGAGCATAGTTAGTTTTTTGACCTTGTATGCTCAGGGAAAGGCTAGCCCTGAAAAAAAAAAGTCAAGGGAAACCAGAGAAATTGAAAAATCAGAGATATTGTAAATATCTGTAGCTTTATTAAATGCCTCCCAAAAGTGTTCTTTGGAATCCACAGTATTTATTTAAATCCTGCCCAACATACAGCAAGTTTAAGCTAACATTTTAATATAACTAAGCAATGCTATAAAAGGTTAATTAATTATCTATCCATGAACAGAAGGATGGACAGCCCTAGGTAAGGGGAATATCATTAGATTAGCACTTCTTGCAATGACAAACTAACTCTAGAGAAGCATGGGTGTGGTATAAGAACAAAAATATAGTACGAAGTGTTAGCAGTGCCTAGGTCTAATGATTTACTTCACTTGAAGCTAACTGAAAGTGAACTTCCAAAGTTGTATTCAAATCTAAAAATGGGATTCCTAGCACCTTAAAACAAACAAAAAAATCAAACACATCAGTGAGTCAGAAAGAACATTCTCTACATACACCCTTCAACCTCAGTTCTAGAATCCTGAAGTCATATATGAGATATCCAACACATATATAACCCCTTGTATATACCTTTACCAAAAAATTTAAACAGTCCATACCTCCACACAGTAGATCAAGGACCTTCCAACTATGACTCCTGTTACTCATAATGTTGTGCAAGTTCATGTATGAACACAAAACCACCTGCTCAAAGGATTAGACAACCTGTGATTGGAATGTGATGATTTGGCAGCTGTAAAGTCAACCGAGTTCCATTAAATATGATCATGTCCCTGTACTCGGCACTGGTGAGGCCGCACCTCAAGTACCGTGTTCAGACAAGAAGGGCATTGAGATGCTGGAGTGTGGCCAGAGAAGGGCAACAAAGCTGGTGAAGGGGCTGGAGAGCAGGTCTTATGAGGAGAGGTTCAGGGAGCTGGGGTTGTTTAGCCTTGAGAAGACTGAGGGGAGACCTTATCGCTCTCTACAACTACCTGAAAGGAGGTTGTAGTGAGGTGGGTGTTGGTCTCTTCTCCCAAAGTACTAGTGATAGAACAAGAAGAAATGGCCTCAAGCTGCCTCGGGGGAGGTTTAGATTGGATATTAGGAAAAATCTCTTCACTGAAAGAGTAAGCAAGCATTGGAAGAGGCTGCCCAGAGAGGTGGTGGAGTCACCATCCCTGGAGGTATTTAAAAGACATGTAGATGTGGCACTTCAGGCCATGGTTTAGGAGACATGGTGGTGTTGGGTTGACAGTTGGACTTGATGATCCTAGAGGTCTTTTCCAACCTTAATGATTCTGTGATTCTGTAAATAAAGGTAGGTCTTTTACAATGCATGCTATTCGCATCTTCACAAATCAGAGCATGTTTTGGAACTATGTATCAAAAAAGGATGTTTTGTCAAAGCCTGAGTGTTTAAGCTGTGAGATCATAGCTAAGGATCTCCAAGTTAATTTCTGATATCCCTGGACATATTAGTTGGGAAGACTGGAAGCTCCAAAGGCACTCAGGTTGGAAACAACAGACACCAATCAATTGTGTTTTTACCCGCTTTTTAGACTGCCTAAATGAAGGAATCTGAGTATCCCTTCCGGGTCTGAAGACCTAATGGACATTTTGCTAGAGGTTGTTCAGCAAAATAAGAAATGCAACAGGTACTCCTCTTTATCAATGCTCCTCTGCTTAACACGTTCCCTCCAAGTTCCCTTCCCCTCCCCGTAACTCACTTTTACTTTTGAGACAGTGCAACAACACTCCATTGCACTCACACACAGAAGTAGTACTGGCCCTTAGTACTCCGTCCACATTTGCCGAAGAAGTATGCTTAATATTCTGGTATTTTAGGCAGAAAGTCTTCTTTTACATTAGCATCACAGTGGACTAGGACACTTTTAAACATAACAAAGTCAAGGAAGACTGGTACAAATGTTGCATTTTCAGACTTGCTGGCAGACCTTAGCAAAAGGCAAACATAACCCCGATACTAGAACAGACCGACCAGGTCAATCAGGATTATCAATGTCTCTGTCTTTACCATTCATGAGACTCTCAGAATAAGGTACACACAAACTTCCTAACTGTAAATCTGGAGCACACCAGAGACCCAGACACCAATGAAGTTCTGATTTTGCTGCAGCCATACAAAGCCAATAGATGAGGATATTCCCAGTCTAAGTAAGAAAGAGACACGTCTCATTAGCTGCTTCGCTCTTCTGTTCACTATCTGCAGCTCTGACAGGGTGTTCAAATCATACAGGAGATTCAACTACTGATTAATGCACCAGTTCTACAGGTTACAGCTACCACATGAAAAACACCGCACATGCCCTGCCTCGCCAGTCAAACACAAGGTGGTGTTGCTGCCCTACGGAAGTGCCACTCCAGTACCTTGAGCACACTGCACACCAGCTCAAGACCTGGCATAGTGAAGTACAGCCTTTATTTCTCTGAACACTAGTGAACTTGGACATCAGGCCAAAACCAAGACACCCAGAAAGAAGAAATTCAAAGCAAGCTGGGTGAGCAGAAGACCTTGAAAGGTCACGCCTCCAAGCACAGGGCTGGTTTCATCACAACGGCAAGGACCACTTAATCCCAATGAATGCTTCTGCCGTAGCAGCACCTTGTCCCAGTCCAGAACCGTGGTCTGGGAGTACCATCTGCTGGAAGCCATAAAAGCTGTTACAACAGTGGTTGTAACAGTGATTGATGTGGGGTTTTCTGTTGTGGGCACAAAGCAAAACTTAAAAGGTTTCTCACTGTTGCTCATTGCTCAAGGCCAATATAAAATAAAAACAAACCACAGATCTGAGAAGGGACAAAGGGACAGGTATTTTAACTCCCAGCTTAATTTCACTGAACTCATACCTTTTTCTTTCAGCATGTTAAGGTGACTTCCTATAACCAAACAAAATCTAGTCTTTACCGAGGAGGGACCTTTACTGTCCCCCACTGCTTCCTCCCCACCCCCATCCCCAAAAGTGGCTCTGCATGGAGTCTCTGGCTTAGAGACTATTCAAGTACCCTTAACACTCCTTTGGTAGCCCCCCTACAGCATCCAGCTCTCAGTTATTTCCTTCCCTCCCTACCTCTCAGACAATGGAAGAAACACAGATGCATGTATTTATACAACTTCAATCTAGGTTTTGTTCCACTGCGCTTTATCAGAACTCTCCAGAAGATCACTAGTGTCTTGGAAGCTAGACAGTTCTTTCTGCAATGTCTGTAAGAATATGCTTACATTCTTGTTGGCTCCCCATGCTTCTTATAAAATAATAATATAAGGTGGACTGTAACCTAATTTAAACGTCCTAGAAATCTGCAGATCTCTAGAAGTAGGTGATCCCCAAGGTACTATAGCTCCCTATCCCCAAAGGGGAACAGGCCTACAAATCAATACACATTTCAGACTTCGAACTCTGATTTAGCACTAGAGAAGCACTTAGCAAGCAGAACTACGCATATGCATAGATAGAACAAATAATTTTCAAGTGTAACTCCACATGGTTGCAAACACCTGAATGTGGCTCTGAGATACAGACACCATTTACCCAGCTGTCAATACTCAATGCCTCGGTATACACAGTGCTGTTCACAGCTCCCACAAACTGTTTGCCCAGGTAACCACTCACATGTCAGAGCATGAATTATGTCTGTCAAGGCCACTGATGTTGCTTGAGTTTGGGTGGGAACTATACCAGTAGACGAAGGGTAGAGCTCAGATTCCAGGTTGTGTCCAGACATGCTATTTTGACAATTGCTACCTGAAAGTAACTCAGAAAAGCATCCAATCAGTGAAAGAAGGCTTACTTTTTGATATGCTAGGCTACGCTGCCTGCAACTTTACAATTTGGGGAGACAGCAGTGTTAATACAAGAGTACAGTCATCAGCTGGAATCCAGGACAGTCTTAACACACACCATCACAAAATATCACAGAATGCATTTTCCAAGGCTTTGATTCCTTTTTAATCACTACTCTACATTCCCTCAGTGAAAAATTAAATAGACAGAAGTTTCTGACTTTTGTGAAGAAAAAAAAAAAATTTTGAAAATCACCAACTTGAAGGAGCAGCCTGTAAGGATTCTCAGTATCCCAGAAATTATGATCAACTCATGTCACAAGGAAAGGCAACTTTTCACTTACCTTCTTCTTGGAGTAGTTCAAAACTAGAGCACTCTCACATTTCCTCAAGTGTCAAAAAAACCAAAACCCCCCAAAAGCCAAACAAACAAAAAAAACCCACTACGCCTCTCATACATGACCAGAGCAGAATGGGATACTTTAGAAAAGTCAAAATACTCTTGGGTATACTCAATAGCCATGTTAGGAAATGACAATGACTAAGAACTGAGAATAGTCAACTGGCCCAGCAGACAAAGCTCTGCAGGCTTTTTTCACCCCTCTCATTTCTCTGGAGTTTAAAAAAAAAAAACAACAAAACAACAAACAAAAAACCCCACACAACCCACAACACAAAAAACCACACCCACACACCAAACCCAAACAAAAACAAACAACAAAAAAAGCACAAAAATGGATTTTGTTTTCTTTCAATGAAGCTAGATTCGCAATATATACCACTGTTGCAGTATTATAAACCCAGAGTGGCAAAACACTGCTTATCATTCTAAGCACAGCCTACCTCAAGAGTTTCTTGGAGAAAGCGTAGTTCTAGCCTCACCAATATACAGGGTTCTCTTCTGGTAAATACGTTTCTCCCCCTTCCTCCCCTACTCTAGCCCTAAGCTTTAACCTCCGTCCATCTCAACCTCCTCTCACGTTGAGAAATGCTTTAGTCACACAAATATCGTATGAATAAACTTACTCTTCTCCTCTAAATTCCAAGTGCAGTACATTTTTTAATCCATGTATAACTGCATCTTTCTGATTGGGTGTTTAATTGTTGGCTGAATTTAATAAACAAACCTTAAAGAGGGACAAAAATAACTTGGAATAGTAGATACCAGCAAGTGAACATCTGCTGTCAAAGTGATCAGTACAATCCTTAGACACGAGTTGCTAGGAAATAAAGGTAAAAAGAGACATCCTAATTCAGAATACAGCTTCAAACAGGAGCTGACTCAGACCTGGCCAGACAAAGAACACGCTCACTTTTGTTTGCGCTGATCTCCGTGGATAACCCATATTAAAGACTGCTCACGCAGTCTCCCTAAGCAAAACCTGCTTTCACTACCCTGCCAAAGCAGCCTCTCAAATGCTGCCTACTAGGATTTATTCATAATTCAACCATTTGTTTTCGCCTGGGATCACAGAGTTTTCTGCAAATGGAGACAAGCAAGAGGGGAGAATTGGAAAGGACTACTTCCCTAGGCACTCAGATATTAAAGCATGGAGACTAAGGCAGACTTAAGAGCCACTTGTTTATTTTAGCATCTCTAATCCCTGTTTGCCACAAAGTCAAAGGTGTTCCAAGCTTACAGGCTGACTGCTGAAAATACTCCAAGGACAACTCCAAAATACTCTCCACATTCATTCTTGCAATTATGTCAGTAAGTGTATTTGGGTTTGTAACACCAAACCAGTTCTTACAGCATACTCACATGCACAGAAATCTAGCCCAATACTTAGAAACACTAGCTATCTGTTACTGTAAGATCATGGCTAAATCTCTACTAGAAGATACTGACAAATACAAGGAGCATTTATTTGGTGATGTACAAAAGAACATTAAAAAGCAGCTGTACGACCTTCAGACTGGAACCAAATTATGAAGCGAGCAGTTCAGAGGGCAAAACTTGCTCATGAAGGTTAACCACCCCATGCAACACCATACTGCAACAGGGGCTCCCAGAATTTCTACATGGTGGCTGGAAGGGGATACCTCTTAATGCAAAATGCTAAGAAAGACTATTTCCTGCAACAGATCTTGAGAACACAAGCATAATGTAATTTCAAAGAGATTCATGACTTGCAGCAGAACAGTTGTTTTGACAGACACACTGATACATGCTTATGACTTGCTTTTACGCTTTGTCTGATAATATTCATGCAAACAAAAGAAACTACACCTCAGAACTTTAGTATATTGATCATTTTACTATGTCGTATCAAGAACTGTTTAACATAATCCAACCACACAGCTTCACCCCACATATAGAAACTTCCAATCATAAAATCTAGGTATCAACTCCTGTTCAATCAGCATGATTTTCAAAAGCTTTTGCTAGATGAGGATTAAAGAGTTTTTACCTAAATTAAAAATCCATTAGCAGAGCTTATCAAACACACCAACACTCTCTTATGCAGTTAAGAAAGTTGTTCCTAAGTCATTCTTCTTTCATTATGAAGCCTTTCATGTCAAAGGTTTTACTGAATAGTGGGAAAAATCTGATCAGCTACGTAGTAGTGCCAATTTCTAGAACTTTACAGTAAAGAACGAGAGAAGACACCTAAGACCCACCATTTTTTGGTCTTTGGAAAACAACTAGGAAAGCAAAAAATGAAAACAAACGAAACACAATAAAACACAAAAAAGCCTCCAAACTTAAGCCTGCAGATGTTTACAGGGTTTAACGCAAAGATACTCTATTTCACAGTATTTACAAGCTTTTAAAGTATTACAGTAATAATCAGAAGCTACAGAGTTAAAGTTGATTTCCTACATAAAACATGGGCCTTTGCCAAAGTAGTGTGGGGTGGAAAATAGAGAAAAAAGAAAAATAATGCGTATCAAAACAACTGGTGACGCAATACTTAGTTCTTAAGTGCTCATATTTTACATCTCTGGAGAGGACAGCTAAAGAACTAGAGAAGTGACTAGAAGAGTGCCAGTCCTGTACAATAGTAGAAGCAGCTTTCCTTCTGCATGAAGTACACTACGCAGGAACTAGTTAATGTGTTCTATAGCAGGAAAAAGCAATGCCATCAACACACTTAGATGATGTTGGTATCTGGATTCTTTTAAAGGTTCTATAACATGTCACCCAAAGGATTTTATTGTTGTCCAATGCCTTATCCATTGTTAAAATCCAGACCACTTCTATCCAAACTGCTGACATGCCCCACAGCAGGACAGTTGCTCTAACATTCTTGTCAGTCAATGTAACGTACAAGGCATAGAAAATAGATTAAGTAACCCAAGTTGTACTAGTCTCCTGCCTTAGCTGAGACTTCTACTCTCCTTTCCCCCCCCCCCCCCCCATCCGTTCTTGCTTTTGTCTTCCCTACGTTTAATTACATCCTTGATCACCTCCTATCTCCCAGGGAATATCACACATTTTTCAGCAGGAAACAGGCCCACATATTTCTACTCCAAGGGGGATGTGACCAACTGCCACTTATCTGCAGGTCAGATTCCCCAAAACGCACATCTCCAACCAAACTCACAAGAGCAGACATACCTTCCAGTGACTACACTATACAATGACTAGCACTCAAGCATTTATCATAGACTACTTTTTGTCTTGTCAAACACTGCTCCATTAGTTCAGACTATACATTAAGAGCTAGCATTTATCAACGAGCCCAGCTAACAGTAATCAAAACCACAGTCTGAATCCCACATATGCCCAAAACACCCATCACCAAAATAAGCATTTCTTCAGTTACAAGTCTCAGCTAGCTCTGTTCACCAAACTTGTGTAATAACCCTGTTCCCTACAAAGCATGTTGGCCTCACATAAGAGCCATTGAATTTTATTTTTAATTAACTAGGGAGATTCCTCCCCTCAGTCGCAGTAGGTGCCTAAACGTGGTACAATTTGTGATGCTTGAAGGAACCAGTCCTTCTAGTGATGAACAGAAATGTTAGTATCTTCAAGACACAAAAACTCCATCTAAAGCTACCCAAATTACAGATATTAGATTTACAGCTTTGACTGTACAGTTTGCTACCCCATTTAAAGAGCGTGATCCAGTTCCTAAGAACCCCAAAGTCAACTTTTAACCAAGCGTTCTGTATTTGGACGCTTAGACTTGAGTTACCCGTGTGTCATGCCACCCTTGTGAGTTAAGTGTAACAAAAACCCCAGAACACCCCACCCCAAGAAACAAACCAAACCCCAAAAACCCCCAAAAACAACAGGTGAGCCCAAAATGAGACTGAATTCACAGAATTGTTCATCCATTAAATCACTTCAGGGAACTATACAAAATTAAGTTTAACAGTAAGAATGAAATGCTATGAGGCGTTTTTTTTTCTTAGAAAGATGGAAAATCTAGAGTAACTGAGAGAAGATCCATTTCACAACTCTTCATCTCTACTCACACAGCCACTAGTCAGTTCCCCTCCAGCCAGGAATCCTGCTGGCTGTAGCAATTAACAACCTTGTATTAAATCCTGTTAAAAACCTAACTTCACTCAGTTTATGAAACATTTTTTGTTTGCTCTGTGTTTAAAACAGGAAGCTTCAGAACTGGTAGCGTGCGACACCAGGGTGGGAACACGCATCCAGCCTCACCAATTCCAGACCGACAGTTCTCATGCACCATGTTAACAGGTATGTCTCAACTCTTCCTGCTGACTATATCAACCGAGGGGAGACAGATGCTTGTTAACACGGCAACACAGATGTAAAAGACAAGCGCAGCAGATAATCCATCAGGAAGAGTATGTTGTAGATAGATAAGAATCCTAATGGCACGTTCTTATTATTTTTCCCCAGTATCTTCTCACTTAGGCATCATCTAAAAAAGCAAACAGGAAAGCAAATGACCAAAAATTAAGACTCTGAGAACAAAACTGTAGATTTTCATAGCAAGGATATGATGAAGTCACAACTTGATGTGGTCCACTGCTTTATGATCAGTTGCTTTGTCTCCTGTATCCATGACATCTGTGTGTCCTGTACTGAATGCTATTTGCCTATTCGTCTGAAGCTACTAACCCAATCATATAGAGGAGAAGGCTTCAGGGAATGAATTCTATTCTTGTGATGGGAGGGTAGCGAGGATAAAAATGGTGTGAAAACAAACCCTGTAAGCCAAATTGCAGATCTGAAGCAAGCTGTGGATCTTTGCAAGTAAAGGCTTTGTAAGCAAGACCACTTATGAACTACATGAATACAAGTGATGTATGTTCAAGATAAGAATTAGTAAAAAGCAGAATGTGGAATGTTGCAGTCATTTTCTCATTATAGTATGCCAGCTATGCAGGAGATACAGCTCTGCACTGCCACAGCAGGGGATGTCCCCTCCTAGTCCTCTGTGTTCATTTAATGCCTATGAACTAGCTATTACTCAAAATGTCTGCTCCCGACAGTCATCTCACTAGTTGCTTTGATATTCTAAAGTCAACACAAGAAAGTCAATTCTAAAGAACTGAGCTGGTGTTTCAGTATCATCCAGTGACAAACTGGTGAAAAACAACTGCTTAATTTCCCAGCATGCTTTCAGATACCAAGAGTGTACAGAGAAAAGTTTTCTATGGTTAAAAGACAAGGTTTTCCTTATAAGGCTAACTAACTGAGCTATACTAAACTTCAGACAAGTATTAATACTGCTTGGAATTTCTTGCTTTTTGTTTAGAAAGGCAGACTAAGTTATGCTCTTCCTGTAAAATACACATTAAAAAAATTCATTTTAGACAATTCCTAAAAATCCATGCAGGGTTATCTTCATTAGTGCTAAGCTCACAGAAGTTCACATGGCTCAGACTAATTCATAGCAGTTCACTTGAAAAATTACTACCTGTATCAAAGCCAGTAGAAAGAAATAAGCTTCTCAACCACATGACAGTGTTTTAATAGACTCAGTTGAACACATCTGCAGAAAACGCTTCTTGGTATTTCTGCAGGATTTTTAAAAGGGCACTTGTTTTAGCTACCTAACCACTCCACTCCAGTCAACCTTCTACAGAAACATCAGTGACAAGGCTCAGATTATTTCAGTAAAACCAGCTGAACTTAGCAGCATTACTTCTCTCCCTACCATCTTCTGTCAGCTAGCGTTACAATGTCTCAACTATGCTAAAACTAACTTACAGAGGAACAACAATCATTTCTTAGGAGATGCTCAAGTGACTATGAAGAAAAAAATAATTTACAGATAACTTGATGTAGAGGGCAAGACTATATTCACTTATTACATACCCAGAGAAAGCTACGGATGCATTAGGAGTTCAAGCACAGTATAGAAGTATTACAAGTATTTTCAGAAAAGAGATATGTGATCAACCTGAAACTTCTGAAAACATCAGTTATATAATTAATAAGCCAAAGTTGTACTGAAAGTATGCAAGTAAGACTGATTATTAGAGTTTACACAGGCATCGTTGTAACTGCCCCTTGACTAAAGCATAGTTTACCATGTTTTTAAAATGCTGTACGAGTTACAAAATGATTCCTCACTGACTTGCACCATGTAAAACCCTTTTTTGGAGTCTGGGCAACTAAAAGATTAAATGACAGAAACACTAACAATGTCACATAGTTTGTTTTCACACAAAGGTATTAAATCTAAGTACAACTCCAACTATCTGATGGACAATTTAAGGCTCCATGGGTATCAGAACAGCTTCTGCAAGCACTCAGTTTTAATAAGCTTCATTGTCTAACAGTAATGCACACCTTCAGACATTTCAATACGTGATGCTTACATGGCAGTATAAACACTATCACGTATTAAAATGCTTCCTGTGTTTCAACTTTTAAGAATATTGCTTTTACATTCAAAAAGGAGTTAAACCCACCATCAACAGTAGATTATTGCCGAAACTTATGGTACAGGAATCGGGACAAGACACACTTCTTCCATCTGCTGACTTCACTGACACAAGCTTCCTCTAGTCAGCAAGAATAAGAAGAAAATTTTAAGCTTGGGAAAAGAGTATTTTGAAGAAGAAACCTATCTGAGCAATACATTCTGAAGGAATGAATAGAAAAAGGGGTAGAAATTGAGTAGCACATAGTAAAAGCCCAAGCTGGTTTGGCTACTTCAGAAAGAAACTTAGAGATACCAAACCCACCTAAGAATTTTCGATGTCTTGGTAGAGGACGGACTGATATTCCAAGGCAGCACTGCAAGATACATGAATTGATTCTGGAAAGCAGTGTTCAGCACTCTTAGGAACAACGACCTATTTAGCCTAGTATTTCGCTTTAATTTGAAGACCAGCGAAGGCAGCGTTGACCCAAATATTCTTCTTTTTCCTACCATAAAGGTACTTTAGAGTCCTATATACAGTCTGGTAGCTATAAGTGACAAATCGAGTACTTTGAATTTACAGCATTTGTCCTCTAGAAACCTGTTTTAGGAAATAAAACCATTAATGTTTGAGCCACAGGTGTAGTTTACTAACACAGAACTCATTCAAAAACAAGATGTGTTGAAAGCTCTCCGCTTGCAGATTTTTACACCACCGCTTCCTTATGGAGCTGGTTATCACGCCTTCCCCAACCAACCTCAGCTTCTCTGAAGCAGTTATACAGATGAGTTTTCCCCCAGGTAAGTTCTTCAGGTAGCTCAAGAGACATTTTATTTCGTTGCTATGCATCACATGCTAAGTGATTCACTCCAAGGGTTAGGACTAGACCACTGCTACGCTCACCACGAATGCAGATACCCCCACAAAAAAGTGGACACCTGACTAGTCTTAAGGACTCCGCAGCTGAGGAATAATTCCGGCCCTGCCTGCAACCTCATTTATTACTCTTGAATTTGTCAACTTCAAGAGGAAGAACCAAGGCTAAAAATGTGCTGTTACCTATTAGAACATACACAGACTTTCAATGTAATAAAAAGCATTACAGAAGAAAGCTGCTGAATCCTTCATGTAATTTGAAATTGAGAACAAGTCAGAACTTTCACCCAGATTTTCTGATACCCAAGATCCATTTTTTTCCCAACAAATTCATAAAGAAACCATAAACAAGTATCCACCTCAGTTTAATAGAAAGCTCATAATAGCCTTAAAAAAAAAATCCACACTCAATGATTTAAGCAAATACATATTGTCAGCAACAAATCCAGTACATACAAACAAGAAGCCAGATACAGAAAATGAAAGTCTGGTTACACAAAACAATGTCATGATGGTTTTTTGAGAAGAAACTTAAAAATCTTAAGTTTCCTGGATCAGTGAAGGAGAAATTCCTTAAAGCTACGAAGGTGTTTCAGCCTCTATCCCCACCAACCTCAACAGGCCGGGACAAGTGCAATACCACAGACACACACAGCATTGCAACTGATCCCAACCTGTGTAGAAAGGGGTACAATTTTTCCACACTCACTGACTGACTTGTCACTGCCACAGTCAGTTTTGCATGGATTTGCACAGCAGAGTATCACACAGCTGGATGCAAACCTGCAAAACTAACCAGAGAACAGTGTTCAATTAAACAACAAATAAATTGTCAGACACGCCGAATACGTAGTTCTACAGCTAGCAGTACTTTAAGTGCTTATAATGCAGTAGATTAGTGAACACTACCTGCACTATAAGCACTTTAGTGCTACAAGAGCTGTCGTTCGCTAGACTGCTGTTAAAATAAGGAAGGCCACAAAATATCCCATACCAGCAGAAAATTCAAACTCCTTGATGTAGATTATAACAGGCCACCATCAGTTTTGCATAGATTTGCACAACTACACTCTTCTTGTAGTGCAACTATGCAAAACTAACAGAAGACTGCAAAGCAGAAAGCTACTGGAACATCTACAGTCTTAACCTGAGTGACTGGATGAAGACATAACTTCTTATGCCAGAAGGAGCACTTAGGGCAGTAGATGCTAATCTACTTCACTATCTGCACTAGATGCACCTTAGTACAAAAAGCACTTGACACCACCACACTGTACCTTTCCAATCTCTGAAGTCCTGCAAGATCTCCTGAGGCAGTTGTCAACATAATGCTACAAGTGCCTTCACTGCAGTAGGTTCTATATATCACTACCTGCACTGTAAGCACTTTGACATTACTCTGACGCAACCAGCGGTTTTAGTTATTCAAGATATGTTGTCTACCTTGTACCTGCTGAAAGAAAAGAACAAAGTGAGTATTTGATCAGGTTTTGAATCGCGCACCTCTGACAACCAAGCTTTGGAGCAAATAGTCACGCTTTGTTTCTGGGCTAAAGACCTCCTTCAGAGCAAGCTGAAGAGGCGCATTAGCCCAAACCTGGACTCTTATATGCAATACCAGGAATATCCAAATCAATGCTGACTGGCAGCAGAAAAGCCCAATTGTGAAAATTAGTTAACTGCTCCTGCCATACCATTTCTCAGAATGCCATCACATATTGTAGAGATAAAACTAACTATTAGCTTTCAAAGACCAATCTGAAACAGGGTAAGAACTCCCACCACCTCTCCTCAATAAAAAAAACAGGATGAGGCCAAGTAAGTATTGCAGCAAGCATAAACAAAATTTATGCCTAATTGTAGGTAATTGGGAATTTAAAAGTTACATCGAACAGATGATACCACTGGCTTTCTGAAGTCCAGAAAGTACCTTAGGACATGCCAGGAGCTCTCTTAAAGTTTTCCAATTACTCGCTTTACTGGCAGGTTAGAACATTTGCTGCTACTGCCAGAGACACCCTGCCTGAAAATACAGTTCATACCATTGTATTTAGACTGGCCTATCCAGCAACAAAAAGCAGTTTCTCATGATGGCTGTGAAAATATACTACTACAACCAAACCAAATTACAACTACTTATTACAGACCCGAGGTTCAATGAAGCAGGACAGCGCTATATTCGAAATCTGAAACCGTATTTTATTCCTCCTTTAATAGAAATAGGGGCTTGAAGGTTCAGGGAAACATAAAGTCTCTCTTACTTGATATTTACAGCAAGCTTAATGTAATACTTAGACTACAAGAAAACTATTTTCTTCTAGTCTAACAAAAGTTACAAAGTCTTTTGTTAGCCTTTGCTTAAAGAAAAAAAAAATTCCCAGATATCCAATTTAAGCATTTTTAAGACTCTCACTGTCCAGCTGCTTTAGTTGGATAAGTGAGTGCCTGAAAAACTTGTATTATTCTCCTCTGAAAGACAGAAATTGTGGACTGCTACACATGCCTCCAGTCCCAAGGAACTCTTTGGAATTTAGTGGTCCTAACCAACGTCCCAGGTTCAGCCCCAAATGCACTGGTTCTGCCTCTACATTTAAAAAAAAAAATTATTAAAGAAATAAACTTACCGTTTTCTGTAAAAAGTAACTTCCTCCACAAATACACCACTGCAACATCCACAGAAATCTTCATTATTTCCTGCTGCACGTGTCGATACTGCAAAAAAACCACCAAGTTATCTGCTTTTTTTTTTTGTTGTTTCTGAGGAGAGAACAAAGTCACCGAGCAAGTTCCCGAACGCCAGGGCTCCCCATCCCCACTCCACCCGCGGGGAGGGCGCGAAACGCTCCGGCACCCCCCTCCCCCCCCCCGGGCACCAACAAACCACCCCGTGCGACACCCTACGCGCGGGCTCCCACCTTCCCACAGAAGCAACTAACGCCCCCCGCCCTCCCGCCGGCGGGTACCCCCCTCCCACCCCGGCGGAGCCCGGAATGGCCGGTGCCGGTGCCGCAGGCCGTTCCCGGGCCGGGCCCGCTCCCCTCACGGCGCAGCAGCACGTGCTCCTGCGAGAACAGAGGGGCGGCCGCGCGCCCCGCGCCCGCCAGGGGGCGCCGCCGCCGTCAGCGCGGAGGTCACAGCCCGGCTACGGCGTGACGCCCCCCCCCCCCGCCCCCAACCGCCCGCCCGGCCGGGCCCGCCGAGCCCCGCGGCCCCGGCGGAGGGGAAAAGGAAAGGGCCGGGGCCTATCCCGCCCGCTCCTGGGGGGTCGCCCGGGCCGGGAAGGGGCCGCGGAGGGGGGAGGGGAAGCGGTTCCCCGTGCCGCCGCTACCCACACGCGGCTCCGGGCCTAACAGGGAACAATCGGCCCCAGCACGCAGCCGCCGCCATGTCCCCCGCCTCCTCCCCCTCCCCAGCAACATGGCGCCGCCGAGGCCCCGCAGCTGCCGCCGCGCCGATTTCGTAATGAAGCCCGCGGCTCCCGAGCGGCGGCGGAGCGGGGCCCGCCCGCTGCCCCCCTCCCGGCCGCCCGGGAGAGGCGGGGAGCCCGCGCCCAGCCACCCGCGCCCCGGCGGGGAAGGGGTGGGGGGGAAGAGGAGGGCCCGCCGCCCCCGCCCCTCCTGCGAACAAAAGCCCATGCGGAGGGGCCCGGGACGCGCTCGCAGCCCGCCGTGCTGCCACCCCCCCCCCACCCCTCCGTCCCTCCCCGGGGCCCCGCACCCCCTCCCCCGGGGGCGGCGGCGGAGCACAAAGCGCCTCGGCTGGGAACTCCCCGAGAGCCGCCCCACCACCCCCCGCGCCCTCCCTCCCTCCCCGCCCGCCGCCGCCGCCGCCGCCTTTTTTACCGCCGTTGCCGTTCCCCGAGCTGGGCGTGGGCGGCGAGCGGAGCCCCCGCGCCGCCGCGGCCTCTGCCCCATGTGCGGCTTTGTTCTGGTGCCGCCAACTCCCCCACCCCCCCCAACCCCCTCCCGCGGCGGGCACGGCGCAAACTTTCCCGGACGGGCCTTCCCCCGCGGGCCGCGGGGGGCAGAAACACCACACCACCACCCCCCCCGCCCGTTCCCGCCCCCGGCCCCCGGCAGCTGCCATTGTGCCGCCCGCGCCGCCCTGCCCGCCCCGGGGGCTCGGCCGCCGCCGCCGGCCGCTCCCCGCACCGGCCGTGCCCCGGGCCCGGAGAGGGTGGGTGGGTGCGGGGGGAGGGGGGGCGGCGGCGGGACTCACTGCAGCGGCGAGCGGCGCGCACGCTTTTTCAAATCTCCCTCATTCCGGCCCCTCCCGCCCCGTGCGCGAGCTCGGAGGCGCCGCCGCCGCGGCGGCCGCTGCCATGCGCCCTGCTCCAGCTCCGCTACCCCCCCCCACCCCCGCCGCCCACCCACACCCCTTCCCGCCGCCCCGGCCGCTCGCAGCGGCCCGCCAGCACCCCCTGCGCCGCCGCCCCCCCCCCCCAACCCGCTGCCGCCCCGGTCTCGCCCCCCGCGCCGGGCGGCCGCCGGCGCCTCACAACAGGTTTCCTGTCAGCGACACGCGCGCGCGGCAGCGACACTCACCAGCCATCGGCGGCCGCCGCCGCCACCATCTTCCCTCCTTCCGCGGGCCCCGGCGCGGAGGGGCCGGCCCGGACGAGGGGGAGCCACTCCGCGCCGCTTCGCTCCCCTCCCCGGCGGGGCGGATGGGGGGGCGGGCGGGGGGGGGGGAGGGAGGGAGGGAAGTGGCGCGAAGGCAGGTCCCGGCGGCGGCGGCCGGGCTCGGGGACCATGTGGGTGAATGAAGGGCGGCGGCTCCCGCCTCAACGTAAATATCCACAAGCCCCGCTCCGCCCTCATTAGAATAGAAAACAAAGTGCTTCCGAGCGCCGCGCCGCCCAATCGCCGGCCGCGGCCCCCCGCCCCCGCCCGCCGCCGCCGCCGCCCGCTGCGATTCATCCACACACCAGGCATGCACCGGGCCGCCCGCCCGCCCGGCCTGCGCCGCGCCGCGCCGCGCCGCCACCTCCGCCGCCGCAAACTTTGTGTCCTCGCCATTCCGCTGGGGCCGGGCCGGGCCGCGGCGGGGGAGCGCGGTGCCCGCCGTACCGCACCGCACCGCACCGCACCGCGCAGGGCTCCCGCTGGGGGCTGGCGGCGCTGCGCGCATCCTGCCTGCGCAGGCGGCGGCGGGGAAGGGGAGGGGAGGGAGGGCAGGAGCGGGGTGGGGGATGCACATGGTGGCCCCGCGCTCCCGGGAGGGCCGGAGGGAGGCCTGGCCGCGGGGGGCGGGGCGGGACCGGACGGGACGGGCAGGGCAGGGCCCGCCCCGCCAAGTTGCGCGCGGGGGGCGCTGCGCCCGTCCCACCCCTCGCCCCCCCCCCCCACACCCGCCTCGCCGGCCCCACGCGGAGCCGCGGCGGGGGGGGGGGGGGGGGGGGGGGGGGGGGGGGGGCGGTCCCGCGTGTAGCTGCACTTGTCCGAGGGAAACTCCCGCACTTGCGGCGGGCCGAGAGCGGGAAGAGGAAGGCGGAATTGCGGGGGGGGGGGCGCCCCGCCGCTGTTGGCTGGGAGTGCCACCCGCGACGGGCGGTTCGCGGGTGGGAGCGCCGGGGTGCCGCAGCGGCCCGCAGGCCCCCGCCGGGCGGGCGGGCGCAGCGCTGCCCCCGGGCAGAGGTGCCCTTCCCGCAGCCGCCGTCAGCCGCGGCTCCCCGGGGCGGCACCCCCGCGGTGCTGCCCAGCAGGCGCTGCCGGGACCGGTCCGGTGCTCTTTGTAGCGAAAGCGGCGTGGGGGGGGGGTGGGGGGGGGGCGTGTTTGAAATGACACGTGCGTAAAAAAATCACTGGGTTTTCCTATGGCCCTCTGGCATCGCTGCTTTCGCCACAGTTTTCTGGCCTCAAAATAGATAGAAAGTGATGGTTAGAGATCAGCACGCTTTTCCGTGACAGAGGTACTTATTTTGCAAATTCATATTTAATTTTGTATTTGGGAAGGGGAGAGCGATGTATATTTTAAAACAACAGTAATATTTTATAGACCGACATTTCTGCAGTTCCTTACGTTGCTATAAATGGAGAAATCACTTCGTCTTCTGAATAAAAAGACCAGAAGAATTGTGGTCTGAATTCGCCTTTTCCAAAGAACTTCTGAGTTTTTGTTTGTTGTGGTATCACTCCAGTGATTTCTGCAGACAACAGAATATTTGGGTTTTTAATCGGTTATTCTAGTTACCTTCACTATATAGCAGGAAAAGTATTCTTGTTCTCAGTGTGTCTTGTAGTTGTTTAGAATAGGAGAGCTACTAAACTGGTAACTGTATTTCATTAAAGCTATGACATTTTCTTTTCAGGTAGTTTTGTGGTGTTTGAGCCTTCAGAAAGTAATAAACATCCAGAGAGTATTTTTTTTTTTTCAGCATTTATAGATGATGTTGAATGTCACAGAAGTTGACCATGAGGTTTTTTTCATCCACACTCTTCAGGTTTTGGTTTTTTTTAGCTTAGATCTATATTTACTGGTATACACAAAAAATTATTTTACAGTACTGTATTTGATAAAGGGCTGTTTCAGCTGAAAACCAGAGTTGCTTTCTAAAACCACAGTGATGCAAAATGTAGTTGGTTTTGTATTGTATTTTAGTAATATCGAAGTTGTTATCCCTTGCAGCTGAGGCTCCTTTCCCACTCCTTTACCCTGTTCCCCCCGCCCCTTCTTTATTTTTCCTTTTTTCCTTTCTCCTTTTTTTCCCCCCGTTCTGTTACTTTTTGCAAAAGAGGCCAACAAAAGGTAATCACCAAGATGCAAATATAAGCATATTTTTGTTCCTACCGCTTTGGATGAACTCCAGACCTTACCAAAGTTGGTGGCAATAGTCTGCCTGACTGAACAGGTAAGATTTCAATCCTTGTCTTGTATCCAAAGGTTCCAAATTGATTTTGCAGAGCTGGGCAAGTATCGTCTCCCCAGGATCTAGAGTAAATGAAGTGATAGGGAAAGTAACGTCACATTACACCGAGCTGTCCGTTGGCTGAAAAGAGGCAGCAAAAGCATATGCGAGGAAGAATACAAGACTTATTTTTTTCTTTTTTTCAGCGACTTTATTCATTTACAACTGAGGGGAAATACTGAATTCAGGACCCGTCTTGTGTTCATCTCACCGCACCTGGAAGAAACATGCCATTGATGAAGAAAATGGAACATATTATTTCACTGATCTAAATGGTTATGCCCGTAGGATCCAGTCCGGCTTCCGCTGTAACCAGCGGAATGGTCTTCATAAAGCCCCGGGCACAAAGTGTCCGCAAGCACGCGTGTCACTGTGTTTTGTGTTTCGTAGCTATAGTGGATTCTCCTACAGGTAACTTTCTTGGAGTGTAGCTTTGGGGTAGAACCCGCTAAGTGCGTAGGGGTTTCCTAAGAGGGAAGCTGACCCAACTGCGAATTCCCTTAAAGCGGAAATTTGTTAAATAGTAAATACTGTTCGGTATCTTGCAGGAAATACTCAGAAATGAAGGCCCTAAGGTCACTCGTCTTTAACGTGTACTAACTCATCTGTTCATTCTTTATGGAGTGCTGCCCATCTTATTTTTCTGTACTACAGTAGCTGAGCACATCACATTTATCATAATATTTACCTTCACGACACAGTGTGACATGGCAATTACTATTCCCATGTTACAGATGAAGGATCTGACATAATGAGGAACAGAAGTTAGCGCTCCCAAAGCCAAGGCTGGCGCCTTAGCTGAGGCCGGTTTTCTCTGTTTTAATCGATATAAAGAATGTGGAATAAATCGGTACCCTTTATACATCACTGAAGATCACAGGTAATATGTATGTTGTGCAATACATGCTACTAAGAAATCTTAAGAAATAGCTAATTTAGCTATTTCTTAAGCTACCCCGAAAAAGGAAAGAAAAGAAAAATATTACCTGAAGTAAAACTACAACTTTTAAATTTTGTTAAACAAACATGATTATCTAACAAGGTGCACTGAAGTGATGCCAGCTCCTTGTCCATTTGCAGTTCCTGGACTAAAGAGGGTGAAGGCTATTAAAAAAAGAGTATGCAGCATTCTTTTTGGTGATTTTAGTGTCACTTGTTTCTAATAAAATAACTGAACCGAGTAGTGACAGACCAACAAGGTGCTCCGGTTTGGTATTGTGCTCCCACCTTTAAAAATTCTCCCTTTTTAAAAATCTGCATTATTATTTGAAAACTTTTTAAACTGTTCATCTGTAGCAGAGGTGACAGATTTAGTAGACTTTGGTCAGAAAGAAGAAAACAGGATGAAGAATCCCCCAGGTACCTTTAGCAGGTACCTAATGTGTGAGCCAGTTATAAAACAAGAACTTGCCTAAAGAAAAGCATTTTGGAATTACTGATTTTTCAGAGTTAATTCTTACTACCCCACCCCACTTATAGTTTCAAGAACACTAAATAAAATTGGCAAGAGAGCAACCAGAACTGGTGTAAAAAGCCTTCTCTGTTTTTAGGAGTAAAATATACTTTCCAGTCGTATCATTTTTTTAGAATCGAGCCTTTAATTCCTGCACATTTTATCATACTCAAGTACACATGTATCATAATTTCAAATATTTATATTTAGAAGGAGGCATGTACTCTGTAGGGAGGTGAGTTATAACAAGACACAGGAGTCCTCAGTCACAGGCAGTTAAACTTCTATATCTGATTATTATTCTTGGGAGTTTAGCACTGTTACCATTCAGCCATTAATTTTATTTCCCAGTGTTTATGACGTTATCCTATCTGGAGATCAGCATTTGCACAAACTCTACCTATTCATTTCACTTGTAAAAACGTTCCCCTTTAGATGTTAGTTTCGTTTGAGGTATAGAAGTCTCTAATTTGTGGGTATATTTCAGCATCTGCGGAGAGATGAAAATTTAACAGCTGAAGCAGCATGGAAAGAAGGAACGTTTGTAACTGGAGAGCGTTAACATTTGCAGCAGTGTTTCCCTGTTGCAGCAGAGATTTGCACCCTCTGAGGCTGGAATAGCTGAGCACAAGCAGGAGGATTCTTACCCCACCCTCTCTCAGGCTGGCCGAAATCATCTGCTTCCGTGATTTTTGTGGAGCCAGGTTTTGCTGCAAGGTGTGCCTTAAGTTTCTTGAGAATCCTAATAAGAAACAGGAAATACTCCTCCTCATTAGGATGTTGGGCTATTCTGAAATCATTTGGAGGGATGTTACTGTTTCTGTCATCCAAATTCACCTATAGGAAGCGAACGTGTTGCTGGGAAAAGGAGAACTGAAGATAAGCGGCTTCATCTTCAACTGTTCTGTTCTCCGTCTCACAATTTTACTTTCTTGGCTGTTGAAACTCTCTCACTGCTTACTCTTTCAAGCCATCCACTGCCTTTCCTTTTCTCAGTTTCTAAGTATCTTCCCTGTGCTCTCTTAAATAGGCAGTCGAGAGGGAGGTGGCATGAAAAGCACTGAACAGCTGGAAAACAGGAGAAGCTGTGGGATTTACTTCTGAGCAAAGCAGATATAAACACACACACGGGAGGCAAGCACAGGTGTTAAGAGTGGTTTTTAAAAAGAAGGGATTTGGAAAGTAAGAAAAAGATGCTATAAAAGAGGCTCTCTAAAATGGGGAGAGAAAAACTTGAGAGCGATAGGGACAGGATCTCTTCGGATGAAGCTGTGCTCTGACACTGTTTTTACAAATGTCCGATAAATCCGTTCATATTTTAGCCTTTCCAGGTACCGGTAGATGTAATCTTTGCCTTCTGTTCCCTTTGCATCCATGCAAAAAGCATGTACTTTTTTTCTGCTTTGTGAACATTCAAAATGACTAAGAGCATGGTTTCAAGCCTCGCAGTGCTTTATCGAGACTAAATAAAACAACATGCCAGGAGAGATAAAGCAAAGTGGCTGTTGTACCCTTCCTCAAAATCCCCTCTCCACGCTCCATGGGGTAGTTTTTCCAGTGTTGTATAGGAATGAATCCTTGTGCATTAACGGATATAGTTATGTAATATACCTTCACAGATGTGTAAAAACAGTTACTGAAACAGATGCAGTTACAGAGAGATGGTTATCTTTTAGGGATTGCTGTACCTGGGTTAGCTGATCCAAATGCTTCGTACAGCTCCTGGGTTAATTAGAGAACGGAGATGAACAATGAAGGAGTGGAAAAGGTTGAAAACGGAGGATGGAAGCACTGGGACAAGGCACGCACTGTAGGGACTTGGGAATCTGATGGTTAACAGAGTGAGGGAGAGCTAGCGTGTGAGAGGGAATTACTGTGTAACAAAATTATGAGTGGTGAACAAAACAGAAATTCGAGAGACTATATATTCATGTGAGAGCAGTAGCTGAATGCCACGAGGCAGTGGGACTCCTAATGCTACAGTAGCACCTGTGGATATTATAGATATTCTTCAGAATAATATCTACAAACCTGACATTTGTATTTAAGAATTTTACACCTCTGGCTGTCCCCTGAATCTGCAGAAATAATATTAAACTGTACTTCAGGTCGTCTTCTGAGATCCCTGCTCTGTTAGTGGCCTTTGTCCCTGAAATTAGTCAGGGAGTAAAGCCAGCAGCATGGCGCCGGGACCAAAGTAGTGCTTCAGAGGAGCCGATGCTGATGTTTTTTGAAGCATTTGACAATTTTGTTGGCCAAACATAACCCTGCTGTCCAACTAGAAGCCTGAATATTTGGGCTGCACAATGGACTGAGATGACTGAAACATCCCTTTGTGGATGATGTGCAGTTAAAAATGTCACACTTCCACATATTGCCTGCATCTCTACAGGCAATGACTGTTACAGGTCTTAAGGCGTCCTTTGATAGCCCCTCCTTAGTGGTGCATCTGGAGCTGGGCAGACCCAGGGTCTCCTCATCCCAAGGGAGAATGAAGCTGTCCAGCCTCCGCGGGCTGCACGCTCTCAGTTATGTCACCCTGTGCCCTCATTTTGCACTTCTGCAAACACTCAGTCCTTGTCCTCTCCAGTGCCGTCCTCAGCTCCTACAAAGCCCCGTGATGGAACCGTCCCTTCTTCTGAGGTGGGGAACTATGAGAAGGATATAGATGAATAGGATATACATAAAATTGTGTTTTCTTCTCATTTTAAATCATTTGGAAGTTAATAACATTAGCCAAAGTAGGATCAAACTTTGGGTATTTATTTCCTCTCCTTTTAACGTAGCTTTAGCTCAATCATCTTTATCTATCACAACAAATTAAATAGTTGTTTCATCATTTGCAACATCACCTAGGCAGCTGGACTAGCTGTGTGCAGACTTAAAAAGCGCTCTCTCTTGTTAAGCGAGAAAAGTCACTCGGTAAATTCAAGTGGATGGCTGTTCAGATGTGTACACTGAAGACCACAGTGTCTCTACCCTTCATTGAAGGACTGTGCTTAAAATGCTGCATTCAAACGTACGTATGGACGCACATATACACCAACAAAAATGCTGGTGACACCATAAGCATTCAACTTGCTCTAGTCTACTGTAGAATATTTGGCCAAGATTTTAGATTTCTCAGTAGCTTTGTGTCAGTGAGGGTAATGGTTCTTGGAGACGTCAGTGTGCACGTAGATGAATATCCTTCGTTGGGTCAGCAGCTTGTGAGAATTTACGACTGTCGCAAGCTGGGTTGAATACATAGGTTCTAAAAAAGGGTGATAGGATGTTTCATAAGAGGATATTCCTCTGAATTGCTTAAGCCCCATTTTAGATAGCTTCAGGCGTTGAACTAGAAATATTTTCATTCTAGTGGTGATTTTTCACTAGGTGTTACTAACAGCAAGTTGTCTTTATCAGTCAGTGCAGCTGACGTGACGAGCGCTCTGTTGCTTGTGGGGTGTTCTTGACTAGCCCACAGCCCTCCGTAAGTGTAGAGTAGACAACTTTCTGCCTAATTCTATGCCTATTCCTTGCCTTCTCTTCTTGCCTCCTACTCAAAGTGGTATGGAAACCCCTAAGGGGTTTAGAAGTGAGGCACTGGACTAGGTGCCATCACTGTGCTGACAATACACAACTCTCCATTCCCCCGTCTCATTTTCTCTGATACATGTTGCTTCAGTAGAAAAGATAATTCAGTGTCTGCCAGAGACTGAGGCTTGGAGAAGAGCTATCTGGTCACCTAACTTTGCAGTCGCAGAGTGGGGAAAAAGGAGAAAAAAATGGTCCTGTGTCAGCACCTTTGATCAATGCGTTTAACCACTACTTGTGACACGTATTTTAGACACGCAGGCTACTTCTGCAGATAGATACGTATGTATCAGAGGCAAATAAAGAGATGTCTTCAACTACATTTAGGCAAATTCTATCACTTTTTTTGTCAGCAAACCCTTCTCCAGTTGTGCACGTCACTGTTGCAGCTCAGTTACATTTTTGCAGTACAGTCTGCAGTCAGCTACTCTGAAGCTAGTCCAGATTCTCTCCCGAACAGGGAGACTCATCTTAACTGAGTATCGTATGTGTGTTCAAGAGCTGTGCCAAATTGTCGCGTGGAACCTAAAATATTGAACTACAGCAAAACAAACGTCATGTTCCACGGGCTTTCAGATACTACAAGTCACTTTCACACCCTTTACATATGGTGTTTATTAGCAGAGTAAATGTGAAAAAAATTGAATCCGGGTCTTGTTGGTTTTTCAGAACAAAATAAATTCCATTTTTTTAATCTCATAAATCTATCGAAAATAGCAAAGTCTAGGAACAATTATAAATATGGATGTACTGAGTGAATGAAAATACAGATATAATAATGTCACAAACAAATGCTGTTTTGAAGGATACAACAAACATTATTTGAAAGTTAAAAATTCAGAAATCACAACTTCCATATTCAGAGGACAGATACTTTTTTATTAAATGCTATAATACCATTTAATTAATTTTAAAATAATTCCATTTATTCAAACATACTGTTCACTGTTTTGCTTTAAGAGACTCCTTCAAATTATATGGCAAATTGATCTTTTTAACGTAGGCTTAAAATTTTGCTTTTTAATATGTTATATGTTAATATGACTTCAGAGACAGCGAGGGAGCCCATAGTTTGTTTTAGTGGAAGAATAGCAAAACTCCACTGACACTTAAGGGGTTCTTCTTGTTACAAGAGGATTGAATTTGACCAAGCCATTTGATGGAGTGAAGTGTAGAAATAGACCCTGCTAATTCAGAGGATCTGCTCCTTGCATATAACCCGTGTCATCTACCCTATTGGTTAACAACATCTGTATGATATAATCCTTATTCATTAAACTTAAAGAAAAAAAAACTGTCCATGAGAGACTGCGGTATATTTTTCCCAATTTTATTTTCACCATCAGCAAGGCTGTTAAAGGAGTTTAATTTGTAAAAGCTTCTTACTACTTCAGAGGCATAAACCAACAGCATAGTTTCATATATTTCAACATTTAGTAAGCCACTACCTGAAGATAAAAAGGAAAAAAAAAACTTTTATGCAGCCAACTACATTTGCCATCTTCATCATTTTATTTAGGAAAATTTAACTACATCTAGTTCAGGTGATGAATTTCCCTAAATTTCCTTAAATGAAGGAAAGCACATGAATAAAGTTAGAGACTTGCACAACAATGTCTTAAAACTGTTGATCTTAACTGGCAAGTTAAAAATTGAAGCCAGTAATGGTGAATCTTCAGCATGTGTAAACGTGTGTACATGTAGAAAGAAAGATTGAAACTCTTTGAACATGAATGAGCTGTTGCCATTTCAGTTAGTTGTTTAGTCATTTTTTCAATGAAAAAAGTCTGACGATAGTGTTAAATTCAATAAATAGCATATGATCACTCAGAATTATTAAAATGAAAAAAACTACAGACATCAGACAGTGAAGAAATCTGTTGTTTTTCTTTTTGTCATGGAATGATAAACTAGAAAAATCAAAAAAGTGTGAAATAATTTGGCTGATGTGCCAAATAGTTTGCAATACTTTAACAAAACATTACGATTTAAATGGAACAAATACAAGACAAATGAAGAGGTAAAAATAGACTTTTTATGAAGAGAAAGAAATAAAAATATCTCATCCTCCTCTAAGAAATTATTGTAGTCATGAAGACACATACTAGCTATGACTGTTAGATATACCTTTAAGCAATGTTTTGTAGAATTATACATTAATTAAGCTTAGTCATGTTCCTTTTGGAGCAATGGTAAAGCTATTTTTGACCTCAGCTGCCCTATTTCCATACACGAGCAAACAATATTATATTTTCTTTTTTAAAAAAGTGAAACAAAATGAGCAAATCTCGTTCCACCTTCTAAGATAAGAAGTATTTCAATGAAAACATTTTCAAGAAAAATCTCAGATATACACTTTCACTACTTATCCTCAAAATACTGTCTCATTTTATTTTATTCCTTCGTCTTCTCTCCTTCCATCTGCATCACACTCTCCAGGTTTTTCCCACAGAAAGACTTTTCAGCCCCCAAAAAGCATAATGAACATAGTAATATTGTTTCTGGCGCACAAACTAGGCTCACTAACAGCCAGCTGTTTCAGGTATCGCAGCATCATGCTGCATCGTAGTACCCTGCGGACACACTTGCAAAGCGCATTTTTTTTTTTTCCAAAAGTGCTGAGCACCAGTAACTGGCAAGATGCTACGCCCTCTGCTCCTGATTGCTCATGCTGGGCTGTGAATACACTCATGGCTTCCCCGTGTGCCCAAGTAAGAGTAAATCAGAATTCTGAGCACAACATTTTGGCCACGGCATCTTACTTCATTATTACTAAGTTCAGAAATGTACTTAGAATATTGATCATATAGTTGTATTTGCACACTGATATGATCTACATATCTTACTGTGTCTTTCAGTCTTGAAGACTGAAAATGGTGATTTGATATAATGTCAAAATAAAAAATATACAAATTTATTTTCACAATGCACATATGCATACGCTATTGATAAAATATATTGATGACAAGAAATCTGCAGTGATAATTGTGGTTAGAAAGCTGAATATTTCTTTAGGGATTGTCTCATTTTTCTCTGATGAATACAGCATGGGAAATTATCCATTCCTTTTCTTTTTATAAAACAATTTCAGCTCTGGTCAGTTACACCAGTCAACTTCCTCCAGTAAGTTTATCTGGTGAGCAGGCAAACGATATTGACAGCTGAAAAGTAATCTGAACTTAAATTCTTGCATTTTGAATAGGATGAACTGGATATATTTGCATTTTGAAATGAACCTCTGCCATTGTGGCAGCTGCAAAAAGTTTTGCTTTTTATCACGAGGAAGAAGATTTTTAGGACCTCTGAACTGAGAACTTCAGGCTCAAACTCCTGTGAATAAGAAACATAAGCAATATGAAAGAATGAGTTTGTACAATATGTACAAACTATTGTTTTTTTAAAAAAAAAAATTCAGAATCTAAACCATTTTAAGATACTGCTTTACCAGAAAAAAAATGTTGCACTTCTGTATCTTTCAACAGACCAGTATCTAAGCAAAATATTTGATATAACATTGACTCTTCTCAATAGCTTTTTCTGGCCAGTAACTGTGGGACAGATTTATCAATAGTATAAATTTAGTAGACTTTTGACACCTTATGGTAGCTAGCAACTTGATCCAACAAATGCAAGACTGAAGATAAAAAACCAAATTCCTTGCAGAATGTAGAAAAGTGTGCAGTCAAACTGATAATGACAATATGAAGTGAGTTACAACCCAAGTCCTTATGCTGAATCGAGCTGAGGAATCAACTTCGTAGACAACAGAAGAGAATAAGAATGTTGTAATCAAAGCAGTAAGGACACGTAGAGAGAAGAATGGAAGAAACGTGATGATATTTAACTGTACTTTCACAAGATACTAAGATGTTCAGTTAGTTCATCTTCAATATCTTTGTCTTTATTCTGATTTAGAAGATCGTGGTTGATGTGAGATGTGAGTTCTCCCATTTCTTTCCATATGTTCCTAGACCAAAAATAGTTTCCTCTCTTCATATGGATTTCTCCAAATAAGGAGTGAAGAAACTGTAAATTAACTTCTCATTACTACAGAACAAATGCATATTTCCAATATGCTGATTTGGGGGGAGAGGAGGAACGAGGACACAGCTCTTTGGAAAACTCTGTTGAAATCTGTCTTCTAGAAATTTCCCACTTAATTACAGATTTTTTTTAAAGAAGCCAGTATTGTCTTTATACATATGGAAAAAAAACCCAAAAACAAACTAGAAACAAAAACAAACCCCAACCCCAAACTTCTGACCTCAGCAGAAAGTCAATAAATTAATGAGTTTCATTACATTTCTAAATCCTTGATTCTGGTTAGAAAGTGGTAAAACAATGAGATGGGACAATCCTATCAAAAATCCCACGCTATGGGACAACACAACTAAACCAGGAGAGGCGACAGACAAGAACCCAAAGCGAGAACATCAGGCCAGAGCTGAGCTACAGAGCCTGTTGTAATGAGATCCACAACAGAAAGCTAAATAGTTTTCTTAGCATGTGCTGTTATCCAGACCTGTGGATCCCAAGAAATGATCCCTGGGAATGGCAGATTCTACCTTCTCTGTATGTTTTGATGATTTCTTCAGCACCACTTGTACTTTAACGTACAGGAAATACAGCATCTGTTACAAGATGTAACATCTGTTGGCAGCTGTCGAAGGCAGATAGACTGGGATAGATGCGCCAAATGATCCAGAATGACAGCATTTATGGGTCTCTAACACAAATACATACAATTAAAATAATTAACAACAAGCGTAGATTTTTACATACACTAGGACATTAATCTCTACTGTTCTCCTCTGAAAAAAGATGGTACGTGGATGGAATTTTTTCAAATGGCTGTGCTGTAGCTTCATGGAAACTAAATCCCAAAGTGTAGTTGTGTATGTGCATATGCACGTATACGTTTACATCTAAAGACACCAGACATTATGTTATGACAGTGTTGGCTTTAATGTCATTATACTTTAGAAAGTACTAATGGTGTTTTTTTTCCTTCCAAATTTATAAATCGATACAAATTTCTGTAAATGAAGTTAATATTCAAATAGATACATGTATTTTAGTCTTGTTAATTCAAATGTTTTGACCTTTACAAACAGCCTATTTTCCTGACATTCTGGCTTGATATTCTGCTTGAGTTAAAAAACAGCATCTGCTCCCCATTGTTTTATAACAAATCTTCCGCAGAACAAATAAGTGCTACATTCATTGCAAGCATGGAGGTTAAAGTCAAGTTCCTGACCTTAAAAGTTGGTAAACAGAATTATCTGTTATAGTCCTGTTGTTTTTGCCATCTTTCTTTACATCAACAGAAAGCATCTAATGTCTCAACACCGTTAGCCCTTTTTGTTGATGCTGCTACCTTTCCCCATATCTTAATCTTGTTTATTTTGAAATACCTCAATACAGAATTGTTCTGTACTTTTCAAGCTTTTCAACACTAAATTTTCAAACACATGTTTTAATTTCCCACATGTAAGATTTACTTTCCTTGTTCCTGCATCTTCTTTTGCATAATAATCTCTGTTTTACCTGCTTCCTCGAAATGCATGGAAGTTGCTGTATAAGCTTGCTTACGGCTTTTCTCTGAATTCACCATGTTCTCAGTCCATGGTTCTGAGAATTAACTGTTCTCCCACTACAAATTGCTGATAAGTAGAGGTGAATTTGAAATTTGTCTAGTGTGTTATCTCATTATTTGATTACATATCTTACCAAATGGAGACAATTGTTGTGGGAGATTTTTAGGTGCCTCCTCAATTATATGACAATTCAACTTTCATTTTTAAAAGTTTTCACCTTCCTGAATGCAGAATAAAACTTGACGTCCTATATCCTATAAGACTGAATATAAATAAGAAAACAATATTACTGCTTATTACTTTGCATCAGTGTTTTGGTTTGGGTTTATGGGGCTGTATTTTGATTTTGTTTTTTTTTAACGATTTAGGCTTTCAGTATGATTTCAGGTTTTGACTGATGTTTCATCTTTGCAGTTCTGTGAATTTGTATATTTTTTGGTATTGATGTCTCATCTCTTATAAATGATGATTTAATTGATAGCAAAGATAGCAAAGATAGATATGCATATCTAATTTGATAATAGCTCAAAACTTACTAAACCTGAAAATTGAAAAATAGGAGAAGGCTGCTGGAGACTGTGATTAAGGGCTGAGCTTCTCAGACACATTGAACAGCCTGCCTGAATACTCTGACCTTACACATAACTAGCTGGAAATGGATAGAGAATAAAAAAATAACTCTCAAGGGCTTCAAGCATTGTATGCCATCAGATACTGGACGCTACATATAAATGCTTACAATGTTAACCTATGCAGCAAAATTAGTTTTGTTAACATAGGAATCCTGACTGGCAACCAGATCTTGTTTCTGTGCAAAGACATCCAATGAAAATGAAAGGCAAATAGCAAGATTGCATATTCAGCTATGAAATGCTGTTTGAGAAACTGAAGGCATAAGGTAGATGCCCAAATGCTGATATAATACGAAAATGTGTGCAGTTCTTTAAGTAGCTCTTGGATGACTTCAGGGATGTTTAAAAACTGTCCCCTCTTCGTATGGACGAAATAGAACAAATTGCTTATGCATCAACATTAACAATATCTGAGTGTCAGCAAGCTCAAATAGAGAGGAAATTTTGTTTTTATTTCATGCATGTAACTCTATTTCTTTATTTATGGAGAGGCATGTGCTATTAACTGACATTAATCAGAAAACAATTACCACTATTGCCAAAGAAGATCTAGCAAATGCCTTGCTGTACCCTGAGAATATGGAGATTATTTATTCATAGTTATAAATACAGAACGTAAAGGCCACATACAAGTGAAATGAGGTGAAAGAATCCATGTGGATGACAGAGGAAAAATGCTCTCAAAGCATATATGTTTTTACACCTTTTAAAAATAGAATAAAAGCCTATTTCACTTGTTCTAGACTTTTTTCTCATCTTCAAGCAGTAGCTCAACTAGAAACTACATAGGTGATTGCACATCTGATCTGTTTTTATAGATGCTTGACACAGACTTTGATTGTGATTTAATGATCATGAACTTTCTTCCTTTGATTTGAAATATAAGTTCAGGTATGCAGGCATGAGTCACATTTACTTTATCTAATACATTGTGATCATTGTTAAAGGACTTGGTAAAAACTGATGGCAAAACAGACTCTAGTCCACATTTATCATTTAAGTTGTAGGATGGCACTCACAAAGTACGTATTGTCGTCTCTTGGTGTTTGTTCAACAGAAACTGAAAATAAGAGTGCCAGAGTCATTTCTACTTGTGGATAAATAAATAAGTGGACAAAGGAAATAAATTAACCCTTAAAGCTTCAGAGCATGTGGGACTGCACAGCCTTAGTACACCAGGGCTTACCATCTTCAGGCTACAGCAAGGCTGGAATTCTGGAAGGCTCTTAATAATGACTACTTTCCTGCAGTGTTAGCATGGTTAGCATCGAGTTGGGTATAAGTATCTGTATCATGTATTATGTTAATGTTAGCTTTTGGCATATTACATTTTTGTTTGATACAAAAGACAATGTGGGGCCTCTCAGGGCCAAGCTTCACAGAAAGGAATCTGGATGTCTAACATGAAGATCCTATCTTTATTGGCTTGGAACAAGACATAAGAAAATAGAGTTCCTGAAAACACCATTGGAGATAAAGGTGAGGTCCAAAAATGCATCTTCATTTGGCTGCCAGATGTGCTCCTGTAGCTAAAGTTCTGAAGCCTGGAAACTCTGAAGTTCAGAGCAAATCATTTAGTCACCTATCTTGTCTACAGCCATTTAAGACCCATAAACAAAGTGTCTCCACAGCTACTTGCCAGAAGGATACTTACATGGATGACATTACTTTTAACAGAAATAATTGCAAGCATTATTTCTATATTTCAATATGATTGCTGGTTCCTGCGTTTTCCTAATGCCATTATTATACCACTCGTCAGTGGTGAGAGACTAGACAGAGTGAGAGACTCTCTGTCTTCTTAAGTTTCTCTGTGTTCTTGAGTTTAATAAGAATCTAATCCTCAGCTTTCTGGGGAGAAAATAATAATAATTTTAAAATTACAAAAGAAAACAACTATCGTGTGTCTGAACAGTGTAGGTATGAGATACCTCCACTTCTGTTGTCAAAATGTCCCTTCAGTGTAAAGGACAGTTCAGCTCATTCATAGGCACGTTGGTCCTTCTGATCGACACCAAGGGAGCCTAGCTTAGTACATTCAGTACCATTTCACACATTTAATAGCTAGATATGAAGACGTTAAGTTTTGCCATGTAAAGTTACTTCTTGGATATGGATCCTGAATACTCAATTAATTCTGTACCGCCCATTTTTTATCCTACTGAACAAACTGGGAAGCACTATAGTCTGTGGTTTTTACAGAATGGTTCCTTTTGTCACCATTACTATATACAGAATTTTTGGTAAATTCCAATATTTTTTGTCTTGATGATTTTCCACCCTGTGCAGAATTCATCTTAAGTTTTCTCTAAATCTATAGGGTTTCTTTCTACCTTCTATTATTCTTGTGAAGTTAATTTGCTGTATACATGCTGGATTTGTTGTTTTTAAATAAGAACTATCTACCCATGATCATACTGCAAACTAGAAAAAAACCAACCAACCAACCAAAAAACCTCTTAAATGTTTCCTGCACCAAAAAATAACCAAGGAGTTAATGTGAAATCCAACCCGTTTCCTCATCAGTCACTAACTGAGAAACCCTTCCAGTGTTTAGTTACTATCAGGTGTTCAGCCAATATAAGATAAATCAAGACCTTTGCTGGCCACAGGTGAAGTCAGTTCCAACACTCTTGCTGGGATTCACCTTATGAAAGACATATATGTAAACTCTAAGTGTCTACACTTGATCTAGTCGTCTAAGCTGCCTTTTTACGCAGCAAAGAACAGTTTGTTCTACAGTGGACTTTTTACATAGAAAAGTCCATTAAAAATTCCTAAAAGTGCTTTTTCCTTTCTTTTAAGTATAAAGGAAGTCTGCGCTGACTAGCTCAAGTTTAGGTATTGTAGATACCTAAAACTACATGAGAGGTATTTACTACATACTGGCAAGATGTTTTGTTCTGTTTTCCATTCAAAATAGCATTTGTTCATGTATCTGTGTATCAGCCACCAAGATCTGATCTAAAATAAGTAGCTTTCAGCCCTGAAAACCACAAGAACCTTTGATCACACTTTGTTCCCAAAAGCTGAACACTGTATGTAGGCATTCACAATAACTGATTTATCATGGGTCTTCAAACTCCTCCCAGACACCTGTTGAACAACACTCTTTTATGCTTTGGCAGATAATATACTATATTTGATTTTGAACTCTGACTGAATATGATACAACTTCCAAGTTCCTTAGTGTCTACATTACTATTTGACTCATTTCTTCTTCAGGTTTTATGTCTCTAGAGTTTGAAACAACCAGATTATTACTACTACATCAGTGTACTTACTGACTGAATACAGAATTTTCAAGAGCTTCAAACTGAAGTGACAAAACTGCGCAGCTTTAGAAGTTCAAAGAGAAATAATGAATTTTGTCAAAGTATACCTCCACAGTTTCAGTCTAGGACTACACAGACAGGATGTTTCTGTAGAAAGAAGAGGCTCAAGGTATGTTACCAGAAAGGAGTAGAGGCAGAAATTATTATCTTCTGGTGCTCTACCATTGTTAGTTACCATTGAGGAGAACATGGATGTGAGCAGGTATCTCCACTTAAAGCAAGGAAATATGTAGCTTTGTAACTTGAATGACTGTGAAGATGTGGTAAATATGTACATGTGAAGACATGGTAGAAATTGTTCAGACTGAAAAAACATGGCAGGGGCTTGGAACCTCATTCTCATAAAAATAAGGTATTTTCTTTATAATTATCATGGACAGTATTATGAAAAATTTGGCGTGTTACTAACCTGCAATCTTAACATCAGATGAGGGTAGCTGTGGTACCGACAAGCTTGTCCTTTCTCCCCCACTTCTACTTCCTTTCATGTCTTTCTTTCAGCTATGCTGTTCAGGCCAGAGAAAGGAAAATGTGTTTCAAGATTATTTTGAAACTGAAGAGGACAATAGTGCTTTATTGGAAAGAACATCTATATTTATATAGAACAACAATATTTATATAAATGTTTAAGAGACTACAGCTATGTCCTTAGCACACAATAAATTACAAGAAAAGTGTGGTTAATTACCCTCAGTATTATCTCAAGCCCCTTGAATAATGCAACAGCCTCTTGTTGGCATAGCAGTTGCTCTATCATTATTCTCACTCTAACCAGTTTCTGGAAAGTGATGAAATATGCTTTCTTAACTCAGTAAGAGATCCATGAGTTCTGAAAGCATTTGATAAAGCAAGCTTCCTTTTGCTGTCATTGTAACTTGGAACCCCTTCCCATTACTTTTTTTTCCCCAAGGCTCATACGAGATGTCTGGAATAATTAGCCTTTCCTCCACTGGTTCTTGAAGCAGAACATCATTTTAAGGTTGCAGAGGCAACTAGAATGATAAGCTAGGTCCCTTAATAGGCAGTGATGCATGGTCCTTCATATGGATGACTCCTGTCTTCTGCGATAGCTGTTTAGGATAGCTGGCATGCAGTACCCTTAGATGTTCCTGTTTCTCTACACTGACAAGCCTAGATGACTGGTATAGGCCAGCTATAGATTTAGACTGCTACAGTTGAAGCCTGTGAATTCCATCCTCAGGAGTTAGACTCCTGTTAGTTTTCCTTCCCAAATCCCTTTCCCTCCAGAAATATTTTGATTAGATGGAAGGCAAAACCTAATTTTGTATGTCTTCATATTGTATTTTTGGAGAACAACAACAAAACTTTTTTGTTCCAAAGTATCTACCATTGGTATGACTGTGCCACTGGGGACTAGTTTCACATTGTGAGGAACATCAGACCAAGGTTTGGCCACTAGCTAATCACTCCAGTGATTGTATAATGAATCTGAAGCACAACACCAGGAGATGATGGATGACTTGACAGTGCTGCCAGCTGTCAGACATGCCAATGGGATAGGAGACATGAAGGAAAGAAAGAAATTAAGAAACATAGTCAAAGAGATTGAGGAGAATCACAAAAAGGCCATAAAATGCGGCTTCCAGATCTCTAACATGATTATGAAATGAACGGGCAAGACATTGATTTTTCACAGGATGTGCTCAAGAGAATATGCAGTTAGAAGAGGGAAACCTCAGTAATATAAACATCTGTGGTTTTGTTTCTGCATAATCATGGACTACAAAATATGCAAGCAATATTTTGGAAAGGGAGAACTAGCAAATGAGCCACAAACCAGCAAACCATTAGCAACAGAGACTTAATTCTATCTTTATTCAAGGCTCTGAAACACAAGCAGATGCAGTATAATAAGTGCCCCTAGTTACAAGGTTTTATCCTATATCTGATGCTTGGACATAACTGACAATAGTTTAGTGCAACTGTATGCCCACTTTTCTGAATTTAAATGCAAGTGAAGAGAAAGGAGATTTTATTTCCTTAGTAAGTAAAAAATATTAGAATTGAATACAAAGACAGTGGACTCGAGGTACCACACAACAGTCGTAATTTGCCACGCCACCTGATTATTCAACCTGACTATAGTCTCCAGGCAGCCTGCACATGTGACTTAAAATAGCATCGCCAATGTCTTTGTAGTAACAGATCATGTGAGGAAGAAATCCAGTTGGTTGGTTGTATGTAAATGACACTTTCATAGCCTATAATTCATAACATCCTAAATTTAGGAAGCTGATCCACCCTCCCTAAAGATCATAAGCATCGCGATGTACTCACCATGACCCAATCAAATGAAAGACAGCAATAATGCTACAGTTCAGATGAGTCAATTAGAAATGCCATCTTGCTAGAGGGCACCTTTCACCACAGTCTGCATTGCTCAGAAAGCAGTTCAATTAGACAGATAATGCAGTCCAAACAGAAAATTTCCCAGCTGTCCAGTTTAAAGACTAAGCTTAAAATTGGTGTGCATCTTATTTTAAATTTGATTATAACACGGATTTCTGCTGAAAGGCATAAAAGTTTGTTTTAAATACACATTTCAGTGATACGTATTAATTTCTTCCAGTCATAAAGGGCAGCATAAAAGAAACCATGAAACCATGAAACTGAAGGTAAGAGAATTTAAAATGAATTGTTTTAGACAGAAGTTCTATGGAAACAAAAAAATTCTTTTCCGTTTTGTTTATGTTAGGGTATTGCTGCTTCCAGCTGGTTACAACATTTTTGGCCTTTGGTCTTATGAAATGGTAAAAACGACACTAGCTGAAGTTGAAAGGTCTCAAAGAGAGTCAGTAACCTCAGAGCATGATAAGCTGGGAGAAAAGCACATTTCATTTTGTGTGTTTTGTGATATGTGAAACAACTATACTTATGAAGCTTTCATTTTGCTGTAACTCCTGGAAAAAACTTACTGCTGTTTAAGTCTATTATCACCCTGTTGGGCTCTCACTTGTAACAGTTTGTGAACATTCAACCCAAATGAATATATGTAGAAAACCTTCAGAATGACCAGTCCTGTGACTCTAAGGGCGGAGGTGGATGATGAGAACTTTTGGAAGATTTTATTATATAATGCCTGATACCTTTCTGTATGTTTAACATGCTTTATTATTCCAATAATTTTGCTTCTATTATTTCCTAAAAAAACCCAGTTTATGAAAATACTGCTATAAGTAAGCAAACACGATACATGATAATGAATTATTATCAAGCCAACTGTGCATCCATTCTCTAAAGCCTGGAGGCATCCTGAACGAACACTCATTTCTTCACCAATATCTGAAACCGGCTATCAATAAAGAGATAATGCCAGAAAGAAAGTCATCATTCCCAACAAAGGCCACAGGTCCTTAAATAGTCACTTAATAGGTATATCTGTAACATTTTTTAAAATTTCTAGAATTTCTAGAAGGCTATTTATACCATCACACTAAAGCAGTTGCAGTACTTAGCAGGACATTACACTGCCATTGCCTTTGCTGATTGTTAGTAAAAAGTTTTCAGATGATCCCCTAAGGAAACTAGACTCCTGTGGCAACACTCGCTGTGTGGGTATGGTAGTGTATATGCTGCTAACTTAATGTCAGTCACTTACTGCTTAATGTCAGTCACTTCTGACAGAGATGGAAGTATCAAAAATACCTAAGTTCTTATGTTTGTCATCAAAATAGGTACTTGGGAAGAGATAACCATATTAATCTAAATAAAAGAAAGGCTTCAGCATGAACTCAGCCCAGGGAATGCAGAGGGGAAAGGGGTGTATGACTGGAGATGTACGTACCACTGGGAAAAAAACCAAACTAAATAAACAACTTTGGTAAGGGCTCCCAATTCACTGCCAGGTGTGAACTCGTCAGTAAGAGAATTCAATTTACCTGGATTAGATACCTTATTTCTGCCTAGAGCCTAGATAAGAGTTACCTCACCAGCAGTGGCCATCTGAAAGTTATTTACCCCAAACTAGTCACATAGGCTATGTCTGCAGCGCTGAGTGAAACAGGGCTAGGGACAAGCCCTTGGTCCTGAAAGTGAATAGCACTGAAAAGCAGTGACTAATAAGACTATTGCCTCTGCAGGAAACTTAGGTACTTGTTAGAGAAGGACCATTTCTACGAACATGCGAAACTTAGGTGTAAGATGTCTAATAAAGATGGATGGAGTTCTGCTTCAGATTTTAATTCATTTGGGTGCTCGCTGAACAACTTTAATACCATTAATTGCATCTGCGTCTTATACAGTGAATTTGGCTGGGAGAAAACAAGTTGTAACAATCCAAGGCACTTCCAGGAAGACAGGAAGCAATTAAATAGTGTGAGTAAGTAAGTATCCAGTGTTTGAGCTCATTCCCTGACAACCTTTTATTTCACAGTAGGGTATCTATAGTCAGTGGAGCTAACAGGCATCTCCAGAGGATGAGGTGAATTATCCTTGGAAAGACTTACCTCTGCTGTTGATCATAGTTGAAATGTAAGCAATAAGCTTAGACTAGCAATCAGCTTTTAAACAGTTTAAATTAGGTATGATTAATCCCATCCTGTAAGCTACTGAACTGCTCTCAGGGCACCTGTGTTCCTTGCAGAGTCAATGAGGAAGGCTATGTTTTTCTGAAGATACCATAAGGAAATCCAATTAGCTTAACTTTGCTTGTTAAACTGAAGCAGGCAGAATCACACTCCTGAGGCCTTTACATGAAACAAACTCTTACTATTGACTGTCCAGGAAACGTAAGCGCTTGTTTTAGAAAGATGGCTTCAACAAACTCAGGGCATTTAAGTGTAAGGTGTCTCATAAAGGTGAACTGATTTCTTTTTCAGATTTTATTAGTTCTGGTGCTCAGTTAAGAACTTTAACATCATTAGAGCTGCTAAAGTTTAATATTTAGCATTAAAATTAATATTTATACTGTCATTCTTTACTCTCTGTTACCACAACGGCAGAAGATCAAAAAATGACAAAAGGTGTGCAGAAGGAGACAAAACATTCTAAACCATCTGATTTTTCACCCATATTATTAACATCATTTGTATTATTAACATTAAGGGCTTGCCTAAATTGAGGAACCTAGGAACATTTCCCAGCTAGTGATCCAGGTGTATAGTCCAGCTGCTTCCTAATTGGATGACAGCAATCATAGCCCTGTGGATGAGTTCAGAAGAAGCTGTACTTTATTCCAGAAGGCCCCTTGCTTGGCACACCTTCTTCATAGTTTAGTCTGTGAAGAATTAAATGAAAGTTTAAGAATGCCAGTTTGGGGGCGGGGGGGGGGAAGTCGGGGTGTGTATGGACACATACACATACATACACATACAGATATATATATAAAGATACTTCTTTAGGTACATTCATAAAATGTTATAGGAGTTTTGAAAACATAAGGCCAATTAAGCTAGAAACAACATGCAAATAAATAATACAGTAGGAATCAAACAATATCCCTGAAAGTAGGATGAGGTCTACTTGATGAATTTGCTCTGAACAGCTGGGTAAGTCAGGCTGAGAATAACAGCAGATTAAAAAAAAATAATAAAAAGATACATCTGTACCAAAGGGAAATAAAATTGCTCAAGGCTGCAGCACTGTGGAGGCTTGGGAGAAATGGTAGTGTTTTCCCATCCCTGTGTGAGCTTGGAACTGATTCCAAGAGGCAATACTCCGGTGTGGGCTGTAGCTGAATTGTTTCCTCAGTTTTTACGGCTAACATACACATTAAGAAATCCTTACGGACAACCATGAGCAGACTTTAAGAAGTTATTTTAAGGCATATTCTAAATTTGCCTTGAACTTTTTTTCTTTAAATGGCTTTTGTACCTTTGTTTCCAATTTTTTCACTGAGCGGTTTATCCTTCTCCTTTGCTACAACAAACTTGTTTCCTCCTTCAGGCTTGTCTGCAACATTGAGCAGAACCTCAGATAGCAAACAAGTCACAAGCGCTTCCATTAAAGTGTTGCTCTTTTATTTGGTTATCCTCTGGCTACCAATCATCTAGGGCAAACCCTGACGTTATAGCTATATGCATAAATACAAAGGCCCTGATGGCAGTGGCAAACACACCCATAATGCTGAAGTCGTTTCTCACTCCCACTCAGGATGACATCATGTTTACTGCCTAGGAGAAAACAGTCTCTGTCCAGTGGCACTTCCTAGACAGCACCTAAACATTGTCTGACAGAGCCGTAGTTAACAAGGGCAGAAAGCATAGGAGCTTATGTGCTAGCAAATTGCATTGTATGGGAGATTGCACACTAGTAGCACTTGAGAATCTGCTATATGCCCTCACCCTGTTTATTAGTACTATAGACAAGGCAACAGGGTCCTTGCATCATTCAGGGGACAGCATTTTTAACAATTCTGGTTCCTTAATTTCCTTAAGTTATTACAGCATTTGTATCTGTTGTGTAATAGAAATTCTCCATACTTGGAGCTGAGAAGTAGAGCTAAAATAAAAATACCAATACCCTCCACCTCCCCCCTGAATACTTCAGGGTTCCTTCCAAGCCTCCTTCTTCCTCCACCTCCTGCCTCCAAAGGCATGCTGGAAAAAAATAGGGGGGAATAGCAACCTTTAATATACAGTCACTATTTCCAATATAAACCCAAAACCAATCTGCAAAAAAGAACAGCAGTGGAGTTATGTCGAAAGTGCCACTTAAAACATATAAAAAAAGACCAGCTTTACTAATGATGGTATTGAGAAAAAACCCTACATATTAAATTATGCTACATTATAGATAGCTATATTCTTAAAATATTCAGAATAATCAATTACTTTGTTAATGATATACAACATATTACTTCTCTTAGCTATTATATGTCAGTGTGGTTTGTCACAAAATACCTAAAATATTTTAAAGTATTCACAAGCGGCTGCATTCATCAAATTATATACTTTTGGAAAAAAGTAATGAAATATACAGAAGAACAGACATGTTTGAAAGTGGATCTATATTTTCAACACTATATTTTCAGTAGTGCAATTTCTGGCTGGAAACCAAGAATCAAGAGTTTTAGCTCATCATGGGTTTCTAAAAAATCTGGTTCAGATGAGCTACCACTGTCAATGCTGTTTGAAGGCTGAGATTCTACCTCACAAAGCAAGGTTTCCTCTTACTCAATGTTTATATAAGGATACAGTAGCTTTTTCAATCAATAATATCTGGGATCTCACTTTTACTCATTGGAAAGGAATAGCTAACAAATAATTCAACTGGAATTCAGTTTTGGTTGGCAAGGTTTTGTCTGTAACGTCATATACACAGCACTTTCTCTAATGAGTTCAAGCATCCTTAACAGATATATATGACATTAGGCTGTCAGTTCCTCAGTCAAAACTACTTAATAGTGCCACTGTGTAAATTGCAAGCAGTCTGAAGTGGAGTAAAACTCATCCATGTAAGTTTTGGTTTCTGGACAACCATCTGTTTAAGAAAGACACAAATTTTAGGGTAAGTGAAGTAAGTAGGTGCAAAGCCAGCCAAAATGAAATGACTTTTCCAAACAGACATAGCAACAGTCACTGCACATACTTTGTCAGTTCTATAATTTTACTTTCTAAAAATAGGAAAGCTAGTAAGTTAAATAATAGGTTTTTTTGAAGTTTCTACTGGTAATATTTTGATAAAGATTTCACTTGAAAATGACAGTGCTACTGAAAATTTTAGAGCTGCAAGGGTGGGAAATTAAAGGTTCAGCCTTGAGAAGATATATTTATTTATCTATAAAAATATTAATAATGTATTAATCATTTTTTCAAACTGACATCTGATGGATTGGTCCATGCCTGTTACGACTACCTCTATAGTAGATTTCAGTCTATAATCACCCAATATTGCAGGTTTTTCCACCCAGGGAAATATTAACAGAATAGACGTATTGTAAAATGAAGACTGAAACAGCTTCTCACGCTGACTAGCAGAGAGCTGAACATAATTAATGAGTCTCCTAAAAATCTGAATGGCCAGAAAAAAATAATTCAAAAGATGGATACATATCTGATTTTTTTGTGCCTGGAAGCCTGGGCTTGAGATTTTGTTGAAATAATTCTGATGTAAAGTGGATAAAACAGAAGGGCAGAGCAAGACAATGCAGTCAGAACCTCAGACATGGAAACAACAGTGAGGAGACAGTAGAAAAGGGAATAATGTGAGAGTTTCCCTAGTCACCAGGCTGATGGATGTTTAACTTCAAATTTACACAAAATGAAATCTTATGTTACATTTTTAATTTTCAGGCTTTTTTTTTTCTACAAGGAATTGTATCTCACTTGATATACAAGTTGATGCTGACTGTTCACGAAAGCTCTCATAAATAAATATAATCCCTCTTTGCCTTAGAAGTCTGTGATAGTGATAGAGTTCGTATTTTCTAGTTTTGCCTACAAGATAAAGTTATGAGGTAAAATTCTGTAAACTGATGTGTCTCTCAGTTATACTGATCAGATATACCTTAAAATTACAGACTGTGAGTGCTGTACTGTTTCTATATTTATGTTTTTGAGGTAGCAACAACATCTTCCAAGCACAGAGGAGCCCCAGGTAAATGCAGCTTTGGAACATGTTCTTGTTACACTATGTCCTTCCCAAACTCAGTATTTAGTACAACACACACTCAAATGCTGGTTCAGATAGCACAGTTCCAGTTACATACACAGATCTTCCTGTTCAGCAACTTCTGTGTGAATTTTGGTTTTCATGCCTGCATTTGTTCTCTTGAAGTGCTGAAGATTTCTGTTTTAGACATGCAAAAACCCGTAGAAACAAATTCACAGTATCTGTAAATATTTCAGAACAACTGTTGAAAATCATAGACGAAAAAAAAAATCCAAACCAAGCCAAATAAAAAAAGAAAGGCTAGTATTCCAAGGTACTGCAGATAAAATTAATGCTGGTGTATTTTCACAGTAATTTAGGCTCCAATAGACAACTCAAATGATAGTGAAACTGTTAAATGTCAAAATACATAATCCAATAAATCTAGCTTTCTAGGAATCAGGCAAAATCTACCCTAACTATCATATTTAAATGCAAGGCAAAGCTCGAAAGGACAGCTGAGTGACAAGGGGTTGGATGTATGCCAGTCATTTCTTTCACAATCAGTGGAAGGAAACAGGTGATTCTTTGGTGTAATTTATCACACATTAATAAAGAAACCTAAAGCTGGCCAGATGAATTGTACCCCAAAAGTTCCTCTCTTCTTTGATTACAAGGGCAGCCTAGGATGACTAGCTCAGATGCCATTGGCTACATGACTGATGCCTAAAATGTGCTGAGAGGAATTTTACCCTGGAAATCACCATGGAATGAAGCTTCATTGGTTGTGTACACCTGAAAGTTTTAAGTGTAAAAAATTTGAAACCTTTACGGAGGTTTCAAATGAAATCTGAATTTATTAATTCTGAGATTAATTGAACATGCAAAGTAACCTATTTGTGGAAATAATAGTTTTGCTTCCAGTTTTAATTTTAAAAAATAATGTGAGCTGGTACTATTTCCAGCTGTTTTGAAATTAATGCATATAATGTATGGAGCATAATCATGCTCTCTATGCACATGGGATAAAGTGGGGTATGTATAAAATGTATATATTATGTTTTATAATGCATAAAACAATAACTTTGTTTTATTTACACTATTAACAATGCAATGTTAAATTTAGCTGAAATAATTTATCCAAATACGCCTTTTTCTAAAATTCCTTTCTTAATTACCACTTTGTCCACACAATGAATACAGACTGGTTAATTTCCATAAGCACCACTTTCCTGTCTAAACACATAATACAGTCTGTAAAATTTTTTCTGCCATTTAAAAATTATTTATTTTCTCTTTATATTCTGAAGAGATCCAACATTATACTTCTCATTAAACCTAATTTCTTCCACCTTTGTATGTATATATTGTTGTTTAGTGAACCTGTAAGGTGGTATTTGTTTCATTAGTTTCTTAAACTTTGAACAAAAGTCCTTTGGCACATTCTGAAATATGAAGAATAACCCTTTGATTATCAGAAAGCTTTTCAAAGTTTAATGTATGACCGGATGTTGCCACTGAAACACTTCTAAAATAAACGCACTCTGTTTATAGACTTGCCTCAGAAACACACTCTCATATTAAAAAAACGTAGAATCCAACATTACTAATAGCAAAAATTGCCATTTGGTGTAACTGGGAAAGTGATCTCTGTCTGAACATCATTAAAAGCTCCCATCTAAGGCTACTTACAGGTCAGCTGTGTTTAATTCCAGAAGTGCTCAACTCTGTTCTCAATTATAGAAGTTATGTGTTTGACCTGATCATTCATGTGTTGGTATTTCCTTATCACTTTGAAAAGCTGAAAAAAAATAATCCATATAAACCATTAAACCTTATTTAAATTTGTTTTTGGATGCTTGTGGAAATCTTTAAATCTCAAAAGGTACATCCACAGCATCAAATGGCATACCTCCCTGGTTCACTCCAGAGCCCTCATCTCCTTATTGTTCTCACAATGTAAAAAGTAGCTCATTTATGTGCTTTGTTTTGGCAAAAAAAAAATTACCCGCTTTCCTCTGAAACAAAACCAGATACAGTTTTGGGGATAGTCTGCTCTACTGGCAGTTCTAGTGTTTTTTAGGTGTAACACTATATGGCTGTTAGCAGAAAACTTTGTAGTCAGCTTGTGCATACATGCAAATGGATATCCACACCAGAGGTTTGATAAAACAAAGCTGTACAAAGCACAAACAGTACTGGTTATTCATTATCACAACACTGACAAAATGAGAACATTCAGTTGTTTTGTGTTGGAAAACCTAAGAAATGAAAGGGCTTTGTAACTTTTTCCTATGCTCCCTTCTTCACGTTTAGCTTGAGCTGCCACACGCCTGCCTCTGTGACGTTGAAAACAGACGGTGAAATCCCCGTGGAGGACGGCACACACCCGCTCTGGTGTTTACATCTCATTCCTGTGTGTCGCTGTGCCAGGCTTATTGCTAGCACACGCACTGTCTACACTTAGCACAAGAGGGAAACAAGTCTGATAAAGTTTTTACCAAGGCTTCGAAAGATTTGAGGAGATGGACCCCACCATCTGCAAAGGAAGAACCACCCACTGGCTCACTGCAGAGGCTGTGCAGATAGGGCCACAACCCTTCCACCCTCTATCATTCTCTGATGCTACTCTGTGCTCTCACATATTCCCATATATCTTCATTTATGCTGACAGCACATAAGGTTTTTTCTTTCCTCAAAAATACTTAACATCACTAATAGTGCCTGAATAAAATCTGCATGCCTTTTTTATTTTGCTTCGATATAGGCTGTAGAACAGTATTAAGATCATTAAGGTGAAGAACAATGTCATTCAGACATACTACTTTCTTCTATTACCACTTTGTTTTCAGAGAGAATCAAGAATTGGCATCACATCCATGGGTAAGGAATTCCCTTACACCATTCTTCACCTCTTAGAAGTGTGTTAGTACATGTTTCTTGCTTAGTTATCTTACATATTGAAAAAGGAGCTTTCATAGGTAATATTTACCTCCTAGGGAAACCCTGATATTCGTGATCTTCCATGGATGAAGTTAACAGACTAAGTCATGGCACTCCTGATGGACACCAGCTGAGGGCTCAGAGCACAGAGATCATGTAGAATGCAAGAGTGAACATTATTTAGCACAAGATCTGGTGTAGGATGAGTTCATTTTTTACCTCCAGTCATTCCAAGTGACTCAGAGACACTAATCCTAAAAAAAAAAAAATTCAGCAGATATCTTGATGTTGAAGAAACAAACATTGTAAGCTGTGTTAAGTCACTTATGTAAATGAGTTTTTTTAAGAATGCTATTCTGATTTGTACATTTAACTTATGAGGTTGGGGTGGGTTTTTTGTGTTTTGTTTTGGTTTTTTTTCTTTTGTTTTGGTTTTTTTTAAACACCTTGGAACATATGTTTATACCATGACTGTTGAATCCTAAAGAAAGAAATTTTCAGATCAAATCTTTGTTACTCCAGTCATGAACTCTCACACTTTTGGATCTTACAAAAAAGCACCCTTTTTCTTGGCTAAAATGCAGCAAATCTGGGATACTCTTTTCATGTATTGACTATTACTTAGCAATCAGTAAGTTGATAAAAACACCCTACTGCCTTAACTGTCACTGTTAAAATTTAAGGAGATTTCACCTGCTTATCCTTTTCTTCCTTGCTAAGTACTGCAGTTGGATATTTTCCATTGTAGGTGCCAACAGTAATGCTTCAAATGTCTACTTTTGACTAAAGGTCCAGTTTCTGAGGAAACTGAGACGTAATTTTGCTTCATAAGATGAAAAGCATGGAAAACCACAGCTTTCAGGATTCAACTGGAATTTTCCAGATGAACTTTTTGTTGTTCAAGACTCATGTCTGCTTCTGGAGGAGGCCGCTTAAATATAGTCAAGTGTATTATCACAAACTGTATTAATTTTGTGGTTTATACGGCATCTTGATAAATTAGGCTTTGTAGTCAGGAGTTAATAGTTATGGTTTTCATCAGTAGTGCTGGCCCTTGGTGACATTGAGGTGAAATTTCTGTGTTGTCTAAATTCAGATTTATCATTTGATTACTCCCAGTATATATTAAGAGACCTACATCTTGCAACCAGGAGGCATAACACCTACTTCACAGAATGGTTATCTTTTAACAGCACGTAGTGTCTAAGGCAAAGTTATGGTCTTTTTAATACTAAGATTTAAAGTGCTTTAGAAATCCTACCCACACCTATTGAGCCAAGAGATTCAAAATAGGTCAACTAATTTATTTCATAAGTAGTTGCAGGACAGGGATGCTTATAAGCCAATAACTCCTGTGTTAAGGTTTATCCCAAAGGAATTTTCTTCCATCATGGAAATAAATGAATGCTGAATCTCATTCACTCAGCTATAAATGCGTTTACAAATGCAGGGACACGGAGCAGTAATATACAACAGTAATAAACTATGTGCTGTACCGCATACTTTGTACAACAAAATACAAAAACTTATTGGTAAATCCCAGTATGTTTTTGTGCTTTTCTGTGTATTCTTAATTTGTGTAGAAAGCCAGAACTGTCAAAACTGACGAGCACACGAGCCATGGAATCCCTAAACGTTGGTTGGAAGAGGTTTCTGGAGATCACTGAGTCCAACCTCCTACTTGAAACAGGACTGTTACTCCAATCCCAGGTCAGCTTTGATGTCTGAAGACCTCCAGGGAAAGACTCCTTGATGTCACTTGGCAACCTCTTCTAGTGCTGAACAATCCTCCAGACTGTTTTTTTCCCCTGATGTCCAAATTGCACTTCCCAAGATAAAATGTGCAGTATTTGTCCCTGCTTTACATCATCTGGCGCTATTGTCATCTTTGTAATGTCCTTTCAAGTAGGTACAAGCAATTACTAGGTCCCTCCTTATCCTCCTCTTCCCCAGACAATAGCGCAGGTCCCTCAATTCTGTTTTTGCAGGGTATGTTTTAGGCCCCGACCATCTTGGTCACCAGGACCAAGATCACTGGACCAGTTTCTCTTTATCCTTCTGTAACTGGGGAGCCCCTGACACTGACTTGTCATATGCCAGATCCCACCTACCAGTGGCAAGTAGGGTGGAACAGCAACTCCCCTCGATCCGTTGGCCACCTTTCTCCTCGTCATGGAGGCTCGTATGTGGTTGGCCCGTGAAAACATGCCCTGGGCTCTTGCTGGCCATGGCATCTGCGGTGACGCCCGGTGCTTTCCTGAAGGCCAGGCCCAGGCCAGTTGCTCACAGGCTGGTGGGGCTGTGGGGCGACGCCATCTCGGGTGCCGACCTTAGTCCTTCCCCAGGAGGAGCCCCGGGAGGTTTCTGTCAGCCCCACCACTCTTGGGAGCTTCCTGGCCCGTGACCTAACACAGAACAACTAACAGCTCCAGCAGCGTCACCAGATGGGAAATACTTAAGCGATTACTATTTGAAAGTAAGAGTCCCTCGAAACAGAAAGTGGCGTGATGTCAGGCCCGGCCGTGCTGGCGGTCCCAGCGCCGCTGGGGAGTGGACGGGCTTTTCCTGGCGGGGCAGGTCTTTGGCTCCCCTTGGCCTCCCAAGGCTGTAACCTGCCGAGAAAAACGGACCGGGAGAAGCACTGCCCGCGGCCGACCTCCCAGCCGTCCTCCGCCCGCCACAGCTCGGCCCCTCCGGGGACACCCGTTCCTCGGCCTTGACGGGGAGACGCCGATCCCGGCAGCGGGCGAGAGCGCCGCGCAGCCCAAACGGCAGCCCCGCCGCCCGCCCGCCCCGACCCGGCCCCCGCCGCCCGCCCCGGCCCGGCCCGGCCCCCGCCGCCGCCGGCGGGCCCTCTGCTGCCCCTCAGCGGCCGCGGCCGGCGGGCGGGCGGGAGGATCCAACGGCCGCTGCCCCCCGGGCCCCGCCGAGCGACGGGGGAGAGGCCGGGGCGTCCGCTCCGCTCGGCTTCTTCCCTGGGGCGGTGAGGGGGGCACGGAGCGGGGCTAAGCGCCCTTGTCGGGTGCGGTAACGAGGCGTGTGTCCCATTCCCCCCTTCCTCCCCCCTCCCCGTGAGAGAAAGGCTACGAGGGCACTAGGCTGTTTTCTCAGAAGAAAGGGCTTGAATGAAATCAGAGGAATTACATGAAATCAAAGAAATTAAGCCAGAAGGGAGTTTTGCCTGCAAACTGTGATTTTCAGTAATCCCAGGCTCAAACTGCTGTCAGCAAAATGAAAATCTATAGCGGTCATATCTAAATTGGTTGATGCTTTGAACTCTATTAATTCTATTTATTTGTTTCAGGAAAAGGTTCCCGTATTATTTAAAAAGGGGGAGCCATTTATTGTGCACTGCCTCTTTAAAATGCTATATGTAAAGTTTGGTTGCCAGGTCCCTTTTTTTTAATGGATACCAGATGTAGGGAAAGAAGTGGTTTATGTTCCAACAAGTCTACAGAGTGGATGTACATTTTCTAGCTGTTAGCAAAACATTTTGCTAATTACAATACTTATTCCTTCGTTCTCTTTAAAAATGTTGATATCTTGCAGAGTGTGTTTTTTGCCTAAGTGTAGCTGAACATTACATCAGTACTATTTTTCAAAGAAACGGTCCAGTAAACGTTGAAAATTCAACTAAGTTCACTAAATACCTTAATGGAGATTGGGAAGAGCAAGTTTTGTTTTTGTTTTCCCTGTTTAAAAGCTAGAGAAAGTGACATCTGAGTCGTGAACAGATGGCATAAATCAGTCAACACAAATCCTGCCTAACCGTATAGTACTTTACACAAATTAACATTAATTTTGGACGCCAAAACGATTTTAAAGGAAGTTTGTTGAGGTAGTTTTGTCCATGTGGTGTATTGCTTCAGTTATTACAAATTTTATTTTTGGAGTGGCTGGGTAGTTTTTAACAAATAATTTTTAACCCATTTATCTTTCTTAAATAGATGGAACTTTTTTGTTTTGTTTAACAAACACAAGTTTTAAATAAAGCTTCTGATAATTGTCTGATAAGAATTAGCCAATGGATTATTTCTGTTCTTCCTTGTTATATACTAGGCAGACTGCTCTATCTTTACCTTTGGTCTAATTGGCTTTTTGGCCCTATTTAGTCTAGCTTGCCTTTTCAGTGGTGTATCAATCAGTCTTTCTCCTATTTTTTCCCCTTGGCAACCCACCCTCTGCCCACATGCATGGGAAAGGGGAAAATTGCCTCACGTATTCTTGTTCTCCCAGCAGGCGAGTAGGAGGTGTTTCATGATACCTTATTCCTCTGTAATAAGGAAGCCACAGATCTGCCCTACTACCTACACTTATTTAAATCTCTTTTTAATCCAGATATCTATGTATACATTTTAGGGAAAAGCTAGTTTTCAAGAAAGTAAGTAAAATGTGTAATTTTGGTCAGGATCTAGTTTGTGTATACTTACCGATTTAGGGTTATATTTTCCCCTTTTTCCATAAACCCTTGAGAATGACTGGAGTAAAGGCTCATCACGATCTGTTTTATTTCCATGCAAGCTGCAGATGTGGTGTGAAAGAGCTTATAGAGCTTTCTCAAGCTTCAGGAGGGGGAAAGTAATACAACTTTCACTGTCCACGGGGCACAGCTTCTTTTAACACCCTTTTGCTGTGCAAAACAGTACTTCACCACCACCTGGGAACCTAAGGAAGCCAAAACTCACCCTCTGCTCCAGCTCCTGGAGCCCTGCAATCACAACCACAATCTACCCTATGCTCCCCGATACCCCCAGATCACATTTCTCACGCCAGCTACCGTCGCTGCTAGCTATCGTGTTTTTATTACCAGTCACAAGCTACTTGCTCTTTTCAGTTATTGTGAGCAGACCCCAGGGCTTCCGCTTTCCCACAGAGACCGGAGAATGAGGCTGCTTCTCGCTGGCTTTCTCTCTTGAGCTCATGGCACTGTTTCCTGTGGGGTGACCCAGCAGCCCTTCCATACCTGCTCTTAAGGCACTTTCCAGGAAAAAAAGTTACTGGTTGAAATCCCCTCTGAAGGAGTCTGGCCAGCATTGCAGGTCTCCTGTTTCCCAGGTGGGTGCTCTAACTGTGAGCATCTCCCCCACCAATGCGCCTGCTTTTCCTGTCCTGCACCCTGGGAAGAGGATTTTGCCTCCTGAATACAGAGAAGTGCTGTGAAGCCTGGGGTCAGGACCTTTTTTGGTTGCACTTCTGCTCCTAACATCTCCTGCTGGCCTGCTTTGGGAAACTCACTGTGCAGCATGGTAGCACTCCATCCCTCTGCAGAGGCACTGAGGCTTACAGTAAGCGGAGGCAGACTCTCCCCTAATTTAGACATTGCATTATTTGTTGTAGGATCGCAGAGGTGCCTTAGGAGGAGGCTGTAGAGTTTTCTTCACGAATAGACTAGCAATGAGTTTAAATTAATGTTTTTAACTCTGGTGAGTGTTTCATATAACAACAGGTAAGAGAAAAATATTAAGGAAAAATGGCTTGTGAGGGAAGGAGAAAGATGTCTCAGTCATCCCAGGTTCTGGCGTTAACAAAAACCACACTGTTATAGTGGGTGGTAAATTTCATCCAAAGCCTGTTCAAGAATGTTGTTTTTTTTTTTACTACAGATTATATTCAGAATGCTCAGGATATATTAGAATACATTCTAACTCGTGCTAAGTATCAGGTGGCTGGGTTTACATGGCTGCCCTTTATGTCTTGCAAAGTGAAAATTAAGAGCCTAGGCTAGGCAGTTTGAACATGGTCCAGAAACAGCTGCTTGTCAGAGAACGACCTGTTTAGCTCCTCTCATGGCTCAGAATTCCTAACTCTGTCAGCTCTACCCATATCAGCTATAGGTACCATGTATAATCACCTAACCGAGCATCAGCTGCATGGGTACTGTACAGAGCAGCTTCATCATGTGAATCACACTTGATGTTCACATGCATGGAAATTTGATTTCAGAATATTTTCATTAGTATTACAATAGAAAATTATTCCTTCTCACAGTATGCTTGCTAATGTGGGCCCAGACTAATGTTAAATGACAAGAGGGATGGTGATTTCAATGGGTTTGCCTTGTATAGGGGAAGTCATACTATGTCTGATAGTATTTGAAGGAGGAGACCAAGCTGTAATTACACTTAAGAAGAGTTGTATTTTTCCCCTTAGATAAATAATCTGGAAGGGAAACAAAGTCACAGGTGTTGAAGGAATGAGAGAAAAAAAAAGATATTGAGTGCTCAGCTGTAACCAAACAGGAGGTGGTATGTTTTTTACTCTAGACTCCGAATGTTACTGCTTTTCCAAATCCCATGTTCCTGATTACTGAGGAAATACATAGTAATACTTTTTTTCCTAAAAGGTACTTCTAATTTCCTTTTGAAAGTATTTTCAACCAATCATGAACCTGGAATATTTTATTCTGCAGCATTCCACAGCAAAAGACTTCTACTTACTTTGAAAATAACAAACAAAAATCTCCAGATATGATGATATTCAAAGATGATGTTAAAAAAAAAAAAAACCACACTCAAAAGCAAACTAAAACAAAAAATACCCAAGAAAAAGTATAACAAAGAAATCCTTTCCTACAATGATTAATTTTCTAATGTGAAAAACGTTCTCATTTGTATAATGTACGTGTGTATTTGTAGATGGGTGTGTGCTTGCAGATGTATGCTATGACAACTGAGATGTATATTTAATTATGCTGTGAAAGAAGAAAATAATGTTTCTCAGTTGTTGGCCATTTTAGTAATCTGTATTATAAACTGAAGAATGTGAAATTATCTGGATTATGTCAGAAAAGAACAGTCTAGAAGGAAATGTAGCCATTTTCCTTGAAAAACTGCGTAGCAAGATTATGTATGCATGTTTTGTTGCTTTAAAACTAAATTTTTTTATCTTCCAGAAAAAATTGCCAGTAAAATGCAGCAGAAATGAGTGCAATCTTCTATGGATAATAGCAACCTACCCACATTTTCATGGTTCTACAGTAAGATCAGAAAGAATCCTCATGAGAAAGAAGCTTTAACTTGCTCTAGCAATGAAGAAAGATGTTTTAAATATTTTGAGGAGAGACAAGGATTTTATCATCAGCTTATTTTTTAATCAATCAATCACTCCAAATTCCATTTGTCAAATCCAAGAGAGATTCCTGGAACTTCAAGAATCTGAGCATGATGTAGGTAGAACAGATATATTCTTACCTCCTTCTTAAGAAGAAACAGTCACTTTGATAACGATCTTCAGGTAGTAAAGTAATTCAAACCCAACATTCACAATTTTAACACAATTTTAAGCCAAGAGTCCCAACTTAGCTCTTTATTGAAAGCACAAAGTGAAATGGAAGAAGAAATATACAGCTGCAGCAACAATAACAGGAAACCAGAAGAAAAAAGGGGTGGGTCCTACCTCTTGATTTGAATATATTCAGAAGTAAATCTGTCCTGCTTTGATAAGTAGTTGCATGACAGATGTCCTGCCATTTGGCACATTTTTTGAGGGTATCTAACAGTTAAAACTTGGTTGCTTTAGCTCTTTGGCAATTTTTGGAAATAGCTTCTCGACTATTTAGACCTGGACTGCTTTGGGATCCTGAGTAACAGGACTTTGGAGTTTGACTCAGGATTGAAGAAAAAGAGGTTGGGGAGTCCCACAAAATCATCTTTTTGGTGCAATCCCAGTTTTCCTGTGGCTCCAGGACAGCAGAACCATGGAGGCTCTCCGGGGACCATGGACATTAGTGTTTCACTTCAGAAACAGCTCTCCTCCTGCTTTTTTCCTCCCCTATTTTCAGTAAAATTAAGATTTGGAAAAGTTAGTGTCGCTCATCTTAGGAATGAAATAAAAGATTAGGAAAGTAGATTATTTTCCAAACCAGGAAATATATTCTATTTAATACTGGGATCCTTATCATTTCCCTGAATCTTCCCAGTTCTATTAGGAAGGGTAACTGTTACTGCAGCTGTCTTGAAGGATGGCAGCTATGTCCAAACTGTAACACTCCTTAAGTTTAAAGGTTGGTTTGATTTTTCTCATTTCTCTTGGGCAAAAAATGTTTTTGAAGAGTATATAGGAAGTGTATAGGACAAGAAAGATCTACATCCTCTATTCTATTTTGGGTAGGTTCAATTTTTATTTAGAGTGCATGCTCGCTCTGAGCTGTGCATGTATGTTGGAATGTGCAAAATATTAAAACACTTCAGAGTTTTGGCATAAATAATAATCTATTCTGGGATCTGTGTGAAACAAAGAAACAGACAAACAAATGTATACCAGAGCATGTCTTCATTCCCTCACATATATTTGTATTAATTGTTCAGACACTTAGAACCGTAATCATGAAGGACTGTGTCTCTCCACACCTGCAGTGTGCAACATGAGCAGTTTCTTCTGGTATGTCCTCACTCCAACCTTGACCAAAAAGGAATAAGAACAGAATCTACTGAGGTCTGGTTGCCGACACTTGCCAAGCAAAGGGAATCTGGGTGCTGGATAACAATCTGGGACAGCTTAACACTAAAAGGATTATTAATTATTTAACTTACCATACTTACCATACTATTTATTGAGTTTTCCTTGAAAATAGGGCCAGATACTATAGCTACGGACATAGAAGTTTTGATTAAATTAAAGTGTTACAAGTGGCAAATTAGTTTTTCCTTAAGGACTCAAAAGCTTCCATGAAGTATTAAAACTTCATTGAAAGTAAGGCAGTAATTGACATTTCTGGTGTGGTCTCTTTAATCTGTATTTTTTTTTTTTTTTCTTTCTTCCCTGTCATGGACATGGTAATTTAGTCACATATTCTCTTTCAGTCAAGATGACCTTTGTCACCTGCAGTTCTTCTCATGGTGCATGCAAATGTCAGCTAACTTGGAAGCAACAATAAGGATGAGCTCAGTTCTAGTATTGAAACCAGCTCTTCATTGTTCATTTAAAAACTGCCATTAAAATGACATACTACTAAATAAAACACCAATAAAATACAAGCAGTAATTTAAAATATATTTGTCTGTCTAGAAGATATTTCTATTTTGTCCTTTCATGTTGAATATGAAATTCAGAGTACTTTTTCTGGAACGATCAATATGCATGCTTATAGTGATGACGGGTGGCAAAATAGTAAAATGTAGCTGGAAAATGGGTGATGCTTCAGTGTTATGATGAGTGACATGGTCTTATGTAGACTTTGAGGGTTTTGTTTGGTTTTGTTTTAAACTTGGTTGTAGTAACAGAAGTGGCAGGATGCCTCCTGTGTGCCTTCACTAGAGCAGATAGTTTTGCAGTGCCTTCAGTTGAACTGAAACAATGTTTAAGACAAAACTGACACTTTTTTTGCCTGCTTCAGAGGGGAAAGAAATTGGTTTTATACTACAAAAAATGACTACTACAGTCAATTGTTTCAAATAAGTTTGAAGCAGGCTGTCCCTAATTGCAGATACACAGTGAGGGCAGAAGTACAGGCAACATTTCACAGCAAATATAGTCCCAGAGGAAGGGTGACAATGCAAAGAGAAGGTGGCAAACAAAACATGAGAAATGTATAGAAAAGACGCCAAAGAACAAAATACAGGTTGCCATGAAGCACTTTGAAGAAAATTATGCAGAGACAGAAAGAGGAGGAAGATTGCTTGTAGTGACATACAGGGCTATGAGGGAATAAGACCTCAAGAGTTACTTGGGAGTCTTGGGAAGAAAGTTTTTGTTAGAAAAATGGAAGTTCTTGGCTGTCACTTCTTTCACTGACACCCTATATGATACCCAGTTATTCATTATCAAATGGCTAATTACTATTATATTTGCACTGAATTTTTTTAAAAAAGAAAACATTACCTCTGTGCTAATCTGGATTTGGTATGACAAAGGAAGAAATACATCAACTATAATGAGTTTTCTTATTTTTTATATATATAAAGCACGCTAGCTCTCTTTTTCTTTCAAATAAATAAAATAGCTGATAAGGAATTAAGAGGTGCCTTTGGACACCTTGTGTAATTATACAGATTTAGAGATGAGGTTTGAACAACGTGAAGGAACTTGCACTTATCCTTGGTGTGCTTCAGTCACACGCCACATACCTGTATACACCTTTGCTTTCAGGAATGTACAAGTTGTCTGTGTACCAGTTTTTCAAACACTGTGCTTGTCTTCACCTTTTTCCATCTGTTTGGTTGCTTGCCTGTAGGCTGGATTTTCAGAATTAATTCTCTATCTATTAATTCTCTATCTATTCTAGTTAGATCCTGTCACAGCATCTCAGTTTCAGCAGTGAACAGCCACGTCACTACAGCCGAACTCACTTCTGAAAAACTTGGTTTTGACTATAAGAATATGCTCTGTAAGCAATGATTACTTAAACTTGGTAAAGTGATGCTTTTAATGGGTGTGGTTTGTTTTTTATGAAACACCAGTGGTATTAAATTTATGGATATTACCAAGACTAGCCAATCTTTAATCTTAGGTTCACTTGGCATTGGAATGTAAACCATGTATTTTCTTCATGTTTCTCTTCTTGTGTACAAATTACAGCAATCCAAACAAATCCTGTGTTATTTTTAACAAGTCTCAGTGGACTGATGACATGTACAGTAAAAGCTGATTGTACATCACCCCTGAGTTCCTAACGTCCTTCTGGATGCCCCTAAAAAAATAGCATGGTTGGAAGTGCTTTCCAGCAGGCACCCTGTTCCGGAGGGTGGAGTATCAGCACTGCAGAGCACGTCATGATTCCACTTTCCTTCACTTTAGAGACAGCTGTAAGTTCTATATGGTAATAACAATAGAGGAATATATAAAATGTACATACAAGATATATTTTCAAACAAGGCAACAATATTACAGAAAATTATAAAGAAACGCAAAATGCAGCAATTCCAGCGTTTTCAAGACTGCTGTCAGGGCATGTTTAAGCTAGCTCTTAGCGATGCCAAAGCACATGCAGGCAAGATAACAAAACAGTATCAACCACTTATAAAAGTCCACTTTCTTGTCCTCTTGTTTAGGTGAGTACTGTGTTTGTCCATGTCCATAGAACTGTAACAGAAGCTGTATCTAACATATCTAAATATACTCAAAATCTAACAATTAGAATAAACTATTTCAGATAAATCATGCCTTTTATTAGACTCATAGACTGCCTGTTTGTATTAAAACACGTATCAATCACCAGCCAGTAAGTCTCTGCATATTGTCTAAAAATAATTTTCCAGTTTCGTTTGTCTTCTTCTTTATATTTTCTTGAAGCACATTATTTACTGTCTTCTGTCTTAAACTTAATTACTTTATTCCTTCCTTAATGTAGTAATAATTCAAGAAATCAGTAAAAACGTAGACTTCCTATTTGCTTTAATTTTTTTCTTCTCATCCCCACTTTTTCAGCTAGCTATACTACTAGAGACAATTTTTCTTCACTGAAAACTCCCATCAAATGTCATTTTTTTGAGATATTTTTAGGCATTTAAGCATAAGACATGATTTTACCTGACTTTTAATTAAAAGTGAAAACAGAATATAATTAGATCATTATGACTAAATTCTTTTCTATTACTAACATTAATATTTACTACAACCCGTTGCTGACAAACCTCATGAAGTCTCTGTTAAAGGTAATATTTTTATATTGCTACCTAAGTTACTACTGAATATCTTATAAAAAGAACAACTTTAGGAAAGGTGAACATATATAGGAAAGGTGAATATATATATTCAGTTATATATATATTCAGTTATATATATATAATTAAATATAATTTAGTTTCCAGAGGCCATCCAAATGCAATACTCATGTCAACAAAGGAAAGTTTTTCTTTTCCTTTATCTTAATAAAGTCTAAGTGTTTTAACTGAAAAATAATTCAGTGAGTTTCTTGCTAAACTACCCAATCCACACTTCTTTGAGGCACCTTTTTTTTTTTTCATTTTGGAAGTCAAATAGCTTCAAATGCAAGGAAACAGTATCTAAAAAAGTTCAGTTCTTATCACTTTGTGTTTTTCAGGAGGAAAATGGCCTCTGACCAAAATCCTTGCTGTGAATGCATGATTTGCTTTATTTCCGGACAAAATGTAAAATTACATGCTTGTATTGCTTTGTGTCAGTGAAAAAGAATTTAATAAATTTATAATGTGTGTCTCAGAAGAAACCGGAAGTGAAAATTAGGGAGTTCTCAATCTCCTCTGAGAGATGTACTAAGACAATAATAAAAAGCAATGGAGGTTGAGGCTTCCCCTGCTCTCTGCACTGATCATCAATATATATATATTTTCCCCTCCTGAAGTGGCAGAATACCAACTATGCATATTCATATCACAGAATCACAGAATGGTTGAGGTTGGAAGGAACCTGTGGAGGTCATCTTGTCCAACCCTGCCGTTCAAGGAGGGTCACCTAGAGCCAGTTGCCCAGGACTATGTCCAGACAGCTTTTGAATATCTCCAAGGAGGGAGACTTTACAACCTCTCTGGGCAACCTGTACCAGTGCTCAGTCATCCTCACTGTGAAAAAGTGTTTCCTGATGTTCAGAGGGAACCTCCCCTGTTTCAGTTAGTGCCCATTGTCTCTTGTCCTGTCATTGGAAACCACTGGAAAGAGCCTGGCTCCCTCCTCTTTGCACCCTCCCTTCAGGTATTTGTACACATTGATGAGATTGCCCTGAGCCTGCTTTTCTCCAGCTCTCTCTGAGTTCCAGCTCTCTCAGCCTTTCCTCATAGGAGAGATGCACCAGTCCCTTCATCATCAGCTTCGTGGTCCTTTGCTGGACTCTCTCCATTATGTCCATGTCTGTCTTGTACTGAGGAGCCCAGAACTGGACACGGGACTCCAGGTGTGGCCTCACCAGTGCTGAGTGGAGGGAAGAGATCACCTCCCTCAGCCTGCCAGCAACACTACTCCTAATGCAGCCTAGGATAGCATTAACTCTCTTTGCCACAAGGACACATTGCTGGCTCTCATTCAACTTGGTATCCAGCAAGGCCCCCAGGTCCTTTTCTGCCAAGCCGCTTTCCAGCTGGTCAGCCCCCAGCCTGTACTGGTGCCTGGGGTTGTTCCTTCCTAGGTTCAGGACTTTGCACTTCCCCTTGTGGAACTTCATGAGGTTAAATGCTAGTGTCTACTTTATTATTATTATTTATATAGAAGCAATTAAAATTCTTGCTTGAGATAGTTAATACTCATATTTTTTACCATGTTTTTGAAAAAGTAAGATCACAGCTTTGCACATACAGATCAGTCTGTATTTAACTGCACTTTTGGAATCTGAGATGAAGAGAACTTGCAATGGAGTTTGCTATGTGTGAGTTAGGTTGCAATAATTGACCTCATACTTGTCCAGGGGTTTTTACACTCAGTTTGCTATTTTCCTAACAGGCTTTGTTATACTTGAACATATTTTTCCGTCATTTAAAACAATAACTAGAAACCTTTCATATAAAGGAATTGTAAATGAAACAGAATAAATCTTTTACCATTAGTTCATATCTAAATATACTTGAGGTAGTCACATTTACGATCAAGACCAGTGTTTGAAAATAGAGGTCCTGATTCAGCAAAGTACTTAAATACATAATTTAGTTTTGAGGTCTTGATAGTCCAGATGAATTCAGTGTGTAAACTGCTTCAGAACTATATACTGTATATTTCTATTATGTGTTACATGAGAGTCAGAACTCATACCCGATACCTTCAGTTATTTGCATTAGACTTGTATATCTCATTTATTTCCATGTACAATCAACTATGTAGCTACACAGCTATCCTGCAGTGCATCTCACTTATTTCCATTCATCTAATCAGTAAGTTTAATATTTTTGGTGCCTTTGTCGGTAAAGAGTGCTACTCAGCCTTGATTAGAAACATAGTTATGGGTTTTAGATGCACAAAGTGAATTTAGAAACCCTTTTCATTTAGTTTTTGCAACAGACTGAAAATTCCAATCATATTTTTTGGGCTAATATGTATGTATGATTAGGGCACATACAGTATTCAACATATGCATGCATATGTGTTATTGCATGTTTTGTTCTTATGCATTTATGTCCAGCTGATTTTGTGAATATGACATATCACTTTGCCTAGAAAACACAGCATATGTTTTTCACAGTAGAGCATAGGAATTATAAATAACACCTAAACCCTCATTTTTATTTTGCAGGAACATACATTTTTTTCCTCTAGATGGCAATATATTGCAAGAAATATTGTCAATCTGTTTGCAGTACTTTTAAACATTGAATTTGACGCTCTCCAGAAGGTTTTTAAAGTGAAATAACTCTTTCTTTTCACTTGAATTTTTTTTGAGGGTTGATAAGTGTAACAAAATAAGTAATGAACAAAATAGGTATAAAATTGGAAGAATTAAATAAGTTAAATAAAATTGTTGGTTATAGTACATGCAATACTTAAATACTTACCTATAACCAATGATCACATGGGTGTTTATATCAAGGTAACCCGTATAAGTATTACCCAAGTATATTAGTATTTTTCACATACATTGTTGTAAGAAATGGAGCTATTACCTTTCTGTATCAAGACCTCAGAATTCCATATTTGCTCATTAAATTTTCTGTTTTGATCACTGATTAAAAGACAATACAGCAAAAATAATATTCCAAAACTGTCATTAATACTGATATTGAAAAAGATGTAAAATAAATTAGAAGTAGCAGTGTTGTTGTAGATGCAATGATTAAAGAGTATAGCAAGAACTAATCTGTCAGGAGACGTAGCATCTTTCTTACACCAGTTGGTATAAGCAGGGCATTGAAAAAGCTGCGTTTCCAGGCATGTCAGTCGAAAGCGGTAATACTGTATTTTCCCCTTGTCCATACAATTTAATCCTGGCTATTCTTTTTGTGTTCTAGCATACTATAATAAAAAGATAGACTGTATTGTCTTGAAAACATTAAATAGACACTCTGGTTTTATGATAGCAATGCACCAGCATGTAGAAATCTGGAGCTTATGTATTTATATGTATGTTTTTAGAAAACACTGTGTGCACCTACTGAAAATTAAATGAACTGAGACACTATTCAAATTCAACTATACTAACCCACTTGAGATATCAATTTTTCTATATGTGAGTTTGATTTTTTTCTCTGTAAAAAGAAAAATAAATACCGATAATTTATTGGAAGATTTTCACCTTCACTCTTTTCAGCAGAATCTGACAGAGCAGTAAATCAGCCCAGAAGGTTTATTCATCATTTATCTTCCCCTGAAACTTCTGGTATGGATTCCTGAGGTATTACTCAAAAGAAATATTTTCCCCTCACTTTTAAGTGAAGAGATGATCTGATGACATGATCATAAGGACACTGAGGATAAGCTCTGCAACTGGGCAGATCAACCAGCTGTTAAATATGGCCACAAGAAAGGAGGGGGCAGGGCAAGGTGGCTGAAATGGCAGTTTTATGGCAACATGTCTGCAAATTTATGTAAGTTAGTCATATACTTTGCCTCAGAAAAAGTTGCATGGGTTTAAAGCTAGATCTCTCATCGCTGTGTGCCTACCTTCTCGAAAAGGATGTGCCTAAAAACCTGGTGTTGAACTGCCATTGTTTGACTTTTGGACCTGATTAGAAGGAATGGGTGGTACCTGAGGCTAATAAATAAGGAAAGGGAAGGCGCAGATCAAGACAGCTGGGCATTGGTGGATACAAACAGTGGAAAAGCTGTGGCCATTTCCTTTGAGATGGCAAAAGGATCAAGAGGACCTGACTGTTGACTCTACAGATTTTAAGATGACTCAAGCACAGAAAAGAACAGAAAAAATGCTAGCTGATTACACTGTAGCGAACAGATAAAGGCTGCAGATACAGGAGAGGTAAGAGCGAAGTAGAGGAGTTTGATAGCTGCTTTCTTTGAGATAAAAACCGGAAGGTTAAAAGACTGGTGGAGGAGCTGAGCTGTTCAGGGTAAAGCATGAATAGCACAGGGAAGCTATACATCTTTCTGTGGACAAAACACTCGTGAAGCAGGGAAGTTAGTGCAGGAAGAAGGGAAGACGGCAGAACTCCGGGGTCCCCCTCAGCTAGCTAGAAATCAAAACCTCCCTCTGAATGGTAGCAGTTTTGGAAACTGTTGAATATGATGAGTTACTGTGGTGTACTCAGGCTTCTGCAGCCTGTTTGTGGTGTCCAGCCACAATGTACTGCAAGTGCAAGCCACACTGGAGCTGAGCTCTGTGGTGAAATTCTTGATGTGCTATGAAAAGAGACACGGTATGACATTGCTGCAGTGGGGCATCTTCTGGAGTAGGTGTTGGTGTTTGATCAGCAATATGAACATGCTTCATGCGATACTTTTCCTTTCTTAAACACCTTAAGACTCTAGTGTAATGCATTAGCAATACCATACTTGCCATTAGGAATTAATGCTATGCTCTCGCTGCTGCTAGTAGGAAGTAAACATCAAAACGACCCTTAAAAAAATCTTGCCCTTGATAGGGAAGATGCACATTTAGGGCAGAGCAATTAAGCCCTTTGTATGAACCTACAAGGCTGTAATAGTACAGATGTGCCATACCTCTGGAGGAGATTTCTTATGGTATAAATTTATTGGAGGGCAGGTTTGAGAGTAAAAAGCACTAGGATAAAGGAAATATCCAACCCCTGGTCTAGAATGGAGACAAGTAACTAGCAGATGCCTGTTCTTCCCACTGTCTCATTTCTTCCTCCCATGACTCAAGAGACTGCTTTCTTCAGGACTTAAGATGGTACAAATAGCCAGGTGCAGCTTTTACTGTACAGCCATTCTTTGTTTGTAGCCTAAGGGAAATGTATTTGGAAACCTGCTGTGCTTTGGCTGCTAATAAGACCTGTAGGATAATTTACAAGTCTCAGGCTTCTCTTATCAGTACTGAGACCTTGTCACCTTTCTGTCTCTGGGATCAGTGAGCCGTGTAACAAAAGCATCAAACTCTCTTTGCCATCACCGTCTTTGTTACTTATATTGCTTAGAGAGACTAGGTCAGGGAATTATTATGCCAAAGTGTTATTCAGTAATTATAAAAATATATATTATTTAAAATTCAACTATAAATCAGAGGTGGCTGCATAGGAGTAATGGCTGGAATTCTCTGGCTAAAGTAGATTTCTAAGAGGTAGTCATCCATTGTCAAAACTGTCTATCTCAGACTTCTTTGATTGTTATTATGAAAAACCAGGAAGATCCAAAAAGTAATTAATTTCATCCAAAATTAAGCATTTAGTACAGATTTGACCAGAAAGCGACCATTTCTCTCTATTGACTAGTTTTAGGCACTGAAGTTAGGTGAAGCAAATCTCACTCAATGTCTGCTCTGACAATATCAGCCCTACTCTGACTTGGCGTTGTCAAAAAAACTGTAACTGCTCTAAGACCTATGCATATTAGGACTTCTATTACAACTGTAATGAAGCTACAGCAGTTACAGCAGTTTAAACTGGGGGAGAGATGGCTTGCAATGTTGTTGTAATGTTGGCCGCATTGCATAAAGTCATCCTATTTTACTTGGAACAGTATTAGTTTGTAATACGTGCTTGCTAACCTGTTATAAATCAGGGCTTGCACTAAGGCAACTGAATTTGTTAAATATTTTCATATGCAAACTTCTCTAATGAAGACAGACCCTTAGATGCTGTGAAAATAATACTCCACTGCCTTGAAGCTTTTAAACTAATTTCCATCTGTGCTAAGTTCGAATGTAAAGTGCTGTAAAACAGCAGAATCTACTCAGCACTTGTTTTGAAGAGGGGTAGTAAATGAGATAAAGGGCAATGAAGATAACAACAGCGATATAAACTTGCTGCAAAAGGTTGTACAAAATTGAATTAATTCATTGAAGAATTGGTTCTTTACTCCGTATTCAGAGGAGAAACTACTTCTATGAACTATTCCTTAAGAAATCCAATCTTTTATGTTAGTACTAAATAGTTATCATACACTTATCCACTGAGAAACTTATCTTTTTTCCCCTTGAAAAAATCCTGTCTGATAATTTCATTGTGTAGATTCCCATTCGAGAACTGTTTTTTCTTGTATCACCTCTGACATAACAAAGAATGCGTCATTCTTGAAATTCACAATGTCTTCTCTGTAATTTTAAATATCTCATTTAGTATCTATACATATTTAGTATATTAGTATTTATACATATTTAGGGACCTGTTGCAGTTTGGAACAAGTATGGAACATCTTTGACTCACTTAAAAAGTAAGGTGGATGCCAGAGCGTTATGTGCAGTACTAGGATACAGCTGAAATCACAGGAATTAACAAAATTCCATATAATTTTTGAGGAGCAGGTGCTTCTCAAGGAGCATCATTGTCAAGAGGTGGCTGCTGTTAGTATTGTCACCTGTACCAATATTCATCTGTGGATTCAAACCAATGCTTAAAATCCTAGACAGATTTCTGCAGTAGCAGGTCAGAGAGGGTCTTTCCTTCTGTACTTTACATATAGGCTCATTTCAGCTAGTCACTGAACTCAGAAGGGGGCTAACTTGCCTTTGGCATTTGACCAGAGTCTTTATGAAATACTGAGTCAAGAGCAGCAATGTTCACCGCTGAGCTGTTTCAGATGATACCAGCTCCTGAGCCAGAGGATTACATACAGTCATTCCCACCCTGCGAAGCAGACAGGGTACAGTATGGCTCAATTTATGGTGAGTATGTGTACTCTGGATTCTTACATCTGAAGTTTGCTTTGTGCAAGTGTTAGACTGAATTGTGAATGCTTTCATCTTTAAGATATTTAATGAGAAAATGATCGTTAGCCTTTATCCTCTAAAAGTGCTGCCTGTCGTCCCCTGCCAGCACCACAATTTCCACAACTTTGCTTTTGCTGGTACTACAGTTTGCAAGGCTATTACCAAATCAGGGAGCTACCCTGGCAAAGATCTGGCACCACACAGATGCTTTGTTGTTGGCCCTAGCGCTGTCAGTTCCCACAGCTGTCTTGATGCCTGAGTCCTTGTGTATGCACAAGGAAGACAATTAGAGTGAAGGAAGGATGAACTCATCAGCAAAGTCAATTTAGTTTAGACTGAAGTAACTGTCTTTAGTCTGCACCAGCACCAGCACCATTCAAAGTTTCACGTTGCCAGTGTGTTCTTCTCATCATATTACTAAAACTCCCTGTGGAAAAAAAGTGTTAAAACTTTCAGAATACTGTCCTTTTGCACATTTGAAAGGAAGATAAATCAGTTAAACATTCTGACAATATACTCCTAATTCAAAGAAAAACACAAACCCAGTGGGTCAGACAGCAACCTCTTCCTGTGTTTTCCCATTTGGGCTTCCATCTGTCTACTGATATCGATTACTACTCAACTCTTACTTTTCTAGGGTAATTATATGACAGATCATTAGGACTGCCTAGAAGGAGTGATGGAAAATGTTAACTTCAGATATTTTTTAAGACCCCATTTGCCAAGGGGTTCTGTTTCCAGTAGTAAGACCCAGATAATAAGGTACAAATTATTCTAACATCAGACAGACACAGTAAATCAAATGTATTGGAATAGTTCAATTTATTTTCATTGAGCTGCTATCAGTTGCTGCTTTCTTTCTTAATGGAGGGAAATTATTCTCATATTGCTAAGTCACATATTTTAGAAGTCAGAATACTTGAATATGTTTCTTTAAGTTTTTTGTAATTATCTGGGCCCGAGTTTCCTCAGCTGTAAAATGGGAATAATTTTCACTGAGGTATAAAGAGACATAATTAACTAATATTTAGGAAATACTTTGAAATCCACAGAAGGAAATTTTTCATGTTAGCGCTACATGAAAAGTGTTCCAAAGAGCTGAATATGTTACTCAGATAATATTCTGCCAAAATACTCTGCCAAATATGTAAGTATCAATCAATCTATAAAAGTAAAAACAAATTCAGAATTGCTAAAACTCTGTACATGATGGAAACTAATTAAAGTAACAGAAAATGGAATGGCATCCTCCTGATATGAAACAGAAACTACCTGGCATGATTATTATGAAGCAAACGTAATCTTCCATATGTTGAGAATGGATTCTTCTTTTAGGAGACAGTAAAGAAGTTACTTTATTTACAGAGCAGACTATCATTGGACAAGACTTGAATGCATAATTGCAAAACAAACGTTTTTCTTTGATTATCAAAAGAAAGGCAAAGATGCATTTTGTCTCTAACAGTGCTTAAATACAGATTGACTCTGCTAAATTTAAAAGAAGTGCCTAATTGAGAGTGTAATCATTCAAATCACCATGAATACCCAGTTAAGAGAAGTAAATGTCTCTCGGGACAAGAGTGATTTTAAATGGGTTGAACTGCCCTTTAAGTCTGTCCGTTTCTCTCTAATTTGTGTATAGGGAACTCCTATTCCTTCTACGTTTGACTCTATTCCTAACACAGTGCCTCAGTTGCTAAATCTATGTCATGAAAAATATCACGTATTAAAGGAGAAGAAAGCAGTGCTAGCAGCAAGTCCAGCTATTCTACCTGCTTTTAAGAGGCAAAAACTGAGGAGAACAAAATACACAATGTAAAGCAACAACAACAACAAAAATCCAAGACAAATGTTAGCTTTCTAGTTATCGAGATCTACTATATTTTTAGAATGTTAACCTGTTCACGACAAGGTAAATCAGTAAAAACAGTCAAGAACCAGACAGAGTATAAGCAATGGATGAAATGCTGTGCCAACATTATATTTGTGTATCATTTTATACATAATGGCATAACACCGTACAGCTCAAAATCACACAGATGAGTCCTTGGTTTGTCAGGAGTTCAGGGAACAAAAAAGCAGCCTGCAGCTAGCTTTTTCCACCTATGTCTGGCACAAGCACATTAGATAAATGCTATATTTTATTGCTAAATAGAAAGAACCAAACAGTGAAATTTTAGCATCAAGCAAGAGCTAAAGCTGGCAGAAGAAGAAAAACAATAGCATTCAAAGAAAATAACAATATGGTCCAAAAATGAATAAAAGGCAAGGGAGCACATCCAAAACCAGAATAGGTTATAAAACATGGTCAGAGATAAAATATTCCCAGTAGAAGTAAATGGGAGAGGCACTATACCTCATATTGAGGCCAAGTAGTGAATTCTGCAAATCATCCTTTATACTACCACGAAATACCACTTTTTGTCTTCACTGTTATCCAGTTTTCGGCACTGTATATTTTTTTCCATGCCTTTTTTGGGGTACTAGTTTAATCTTTTAGTGCCTTTGGTGGTGATGGACGTAGTGGGTTGTTATCATCAAAGATTTGTAACATACGCCTACTATTGGCCTCATCAGTTGGAGCACAGCAAATTTTGTATATGTTAATGTGCAGTGAATGAGGTGTGTGAGTGAAGCCTTTGCCCTTCATTTAAGAGAGTTTTATTTTTAAGGGCCTTTTAAGATCCCTCATAATTACTTCCCCATAATAAAAGAGAAAGAGCCCACAGCTCAAACATACCTGCATGTCAGCACCCAGAACAAACGCTAATGTACACAGAAATGTAAATAAAGTAGGTGTAGAGATTGTGAACATTGTTCTAGTAAAAAGCTGCACATGTACCAATACAGCTCAACAAAAACCGGCTAATGTAATATCCAACTGCCACCAAACTGGGATGATTCTACTTCTCCTACCCCCATCCCTGTGGACCCTCTGCATCCACTCTAGCACTTATCAGATATGCTGAACAGATTGTTTGATAAATTAACAGAAAATTAACATAATAAATAAGAGAGTAGTTTTCAGCCAAGAGGGCACTTCAGGGAAGTCATAGCCAAAGAGGGACGTGAGCTGCATATTCGGGAATGCAGGCAGAAGCCAAGGAGAAGGGCTGCGTGTCCACAACCACTTCCCGGTAGCAGAACTGGCTCATATCTGTCACTGAGTTGCACCCATAGAGAGAGAAAATTGCCAAGAGCATAGAAGAAGGAAGTAAGAAAGCATGACATAAAACCCCTGATAGCTGAGGAAAAGCTAAAGAAAAAGAGCGTTTATATTGAATGCTAATAGTTCCAACTTTCCAACTCTAGAGAGGAAGACTTTGTACATTCTTTATAAGAAATAAATAAGATTACACCAAAGAAGTGACTGATTCTACCATCAGTGTCTTTTCTGAATGGAAATAGTTTATGTTTTGTGAATTTTTTCTACACAGTTTGCTCACAGAAGGGGTAATGAAAGTGTCACTGATTGGACTTCTTTTTAGAAAAAAAAACCTGGAAGCGAATTCTGCTGAACGAAAATGGATAAGTGATTCAGGGAAAATGCCTGGGGAAATCTTAAACGGGTAAAAGAAGCTAAAAACAAAATACAAAAAATAAGACCAAATGGAATTAAAGGCAGTCTGACAGTTGCACCTCTCCCCACCTCCCCCGCCCCCCCCCAAAAAAAAAAAAAAAAAAGCAAGAAGAGGTACAATAAAGTCTTTGCTGGAACAGTATCATGAATGGCATCTGCTTTATTAATTTACTGGATATGTGTTTCATGCTTTCTCAAAGAAATTTATCTGATTTCTCTGGGCGGCCAGAGAGGCTAGTTTGCCTGTTTGCCTTGTCCAGGCTGGAGAAGAATGGGTCAAGGCAAATCCCAGGGTAGCTGTGCCAGGGTAGCACTGTCCCAAGGAGCTGCTCAGTAGGGCAGGATAGGCTTCAGTGGGAAGCTTTTACTGTAGAGTATTATGGAAGAAAACACATAGGGTGATTCCTAAGGAGGGAACAGATGACTCGCCAAACTCAAGACAGTGGTCAAGAGGATTTTCCTAGGGATGAAGACATCAAATGAGGTGTGTACCTTTTTTTGAAACCAGTGAAAATCACTGAAAGTTGCTAGACTGAGAACAAGACTGGGAAGATGTTGTAGGTAAAACTCTTTTCTACACTTTTTCTCATCTGTTCTACACTGGATGGGTTCTGCATTTTCATGAGGTATCTTGTTTGACTTGGTGTTCCTGTGAGATTGGAGATTTATTTTCTTTAACAAAAAAATCTCTTGAAAATTCTGGTCCCCTGTAAGCATTTTCTCTAACTGGCCAGGGAAGCACAACTGAAAAACTTCCAGAGTAAAACAGGCAGATAGACTAGGTGATGAACAACCTAACTGCCATTTAGAAGAAGTCTTTCTCCAAAGAAAATTTTGGTCAAATATCTAACAAAGATAAGATGCAAGAGAGACTGACAGAGTTGGAAAATCAGGTGGTCCTAGATTTTAATCAAAAAAAGAGCTACTTGGTTTTACATTTGGACCACCCAAAGAATTTGCAGAGGATTGGATTATTTGCAATTGTTCTCTGTTTTTTTTTGTAAACTGACACCTTGCTGGAGAAGGTTCAATTTGCAGTGAATCAATTTGAAATATTTAGGTAGAGCTGGAACTGCACTTGGAATTGATTGAAAATAAGATTAGGTCACTCTAAGTTGTGAAATTTTCTAAGCTATGAACCTTAGAAGTACAGCCCTGTGACAGAAAATTATTTTGGGTTTTTGAGTGAGTAGACAAATCACGTTAAATTCAATTTGTGGAACAAGGGAGTGTAGCAATAACGGAAACATAATAGTTGAGTAAGTGATGAAAATATATGCACAAAAATGGCTGTTAAAAATATAGTGTCAGACAGGCTTGAACATTATTAGTTTTTAAGAAATCTTACAGCAGCAAAAACTGGAGGAGCAGAGGCTGGCCAAGAAATCTCCTTCTGTCATTATTTGTTTATTTAATATCTCATAGTTGAATGATAATCATAGGAATATGGAGCAACATCTTGGAAAGCTTAGAAGTATTACACAAGTGCAGAAACTGAAGGTTTTAGATCCTGCTTTATTAATGAGCCAGTCAACAGTAACTATGAAAGAAAACCATTCAATTGGTTGTAAGTGGAAGGAGCAAACATAGAGCATGGTCTGCCTGACAAATCATATTTCAAAGGAAATTTGAGCAGATAAGATAAACCATATTATGGTCTCCTCTGGGCTCTTCAAGGTTCAGTGGGATGTCTGAGTATCTTAGTGAATGCTGGAGATTCTCCAGTCACCGTCACTGGAAGACACTTGTGCCCTCTGTGATGCCCGTGGTACCTGCTGCCCTCCTAGCCTGCATTGTTCATTTGAGAGGTCACTCTCATTGTTTGACTACAGTGTGAGATGTGCTGGGGAGCTGGTGCACTCTGAACTTCTACTTGTACCTCTGTTGCACCTTTCAGTGAAGAATTACCCAATTAGTTTAAACCAAACCAGGGTAAGGAAATAAGGGAAAAAAAACCCTAACCATTTATTTATAAAAGACATAAGGAAGAAATTAAACAAAATATGAATTCAATCTAGTTACAGTGAAGTTATGTAAGGTCTCTGCTTCAGTAACTTGACTTACCTGCTTATATACAGGCTTCTTCCATGACTGCCTTCCACATGTTGCAAAGTATTCCAGCTGCTACAGGCAATCTCCTCTTCTATCTATTTTCATGGATGCCATTAAAGACAGCCTGACCCTCCTCTGAACTAGGGTTTGTTTCCCTTTCAGAGACTTGGAAATACCTTTCTTTTGTCCTTTCTTCCTTTCTTCCTTCCTTTATCTTTCTCTCTTTTTTTTTTTTTTTGCTTTTTCTCTTTTTCTTTCTCTTTTTTCTCTCCACCTTCTCTCTCTCCTTCTCTTTCTTTCCTTCTTTTTCATGCTTTCATGCTTTCTTGCTCACTTTCCTTCTTTCTTTTTTCCTTCTTACCTTCTTCCTTCACTTTCTTTTCCATTCCACCTTTCTTCCTTTCCTTCTCTTTTCTCTTTATCTCCTAAACTTAACTGTTTAGTAAGCCACATTTTTGTTGAAAAGGTGAAGTATGTGCTCCCCTACCTTTGTTTAATGAGTCCAGGAAGGCAGAAACTATTATATGTTCCATATATAGAATGATGAGATTCTGGTTTAAGGTCAGGAATCTCTGAGAATCTAAACTGCCAAAGCCTTAACAGGTCTAAAATGGGGAACAAGTTAAACTCTTTGTTTTTCTGACTATTTTTATAAGCTGCAGCTATTAAAAAAAAAAGAAAAAAGAAAAAAAAAAGAACATTGGTTGCAACCTATCAGAGCATGGTATTTTTACAGTTTTGGAAAAGGATTGCTAATAGTGGCTCAGTGTAGTACCATACTGTTGATCACAGACAGTTTTCTGTCTGGAGTTAGTCCTCGAGGTGTAAGCTGCTTCAGGAAAAGGAGCAAACTCTGAGAAGATAGTTTTCATTAATACCCATTAAAAAGATGATAATAAAAAAAGAAGGATGAGGTTGGGCAGCACAAGAAGACTCTCTAACACACTAGATATGAAGAAGTTTGTAGAACTTGTTTCAGAAATAGACTGTTTGCATTTGTCCATGTTGCAAAACCACTGCATAGATGGGTGCGAGAAAATGCCTTTAAAAGATTAAGGTAACAATTTTGGATTTGACTGTAACTAGGACTCTTGTGACTGTTTCAGAAAGCCTTTTGTATTGGAAACAAATATTATTATAGTTTGAAAGCAGTTGCAAGAATGATGGATTTTTATAACACAATTCTAAATTGTCCTAATATAAATTATTGTGCTGTGAAAGAGAGTTCTCAGCACTTCTGAAAGCTGGGGAACATTGTTTTCACTGTTTGCATGAGAGGAAGCTTGTGGTCAGGGGAAAATATGCATCTCAGTACAGATCTTTAAATACAGAAATAATGAGAAGGGCAACTCATGAAAAGACTGGAAAAAACGTATAGTTTAATGATCAAAAAAACCCCGTAAAGACCTGATGTAGGGTTAGCTTTGTTGGGACACTAATTATAATGCTCTGAGCAAGAAAGGGAGAAACTTCTGAAAGAGATGTTTACTCAGGTACAGAAAAAATCCATTCTTGTCTTATAATTTCAGAACTGGAGATTCTTCTGCTTCATCTTGCTGGCTGCAGGAATGACATTCAGAGAAATCAAAATTTACCAAAGGCAGGATCATGTTTGGAAGATGATTTGGCAGACAGTCACCTAGAAATCACTAGGGTTTGGGTTTTGTTTAATCACATTGACATTAAAATATGATGGTGCTTAAAAAGTCTCAGCAGGTTTTGAATGGCTGAGCTGGCCCCCTCTTGAAAAGGGCATAACTCTCTAGGGTGGTACGCTGCATTTCTTTCTACTGAGTTTCCAGTATACCATCAACAAGAACACCCTGTGTGCCACTCTACTCCCAATCCATGAATTTGAACAAAGAAACTCATGAACTCCTATGTGTGAGGTACTGAAGGGATCAAAGAAGTTTAGACTTTGAAACAACCTCCTCTTTAGTTGAAAAAGTTTGCCTTTTTTTGAAGGATTGCCACTGATCTATTAAAGGAACATAATGGGAGCATTTAAGAGCAGGGGTAGCCCTGCCATTAGTTGCACAAACATTGGAAAGGACTATAAACATTGCTGCTCTGAGTACGTAATGTGACATTACAAGAACTGACTGGATCCTGAGCCTACACCTGTGGGTCTATAAGAGCGGTCTGAATGACTGATAATCAGTGTGGCTGAGAACAAAGCTACAGGAACTGAGATTAGTTAATAAAACAGAGATCGCTTTCTAAAAAATAGTCTGTCCCTGTCAGTAGATGTTTGGGCATTGATATGCATCTCATTTAGGCTTGCTGCAAGGTGGGGCTTCTCAGTCTGCTGTTAGGGAACCAGAGGGAACTTGATGAAAATTTCAATGTTATGAGATTGTTATGAACAAGCAGTGCAAAATATCCCGACAAAAAGACAATACTCTTGTGTGAGTAGCTAGAATTTATTAGGCTGGCTCTTCTTTCTCTGTTTGTAGCATAGTTCATCAAGGGCTGTGTTTCTCAATGCCAGGGTGTTACAGGAAGGTGCTAACAAGTTACAAAGTGTTAGAAAACCTTAGATCATTTTAAAAGGTTAAAATAATTATAAAAATTGTAAAAAGAAAAAAAAAATTCTAATCTCTTACTAGGATTAGTTCAGTTCCTTCAGAGTGCGGAAGTAAAAGCATCTACTAGGCCAGGTATAGTTAAACTACCTCCAGCCCATACCAGCCATGTAGCTACTTCAGGGAACTGTGCATTTACACTGGCAGTCAGGAATTACAGTTCTCTGCTACGCAATAAATGAGTTAGCGGTACTCAGCATCAGCTTTCTGGTTATTGCATCTTACTGGCAGGAGCGCACTTAACACAGAGTAGTCCAGGACGGAGTCACGTTTGAGCAAAGCCCTAAACATCATCTATTTAAAAATGAAGACAAATCGGCTTGTAAGAGACATCATGGGGAGGCTGCTGTGACGAAAAGATTAAGAGCATGTGTCTGTGTTTTGGGTTGCCCCCCCACCAGTAGTTATACTTCGGTGCTCCTTTTGTGATGCAACAAAACAAAGTGTTTGTGTTGTCTTGGATGAGTATATGGCATATATGTTCTCCTCTAAATGTCTGTTTTGGTCACAATATTTTTTGGTTGCCTATAGAAAGAGCTTTCCATGATTCAATTTGTAGAAAATAATAAATTTCACTATGATATTTATCTGTGTATTTTTCCTTTCAGCCACATAATCTTATTACTTTCAGTGATCTAGACTGTTCTTCCTCAGATAAAAACTGCCTTTTTTTTGTAGGCAATCCCTTTGACTGCAGTGGAACCACTTCTGATGAGCATTACTATTCAGGGTGAGTAAGGATGTTGCGATCTTATCCTTAAAGTGTATCTTTTCCACAGCTTATTTAAAAAAGATTTTTTTTTTTTTTTTTTTTTGTGAATACCTTGGGAAAATGATCAAAGGAACAACTTTTCAGCTGTGTGTATTAAATTCTTTATGATATAGGTAAGGGAGAGAGGAAGATTTCTAGCATTGTTGTTTCTTTAGTACACACAGAATTTCACTGTGCGTTTTGTTTGTTTGTTTGGTTGGGTGTCTTAAAGCAGTTCTTGATTCTAACATATTTAGTTGATACAGTAGTTATTAAAGACCAAAATCAGAGAAAATGTTAATGTTTTCTAAGTGACTACCCAGGGAAAATGCAATAACCATTATTGTTCAAGCTTCTGCATTGGCAGAAAGGATAGCAGATAAACTGGAATGTGTCAGTACTTCAATTCAGTTAAATTGAAATGTAAAGAGTCCAAAAGAAGCTTTGTTAGGTTTTCGAAAAGCTAGCACTCGGCTTCGTACCCAGCTGCAATGGCACAGTGCAGTACTGTCTATTCCTAGTGCCAGTTTCATTGCCATTGTGCAAAAAGGTTACTGAATATCCCTAACACAATTTGGTCTGCAAAATGAACCTCTCGCTCAAATGAACATGTCTTCTCTTCTTGTTATGAAGACAGTACAGTGAGAGCATTTACTAATTCATTGTCCTTCTGTTGTGTTTAATTATTGCTTTCACCCCTTTTTTCTTTTGTACTTAACTCTTTTTCTATTTCCCCTCCTTTTTTACCTGAAACATAATAAGGTTCAATGTGATAAAATGAAGTGTTTATAGACATTACCTTCCAATTACACACTCCACACACCAACATTTAACTTGATAGATTTCTGTTTTAGTCATTAAACTGAATGGTAATCTGCATATTATGGCATTTAAAAAAAGAAGCCTCTGGCTCCATGCAGGACTATCAGATTTAATTTGAGTTCTAGAGAATTAGCTGTAACTGTTGGACAGTGACTCAAATATGTGGGTGGATTTAGCTGGGATGGGTCTAACCCACTTGTTTTTCATGAAGCCTGTCATTCTCATGGCATTGTACTAAACAGAATTGCATTTGTTCCCGAGTACATTCAGTTTAGAGTCAAGTGTGTAAGCCATAAAATCCACCATTTTCAGTTCAAGTTCACAAATACATACTCTGGGGGGTGCTCTATTTACCCATATTGTTTCCTCTTATAGGTGAGCATAGCTAGAATCAGATCATTTACTGCCTATACCTCCCTGTACCACATGGCACTGTGGCAGCAAAGAACAATTCTGAGTGGCGATTGGATCTCATCGATATCAGTGAAGGCCCATTTATCATAAAACTGGGAAATTCAATTGCAAATCAGGTTCAATATATTCTGTCACTGAAAAATTCAAAGACTTGTTCTGCTTTACAGAGTAGGGAAAGATGTGGAAAAGCAAATTCTACAGTTCATAGGGTGGTCTAGTAAAGTTTTTAGGATGTTTAAAGAGCAATCGCACAACTTATAATGTAAAGCAGTCACAGTATATGAGTCTACTTCAGATAGAGGGAAAATAAAACTCTGCAGCAGGTTGAATCAGGTGCAGTATTGTAACTTTATCTGAAATACCAACAAAACAGCAGTTGCCTAAGAAGTTATGAATAATCTGTGTCTGCCCATAGATGGCTGATGGTAATGGCAAGCTAGTTTTCTCACAGTTTGGTATGTTCTTTCAATATTATAATTGTAAATTGGAGTGTGTTAACCCCTGTTGCTGACCAAACATTAGTCTGTTTTAAAGGTGAGTCTCAACTATGGTTTGGAGTGGGTTCCAACCATGTTCTCTGGAAGTATCTCATTGTGAGACCTGGGGCCAAGCATCACCTACTGTGTGAACAAGCCCTAGATTGTAAGTTTTTGGGAACACGTGGGTTTCAGCTAGCATGGCAAAGATGGATGTGTATGTGTCTTTCTGTTAGGATATATTGCAATGTTATATTCAATATCCTTGTATGTGTCATTTTGAAATCCACCAACTACTCTTCCTGATAAAACTGTAAATATTCAAAATTGGGAAGACGTGAGGAGGGCTTTTATCCTTGCTTCTGGCAATGGGGATATGGCATGTGTTTTCTTCTGTATTTATTGACTACTAAGTACATTGGGACCCTGGTCTTCTGTTGCTACCTCATATAAGCAATTGTATTTATTTAAATAAGGACCATAAATATTTATGTCCTTTATATTTTGGTTTTGATGCTACAAATTCACAGTTCATATTTACATTCACACCCTTACATAACAAAAACCCTGAAAGTCAATGAGAATTATATACTTTTCTGAATATGTACTTATACACATAGAATAAAATATGTGTCTGTATTTTGAACATAATTTTTCTATTGTTACATCTAAACTATGTAATTTTAGGTGTTAATTTTACTTACAGATGATCTGCTAGGAGTGTAAGTGGAACAGTTGATCATTAGTGTGTGAGGCAAGGGTGAACAAGTTGATTGAAAAAAGTAATCAAAGGCGGCAACTAAATCAATATGTTTTCTCTGTTATCTGAAGTTTGGACATACTACTGTCCAAAAGTAAAGGTATAAATTAAGTTGGATTAAATGTTGATTTGTTTGGAAATGATCTCTACCTTTCTCCCCGCTCCAGGTCAAAAAGCATTGATTTAAAGTATTGAAACAAAAATCTTGTCAGTTCCAGTGTTCTTTATGGGAGCTCCTATGGAAAGCACCTACGAAATGGTATGATTTATTTTTTTCATAACACTAGCTCTGTCCCTAAAGTGATACAATCGGGAAATCCCATCTGTGCATATCATCTGCTGCCTGTTAAATTACTTTACTCAGATTGGTTCTGGTTATATCTATCAACCTCAGCCCTATTGCAATTCCTGAGGAGGTGGTTAACCTTAATATCAGTTACTGGCAAGAGTTTAAATTACCATTGTTCACAGGGTACAAGGACAGATTATTTTACAGGAATATTTTAGTTTTCCTCCAGTTAAACTTAATCCTGAGACATAGGTTCAAACCCACAGATTTGGGAAGGTACAAGTTCAGTTTAGTCACAAAAGTGTAGTAAGACAATCTCTGCATTTAGAAGAAGATAAGAATCCTTGAAAGGATTAATGTAATATTAGTATTTCAAGTATTTCAAAATACATTTAATAACTTCAAGTTGCTGAATTAAAATATGAGAACAGATATCTCACTACCTCCACAAAAGATATAGTTGTTTTTAAGCAAGGAGCAGTTTAATAGTGAACCTTCGGAGAAAGGGATGCAAAGCCTCACTTATTGATTTTATTGAACCAACATTGAAAAGGAAAATTATTCTGTGTATTTCATCTGTCTAAAGGATGACTGAAAGGATGACTTATGGAAGATCATGCTGAATATATGCATAAAATTTTGGTTAATAATTTTAGATTGAGAGAAATAAAATACGAAATAGCAATTCATTCAAATAGACTGCACTCTCAAAATATATTAAATATAATGCACTGAAAAAGACACTATAGTGAAATTTATGAAAAAACCCCTGCACACAATTTGATAAAAAAGGCAAATATCTACATCAAACTACATACGGCTCTGGAAGGAAGTTAAACAGTGTTGAGGCTCACCCAGAGGGATGTCAGAGATGTAATCTGACACATACTAAGAGGTCTCCCTCTGCAGAGCCCTTTGAAAGAAAATGTGTTTCCTCTCATTCTCTCAAGATTATACAATATTTAGAAACAGTCAGCAGTTCCAGCTTCAGTACTTCCAGTTGGTCCCTGATGTGGGTTACTCATGTATTATTTAAGACTTGCAACGCTAGTATAGCAAAACACTTCAGGATGAAAAGTAGCTAATGTAGGCTTGAGTATGAATGTGGGCAGAACTGTACAAAAGATTGGGTCTGAAACTGAAAATACTCAGAATTAGTCTTTTACTTCTTGACAGCTAAAGGTGTTAAACTGTGGAACAGTCTCTCAAGGGAAGCAGTGAAAACTCAAATACTTGGTATTTTTAAAAGTAGTTTTGGCAAATATGTAGTAGAGGTATAATAGCAAAAAATACTGCTTTGGCAAGCAAAGAGGCTATATAACTGTCACCCAAAATGCTATGTCATAAGCTTGAGGAGTTCAGTTTCTGTTAACACTGGCCCCAACATATATCTTTTGGTCAACTAAGAGTGAATAATGCAATTCTGAGATTATAGTGATGAGTTATGCAGCTTTGAAATAGCATGGATAGAACTGACCAAATCAAATGGAGCAAGGAACTTTTTGACATATGTCAAAAAAACATGCAGAATCTGGGGATGTTTCTTTCACGCCCTCTGGATCATAGAAGACTTTTTATTTGTTCTCCCAGATCAACAACCTTGAGGTTTCCTTCTGTTTTCCTGAGTTCGTTTCTGTGATGCTTTGAGAATCCATTTATGAACCATTTATCAAACATGCATTTCTGAGCATGACCTTCGGCATTCCCATAGTCAGGCCCTTGGAACCTATTTGGCCTTATGCCATAGGTGAAGAGCAATGGGATTCATCAGTGGCACACTCTTCTCCATGACCTTTCCTGAACAGAACATATGTCAAATTAATTTGGCAACATATGTAAGTTGGATAGTTGTTTGAAGTACTTAATTTTAGGGGTGACTTGAGACTGTCACTGTTTCTGTATAGTGAGGCTTATGTCCCTGTCAGTGAGAGCAGAGCCATCAGTTTCTTTTGCCTGACACCAAGACCCAGTTTTTCTCACACACTCCCATAGAAAAGTATCAACAGTTTCCCTATGGTGAGCTCAAGTGGCAGGTCTTGCCAGCTAACCAAGTCTTCTGCAATTGTTTGATGCACTTTTTTAAATTGTAGTTTCCCAGCTAGCTCCCCATTTGTAACGTGCCCCATACCTCAGTTGCATCTTCAACCTTTTTACACCTCTTTTTTCTTAGTCACTTCCAGATGACCTCTCCTACACTTCAGATCGTATTGAAGCTTGCTTACGGAAGTTCTAACAACCTGCATTCACCCTGGAGTTCTGTAACACACTGGTAATGCAATATGCATCATTTCATAGAAGTCTTAAGCAGTACCTGCTTAGCTTGTGTAAACTGTCACAGTCCCTAATCCCTAATCCTAAAAAACCTGACTCCTAGGCTTTGTCTCTGATAAGGAAAACATAACTGCCACTGTCTTACTTAATGCCTTCAGCTGAAACTCTGACAGTGTGAACAAAAATTAACAACTTTAGTGTCTTGTCCATACAGGCAGCCTCAGGAGTCCTATCATAGTCATCAAACCAAGCAGTCAATTGTACTGAGAAAAGATGTGGCTTGTAGGTAGAGGTAGTATCTTCTCTTCGAATAGCCTGTATAGTTGGAAAAAGAACATACAACCCGTTCTTAAGGCTGGTGTAGAAGCGACTTCAAAGCTAAATATGAGTTGACAGCACCTGTTCAGTTTAATTTGTATTGATTTCTCTTCACATTTGTGCCAAATTGCTGGCTAGCAGTAGAAGAAAAAGAAAACAGAAAAAAGGAAAACCCTTTCCCTTTTTAACAGCTCATTTGTTTCATCTTTTTTTGATTCCTTCTTCTGCCTGTCCCTGCTATCAGCTGCATTGTTTACTCCTGCCTTGTGCTGGCTTTAGCATTATGTGTGATAGCAGCAGATTCAATTCTTTAACCTGTCCAACCCCCACCCTGCAGCCCCAGTTATTTTTAATTTTCTGCAAAGATAGGGTGGTGGGTTTTTTGCCATTTTAATGAGGTGAATCAGTTTATCTTGTGATCAGATTAACACCAGCACTTCTTCTAAGTAAGCTGTAGGAGTGTGGGGTAGCGCAGATGGAAGCAAAAAGCAAAAGTTTCTTCTTTGAGAAAGAGAAGGCTGCTCAGTCCAGGCCATGCTTCAAAACTATACCCTGAAAGTATGGGCAACTGGATTTTTGCCCCCAGGGTCAATAGAAATGCTTCTGAAGCTTATGGACATAACTTTTGCCACTTATTCAGGATAAATGTGAGACCATTTATATTGGTTCATGGAACAGGTAACTGAAAAAAATAGGAGCCAGCATTCAAAACCCACACCAGCTGCCAGAAGTGGAAGTAAATTCTGTTGTCTGTTGGTTTTCCTTAAGATAGAAACTCAAATGGGGCACTGTGCCAATATTTGCTGCAGCTATATGTATGACAAACTAGAAAAACTACCTACATATGGAAGACATCAAGGAAGACCCGGAGACAGACACATAAGCTCTTACCTTGCAAACCACTGATTAGCTACGAGAACAAAAATGAGATTTGGGATTCTAAGCAGCAGTGGTTGTTTTAACTTGCTGATATTTAGAGAAAAAAAGGCATTATTTTGATAATTTAGAAATAAAGAATAAGATAATTTAGAAATAAAGAATACACCTAATGGAAAAAAAACCAACAAATTTAAAAACCCCTAGGTTTAGCTAATTCCTTGGGTTAAAAAAGAAGATGAATTTTCATTATGGACAAAGTTGTGGACTCAAATATGGGTAACACATGCTTGCTTTCCTTGAGCAACTTTTTTTTTTTAAAAGATGCTTTGATATTTCAGAATTTGTTTATCTGATCCCTCTCATCAGGTGATTCCTGAAAATTACGTCTTAGGAAATTTCCTATGGAGAAAAGCACATAAAGGGAGATATAAATTTATTTTGCTTTGTTTTGTTTTCCTCTGGCTCTTCTAATTGAGTGATAAAGCAGTTATGTTTGATGCTTCAGGTACCTACATCCTGATCAGCTGCAAAGATAAATGGCACTGGATGAGTATAACTGTAAAATGTTAATGAGAAAGGTAAGTCACATTAAAATATTCCAGTCAGCACTTTGATCTTGAATTGGGTTTTTTTTTGCTTTAAATGGTAAAATCAAAAATGTTTTTGAAACAGAGAAATGTACTTATTTTTAAAATCATAACTTCCTTTTAGAATTTCAGGGCTTCTTTGTCTTTCTGTTGATTCCTTGTGTCTCATTGTTATTTTTCTTTATTGTAGAGAAGAAGCTATATTTGTGGGAAAGAGTAACCAGGGACAAACTGAAAATTTAAAATGTTCTTTCCATGCTTTTACCTCCCTTTTCTATCTTCTGGAAAACTAATTAAAAACATTCCTTTCATCTCCCACTTTTGCCTTCTGCTTCTCATCCTTATACTGTCCTTCAGTTTTCCTTGAGCATTATACTTTTCTTTTTATTTTTCAGTGAGGAAAAGGGAAAGATTAAGTAAGTATTTTGATATTGTTCTCTAATTTAGTTTTTATTAAACTTGCCTTGTAGCTTACTAACAGAAAAGCGAAGGTGAATGCAGAAGGAAAAATCCCCTTTAAAACACTTTTTTAAAATCAGAAAAATTCAAAGTAGTTCAAAATATTTTTTTTTCAAATTCATTTTGCATAATTTGTGTTTAGCCATATTATTTTGTAGCTTAAAAATAATATTTTCCCATTCTTCTCTTAGCTTTTTCCTGTGTTTAGTGTAAGCATGGTAGTTCAGGATGTCTTATTATTGTATATTTACAGCACCCAGCACAGTGGAATCTGCATCATGTTCTAAACCTTAGATATGCCACAAGCACATTGTTAGTATGTGAAGTGACAGTAGGAAAAACAATCTTTAATTATTTTGTAGTGGACAAAATAGGTAGAAATAATAATGTAGAAGCTACCTATTGAAAATGGATGTAACTATTTATGTAAAAAGTTCTGTAATACCTGAAATAAATTATGGTTAGAGAAATATCTGTTTTTACTTAAAGAAATTTTGAGGAGTTATTATTTCGAGCCACTACATACTCATTTCAGAATTTTACACTTGCTTTGAAAGAAATACCATGAATTTGGATTTATGATGCTAATTAAAGAGAACTAAAGAAGCACATGGAACTGATTTTTTTTTATCAAATGCACATTCATTAAAAATTAATATACAATTGGTCCTGAGAAATGAACTGAATTTTCTTTTCATCGAAACATCTTGTGAGGTGAGCAATTGTTCTTAATGTAATAAAAGACTCAGAAATGTTTGCATCAGTTTTTATTTCAATATTATTGTAGTTTAGGCTTAGCCAGAAATACTAGTAAGTGCTTTAGGGTGATACTAAAATTCTGGTGCATTCTGTTGCCACTCAAACCCTCGCTGCTCTGCCCCCTGCCCCGTCCTGCTCTGTCAACAAAGAGCTTGTTTTTTCTCCTCAGAGCAGCTTCCTGCTTTTCATGAAAGCACTTCTTTCAGCTAGCACCTTAATATTCCTTTTTCTGAAATAATTTGTATAGAGTGTGGAGTTCCTTTGAACAGCAGAGAGAAGCCATACAGAGAGCAGGACTGGGAGAAGAACAGAGATAGCTGCCATCTGCCACTTTAAACTGAAGCAAATTGAAAAGGCTCTTCAGCACAAGTTCTTCTTTCTATTTATTTGTTTAAGCCCATCTTATGGACTAAGGAACAAAACCCCTTCAGTTTAAAATGTACTTTTTTTCTGACATTGTATCTCACTTTTGCTGATTGGACAGGGATCTTTTTGGAGAACAACATACTCTGTACGATACCAAATTTAGTCAGGACTGGGAGCAAAAGATCTGATCCAAAGCCAATTAACATAGTTCAACAGAATTTAGACACTTGCTAAATTGTAGGCAAACAAATCCAAAAGCTCCATATTTTTAGTTTGAATGTTACATTAATGAGCAGGAGAAGGAGTCCTGTAAAATAAGGGAATATGCTGTTAGGGTTAATGCAATGAGAGAACAGTAAGAAGCTCTGCAAATGCTTGCGTTAACCTACATAAGTAGACCTATTGTACTTATTATCCTTAGAGCAAGTAGGAACACAGAACATATTTATGTCTTTGCGAGAACACAATGTGTTTGGGACTTCAATCTGTCACTAGCTGTAGTCATTGTGTGAGCCTTTTGTCTCTGTGAGTCACAAAAGACTAAAATAATTGAAGGCAAGGCTCAGCCCTATTCCATACGGTTCTGGAAGAATTGTAGTTTTTACATCATTATCCTTTTCAAATCTGTACTTCAGATCTGAAGAAAATTAAGCTAAAGGCACATCTTGGCCAAATGTACGGGTTCAGAATAATAAAATAATGAGATGCAAAATAATTAATAATTATTTCCAGGAAAGGGCCTAAGAAGCATACTGTTTATGGTGCATGCACAATAAATTTAGAGTCCATATAACTATCTGGATAAACTTGTGCAAATATCAAATAATTAGCAGTAGCTGTGACAGTTATGAAGGCGAATGGGAAAAGTTTAACATTGGAAGTCCATTTCTTAGCTGGTGAAATTTACCTGTTTAGCTGATCAACTGTTTAATGGGACATAAAATCTTTTAGATAATATTTAACCCCATATACATTTCCTTTCTGAAGCTTTCTCTTATTTTGCAGAAGATTATATCCATAGATATGGAATAAGTCTTAGAAATACATTCTCAATCTGAAGGTCAGTCATTAAATAGAATATGAAATGAAGAAAAATAACAAGAAATTAGACCACCTATTCTAGTTATGTATTATAGTGTGACCTTAGAACTATGGTTACCTCTGGAAATCCCAGAAGTCATTAGAACAACTTTAATTTGGAAAAATAATAGAACTCACTATATATTGGTTACAAGGTATTACAGATGATATGTCTCTAGGTGTCCGGAGAAGGTTAAGAAGCAGAAAAATTGCAACTATCAGAGTTTCTTTTTTTCAGAATACTTCTTAATCTGTCTACTTCTTTGGTTATATACGGCTTTAATATTTTTGACACATTGTTGCCAATAATAAATATTATATATATCTTCAATGTTCTGAAATTTGTGGGGGTTTTTTGGTTTTGGTGATTTTCCTTCTTATTATTATTCTGTTTCCCAGTGCAATTGCTTCCTTATGGACCCAAGAAGATTTGTTTCTCTTAGGAACATTCTCTTACTTCCATTTTATAAATATATTTGTGTCATGCTATTTTTGAGAGACAGTAATAAATGTAAAAACTGAAGACAAAATATCTCCTGTCATTATCTGTGGGATGAATTCACTTTCAGAAGGATTTGTCTGAGCAGAGGAAAAAAATTACTATTTTTGAGGCAGTCATTTGAGAGGCCCTATGTATGCACGCAGTGAAGGAAATTTATATTTTGAAAATGCTACAATTTAAATAAAGAATAACCCAAGAAGTTTAGAACTATTTAGAACTATCCAGGTTTAAATAGTGTAACTGAATGTGTAGTTATTGAGTGAGGAAACCAGAATTGCATGTGTTAAGAGATTTTATAGTTATGGATGGCTGTAAAAAAAAATTGAGGGAAAAATTAAATAACACCAAGTAATTAATATGCAGCATTTATATTAGATTATGCATGTGTAGAATGTGACTGAGTACAATGCATACAATCAAATATATGTTTTTCACTCTATGTCAGGATCTGTGGATAAGTTCCTTTAATAATGTGAATAGTCTCATAGATCTTACGAGGACAACCTGTACAGATAAACTGTTTGTGTTTAAGTGATACACTGTTTTCCAAAAGAAAATTCAGGCCGATTCTACAGACCATTGAAGTCAAGCCATTCAACACCAGTTGTAGAGAATATGAAGTAAAAATTTGTGGTACATTGAAGTTACGAACCTGACAGGTTTTTTAGTAAAAGATACAGGTAACAGTAGTCTGGTAGGAGATAAGTCTGAATAGCTAGTCATTGTGGACTCAATATGACTTGAAAATGAAACACATGGAGAAATATTAGTTAGTCACAGCACATAGGAATTGGCAAACAGCAGGAAAATGAGATTTTTCCTTTTCTACTGTGAAATAAATGAAGTGAGAATTAGTTAAAACTTTTCAACCAAAATTATAATTGTCATTTCTGTGAAGTAGTTGCTAAATATTTTACTCAAGGGGAAGAATAGGCTTGCACACACAGAGCTGAGTTTACAAAGGGCTCTTAGTTTTGATCTAACTCATTTTCTCATGGTCAGTGTAGGTTTTGCAATTCAGTATCAAAAGCAACACATACAAGCTTATAAGATCAAGGCTTTAAAAAAAATTCTACTTAGAAATTTTAACATGCTGACTAGGATTTTCAAAGTACTCTGCGAGCGTGAGCTCCAGAAGGAAGTGGTTGGTGATAGGGGTCAGAGATTCCCTCCTGCAGGAGACAGAGGCACCCATCTGCCAGCCAGACATGCTTTCATGGGAGTTCTGTTGCTTTGCAACATCTGGGATGTTTTTACTCAGTGGTAATTGAAAAGTTGTGGAGATTGGGGAAGGTGCTTGATGAATGGAAAAGGTAACTGTTGCACCCATCTTCTAAAAGAGGAAAAAGGACAATATCTGGCAAACTAAAGGGTGGTCCATTGACAGAAGGACATTCCTTCCTTTGATCTCTGGAAAAATCATGGAAAATCATGGGAAGTAATAGGTGTCTAAACAGATGTGAGCATCGTGCCCTGGCAGCAGTGAAGCCTAATGGTGTACCAGAGTGACTGTAGCCAGGAAACTGAATATTCCCCGTTGTCTTCCATTTTTCAGGCCACATACAGACTACTGCACCCAATTCCTCACCCAGAGCAAGAAAGGCATCGTCAGACTGGGGCAAATCTAGAGGATGGCCACCAGGATGGTTGGGAGTGGATTACTCACTCTGTGAGTGGAGGCTCAGAATGTAACTGAAGTACCAATGTCTGTAATAATTAACTACTATTTAAGTTGTATGCCAAAAGTTTTTTAACTTATCCAAAGTGATATAACTTCTCTATGCATTAAAACTTGTTATAAAAAATATTTAGTCAATGTTTAGCTCATGCCAAAATCTATCGAAGTGGTTACAGGGTTGTTGGCCCCCTTGAGTCAAGCAGATTCATGATGTCCCTCACAGAGCAACGGTAGACCACCCAGAATGGATTACAGTACGCATGTGTGATCATACAGGCCAAATGCTAAATAGATATCACAAGGCTATGTATCTGGAAAGCCCTTTAATTTAGGTGAAGGGTGGTGGTTTTGCACTGTGTTAATGATAAAGTCGAGCTATTTAGAGTCTAGGAATGTACTGAGTGTTTGCTATTGCTCAAACAAAGCTTTATTTTATAACATCATGTCTTACAACATTAGACCTAGGAATGCCTTTTTCTGGTGTTAAAAGACCATTTTAATTCCAACAGAAATGGGATGGCAGCTTTGGAAGAACTTATACACAAGGTTTTTATATGAATTACTGTCAATTTCTTTATCAACTTGCATTTAATTAGTTTCCACACAGAAACTAAGAGGTGGACTGTACATTGCACACATAGATCAAGAACTCATATTAATAGTTAAAATTAATTGCCTAAGTCAACCATTTCAGCCTGAAAGGTTAAAGCGGCAAAAACCAGAAAGGTTTTTCTTTTCTGTTCCTTCAGTAATTTCTAGTTAAAACCCAAACAGCTACAGATTATTGCACGTGATTTTGTCACTTTGCATGTAATTAGGAAGATATTTATGGATTGTGATATAAAAATTCCATGTAGGGCTAACACACATCCTGGAAGTGTCGTAGGTAGTTCCTCTTGATGATTTATTATGGCTACTAACAGTATACCACATTGACCTGTGGTTTGCATTGAACACCAACTGCCATCTGCTCTGATGTATTATCTGCTAACATCATTGCCTCCAGATACGATAACACATTTAGTTGAGAGTGGCAAGGCATTTCCTGTTTATGATATTCCAGGTTAAGAAGACTTGTGAAATGGTTAGAAGAAGCAGCAGGCAGTTAGGTGGAACTGAATTCTTACTGGGCTGTGAATTTCAGTGAGAATAAAGAAAGGAAAAATACCAAAGATCTGGAAAATATTTTAACTTCTCCTTCACAAGTTATAGATTTCTTGGTTTTGGCTGGAAAACGAAATGTCACAATAAAATGAGAGTTTCACAGTTGTGGTATCTCTGATTTAAGTGAACAAATAAGCCTTTTCTTACAAGTGTAAGAAGACTGCAAGATTTATATGAGACTTTCAGATCTGATTCCATGATTTTATTTAAGCACTCTATAATCGTGCTTGGTGTGCTTGTTCTTCATTTATTAATGATTAGTTAACATGAAAGCAATGAAACCAGTTCACTGTGAATCAAAAGATGTCACTGACCAAACCAGAGACACCAAAGCAAACTTTGTCTATCCTCAGGCCAAAACCAGAAGTGCTGGGAGCACGGACAAGAGACACCAGATATGTTTTTTTTTCTTGTTTTGCTTTGGGGTCAAACTGTCCATAAATGATAAGATACTGTGCTATAGCAAATTTTGTGATTAGGATTTACCATCTTAAATTATGGTCAGATTTTAGAGGGTATTAGGGACGTGCCCTGATTAATTAAATAGGAAGCACAAAGAGATGCTGGGGTTTGTCCCTACCTTGGCATAATCTGGTGGATTTTGGTTTGCATTTGTGCAACAGAGTGCTTGGCACAGGCTAAGGCTAGAATTTTTCCTGTGAGAATTCCCAGATGGAAATAATGCTGAACGCTTTATAAAATCACGTGCAATAAATCTGGAAGTAACAAATGGCATTAGTCCAACATATGGTACCATGTTTGCAGTGCACAGGTACTGCTCTTCATGACTGGTAAATCCACACGTGGAAGCACTGAACTTCCAGTGTATGTGCAGACAAACTGCCATTTCCTGGGGGCATCAATCTCTAATTCTGCTACCTATCCACCTCCACAGCAAGGTTATTCCTTTGAGGATCTTACCGTGGAAACACCTATGTAGTACGAACATTTGGGTCTGCCATATATTGGTGGAGCTACCGTGCATTAGCTGTAATTTATCTGCAATCCCATTGAAATATGAAATATCCTCAAAAATATTCCTGAACAAAATAATGGGGAAATCTGTGATAATCTAAACTCAGAAATTTGCATTCTTCACTAATTCTGGAGTCCCATTATGCCCACCTTTCTACCTTTAAGGTGGAAAAATTTTCCAGGTTCTTTTCTGGTCTCTGTTAGTAATCCAGCTGGCAATTTCTTCTGTCTGCATAAGCCTGTGATTCTTCTGTATTTAAAGAAATACCTCCCATTTCTCTCCTTTTACTATATCTTACCTTTTTGATATTAAGTGGGGGAAATACACGCATTTTAAGAGGGATACTTGAACCCACAAAAAAGAGAAAAACTAGTACTTTATGGGCTGAGGCCAAACAAAAGTGTATGAAAACTTAATGCTTGTATAGTTTGCTGTGGTAAACCACCCTTTAGTAATATTTTCATTTTCCTTTTAAGTTAATTGTGCGGTGGTGGGAAGAAAGTGCAATAGAAAATGATATTGTAGACTATTTATATTGTAAACCTAAAATAAAAATAAATTGAGAATGCAAATTAAGGTTTCCATAGCAATAGTCGTTTACCAGTATTGTGGATCTGAAGTGTTTGCAACTGTTGACTGGACTACTGTGTATTTCGATGAATAGTTTGTGCATTTGATGAGTTAATGGCTCTGTGGAAGACTTTAGTTGTTATGTTTACTGACTGTAATGGAACAAATCTGCTCATTTCCTATTTGGCATTGTTTTACATCAGTTTTTCACAGCTGAAAGGTTCCTATTCATTAAAGAATTAGAGCTTCAGATTTTTTACAATAGTTATTCTTAGTTTCTGACATGTTTACTTGCCAATAAGATCTGGGTATACTCCTCTTTCTGTCCTTGGAGACCTTTACCTCTTTCCTCCCTGCTCCCATCCCTAGTTATTGCAATTAGAACTAGCTGAAAAAACAAATGGTTGTTCTCCATTGTTGTTAATAATCAGAGCTCAGGACGCTTAATTGGTCTTGTTAAGCATGTCCTCTCCATTGGTACCACAACTATATTTAGATTGCTTTTGAATTTTATATGTCTATACTTATGTATATAAATTCACGTATACATAAACTGTTTGACCCTCTTAATACTGAAGATGTTAACAACAGTCTTAGCCTTAGTTAGCTGGTTAGCTAAGTAGCTTAGCGTCTCCAGCTAAACTAAGTAAATGCAAAAGAAAACTGTTGCTTTAATTTCTTAACTGAACCCTCAAGACCAAGTAATTTTATAACCTGGAAACTTTAAAGGATGTGGTGAGAGGCATGTCAATCACAACCAGAAGACCACTGTTACCACCGGATTTGATTACCGCTGGCCGTTGTCTCCGGGAGGACGGGGGTTTCAGTTCAGCTATAGTACATACAAGTCACATCTCATTGACTCAGAAGGAAGCCTTTTACAACCTCTGGATACATATTTAGGCACTGAATAAAATTTTAATACTGTAGTAGAGCTGAAAATGAGAATCTGGGCTTTTTAACTTGCAGCAAGCGTAGCACGGCAGCAACTATTGTTTGATTTTTAATGCTGAAGGAACTGAGGCATGGACAATGACCTGGACACACAGAAGGGGTTTTCCAGAGACACTCTCAAAGAAGCTGCGTGGATATTAAAGAATCATGCTTTTCTTTTTCTGTTTTATGAAGATTTTACTTTACTACTGCAATGCTCCAAACCACTGCTGGTGTATGTACGTGGACCTTTGACTGCTCTAGAGTAAATGGGTACATTATATTAGCTGCAGGCTAGTCATCTACATATATATGTTCTATAGACAAAGCAAAAGTAATTTATATTTAAAAGTCTTGAAAGGTGGGAGAATATTATAAGTCTGTAATTTACAACCAAAAAAAAAAAAAAACCAACCAAAGAAAAGAAAGGAGAAAAAGGAGTTTAGAAGTCTTTTTTTCTAAATAAACCAGTTAACAACAATGAAATGGGGACTCTGGGTGATATCCCATACTGCACTCCTGTTGCATCCCATGTTGTATGTTCAGAATTAGACAAAGATGAGTAAGTATGGGCTTTCTAAAGATACATTAAGTAAAAAGAAATCATGAGCTCCTATTTGAAAAAAGACAAAAAAGGTGTGTATTGACATTCTTTAAAAAGCACTTTGATTTTTTCTTCTATTGAAATAATATTTTTCTGTAAATCTCCAAAATATAAGAAAAAAAATTTTGTTTTAAAAATACCTTAAAAACAAAGGACTTCAGTCAAAGAAAAATTTAAAAATCTAACAAGTAAAATTTAGAAATTATTTTTTTTTCCCCCTACTGTTGACAAGTCCATAATGGAACATAAGCCATAAACAGCATTCACAGCAAATCAAAAGAACAGTTATTTGTACTTGTCTCAATAGCAGTGAATTTAGACTCTCCACACTTAACTAGCTAGCAACTTTTAAGAACTGTGTGTTTCATTAACTCTGCATAAAATGCGGCAAGACTGCACAAGCTTGTCCAGCATTGCTCATTCCTTTAAATAATCAGTAATGCATATATCTCATATATTTAGCTAATACGAAAGGAAGAAACAGCATATTTAGTCTATTTATGTAAAATTAACTAATGCAGCTTGGATAATGGGCATTCTTGATGAATACAGCATCCAACAGCTACTTACAGTAACAAAATTAATGGTTGTTTTTCAACAGTATATAAAAAAATACTATAACTTTCTAGTGTTAGTTCACAGAAAGAAGCTGAATTTATAAAAACCAAGTACAACAGTACATTGTAAAACCACTGAGAAGTCAGCATATGATGCTAGATTTTTTAAACTACTTTCTGTTATCTGTGTACTTCCTGTTATTTATAGAAAGGCACATTTTATGTATATATAACTACGTATGTCATCAGTAGAGGCCTGATGACAGCAATTTAAGGACCTAATTGGTGTGGGCTACTCACAGTAATTTAATTTACTTTACTAGAATCCATGATTTTCAAATAAAATTTAAAATACAGAAATAACTCTAAATTCCCAGTACCACAGGAGATGAGGAGGTATTCATTCTCTCATTTTACAGACTAAAAAAGGAAAGTCTTTCTCTGTGGATACACATAATGATGTATGCAAAGATATAGGAAATAATAAGCAGGGCAAGAGACACATCAAGATAGTCTTAATAAAATTTTTTCTATAGGCCAATTCAAATTCCCAGGCAAATTAAGGGAAGAGTTTAAATTTTCATCATTGAGACTTGGATTAAGTGATCATATACTGACACACTAAAATCACCTGTACTGATGCAACAATCTTTAGTGAATGAATACTATACTTATTACAGATTCAGTATTGACTGCTATACATTCTGTTAAATAACTATTTATATTTTTTAATCTGACTGGGTTTGTCCCATTTTGTGTAAACTTCCTTGTCCTCCAACAACAATGCCAGGTTGCAGAAGAGAGGCAAAATGTATTTTATGTAACAATAAGAAGTAAAAAAAACCCAAATGTAGTACTGAAATATTAAATAGTGTAATGAGAACTTTTCAATATGAACAGTCAAAGAGACGTTCACTTTAGAGAAACTCCGTTGGGAAAAGTGTATTTGAGAAACAAGTTGATACCTTAATGTGAAGGGTTTCATTGACTTTTGCAATAATCTATTAAATCTGTTAATATTTCATTAGAAAACTCTTGCAATAACAACTATGTCCATAGCAGGCTGAACTTCTAAGAGCAGGTTTGATCTGCATGATCTCAGTGTGAACTGGCACGTTGGCTCCAGCCCCGAGGCTACTCTGGTTTAACAGGGGATCACAGCACATGAAAACATACGCCTATAGAGGCAGTCTTTGGTGCACTGGCTTCTAAATAGATTGAGGCCCCGATAGACTTCCCCCTAGCACCACTGAGTAATTCTACATAGTACAGACACAAATCCGGTGACCATGCCCAGATTGCTGGTAATTACTGGACCTTGGAAACTGAATGAATTGTAAGACTGACTTTTTTGGCTCAACTGATCTTTAAGAAAAGAGAAGAAAGAACAAGAAAAGCTATTAAAGCTAAGTACTGGCAATTTCAAAGAGCAGGGAGGACAACTAATTATTTTAAGTTCTCAGAACGGAATGATGGCAACTTTTATCCTTGTTTGAAGGATAAAAGTTGGGTGCATCTTCTGGCAGATTTTCCTAACGGAGTAGTATGATAGAAAAACATCAGTGGTGATCATAGAAATAAAGGTGTTTGTTTTAGTCCTTGCCAGACAACTTATTTAAAGGATGATTGCTATGAATTTGTCTTCCAGTAAGTGAAGGTTCTTGTCACTTGATATAGCAAAGGCATTTTGGCTGGTTCTATCAGTGACAAGATGGAAGACGTACCTTTCCAGAACTTCGGAAGCCCAGGGTGTCACAGGATGTATAGTATTACCTGTAGGTAGATTATGAAAGCGTGCTGTATCGGTGTGCTTGCTGAGACTGAAAATCAATACAGCATCACATGCAAGATACATGCACCACAGCAAGACTCAAAGGGATAAAAACAACTCGCTGATTACCATCTTTTTCTTCATCACTTGTTAATTATCTGCTTCTTTTTTCTTTCACTGCCAGATTGCTGCTTCTAGAACAGCGCAATTCTCATCCATGTCTTCTAATCCATTTTCCATGGTTCTTAGCTGGAGAGCAACAGAAAAAGAGGCACTAAGGTCTGAAAAGAGGTCATGAAAGAAAGTGTCTGGCTTTAATGGACAGGCTGAGGAGGAGAGCTGAGCACAGGAAGGTGAATATAACAAAAAGTGGATATGTCTCCTGCTCTCTCATTCCTGGCTTAAGTATTCTTAACAGAATAGTTCATATTAATTTTTAACTTCTTTTTTTAAAGCTGACTTTTAAAAAAATTACTTGTCAAAAATGTTTTTTTCTTTATTTCTCTTTTTTTATTTTTTTTCCACTAGAGGAGTTTTAGTATTTAGAAGGGAGATTTTTTTTTTGGAAGGTGATTTATATTTGAGCGAAAGGAACTACAAGATCATATGAAAACTCAAATGTTTTTAGACCCTTTGATGTTGAATCAAAACCAGTCTCAAAATAGAGGGCTAGAGACAGAACATTCACAAGGAAATAGTTTAATTCTGTAACCAAGATTGAGCACTGATAAGACAGTAAAAAAATGAAATAAACCCTAAAAAGCAAATGAGCCTATGTTAAAGTCAACTATGCAGGTAATAGCTTTGACGCTGCAGTTGCTAGTATTTTTTTTCTTTTTTTTTTTCATTTTTACACTGACTGCAGTAAAATACCTTTTTCCCCTTGTGGGTCCATGTCTCCATCCACCCCAATCTACAACTCAGAAAACTATCCCATGGAAAGACATCCTTCCTCAGAAGGCATAAAAGTTTACGTGGCATCATAAAGACAGCTCCACAACAGCTGGGCTGTGAGAAACATCCCACAGTCAGCAGATATGCCCAGGGTCAGAGGCCAGTGCTTTCTGTGCAGGTACAGGAACTTAAGAGGTAGGATGGAGATAAAACTACCACAGCAGCATATGGAAAAAAGTCTGGTGAAAACAGGGACAGGATAGGTGAGGTGTCCCACAGTTAGTGTCCATTTTAGGCAGACATGCACACCACCATAGCAAATGACTAATTCTAAATAAAAGACAAAGACATTAATGACAGCTAAACAATATAACAAACAAACTCCTTGTGACTTTTCTTCTTTCCATTGTTATTCCACAAAAGTGATCAAGAATACAAAGGAAAGTAAAACAGATTTTTTCCTAAGAAAATACCTCTTTGTCATTTCCAGTAAATCACGTTTCCCTTTAATGTAATAAACCAAAACTAGATCAGCTGTTTTGTTGTATGATGGCTTAATTTCATACAGATATATTTCACATATGTTGCAAAATAAATAACAGTTTTAAAATACATGGCTTCAGGCAGATATTGTGGAGAGACATAAAGATGGAAATTGTGGTGTTAAAAGATACGGCTGCCAGTCTCATGCATAGAATAACTTGTTAGTCCCTGTTTTATTCAAGCTATTTGAGGGTGCAGTTAAGTGTTTTCTTTTTGTATTGGTGCCTAAAATGTTAGGACACTTGTGCCCAGACATAGGTCAGCATAGCCAGTTATGAACAGAACCTGGCCCAAGTAGCTGAAGGTATTTAGTTTTGCATAAATGGAAACAACAACTGCAACATTTAAATTAAAATGAACAAAGCAATTCATGTGCTCACACATCCATAGCCATGTAGAAGCAAGTATGAAGCCAGGGCATATTTAGGTGGGTCTGGAAACAACTCAACAGTGAGGGACACAGTGTGAGTGTGGCTCCAGGAGGAAGCCAAGAGAGAGCTTCTTTTAGGTACAGAACTGACTGCAAAACAGACTTGGGTTTTTGAATAAAGAGACGGCCTCCTATTGTTTATTCTCTTTGAAGAAAGAAGGCTATGTAGTCTTCCATTGCAAGTAAGCAGAGTTGTACTAAACAGATACATGAAATAAGATTTTTTGTTTTGCCTTTTTTTTTTTGTTTTGCTTTGTTTTGTTTTGTTGGAAACAGCCTGTCAAGGCAATTCATATTGGTTCATTTCCAGCAGCAATAACAGCTCATCTGAGAAGTTATCTTTGTAAATACTTTGCATATCTTGAGATTATCCACTTACATTTGGGTTAAGATGCAAATGAGCACTTTTCAGGAATATGAATTGAAAATAATTTAAGATAAAAATACATGCTTAATCATTGCACTTTGAGTCAAAACCTGTTCCTGCATGCTATAAAAGAATACACAATTCTTTTGAATAAACCTTTTGTCTGTGTACCACTTCCTTTTCCACTCTTATATGGGTACCACATCATGCGACTTTAAAGAGATATGACTTGTTCTTTGGGGGAAATAAGTCTGCCAGCCCAGCTTGTGTGATGGTCTTATAAAGATTTACATGGGAAGATGCCACACAATAAAAGACTACTATCTCAGCTGAGCCACGCAGGGGACATTGGTCATGGCCCTGGGAGGAGGGATTGCTGACTCCTACCTGCCCTCAATAAACCAGGAAGATTAGAGAGAAAACTGTGTACTAGAAGGAATGATACATACAAACAAGTAAACTCGGTATCTTCACCTAAAAGTTTTGGAAGAAATGTGATTTCTTGGAGGCATGTCTACCCGTAGGTGGTGTAATAGTTTGTCTCCTCTGCTGGTATGTCTAGAGGTACGTAGATATCACACAAACCCGTTCTCTCTGGAGAAAATAAAAAGATAATGTAAAACATTGCCATATTTTCCTGTTAATGATACAGGGTTTTCCTCCACTTCTAGTCATGCAGCTTGGCTGAAGAAAGTGTTGCACAAGGTGTATGGTGATTTTTGGGTAACGCCCTGTGTTACTAGGAGAAGATTCCCCCTGTGGCTAGAGCTCTTCCGGCCACACAGGCGGAGGCTGGTAGAACAATGCTTTTCTGCTTAAACGAACAGGGTCAGGCTCCCATCTCACTGATAATGCTATAAATTTCTGCTGTCAGTGGAGATATACAATTTTAAAATAGGCAACAGGAAACATCCAAGCCATGGCCATAAATCTTAGTACTTTCCCCAACCAAGCAATAAGCTGTTTCTTATGGAAATTTTGCTTTTTTATATAATTTATACATTCAGTGTAAATTAAAATGTTTCACATCATGGAAAAAAATGAGAGAAGACAGCGGAAGCATGGAATCATGTAGAGCAGACAAACTGAGATCCCTTTTACACATTATTAGTGCTTCTCTGTTTAAATCATGTTTGCTATTAGCTACCACAGTGCTAAGTGCTTTAGATAATGTACTTTTCAAGGAAATTAAAAAAAAAAATGCCAGGGAGTGTGTAGGTAGCTTCCATTAACAATAATGGGAGTTTAGGCACATTCACAACTTAAAAAATCCTCGGTTTAAAACCTGTTTACCAGATAATGGTTGCAGGCCTGGAGTGGGAGCAAGGGAGCACTAAACTAACATCTTTTCTGACCCACGGCCTTTGCAAGGAACGAATTTATTAGTCCTCCTTTGTTTTAAGTCCAGAATTTGTTTTCTTTTCAAGACTTTTTAATCCTGAATAATATTTTGAAAATTGGTATAGTAATAGAAGGAAAAAAAAAAGTTTTGCTGTTTGTTTTTCTCCAGCTGAGAGGGTAGCCACAGTTATTTTTAGTCTTCCAGTGTCATTTAAGGCCAGTCTTTCTACACATGAGGTTGAAAGCCCTTAACAAAATGCTGAAATACGTTTAGTTATTTTAAGATAAGACTGACTATTTTGTGTAAGATGTAGTATGGAGCGTGTCTTTTGCACAGGATTTGTGAATTGGACACATGCCAGTGTAATAAACTGTCTTGGAAAGTTACTTTATTAAATAATTCACAGTAACCTGAGGCAGAGTATTTGTGAATTGGTTCAGCTTATGTGGATGTCTTTAAAAAATCTTCTACATTTGGGTATTTGAACAATATTTTATCTATCAATGAAGTTCCCTTCTGACCCTTGAAGGGATGATCCTTTCAAACCAGAGCCACTTGAGTCTGCCACCTAGTGAGACAGAGGGCAAACACACTGACTCACACAACAGGGCAATCCATTACATCAGTGGTGTTACTTCATAAGTTTTCATATTTCAAGACAGTTTAGGTGGATTCCTCTTTCTGCCATTAAATTTATGAATAGATTCTGGATTAACACCGGTGAAAAATCTGTTTGTCAGATCAGGACTCTGGTTTTTTTTTAGAAGTATTTGCAAATACAATTTTTTTCAGTATCTACAAATGCCAGTAAAAGATCACATTGTCTCAAATTGTTGAGTTGTGCATGAAGGCACACGTATTCAGCACATCTGAAAACATCCTTGGCAGTAATAACTACAATTCAGGCACTGCCTGCACAGAGTCTCAGCTGTGGGATCTCAGGGTCAGGTTTAGATAGTAACAGAGGCATTATTTTGATAGATAGCTGAACAGTACTCACAATTAAGTGGTTAAGAGAGACACTAACTTTCCGGTTATCACGTGGAGAATAAGTATGCCTAATACTTCTGATAGATTTGATTGTTTTGCACGTGATAAAAAATCCAGGAAGTGGAGTAGAGGAAAAATCAAAGATTTGGTTAAAGAAAAAAACACAAGATAGAATGATTCCAGGATCCAGTTTAAATGGAATTGAAAAAAGATAAAGCAAGCAGTCAAAGTTCAACTTTAAATACTTTGCAATTAAAAAACCCTTAATTTTGCAACTAAAAAACCTGAATTATCAAAATTAGTGAAAATCATCAAAACAAGAGGAACTTGAAGATAAAGGATGTTAATAATTTCTTAGGTAGATATTGAAATAGCTGCTTAGAATTTGCATCTAGTCCATGCTCTTTTTCATGTTTTTCCGACTTGTCAGTTTTTCTAACTTGTAATTTTTTAACAAAACATAATTTAAGTGTTCTTTTAAAAAGCAAAATTATACTTCAATGTTGTTTAGAGTACAACTAAAGCAACAAACAGAAGTCTGATTTTGATGTGCAGAGATTTGTCAATGTACAAATCAATTTTTGTGGAAGTGGACACAATGCATCACACGCAAGGAAATGGACCAAATAGCTATCTTAACATTGGAGCTGATGGTGGCATTGTGACCCAAAGCGTTAATTATCTTGCAGATATGTATAATGGGAGTTTCTTCTGAAACTCAGCATCACAGTGATAGAATTTGGTCCACATGCTTATTTTCTCTGCATCAGGACTGTACAGAGATGAAAAAGGATACACAGTTTGATTTTTGTCACTTTGCTTCCACTGAACTCCTTAATTGCAGCAGTTGTTACTTGTCTCCACTGTTGTGAAGGTCATAGAACAATTTCCATCTCTGAAACATCTCCCTTTGGAGCTGATGTGTTTCATGCTTGGTCTCTGTACCAAGAGCAAAGTCCCTGCAGTTAGTTTGAAGTCCTGGGAGAATTAGAAGAAACACATTTTCTCTTAAAATGGTCCTTTTTAAACTTCAGGTCAGAGAAGTTACACTATAGAGAGCTGCTGAAAAGCTGGTCCCGGCTTCTATGGAGTAAATATTTTATATTATCATAATTCTATACAGATACTAAGTGTAATAGAAATTTGAAAGCATGTTTTGGAGAACAATTGACTGCTACTTTTACCGTTTTATAATCTTTTAAAAATACATTCCTATCTTATAGGAGGGAGCAACTAAAACATGAGACAAACTGTGGAGTTCTTATGACTGTGGCCATGTCTGCTGTAAGCTGGCATTTTGTGCTAACAGTCCTGAGATAACAGAATTCTATTTCATTCCTGAGTCTTGACTTAACAAAACTCCTAGTTATGCCTAAAAGATAGATAATTTTGCACTGTGGCTAAAAATAGTCAGTGGATCCATCTACAAATTCATTTTCGTGTTTTATCTGAGAAGACTTTAATATCACATTGCCAGGTGTGAAAGTCTAGCATAATAATTCAATGCTTGAACTGAATAGTTGTAGTTGATTGTGTTAAACATAATTTCCAACTGTTCCAAGTTGTAAATAAGAACTGAAAAGAAGCTGAGAAAAGGAAGTCTTTCCTTTTTTCTAAACCAAGTATGAAAAAAGTATGAATAAGGTCGACCCAAGTTGCTTATAGTCATGTAAACTCATGGCCCATACTCTTTGATCAGCCACATCACTGACTTGTATTTGTTCCTGGCTATGCAGTTTCTAGACAGGTTAACATAGGCAAGAGAGGAGATCAAAGAGGAATTCACTTAGAATTCAGTTCTGATCTCATATCATATATGAGTGCAACTGACTTGATCCATGGTTTATTTCCTACCATTAAAATTTGGGACAACTGTACAAAAACAACAGAGTAATGATGTATGTTAGATAATACATTACATTTTTACATCAATTACAGTTTTAATAATTAGCATAACACCAAAACTTAAAGTATGTGCGGGAAATCTTCCTGGATTTAAGATATAACAATAACTTTAGTACAGTCAGTTGAGGACATCAAAATGAAAGTTTCTCATTTTTTTATTTTCTGTAATGAGCAGAATCTTGAATAATTTACTCTTTAATAATTTAATTGCAAGATAAAGGGTTTTAAAACTTAAATTTCTTCACATTAATCAGCAAACACTTTATGGTGAAGAAAATCCCCACACTCAGAATGTTGTTTCTCTTAAAAATCTCAAAGAACCTACCAAAATTAGCAATCCAGCATCTTAGATCAACATGAAATCTGGAGAAATGTGGATGTAAATCCATTTGGGTTGGTATCAGAAGCACAGTTGATCTTTAAGTTCGTTGAAGCTAAGGAGCTGATGATTTTAGGAAATTTAAAAAGGGCATTACAAGCCTTGTATGACCCATTCCGCTCTCCCACAAACTGTTCTTTGAAAAATGCCACAGCATTCATCTCACGAAATGCAAGGAATAAAATTATTATTTTTTAAATATATGAGGTCGTGGTTAACTAGACAACCTAAGAGACATAAGGCAATTGAATATTTTCATTTATGACTTTCATATATTAGATCAACTCCTATCCTGATATAAACAAGCACCTTGTTATTGATCTCAGAAGAATAAATGCCTGGGTCGTTTTGCATATGGGGGTATACTGCTCTACCACAGTACAGTAGTATCTCAAGTATCTCACATGGACATATTTTATTTTGATGGCTGAACTTTTAGTTACACTGTCAGTATATCAGAAACCCATTTTTTTTCAAAAATCATAAAAAACTTGATGCTGAAGGTATCTTTTTCCCAGTTTCAGATGTCATATACTACTCTGATTCATGCAATATTTCGTAATTACATGAAGTTGTATATCTTAATGCACTTCATTCAATAAAAGGCATTAAGATGTTTGAAATTCCAGGAGCATCATTTTAATAGACACCTTATTTATTAGTTTATGGAATTTTATTCAATTAAATGTATCATAGGTGACTTGGGTACTCACTGTGTTCACAAAACCGTGACTTTCCTTTCTGAGGTTCATTGGACGTTACAAGAAATTAATTCAGCAAAATAAATTGTCTATGGCAAATTCATGTGCTACTCAAAACAGAAACTAAAGGTGCAGAAAATCTGTCTTTACAACCCCCCAAAATTACTGAAACAGATAATGGTGAGATATCCACTTAATTACTTTTATGTACAGGTGTATGAAGTTGGATGTGCTGATTTCACAGTGATAATTGTGATTATTTTATTTTGTACTGAATTCAGAAAAAAACAATGTGAAATGAGAGTTCCAGTGACCTACGTTATATATGTATATGCAAAGGAACAATTGCTAGTTATGGATAGTTCTTAGAATAATAACTGACTATATTTGTCAGTATAATTTTTGACATTCATCTTGGAGTTGATTAAACAACTGTTAACAGCAGAGGAAAGTTTTAATTTATTTGCTTGGCTGTCAACCCACAGTCATTAACATTGTTCTTTACATACAGCTGACAAAAGGAGGTTAAAATAATTCATGATCACAGCCACAAATATGGAAAACCATTCATCCCTTTGCAGTCTGTGCGTAAAAGAAAGAAAATACCAAAAGCATAGTCTGTATGTAATGGGCTTGCAAGGACAGAATGTGTCTATAAATGAGGTTAATTGGGCAGTACTCATTCTTGCTCATCATAGTGTTTCAAGGCATTTCAGAGTCCTGTACAGTGAATGGTGAAGGCCGTTGATTTTATATGATACTTCAGAATGCAAAGCTGTAAACAAAAAATTATAAAAGGCATAATACGGTCCCAAAATGAATGCATAGCCTGGTCCATTGCTTTGGATTTGCTGATTCATATAAACTGATTTCAGTTGTATTCTCATGATGATAAGCTGATGATGATAAAAGGACTCCCTAAATAATTTCACTCCGTGCATTCACTCTGGAGCTATTTTTTCATCCTGTGAGAACTGCAGATAACATATGCAGTTCTTACTATAATATGTACTAAATAGATGGCTCAAACCACAGCTGTTCTGCGTTCTTTCTGCATCTCTGTCACAGAATGGCTTTCATTTTCTCCTGAGTCTGTGGTACCTGGGGAGTGCAATACCCCACACAGCCTCTGTTTCAACATATGTATGTTAGAAACATTGAGTGAGATTAATTTCACCTATTGTATTTCAGAAATCCATTTCTCAGCTAATCATTCAGTGTGCATTTCTGGGGTGCCATTTATCTGGTGTTGCAGCACAAAGTTAAGGTAAGGCAGATAAGTTGTGCTTGTAAGTCCCACTTCGTTCCGTTGACTGTAAAGGGAGCCTTAGGTGACTAGCTGAGAGATCTGCAATCTGAATGTGTGACATTAGTTGATATAATTAGACATTTACATTGTGATTCAGCTCATGGTAGGCACAGCTGAAGAGTGAAAGCCCTAAGATTTTAGCAGCAGTATAGTGCAAAAAATAGCTTTATAGAAGAGCTACAATTAGTTTTAAAGTGACGCCGAGTGGAATGATCATTCAAGGACCATTCCGTCAGGCCAAAATCATTAGCCTTTTAGTTCCTCTTCTCTCCTTGAATTCTGTCTTCAGTAGAAGATAACAAAGCAGAATAGACAGTATATATCTGGTTTTAATCACAAGGAATGACACTTAAGTTCTCATTGGTCACTTTCTTTCCTGGTAGAAGAAGTAAAGGACCATGAATTATATAATTTCTCAGCCTTTGTTTCACTACATCAGGCAAGCTTGGTCTTTCGGGCTTCTTTCCTTGTCTTAAGCCCACCTGATCTCCTCTGTATCTCTTGGAAATTTTGTTCATCTATCTTCAACAGGTTAATCAGATTTATGTACAGTACCTGAAATTCTCAGCAGGATGGCAGAACTGATAGCTTCTTAGCTGAAAAAGATTATGTTTGCTTTGGCTATAGTACACTGGCAACTCACAGGATCCAGTGCAACAATTGTGTTTCTTCCTCTGTCATTTTAGGCTGCTAAATTTTCAGTTTTCCATATCAGTTTTCTTGTATGGGCCTCTACATACATCATCTAACATTTCTTACTTCTCTACTTCTTCACATTTCACTAGTCCAGCCTTTGGTATTGATACCTGTATTGAGTATCTCCAGCCTTTACATCAGGTTCAGATTCCATCTACAGCGCCCAATTTTTACTTTGAGGCTCCTAGAATCAAAATGTTAAATAAAATACATTCCAAGACTGTTCTGGAAGAATCTATTTTTCACCTATTTTCAACCTGGCTTATGAAACTTCCCTTTCTTTGTAACCTGTTGCCCCCTCCACTTTGTCCAGTCCCTTAGTTAATTTATGAATTTATTTACTAAGCTCAACTAATTTACTAACTCATCTAATCTCAGTGTCCTCAGTTAAATGAACAACTTTTCAATGTGGCATCACACCAAAGCTTTTACTTACTGGATTTTAAACAGTTGAGATCTTTTTCACCTCTTTCATCCAGTCCTCTGTCTGAGCCTGTCACAGTTTTCTCATTTGGCAGCTGATTATCATCACCATGGATAAAATGGTGGAGCTAAGTATAGAAACACCCATTTCTCTATCCCCTTTTCTATGAACGGCTCCTAATGCTAGTTTTGTTTTGATGGGTGTCAGGGAGGAAGGCATCTGTGATATCTGAATGAACACCTAGTTATTAAATACACCGAACTATTTTACCCTTGTTATTTTCCAGGAGCTGTTTAGCACAGTGATAATGATTCACAGTATTACGACTAGGTCTAAAAGTATCTAAAACAGCTAAGCTTACAGCTAAGTTAACCCATAATATAATTCTATGAAACTCTTTGATTTACATTACGGAAGTGTATGGGAACAAGGCTTTTGGAAAACAGACCCACTTTCCATTCCAGAGCTGTATGAAGGGAAGATGACTTTTTGATGACAAGCAGCTGCACTGGCAATATCTATGTTGTTTACTAATACAGCAATTGGAGTAAAGATCGGATTTCTAGGGAAGTCATCATGGAAATATAGGAGGAAGACCAATAATGTTGTTGTTGATGAGAAAGTTTTGGAATGAACAAATTATAACCTCTGTAGGAGAAAAATGAATAGATCTGCTCAGGCTTTTAATATTCACTTAGAGATGTAGGTTTTTAATGATGTCTCAGCCAGTTTGTGCCCAAGAAGAGGTTCAGGACTTCCATCTCTCTTTAGTCCACCAAACTATCTGCCTGCCAACCCACATAGTGACATAAAACATATGCAAGCAGTGCAGCACTGGTTGGTAGGCAAATGTTCTTACTCTATGCCAGAGCTTCTTAGTGGTAAAAACAGTCTAACCAGGATTCTGTTGGAGTAAGGCATTTCAAGTTTTAGGATCCAGTCCTCTTAAAGCTAATGTTTAATTACCTATAAAAAGAAAAGCAGATGTAATTGAAAGACTCTAGAGAGATATTTGTTCAGTATTCTAACTTTGAGTGTAGACACCAGTGAAGTTATCCTGGGAGAAAAGAATATAATTCATTGATTGTTAAGACAGATTTCTTACCATGAAAAAGTTGAAGCACTCATGTCTTAGATTTATTGCAAAATAAAACATATGTTTGCAAGAATTTTGTAGCTTTTGAGATAGTTCTGACCTTGGTCCCCTGAAGTAATTTATCAGTCTATAATTTTATTTCTTTTCACATACTATAAGAAAAAAAAGAATAATTTCTCGTACAAACTGATGGTGGGAAAGATAGGTTTTCAAGAAAAGACAAGTATATACAAAGTGTTAGGATAAACATATTCATATACCTATTAAATAGAAAATTGTTTATTTCTTTTATTTTCATTTGTCTCTATATATTCCTTTACGGGAGAAAAAACCAAAAATATTTCTAGTAACTGCATGATTTGGCACAAAACCTGAATTCATCACATGAAACCACAATATAATGTTTAATGACAGTTTTGGAGCTAACTCCTTACACACTTCACTGAATGTCTGCTCTGAAGTAATTGAGTCTAGGAAAAAGCTAAACAGGTCTTAATAGGTCAGGGAGCCGAGACTGCGTAAGTCTGAACGAAGTGGTTTTCAATTTCTCCAGGGGACGCTAGATGGCAGCATTAATCAAGACATTCAAGACTGCATTACATTACGGTATTTTACTAAGGGAAAAAGACCCTCAGAAAACTGTGAAACATTTATTTGTAGGTTTTGTTTTCCTATTTTGAAGGATAATTCAGATTAACTATTTATTGCAAGTGTATGGAAGTTCCAGGACTTATGACTTCATAAAATAATCTGTTTGTGTAAGTGGTACAGGCAAGGGCAAATAGTGCTTCCACTCGGAGATGGATAAAACCCCAAGAGAATAAAGAGACGAAAAGAAACATAGTCTTGATAAAGAACTGATAAAGGTGGAAGGAATGAAGTATATATACATTTTAAAATGAGGAGTAAAGGTTGGAGAGATCACAGGGAATGCCAGGAAAAACAGTGGAGATAAGTGGAAGGGCATGGGAGAACATAGGGTTTTGAGTAAAGAATCTGGACATCAAAGCAACAGATTTCTCTTCTTAGCTATCTGAATGAGTGATGTACTGATCATTTAACTGTTTCACCTTCAGTGACTTACTAGTATTTTAAAAAAATTATTAGTCTTTTTTAATTCAAGCTTCATATTGTTTCTGTAATCGAGAACGATGAAATCATAAGATATGCATTTGTGGCCCAGTGCCTGGGTTTTCAAAATGCGTCATTACAATTTATTTGCTTGACTCATGGGATCCTGATGCCTGAGAGCAAAACAACTCATCCAGCTGAGTCACTCCCAAATTTTAGCAATATTTGCTTCAGGAGAATCTTGTACCTTGAGATCCATCTGACTGAATACCTGTCACAGAACTGCTGCTCAGATTTTAATTCCCAATGAGATGCTAGAGCAACCTGCAAAGCCATCAACCTCTGAGCAGCTGAAGCCTAATAAACTGGTCAAAACTTTGTGTATTTCTAATTGCAAACTAAGGTAACCACTTACTTTGTGAGCAGAACCTGCTTGTTCAATAGAAGGCAAACAAGAAATGCCCTATCCTGACCTAACAAGCTCTTTATATAGTTTCTTCTCAACAAAAAAATGAGTCATGGTGAAGAATCAAAATTTCAATACAGTGACAAAACTACCATGAAATTAGTGCACAACATGGTCAGAAAACGATAGACAAAGAGGAGGTTTTGGTCACTTCTGGTTAAAGTGGGAGTTAGTTTTAGGTGGGATTTCAAGTGATTGTGTCCCGGGCCCCAGCTGTGATCAACACCACCTCCCGGGATCGTCCTGATCCACGGAGAGCAGTTTGGCAGCCTTCACGCAAGGCCAGCTCTGACATGGCATGGCTCTGTGGCCTTTAACCAGCCTGTTGGGGGAGAATGGGAGGAGAAAGAACTGGGAGAAGTGGGGGTGCTGCCCTTTCCCGACATCGGGAGCTGCACTGGAGGCAAGGCCCTCGGTCCTGGCCTGAGTTACCATGCCTCTGCCTGGTCTTATTCCGGCTGATCCTGAGCCTGACCTTATATTGCTGACCTGGGGTCACAGCCGAGCCTTCACCTGTCCCTGTTCCCAGGGAGGTGTGTGGTGCCCTGGGCTGGGGCTGCACCGCCTGCCTCCCAGCCTGACCTGCTCCTGGCTGGGATGATGGGGTGCCCCCTGGCCGGTGAGCCCTAGTCCTGTTGCCCTGTAGGGAGCCCCAGCTTGAGGAAAACCTGGATTGGCAGCAGTAAGGGAGAAAATAATTTTGAGATCATACTTGAACACAAATTAAAAATGAGTCATCCATACTGCGTGGTGCAAAACAGCCAGTTCTCACTCTGAGATGCATTAGCAGCAACACTGCACATGAACCATGGGGCGAAATCAATTATCACAATTTAACCAGAATGGGAGAGGACTCAGACAGAGTACCCTTTCCACTTTGGGCATAAACAGTTCAGACAGATTTCAGAAGAGAGAAATAAAAAATACTGAAAGGTTTGGAAGTTATGAACTGGGGGTAAAGCCAGGTCTGCACGATTTGATCTTTCAGATGTTTATGACTGTCATTATTAGGAAATTATCAGCTGTTCCCTGTATCTAACATGGAAGTATAGAAAAGAAATGTATGACATTAGTTTAATTTGAAGGAAAAAACAGCTTTGTGTTTAGTATGAGAAATATTATTCTAAGTTTGAGAATGGTGCAACACTGTCAGACTGTGGAATGTACTTCTCTGAATTTTGTACTGTAGGTTTACAGAAGAGTCTGTCTCGTTACTTTCTGGAGCCTTGAAATATCTTCCAGACCTCCATTTCTATTGTATGACAGATACAGACCACAACTTTTTTTTTTTTTTAATATGTGTACATTTTTTTCATATTCCACTAATGTTATTGGCATTATAAGGAGAGCAGAGCACTGGAGGTCCTTTAATAGAAATGCTATGATAGTATTTTGTCTTACAATGCATGCACAATGCCTGCACAGCTCAAGCCCTCAAGACCAAGGCCATTCATAATTACAATTCATTAAATGCTATGAAAATTCCTCTAGATATTGCAACATAGGCATCAGTAGCATTGAGTACACATCATTATTAGACATTCACTTACCTGAACTGCACAGGTTATAGCTTGGAATTTTATTAATTAGAAGCTCAGAGATCTTTTATAGAGTCTGGAAATGTATCTGTTTGTTGGTTAGGCTAAAGAGAGCTAGCTTATTTTGTGGCTTAAGAGTACGTTATCATCCCTATAGATTTTTACAGAATCCTGTGTCAAGAATGCTAGATTCTATAGGGTAGCCTAAAGCTCCATAGGAAGCTTCTTGTTCTATTTATTCTGAACCATCTTAGTGCAACAGAGACACATTCCTGCTGTGGAATTCTTGCTGTATATAAAAGTTATTTTTCAATATTAAATTGATATAAATTACCACACTGAAAATGCTGTTGCAGAGCCCAAATCACCTTGAAATAAAATAATGAAGTAAAAACACTCCTATATATGTATTTTAGCATTAAAGGAAGAGAAAATGAGATGGTAGAGAATGAGAGCAGTAGGGAAGAATAGTTCTATTTTTATGGTTTTAGTATTGAAATGGCTGCAGTTTATTTTTAAAAGAAATAAGTAGCTGTGTGATTGTTTCATGTTGAAATCAAGTTTAAACATTGCATATTAAAATAAGAACAGTGCCTGAAACGATAAGATTATATTGAAAATGTCATACCTCTAAATTATGACAATGCAGGATTCTACCAATAAATGTACTGTTAATGTTCCTAAGAATGTTCAGATAGCTGCTCTGCCACAACATGAGAATGCTGCTCAAGCCAGTTTTGTGAATACTTGTGCCAGCTAATCTCAAAAAATCCCATTAGATGGCACTGTTCACATGACAGTACCTTTGCCACGCTGCTGGAAACTTTAAGGCTTTCTGTATTTCTCTACATTCGTTTATTTCTTGTTTTAAACATTACTGTTTTATCACTTTTCTACTTTTTTTTACAGAGTTAAAAGAAACTACACATAACGCCCCCCCCCCCCCCCCCCCCCCCCCCGAGATCCTCTTCCTGTAATGTCACATTGCAGGACTCTCAGAGATGCAGTTTAATCTTTATTAGTACGGTTTCCCCAATAAACCTTCATTTAAGTAATCAGGCAAGGCCAGGCAGAGCATCACGTAGTGCAGATTTATGCACATCATAGCTGTGTAATGAGGCATGAGGCAAAAGTACATCACCACCTCACCTAATTTTTTGAAATCTAAAGACAATAACCATGTAAAAAAAAGTAGAATTTTAATGTTTAGATCTCAATGTGATTGAGCTTTAATATTCTTAGGTTTTTAAAATAATTTTAAAATGTAATATCAAATACCTAGTAATCAATTTTCCTGTATCTTTGAAGTTCTTTGACTGCAATTTATTTTCTTCTAATATGGCCTTATTAATCCACCTTTTTTTTAAAAGGTTCAAAATAAAAGATTCTGTATATCTTGCTTCTCTCTGCTTCATACAGGCTGTAAAGTCTGAAGATGTTATAACGCTGATATCAGGATTCACACTGTACTCACTATCAGGATATTACAGTGGAAATTCTGGAAAGGTCAGTAGTCATGTTAAGCTACTTGGATGGGTTTTGTCTATGGCTCAGCCTGTGAGTTTCAAAGAAGGGGCCAGATCATCAACTGATGCAGAACAAACTAGTATTTTGGAAGAAAGTATCTGAGTATTCTTTGTGGCGATCAGAAAGGAATCATAAAAATATAGCATTTTGAAACATTGAGAAAGCAAATCCTCTAAAGCCAGGAAATGAAGTAGTGCATTTCAAAACATACACTGCCAGAACAGCTGTATGTTATATATACCAAAGAGTCCAGTAAAGCTTTCTCTGTTAAACATGATAATAGGACTGAAATACATAGCAGAAATGAAGAATTGCACTATATAACCAAGTCAATGTCATCTTAAGAAGTATGGTCATTTCAGCTCTTGAGTCTGGCTAAATGTAGATGTCCTCATTGTATATGTCTGAATTAATAATCTTAAAATCTTTAAAGAATAAGCAGAGAGAAAATAGAGAAAATATGATTAAGGGACTGGAACACCTAACATATGAAGAAAGGCTGAGACAGCTGTGACTATTTACCCTGCCTGACAGTGGAGTGACTACATCACTGGACAAGGGAAGAGCTATGGATGTCATCTATCTGGACTTCTGTAAGGCCTTTGGCAAGGCCCCCACAGTATCATTTTCTCTAAATTGGAGAGATATGGATTTGATAGGTGGACTGTTGCGTGGATGGGGTACTGGTTGGGTGGTCACATCCAGAGAGTAGTGGTCAACAGTTCAATGTCCAGGTGGAGTGTGGTGACCCTAAGGGGTGTGTATTAGGACCCGTGTTGTTTAATATCTTCATCAGTGACATAGTGGGATTAAAAGCACCCTCAGCAAATTTGCAGATAAGTGGTTAGTTGATATGCCTGAGGGACAGGATGCCATCCAGAGAGACCAGGACAAGCTCAAGAAGTGGGCCCATGTCAAAGTCATGAGGTTCAACAAGGCCAAGTGCAGGGTCCTGCAGCTGGGTCGGGGCAACTGCCAATATCTATACAGGCTGGGGGATGAAGGGGTTGAAAACAGCCCTGTGGAGAGGGACGTGGGGGTACTGGTGGATGAAAAGCTGCACATGAGCTGACAATGCATGCTTGCAGCCCAGAAGACCAGTAATATCCTGACCTGCATCGAAAGAAGTGTGGCCAGCAGGTCGAGAGAGGTGAATCTGCCCCTCTACTCTGCTCTGGTGAGACCCCACCTGGGTTATTGTGCCCAGCTCTGGAGCCCTCAGCATGGGACCTGTTGGAGTGGGTCTAGAGGAGGGCCACAAGAAAGATCAGAGGGATGGAACACCTCTCATATGAAGTAAGGCTGAGTGTTGGGATTATTCAGCCTGGAGAAGAGAAGGCTTCTGGGAGACCTTGTTGCAGTCTTTCAGTAATTAAAGGGGGCTTATAAGAAAGATGGGTACAGACTTTTTAGTGAGGCCTGTTGCCATAGGACATGGGGTAATGATTCTAAAGTAAAAAAGGGTAGATTTAGGTTGCTATAAGGAAGAAATATTTTACAGTAAGGGTGGTGAAACACTGGAACAGGTGGCCCAGAGAGGCGGTAGATGCCCCATCCCAGGAAACATTCTATGATCTCATCAAGACATGTAAATATTGTAGGAAGGGTGCAAAGAGGATGGAGCCAGGCTCTTTTCAGTGGCGGCCAGTGAGAGGAACAAAGCCAATGGGCACAAACTGAAACACAGGAGATTCCTTGTTCCAAACATTAGGAAGCACTTTTGTACTGTGAGGGTGACAGCACGTGTACAGGTTGCCTGGAGAAGATGCGGAGTCTCTCTTCTTGGAACATTAAAAAAATCTTGACATGGTCCTGGAAAACTTGCTGCAGGTGACCCTGCTTGAGCAGCAGAGTTGAGCCAGATGACCTCCAGAGGTCTCTTCTGACCTCAACCATTCGGTATGTGATTCTCTGATACTTTTTGGGTTCTGTTTAGCCAACCCATTTTAAACAGCTACTTTAGGATGAGTTGAATCTGAAAGTAATTTTCCTTTTACAAATCCTGTCTTTTATGTCTAAGTTCTACAATTTAAAATTCAGTATTAATGTTTTCATTCAGTTTTGATTATGAAGAGGAAGACAATCTATATCATTGTTTGCACCATGTACCTCTAGTCTCTGGTTAAGAAAAAGGTAGAATGCACAGTGAAAGAAAAAAGAAAGAATTAAGGCCTTTCCTTCCAGCTACTAACTCCCCTATTTTATAATTTTTTTCTTCCCTTCTCTTAGTGTGGCTAAGAGCTTTCCTGCATATGCTATTGCCATGGTTTAACTCCAGTCAGCAACCAAGCACCACACAGCCACTCACTCACCCTCCCACCTCCCCGTGGGATGGGGGACAGAATCCGAAGGACAGAAGTAAGAGAACTCATGGGTTGAGGTAAGAACAGTTTAATAATTTAATAATAATAATGATGATGATGATCATGTAGTGAAAATATAAACGAGAGAGAGAGCGGAACAAAACCCAGGAAAAAGAAACGGTGCAACTGCCAGTCCCCGAGCAGCGGTGACTTTCCCTTGGCCAACTCCCTCCAGCTTACACACTGAGCATGACATCATATGGTATGGAATATCCCTTTGGCCAGTTTGGATCAGCTGTCCTGGCTGTGGCCCTCCCCTCCCTCTTCTGCACCTGGAAGAACATAGGAAGCTGAGAAGTCCTTGATTTAGCATAAAGCACTACTTAACAACAACCAAACCATCAGTGTGTTATCAACATTATACTCACACTATATCCAAAAGGCAGCACTATACAAGCTACTAGGAAGAAAATGAACTCTATCCCAGCCGAAACCAGGACAGCTATCTATCATATTTCCATAAAAAAATTTCTAGTCTTTGCAGAACACAAACCTTCAAAGTAAAAACATTTTAGAGTTTTGGACTACTATATTGAAACCACCAAACCAAAGTTTCTCAGAGGAAAATATGTCAATAAATATGTATCATTGCAAAGGAGAGTTGCAGTAGTGCATGCAGAGCTAAGGCAGACAGCCATTAAATACGGTCTTTTTTTCATATTTTGGCAATATTTGCATAACTTGTCAAGCCAAGAAAATTTCCAGTAATTCAAATGTATTTGAATATAACCGTTAACTACCAAGTACCACACAGGATTCTTTGAACTCATAGGCTTCTTTTTCCTTTTTATTTTTTTTCTTCTTTTAGTCCTTTGTGTTCTTTCTTTTTTTTTTTTCCTTTAAGAAAAGCAATATCTTGGTGAGGGGAATGCCATAGGCATTTGGCAGATATTAGAGATCTCTTAGGGAAAAAGAAGCATTTAGCATTTTTTTGTCTTTAACATACTTGTCAGAATAGCAAATGCTTTTATTTTCTGCTCTAAATACAGTGAAATAAGCCATTTTAAATCAAGAAATAAAAAGCAACTAGTTATATTCTTTAGTATTCTAAATAAACTAAATAATTTAATCAGGAAAATTTATTCTGTAGTTAAAGCCTCCCACACAATGTTGAAGACCTACCATACAGACTTGAGTCTGGATAGGATCCAGTTCTCTTCCTTAAGGCCAGGATAAATTGTTCATATGAGAGGAAAACCCATCCATTCAGAAATTTAAGGAAATACAGGGTTCAACCATGCTATCAAGCCATTTTAAAGAAAGGCGTTGTATTTACTTGAAGCAGCTCTTCTGCTCTTATAAATTCTCATAGTTTTTTTGCTTACTCTACAGCTGTGACAGTTTACATCAGTGGACCATTTATGCCATAAATTTCAAATGTTGTTTATGAAGATTTCCCATTGCCATCACTAACAATTTGACATGGAGACACCAGACATGGACAAAAGTGATCACCACAGAGGAAATGAAAAAGGCCTGGTAGTCTACCTCTGATATGAAGCCCCCAGGTTCTTCATATAATGAATGTAAGTAAATGGCTTTTTTTGTTTTGGATTTTTTTTTTTTAGTACCCGTCTATCACATGTGTAAGTCTATATCAGAAAAGGTCTTCATGGTCCCAGTTTGTGGTATACTACATTTACCGAAAGTAGCTTTTTAGTTCACCTGACCTTGAAGTGCTTGTGAGATTCAGCTACTAGAAACATTTTGAAAAAGACTGTCTAAAACTCCTCCGACTTCCTAACAGATGCTTTCCTTTGCTGTAACTTACTTTAGCACCATATCCTAGTGTTTCAAAAGAAAGAGTCTCAGACAAGGAGCAGGAAAGTGTCACTTTCAACAACAACAAAAAAAGGTCAAAAAAATCAAGAATTGTGTTTTGGACCCAGTGTGGAACAAGAAGATGGAATCAAGAGGGGGAAAACTAAAATGTGGTCGAAGCCACTGTGTTCCATGCAGGGCTACACAACCCCATTACACTAAGAAGTAAAAATCAGCTGAGCTTATTAACTTAGTTTCCACAGTTGCTCCTTCAGCAATTTATGGGGGGGAAGACCCCTTGGCTCTCTTTCACCTTTTTAGCAAACACATTAAGGCAAAAAACCTGTATACATGCAGTATATATTGTACTTTTCCTTGGTTTGGAAATCACACTTTTCTTTAAGAACTTATTTTTCAGTGAATCCATCACAGTTGTAAATGAACGACCTATTGAGACTTGTTATTTTTATATAGTTTTTTTTTTTTTAAATTAAGAGATAGAATCATGATAAGAATCCTTTATGTTTTCTCACATGAATGAGGGAAACAAATGCAATCTCTTAGGACTCTGACACAGTCGGTCTTCTGAAACTCTTAATATGCTTATGCAAAAAAAAGATGGGGAGAAGCTTTCTAAAATTACTGACAAAATTGTGGTCTCTGGGTGAAAGATGTTTCTTTATTTTCAATTATTTTTAGCAATTTCATTGTATTTTTTTTGTAATTTATGTGATTTGATTCCTGAAGGGCAAACGGACATTTAAAAATATTGCCAGGGAAAAGAAATACAAGTCATAAAGAAAGATATTTCTCATGACTCCTGTGTGATTGGAGGGACTGGAACATTTTATTTCAGGAAGAAATGGCAAAAACCTAACTTGAGAAACATTTCTTCTCAACTTATCTACAAAGCAGACATCAAAACATGATCTAGTTCATCCTAGGTCACCTTAGTGATCAGTGGAGAGAAAAAAGTCACCTCCAAAAGATGGTACATTTGTCTCAAACATCTGTCTTAAAATTAGATGCATCACCTCCTAAAAATGCTTACTTGTGCCATTTGGTAAAAGTGACACATGTGGTGATGAACCGAGACACAGAAATTTTACTTTAAAATTTCCATGTAAGAACAGGCTGCTTATACCTTACTAATTGGGTCTTCTGTGTTATTGTAAGGTCAAGTTCACTTTCAAGATGCTTTTACTTCAGGTCAGAGGCAATGCTATTTTTTAAGGGTTTGGCAGCTGAAAAAATGTAACAAATGCATATTTCAGGAGCAGCTATCCATTTCGAGATATGTGCTGTTGGCTCACATATGACTCAGATTAAAACCTCTTACTCTTGGGGTCCATATGGTGTGATCTTTGCATAGTGATTTTGGAAACGGGCTGTGATGGTGGCTGCCTTTGAAACTTTCCTGTTTTGGGGGAGCAAAGACAAAATGGCTGTGATTCTTCCTTGCTGACTTCCTTGGGTGTCTCATCTACTGCTTATTCCTGCATGCCAGAGAGGTCCCAGGGCCAGGAGAGTCCCAAAATATACTCTTTAGTCTCTGGCACTCCCTCCATAGATAAGGTATAAATTTACATTTGCACTTCTGCCTTGTTTTCTGCACAGAGTTCTGCTCGGTTACAGAGGTGAAGTTTGCTCTTAATGTTTTTGAAAGCAGAATTCTAAAAGCAAAAACATGTTATCAGTGAGTTTAGGTAGAATATATTTCCATTTTTTAATTCTCATTTTTATTCCTGCTGCCTCTTCTGAAGTACATTAATGTTAGTATCAATCTCTTTGCATTACGTTTAGGAACACAGAAACTACCAAACTGGTGCTTAGTTTCTAGGCACAAAGCAAACTTTTCATTTTGTAGATAAAACAGTTACAAATCTACTTAAGATAACCTCCCTTTCCCTCTGCATTTTTTCTCCTGAAGGGCATAGACCTTTTTAGAAATTCAGCATTTCCAGCAGATTTCCAGCAAATCAATAGGAATTTTGCAACAAGCTTTTTGAATCACTGTCATTTAGTGATCCACACTAATATGGTTTACCCTTTTTTATTTTTACTCGTTTGCTGTAGGGTTACCCTTTCTAAAGTGTCAGGTTAGAGGTGTTGTAGTGGCTTGTCAGTCCATGAGTGTTTATTGTTGGTTGTTCCAAAGGTAACAGAAAATTTAACTCCAGTTAATGACAAATAAATCTGAATTCAGTACTGTCACACAGATATATTCATGGGTCATTAGGCTTAATAAAGCTTTCTTAACATGTCAGTATGCTTACGATTTTCAGATGTATTCTAATTCATAGAATATATAAATTTCCAGAAAGTAATGAATCTACACATTATCCAAATAATTTTGGTTAATTTTTGATCATTCTACCTCTTCCTTAAGTACTGTCTTAATATATGCTGAAGGAAAATAAAATAAAACTACATTTTAATACAGAAAACAGATGACACTATTGCAAAGCAAGATCTTTTTTTTCACTCCACTAAGAAACCCTATACCCAAACCTGTTGGTCCAGAAGACCAAAAATTCTTTGACTTCAAGCTAGTTGCCTCTGGGAAGGTGGGTAGGACCAGGCCCACTAACATGAGAACAAAAGAAACAATAATCAAATGACAGAGCATGCAGAGCAAAGGCTGTTTTGCTGCCTTCGCTGCAGGGGAGGCCTGACTCCTTGTGGCTTCCCTTGCACTTTCAATTTCAAAGGCTGACACTGGAGCAGTGTGTTTGACCTCTCCAGAACTTGTCTGATCACAAGAAAACCTGAATGTAGCTTTGTGTTCAGTGAGACAGCCTAAGTGAATGTGCTCAGTAGTAGGAAATGAGCACAGCCACAATTTTATTGAGTTAAATTAGTTTCCTTTGGCTTCAGTTAATCCTCCAAAAGACTGCAGTACTGATATTGGAAGTAGCCCACACACTCAGACAGAGCTTTACTTTTTATCATTGGTGATAGTAGACTTCCAGTAGTGTTGACCATGGATACTCTGCTTGGCACTGTTCACCCAGGCACAGGAAGCAAGGTAGCCCATATTCCAATTTCCAAAGGAAAGGATAAGCAGAAGTTTTTCACAGCAAGGGTGGATGAATACTAGAATGAACTTTCAAGGAAGTGATATAATGAAGGTGGGTTATTAAAATCTGTAATAAGTAGGTGAAACTTAGTGGTCTACAGTTAAGGAAAGATCAAGGCTGTATCCTCATCATTTAGGGACTTAAAATCCATGAATCTCCCAATGCCCAATTCTAATAATTCAAAAAGTTTAAAGAGCACTGAAATATTCAGATAAATGGAATTAAGGGTAGATTATCACAAGAATAATAAGCAAGAAAAATAATGCTGCAAGGGATAACCATAAATTTAAGACGTGACTGTAATTGGCCATGTATGAACTGTCTTTGCTACTGCTTCTCTTTGGAAAGTCAAATGCATTCCCAGATCATATATCCTCTAGTTTTGAAGAATTTCTCCAAAATAGTGCTATTTTATGTGTGTGGAAAGGATATGGTCTATATTGCAAATCTGCATAACCTGCTCATCTGCATAATCTGCCTTCCATTAAGGTCAATGAAGAGACTCCTGTCAATCTTAACGAAATCTGCATATGACTTATATAGCCTTCTTCAAAATCATGGGATTTATTATTCCTGTGAATCTGAAAACTTTCCAGCTCACCTAAGAAAAATCCTAGAGCTGACTAAGTAAAAAGTCCAGGGAAAGTAAAATGCTATTACCATGTTTTATACCATGATCTTCATTATGTGCAAATAACTAGGAGAGATAATTAATATCAAATGATCTGAGATGTGATAGTGTTTTATCCTGAGAAAAAGGATATACTATTTAGTGACTATTTTCTTGTACTCTTCAGGGAAGATCTCAGGTGATATGGAAAATATCATATAAAGAAATAACTCATAGTGTTAGCATTTTGTTGGTTGATGAATTTTAGAGGACTTAATGTGAAAATTCGTCCTACTAAAGTAGTCAGTGAATAAAAAGTTTTCTTTCTCCTTACACCCAACGTGACCATTGCCACTTCAGGACTTTCAAGTAACTGAACAATTCGCATTTCTCTTTTAAGACCAGCTGGATATTTTTTAAGTCCGGTGGGGAATAAAACAAGTTATCCAAGGCTAAAATGGGTTAAGGAGGAAAGTTCATCAGAACAGGTGAAGGTGATGAACTCTAGTGAGGTTCTTCTGTGTTTTCTCAGGTATCCTTTTCTGGATGACTCCTTCTGTCCTTTGTGATGTATTATATTCACTGCCTCATTTTTTGATAGTAGTTTCTTGGCTCACAGGTGACACTCCAGCAGTGGGTTATTTTTGTTAGGAGAAAATGATTGGCATGCCACAGGATACTATAGCTCAGCAGGTTTAATTCCGCTACTGCAAGTACATAATTAATCTTTCTATGTTTTCAACAGAATTATTAGGGTAAGAGTAGATTAAAGGTTATTGATCTAATCTTCATAGTAGAAAATTCTCTGGAGTGGTGGCTGTATTTTGTTTTGAATTTGACTGCTCCTGACAGAACAGAATCCTTTCATAACCCCTTAGAGAGATTTTAGACACTACAGTACTAAAAATAATTATCATATATACTCAGAAGCATAGCCATCAGAAAGTTTGTAAGATCAGAAATATATTCACTCTGCTTCATCCCCCCGTATTTTTTTCTGGAGGGTTTACCTGATCCTGCATGAATCTGTATTTGTGTGTGAGCATCCCTGGACACTGAGAGAACTGCAAATTCCTAGTAAGTAACAGACCTGCATTTACCTTGCTAGCCACAATAAAAGACTTTTTTTTTTTCCAAAGATGCTGAACATTAATCTTACATGTTACTCAGCTGGAGTTTCTGGGCCTCAAAAAGTCTTAATATCAGGCCCTAAACCTTCTGTGCTGCTGGTACATGCTAGAGCTGTTTACCTGAGTCACTCTTCTTTTGGCAATAGACTTGTCAAATTAAGTTCAATACTGAGATGGAGGGGTCACATATCTGTAACTCCTCAGATTTCTGTGTCTACACATAAGGAAGTAGTTGACCAAAATAAAAGGATTTTAGCTAAGTTCTTACAGAAGTTTTTCCTCTGAAGTTGTGAAAGCCAGTAGGAGGTGTAGTAATGATTACCTAAACATATGTTGTTAGCAGACTACTTAGCTCTGCATTTTTAGCTTCCCTAATGTGGAGTGACCTCCACAGCACCAAGGCAGAACTTGTTGCACCGGTATTTTGGGTAAGTTGTTGTCTCTGATACTGATATCAGTAGAATGGTATCAAATAAATATAATTACTATGTAGAAAAGTCTGCCTGAATTCCTCACAACTATATTTTTCTGTCCAGTTTTAAGAGTGCATGCATTTTCTCTTTTTTAATATAAATTTGCACATATACAAAATCAGTCTAAGCTGTTTGTATCCAAAAGAAAAAATTGGATAGAAGGGATCTCAGAATAAATAACCCATAAAGAATTTAAAGTCTAACTGTAATGGAAATAAACATTAAAACTGTCAGTTTCCCTTCAACTTCTGGGAATTATTTTTTTTAATCAAATAGTGTCTGTAGATAAAGATATGTTCAAGAAACTGAAGGAATGGTCACAAAAAGAAGCTAGAATTAATCTTGCAAGGAGCCATACATAGACAAATCCCAGAGTTTGCCTATAGAGGGTTTGTTGACAAATCAGTGCTTTAATTGAACACAGAGACTATTCAACAGTAAGAGATGGCTAAAAAGACCTGCATAGACAGGTTTTCTGTAGATGAAAGACCTTTTTTCAAGCATACTAAATAACTGATTCTTAAGAGTTCTAAGACTTCTTAGGAACTTAAAAACGAATAAGACCTTTTTTTAGTTCATTTAAACCTTCAGGAAAACTTAGTGTATGAACTCTTCCTAGTCCCCCTGAACACTACTTCCAAGTTTCAAATCTCCTCCTGTACGTTTTGTAGATGAGTTGAATCTAGAACACATCTCTGAAAACCCACTGATTTTGCTGTCTTGTCAGGGTTACGTAGAAAGAATGCCAAATACCATTGCCCTCCTCCATCTTCTCACATAATGGCTGACCTGCCTACTAACAGTTATTATAATCTTTAAAACACCTCTTTCCGGAAGTCTGTGAGCTGATTAAAAGTGATTCAGATTAATTAATTCTAAATGGATGTACTGTTTATTCACCCAAAGGAATACAGACAACAAGATGGGGTTATACCCAGTGTACACATCTCAGAGATGTTTGCATCTCATCTGTACCTCCTCACCTCTCTCCAAGCCAAAACAAATCCCACTGTCTCAGATGGCTTGTAACTCCCACCTTTCTTCTCCTTGCTCTATATTTATCAGTACCTCTTTCTTCCTAGAGGCTGGAAATTTTAGCGGTTTGGTAGGGTTTTTGTTTTCTTGCTTGCTTCTTGGGCTTTGGAGACATCAGTTGATCACCCTACTAGTAAAACTCAAAAAAGGGTTTTTGACCCTTTCCGTCTGTTAGGGTTTCTTGGGACTTTGTGTTTTATTATCTTAATTTTTTTTCTATTTTTTTTCTTTTTTTACAACTCCTTTCAGTTAAATCACATTTTTTCAAATAGATACACTAAGTCATAGAATACTTTCTTTTTAAGTAACACAGATCCTCACTCTTGGTGATGCTGTCATATGATGACATCTGATAACATATGGTGACATCATATGATATCTGAAAGTGAGCACAGAGACAGATTTTAGCATCTTGATACTTTTTATGCTATTTTACATTTATAAAAATATTTAAAGGTGTTACGGATTTCGGAAGGGTATCTTTTTAACATTGTTTGAAATATACAGCGACACACTGAAAACCTAGAGCCTAAGAATACTTTACATAAGTCTAAATCATAGAATGTCACAGGTGATTTATGAGTGTCTGTGTGGAGGCAAAAGACCCATGGATGCATGCAGGTTTGGGGGAGTTTCTAAAATTAAGGGGCGATGTGTTGGTTTGGGGACTTTCTGGTTGGTGTTCTTTTTTTATTTTTTTTTTTTTTTGAGATAGTATATCATCTCCAAGGAGGTCTTGGCCTTTCCTTGATTTTTCTGTTTTAGGTTATAAGGGGATGATTCAAGTGTATCCCATGACATAAAGAATCTACCCACTTGAGACAGACTCCTGCACTTCCAGCGTTTAAACCTTTGGGAGAACCAGTAAACCTTAACTATCAAACTATTGTTTTCAAGGATATATCCATGCAAATTTTTTCATTTGTCCTTTAACCAGATCTTCCCATGTGCTCATGCTGGTGAATATGATGCTTGTGTCTATTTTCCAACTTTTTGCTAGAGTCTGATTTTTTCTGTAAGGACTCCTCTGAAACAAGAGAGAATTTAGTCATTACTGAAGGAGGAGAGATACTGCACTTCCTCTTTTGCTTTGAGCATCTTTTAGGGCCAAGTTTGGTGATAAGCTTATTGAATGAGTGGTGCAGATAGTCAAAAATCAATAACAAGGTCATAGTCCAAGAAGAAAATTCACAACAGAGGACTGAGAATAGAGGAAAACAGAAATTATCTTTGGTTTGTTTTATTTAATAGTTCAGGGGGCAGATTCTGATTTACAACAGCATAAGTCAAAAGCATTTCTATTACAATGAGATTTACAGCTTTGCAACTCAGATTAGAATCTCTGTCTCCTTCATTTTAGTAGTGCTTTATTTGTTAATTGAAAGTTTTGTATTCTTCTCAGCTTTCTGGTGAAGGGAGAAGGCTTGTGGAGGTGTGGGTGGATCCTGTACATTCAACTGGTTGTACAGCTGGTGTCAACAACAGGGATTTGTGCTTTTTTTGTGACCATGGAAGCCTCTTTGAGGATTGAGGACTGCTTGTAAACGACAGGATCCACCTGACAAAGTGGGGTCTGGATTAGTGGTCAGACCATGGTGGGTGACATAGTGGGGGTCTGCTACAGACCACCTGATCATGAAAAAGTAGCTGAAGCCATCTTCAGACAGCTAGAGGAACTCTCCTGTTTGTAGGCTCTGGTCCTTGTGGAGGACTTGAATTTCACTGATATCTGCTGGAAGGAAAACACAGTAGGGTATAAGCAATGAAGGAGGTTTCTGGAGTGGATTGATGATAACTTCCTTGACACAGATGATCAAGGAGCTGATGAGGGGAGGTGCTTTTCTGAATCTGATACTAACAAACAAGGAAGAGATGGCTGGTGGTGTGAAGGTCAGGGGCAATGTTGGCAGCAACCATGAGATAGAAGAGTTTTCAGGAGTTCCTGATGGGAGGATGGAAAAAGGCAAATAGCAGTATCATGATCCTGGATGTCTGGAGAGCAGAGCAGAGCTTTAGCCTATTCAGGGTGTCTGCTTGTAAGAATCACAGGCAATGGCCCTGGAGAGAATGGCGGTCCAGGAGAGCGGGCTGTTTTTGAAAGGATCAGCTCCTCCAAGCTCAGCAATAGTGCTTGCCCCCAAGCAGGTAATCATGCAAAAGCAGCAGGAGGTCTGCATAGATGAAAAAAACCTCAAATACAGGAAGGGACCATACAAAAGATGGAAACAAGGACAGATGACCCAGGAGGAATATAGAGACACTGTCCAAGCATGCAGGTAAGGGGTAAGAAAAGTCAAAGACCATCTGGAGTTAAACCTCATGAGTATGTGAATGGCAGCAAGAAAGGCTTCTATTGGTACATAAACAACAAAAGGAAGACTAAGGGAAAATATGGACTTCCTGCTGCATGGAGCAAGGGATGTGGTGACAAAGGACATGGAAAGGCCAAAGTATTAATTGCCGCCTTTGCCTCAGTTTTTACTGGTGAGATTTGCCTGCAGTAATCCCAGTCCCCTGAGGGAGAATCTGGGGCCTCCCACCCTTGGTAGAGGAGAATCAAGCTAGGGAACATTTATACAACCTGTACATACTCAAATCTGTGGGGCCTGATGGGATACACCCATCAGGGAGCTGGCTGATATTATCTTGGAAAGGTCATGGTAATCGGGGGAGATTCCTGAGGACTGGGAGAAAGAAAATGTCCCTCCTTTCTTCAAGGAGGGCAAGAGGAAGGATGTGGGAAACTAAAGGCCAATCAGCCTCACTTTGATCCTTAGGAAGGTGATGGACCAAATAATCCTGGAAACCATTTCCAAACTTGTGAAGGACAAGAAGGTGATTGGGAGTAGTCAGCACGCATTTATGAAGGAAAACCATGTCTGACCAACCTTGTAGCCTTCTGTGATGTGATGATTGTCTTGGTGGGTGATGGAAGAGTAGTAGAAGTTTTTAATCTTTATTTTTAGCAAGGATTTCAACACTGCCTCCACTAACATCCTCATTGATGAACTGACGAAACATGGGTTAGAAAAGTGCACAGTGAAGTGGACTGAAAACTGGCTGAACTGTTGGGTTCAGGGGCTTATCTTCAGTGGCATGAAGTCCAGCTGAAGGCCAGTTCCTATCGGTGTAATCCAAGGGTTGACACTGTGAGCAATGTTGTTTAACATCTTATTCATGACCTGGATCATGGGACTAAGTATATTCTCAGAAAGTTCTTACAGATGATATAAAGCTTGGGGGAGTGGTTGGTACACCAGATGGTTGTGCTGTCAATAAGAGGGAGACTCAACAGGCTGGAGAAATGGGCAGGCATTAACTTCATCAAGTTCAACAAAGGGAAGTGCGAAGTCTTGCACATGGCAGGGAATAACACCGTGCACGAATGTGCTGTGGCTGACTGGCTAGAAAGCAGCTTTGCAGAAAAGGATCTGGGCATCCTGGTGGCCAACAAGCTGGATATGAGTTCGCAACATACTTTTGCCACAACAAAGGACATTGGTCTCCTGGGCTGCATTAAGAAGAGTGTATTTGGTATATGTGGAAAAGTTTTGGCAGCAGGGGTCTTCAGGGGTGGCATCTGTGAGTACAGACCAGGGGCTGGCCCCATGTCAGAGAGAGCCAATTCCAGCCAGCTCCAAAATGGACCCACCACTTCCTAAAGCTGGGGCAATCAGCAAAGCCTCTGTGATAACATATCTGAGAAAGGGTAAAAATTTGCTGGGCAGCAGCTGGGAGAGAGAGGAGTGAGAAAAATGTGAGAGAAACAGCCCTGCAGACACCAAAGCCAGAGAAGAAGGAGGGGGAGGAGGTGCTCCAGGTGCAGATGTTCCCCTACAGCCCATGGTGAAGACCATAGGGAGGCAGGCTGTCCCTCTGCAGCCCATGGAGGTTAATGGTGGAGCAGATATCCACACTGCAGTCCATGGAAAACCCTCTACTGGAGCAGGTGGATGTGCCTTGAAGGAAGCTACAACCTGTGGAGAGCTCACACAGGAACAGGGTCCTGACAGGAGCTGTGTTTTGTGGAAAGGAGCCCATGTAGGAGCAGGTTTTCTGGCAGGAACTGTGGCCAATTGGGGGACACACTCGGGGGTGGTCTGTTATGGAAGGACTGCAGCCCGTGTGAAGGACCCACACTGGGGCAGTTTGTGAAGGACTGTATCCTGTAGGAGTGACCCTGTACTGGAGAAAGGGAACAGCAGGAGGAGGAAGCAGGGGCAGAGATGAAGTGTTAAGAACTGTCTGCCACCCTCCTTCCCCATCCCCCTGCATCACTTGAGGTGGGAGAGGAAGAGGCAGAAGTCTCATGATAAAGTACTGAAGTTGAACCTGGGAAGAAGGAGCTGGGGGTTTTGTTTCTGTTTCTCACTATCCTCCTCTGGTTTTAATTGGCAATAAATTAAAATAATCTTTCCCAAGTTGAGTCTGTTTTGCCCATGATGGTAATGGTAAAGGTGGGTGATCACCTGTCCTTATCTGATCCCATGAGCTTTTAAACCTTATTTTCTCCCCTTGTCCTGCTGAAGAGGAGGAGTGACAGAGTGGCTTGGTGGAAACCTGGGAGACCCTGAAGGTTAATTCACCACAACAAGCATTATTGAAAGACATGAAATTCCATTTAATCATAAGAAAAATCTTTTACTGTGAGAGCCATGAAACCCTGGAGCAGGTTGCTCAGAGAGTCCATGGAGCCTCCATCCTTGCAGATATTCAAAACTCAACTGGACATAGCCCTTGGCAACCTGCTTTAGCTGACCCTGCTTTGCGCAGGAGGTTTAGATTGGATGATGTCCAGGAGTCCTTTCCAACCTCAGCTATTGAGTGATTCTGTGAGATGGAAGTGAAGATTAGTCTTTACTCACATGAACCCTGGGAAATCTAAATGGTATATGCTGACAAGCATGAGGAAAAGAATCAGGATTTCACAAGAAATGGACACTTTTAAATTAAAAATAACTTACCTTGGCTTTTCTGAACTACTAAGAATTAAATAAATGAATGATCTTGAACTTACTTGAATCACCTTAATTAAAAGCTGTTTGACTTTTTATAGGTTTTACTCTATTTTGTACTTGTCACAGTTTAATAAATCAAAAAGGCAGATGAAATGAACAATACAAATCAACAGAGTAATTACTGAAGTCAGTCATAATTTTGGCAAAATATGGAATGCTTTTTTTATCTTAAATTTAATTCAAACTTGACAATAAAAAATGACAGAAGCTCAGTCTGAAATTGTAGAGCATGTGAATAAAAGGTTTTGTACCTCTTAAACAGTCTCTGGGTAATAACCTGATTATCTCAGTTTATTTGCACTGTGAATGTTCACACTGCAGAAATAATTCAGGTATGGCACTCTGTTGTTTCACGGGGCCAGGGATCATGCAAATAGGTCTTCCAAAACTCCAGCCATCACTGAATGCCTCTAGATCAGTAAGTAGCCACCAACAAGTTGGACTTGTTACCTGCATGTATCTTGAGCTGGTAGTTTATACATTTTTATCAACAATTATTGTCAGCCCACAGTGGCATAAAACAACAGTCTCCAAATGATTAGAGATGTTAGCAAAAGCTAACAGTAAGAACAGACACTTTATCTTTATGAGTGTCGTGGCTATATAATCTTTGGAATGGCATAACGATTTTACATCAGGCAGTAGTAATTTGAGGGTGTATGACCTTTTTTGTTCCAGGAAAGTGCTCATGCAATCCCCAATCAAGGCAAGGGAAAGAGACGAAATAGCAATAAAGGCTGTTACCCAAAATGGTGTCTAGTAAATGATAACTTGATCTTGCCATCTGCATAGCCAAAGTCAGATAACTGAGCATTGCATATGTCTTAACATAGGCAGATTGTAAGGAGACTAGAATGACTAGATACAAGATGTAAACAAGAGTTTTCTTTACATTCGAGACTTCCATATTTACTCAAATCAGTTGAGTAAGAGTCTGGGAGTATGGAAAACAGAAAAGATAGGCTAGAATATTCAGTTTCTCACTTCATTCTGATGGTTTTCTCTGATACTGTTTTAGACTACAACTGTTATATTCATAGCCTTAGATAACACAAAAGAATTAAGAATATTTCTGAAAATATTTCCAAAGATTACCTCATTTTCTCCATAAATCAAGAAGTTTTTTCAAAAAACCTGAGCTGATCCATTGTCATGAGAACTAAGTCCAAACATAAAGGAGGAAGAAAAAATGTTTCACGAAGTCAGGAATCTTCTTCATATAGCCATCTTTTTCTGCAATCTTTCATGATACCTGACACCTTAGTAGGGAAAAGAACACTGATAAAAACATCCACTGGATACATCTGATTTCAGCAAACCACTCCTCAGGGAGTAAAAGCCTGTTAAAATTTTAAACTTGGAGAAGCAGCAAGAGAGCTAGCAGGACCAAAGATGGTAAACTGCGTTACTAAATCAAGAGACCTAATCTCAGATTAAATGAGAGTATTGGGCAAGGTTGTTTGACTCATTACTGAGGGTCTCTGGTCAGAGAAGAAGCAAAAGTGGTCATATCTGGCCTTCAAAATGCAGGACATGGAATGAATTTTATACATTGCAATACTTTCAAGATCAAACTGACTATTTGGTCTTCAGTCATTTATCCTAAATAATCATAATTCAAATCTGTCAAAAATCAAACCCATTAAAACTGTTGGGGAAATGTTTATGGAACACAGTTAGTACTGACTTTCTCCTCCCCTTCCCCATCATAAAAAAAGGCTGGAAATAAAGGAGGAATAAAAGCATCAATACATTATTTTTAGAGAAGTATTTCTATTTCTGTTCCTTCTTTAAATTTATGTTCCTTTCTAAATTCATGAAGTGAAATATTTGTTCTAATTTTCTTTTTCTTTAACAAACTTCAAAATCTACCAGTCTTTGATTACATTTATCAGACACTTAATGCTTGATCCTGCTGTAACACATATCACTAGTTGAGGTGAAATCTTTGTGCAAGTGATTTCAATGAAGTGCAGTTGTATTCAGAACTTTCAGATACCTCATGTAGCCAGTGTAATCTGCGTCTAGCATTCCCATGCAGATTTCTTTGTTCCATTTTGTTCTTGTCCTGGTTTTGTCAGGATGAAAAGTTCCAAGGTTATGGTTAAACACCATAGACACAAAAACTTGTGTGCAATTGTCAACTACTTATGGCAGCTACTCAAAATGTAAAGAAGTACAGCACCGGTAAATAAAACATGTAGAAAAGATCTTGCCCGCTTCATTCTAGCTCTGTGTCATAATTTGTAATTTTGTGAAATAACCATAAGCAACAGAACTGGTAATGCACTTTCCTTTCTTCAGAATGCAGCACTATACTCCCACTAGATCTGGAAACTTCCTTTTAAATAATGAGCAATTTCTTGCTGGAAACCAAGCAGTGACCTTTTATTTATTTGACAGATGAGTTTATAAATGCAATTTAGTCTTGGGAGACATGACATTGACAAGCTCTCTGGAATCTAAGCTGGACAAAATTTCACTAAATTGAATGTTTTTTTTACCTATAAACATGAAAGTCACAGAAAGGTTGAACTCTGCAGAAACCCACACCACCTCAATATTTTTTTTAATGACTAGCAGCATTTTCCTTATATACATAAACCCTCTAATTATAGACTTTGGGATCATATTAAGCTTTTATGTTATTTCATCATTTTCACATTGTTGTTTGAAATGAGTACAAGTTCTGTTGAGGTAAAAACACAATGAAGCACACAAGCTATAAAACTGAAAGCTTTTAAAAAGCTGCATATGAAAATTCCTTTTAACTTAATTTTCCTATTCAGAACTGAAGTGTATTAGAAAAAACCCGAACTAACAAGGACCTAATTCTGCTTGACTTGATTGCTTTTCAGTTAGTTCCACTGTGTGAAGTTTCACATTTCAAGATCCTTCTGTCTTGCACTGACATAAATGAATAATTACAAAAGACAGTTGAAAATCAGACATAGAAAGGGCTTGGAGGAGCAGTTGGTTGTGATGTAGTTCTTCAGGCTGAGAAATGCAAATCCTTGCTGTAAAGTGGAAAAATAAAAAAGAACATTGTATGTGTACCAATGAAATGAATATGTATACCTTAATGTGTGTGTGTGTATAAACAATATAAATACATTTGTGAAACCATGGCATGTCAAAGTTTAGTTACAGGTCACTAACACAGGTTCAAGATGCACCTGGATTTCTGTCATTGCAATCTTCTTTTTTTTTTTGCATTGCAATCTCCTTTTTTTACATTACGAAGAAAAGAAGTTTTTAAACTTTTCCTCAAAGAGACAGCGCGCATTGTCTCATTTGTTCTTAACTGTGATTTTATTACCCATGTGATGTTTTCGAAGGGGCATTTTTCTAGTAAACCTGACCAAGAGACTGAGATGAAATAATATTTTTATGCTACATGTGAAATTGATTTAGTGATTTTCTTCCCTTTCTGTTATAGCCTGGTAATTGCAGTTCATATGTTGCTGGAATAAATACTGCAGTTTAAAAACTGCTGAGATCTAAAATTCTTTCTGATATTAACAAACGTCTTAGTAAATATTTATGTTTTATACTACCTTAGTTAATAAAGGTGTTAAATATGTATATAAAATGACAACCAAAAACCCCACCTTTCTTCTGAGATTGCTCTGTTTATGATCTCTTGCCACCTTTCCTGAAGAAGTTATACTACATATAACAAAGACCAAGGTTTATGGTAGGTACAGATAAAATGAAATATATTTTGTTGTCTTAGGCAGGAATTAAGACCCTAAATATATATGCAGGAGTAATCAACATTACCGATTGTCTTTTATAAACAACTGAAAATGTCTGGCCTTACTGTTCTTCCGGTCTCAAAGGACCATCAGTGTTCTCGACCATGACTGAATTTCTTTATAGATCTCTACACTGCCTCTGTAGATATAGCCATAGTATCTGAATTGTAGAAAAATGTGCTGGCTTACTTTTCAACTCCATTGGTTCCTAACCTTTCATGAGTGCTTAATTCCTCACACAGAAGGAAACAGTCACGCTGTAGAAGCCTGTGGACCATGAAGGGTAATTGGATAAGATCTTTTGAAAGATTTACAAGCCTGCCAAGGATTGTGCCAGCTTTAAAACTGACTGATTCAGTGTGAAAAGATCTGAACAATTCTGACCTAAAGGTTTAAAGAGAGACCTTTTCTGTGAGAGTATAATTTAGAGCCTGTAATAAAAGTGTATTGAAAAACACCACAAGGAAGAAAACAGCCATAAATTCTAGAGCTTAATATTACATTACAGGACACTTTTTGGTGACATATCCTCTTGTCTTGCAACATACCTCTGTTGCCTCAAACTGGTTTTAATTGTTTCTTTTAAGGGTTACAATGGTAGCTCATCCATAAAAGGGTAATAAGAAAGCCATTTGTTTAATACAACTGAGAATGTTGAGTTGCTTTCTCTCTCCCTATACATAAACATGTCTGAAGTAAGACCAGGTCCTTGTACAGTGCATAAGTAAGAAATAAGGGGAAGAATCACAAAGAAATCAGGCAATTTATGTGCAAAAGGTAGGGTCTCAAAATTCCAGTGTAACATCTGTACCACCTTGAATACCCAACATGCACCCAGAGATTAAATTCTCTGTGCTACTTCATTTCTATTGCTGTGCAGTTCACTATGGACCGGTGCAGTGCCTAAAGTACTACGGAATACAGAAAGAGGACGCTTTCTCCACTCTTCTCACCTACAAGGCCCAGATGAGTCAGCCCACCTCTCAGATAAATGTGAAGTGAGGCCGCTTCCTCCTCCCTTGTGACTTCACAGTCACAGTGGTAGGGCACTAACAAATGATGCAAGAATTTAACTCAAAATCCTTAGGTAGCACCTAAGCATTAATCCCCGCAATGAGACTATTTTGATTTTCTTTGATTACAAAAACTTTACATATAAAATAACTTTAAAACCTTTGCAACCAAGCTGTATTACATCCAATGAGAAATACAATATAAATTTTATCTGGAATTTCTTGGACGTCTGATTGCATAAACTATTATAAGCATATGCTTCAACAGTATAAAGACCTCTGCATTTCCACCAGTTCTTCATGCAATATTTAGATAGTTTAAAAATCAAATAACAGAGTTGCCATTGGTTTTAAAGAAGGGGACTTATTGTCTGTTTGCTTTGAGATCTGTGATTAAGTCACTCCTGAGCAAATTGTATGTACAGGGGCAGTGTCTCATCTGAGAGCCATGTGCACTGCTTTGCACTGCTCAGACACAAAATACCATTGCTTTCACTGAAGTCCTAGCACTTCTACAGTATTTATTGCTGACCTTCTGATAGTATTTCCTGCTTACCCCATTTCTTCTGATTGTAGGCCTTTCAGGGTTGTTATTCTTGTGTTCTAACTTTCTGGTGTGTGCCCATGAGTAGAGATTTTTGCAGGCATATGACATGAATATAGCAATGAGTAATAACTTCATGCAGGCTCACAGTTACTGAATTTCAAATAAGATCTGCCTTCAGGCTCCTGTTTGAATTGCACTGGTGTGAGTAACATGCCTCTAGGACAGGCAACAACAATCTCCATGTGGATACTGGCAGGGAGTGTATCCAGAGATAATCACAGCATGGACCTGCAGCACTGGCTGAAGAACTAATCATGTGAGGGAAAGATCAAAGTGCAACTATGAGGTACAGGGGAAATCTCTGAGGCATTTCCAAATGGGGGGAAAAAAGCATCAAAGGCTTCACCAGAACAGTTAGAGAAGCACTGGGAGAGACCCAGTGAATCTGCTTGAAGAGGCTAGACTGAATTAATTTATTTGCAGACTTAGACTTTGAGATAGGGGTTGTGAATTTCATAGAGTAGCTAATTTGGTGGTTTTTTTTTTCCTGATGAAATTGAGAAAGGTAGACTTCATCCTGACCAAATGTACACTGGTGTATACTTTAATTCCATTAAAAGCAGTACAGTTCCGAGGGGTCAAAATTCAGGAAAGCAGGTTGGAATCTGACCACAAGGCTAAAAAGTAGGAGTTTATTGTTTTCCTGAAATAAATATAGTTTCAATCTATGTTTCTACCTATCAATTCCCAGGCATAATTTTCTAAACCACCTGAAGCTACGTAAATACTAAGGGAATTAGGATTAGCTCCATAACAGATCAGATCTCCTCCCTGTTTTCACACTCTGGCAAAATTTAGACAAAATGGCACATGGTAAAGATGACAGCTGAGCATAATTTATTTGATGTTTCATTTTCTGTGGATAAGCCTTCAGAGTGAAAGATTACCAGAGTCAAATCTGAGAAACACTGTCATGGAAATAATTAGAGTTTGACATTTTGCAGGTACTCTGTGACATGATGACTGCTGCTTTAGGAATGTTCCAAAGTGCAATTAAATTGCATCTCTTACCAACAGACCATAAATCATTATCCGTAGTTCAGTAGGATATCTTCAGACCATACATTTTAGAGGAATTATTGTAGTTTATCATATTTTGTACCTTTAGGGAGCCTTAATCTTTAAATAATTGCAGTAATAATTGGGAGGAGACATACGTTAGATGCGCTTAATGAATCAGGTTATTGACACTCTAAATCAAAGGAATTCTATTGCATTGTTTTCAGGATGTTTAGGCTTATTTGTGGTGGCAAAAATACATTCTATAGAATATTATGCAAGATAGTCTTTATTTATTATCTTTGCTTTCTTAAACATTTTAAAGTAAGTAAACTATGTATTACAACATAAAAGCTAAAAATTTTACACTCCATGAATTACAGAAGTATATTAATGTCATGCAAGCATGGATCTCCTCTTCCAGATGGAAGATTTCCTCACTAAACACTATTTACCCTTATCTAGCTATATTATTTTTGCACTGTTATGGTGTGTTCTACCCCATTTTAAAAAATCTAGAGAAAATTTACCTTCTCTGAAAGTGAAACCTGGGATACAAACCTCAGCTAATCAGTGCCTTTTAAAAATTATTCTGAATGTTAGCATTCAACCTGACACAATTCTCTATGGAGTTTTGTAGGTAGTGGGCAGCCCCAGTGAGAATATAATAAGGAGTCCCAAGGCTGCGCTAAAAACAAGCAGGGCAGGTGGAGCAGTGCAGAAGACAGCAGTCAGTTGTTGGCAACCAATTTCTCTTCAGCCTCACTGTTGTGCATAATGGAGAGGGGAGTAGAAAAGTCTGAGAGTCATGCCTGCTATGGTGACAACTGTGGTAGGCTGACCTTGGCTAAGGGCCACACTCCCACCCAGCCACTTGGTCACTCACTCTCTTCAGTGGGCAGGGGGAGAAAATAGGACAAGAAAGCTCATGGGTCAAGATTAAGGCAGGGAGATCATTTGCCAGTTACTGTTGTGGGCAAAACAGACACCGCTTGGGAAAAATAATTTAATTTCTTGCCAGTTGGAATAGATTTGGGTAGTGAGAAGCAAAGACAAGCATTAAAACAATTTTCCTCCCCCGCTTCTTCCCAAGCTCAACTTCATTCCCAGCTTCTCCACCTCCTTCACAGTGGAACGGGGGTTGGAAAATGGGGGTCACTGTGCTTCTCCTTTCTCATCACACTTTTCCTCTGTTCCTGCATTGGCTATTCTCATAAGCTGCAGCCTCCTTCAGGGAACATGCACCTGCTGCAACATGGGGTCCTCAACAGGCTGCAGAGAAACACCTGCTCCAGCGTGGGCCCTCCTGGGATGCAGGGGAGTTTCTGCTCTACTGCCTTGAGCACCTCCTCCTCCTCCTTCTTCTGTGCTCCTCCTTTGCTGACCTTGGTGTTCCCCTGCTGGTTTTCACTCTTTTTTTTTTTTTTTCTCCCTTCTCCTCTGCATTTGCACCATTTTTGCCCTTTCTTAAATATGTAGCTGGAAATAAAATACAATGGAGAGGAAAGACTCTAGGGGGTTTCTGAAGTGTGTGGAAGATAACTTCCTGACATAGCTGGTGAGTGAGCCAACTAGGGAAGGCACCCCACTGGACCTGTTGTTCATGAACAGAGAAGGACTTTTGGGTGATGTGATGACCGGAGGCCGTCTTGGGCATAGCGATCATGAAAAGATAGTTTTTGATTCTTGGCGAAGTAGGGAGGGGGGTGAGCAGAGCTGCCACCTTGGACTTCCAGAGGGCAAACTTTGACCTGTTTAGGAGACTGGTTGAGTCCCCTGGGAGTCAGTCCTGAAGGTCAAAGGAGTCCAGGAAGGCTGGAAACTCTTCAAGGAGGAAGTCTTAAAGGTGTAAGAGCAGGCCGTCCCCATGTGCTGAAAGATAAGCCAGCGGGGAAGAAGACTGGCCTGGCTGAACAGAGAGCTTGGCTGCGACTCAGAAAAAAAAAGTGTTTATGACCTTTAGAAGATGGGGCAGGCAAGTCAGGGGGACTACAAGGATGTTGTGAGGTTATGCAGGGGAAAATTAGAAGGGCCAAAGCCCACCTAGAGAGTAATCTGGCTACTGCCGTAAAAGTCAATAAAAAATACATCTATAAATGCATTAACAGGAAAAGGAGGGCTAAGGAGAATCTCCAATCTTTATTAGATGTGGGAGGAAACACAGTGACAAAGGATGAGGAAAAGGCTGAGGTACTTAATGCCTTCTTTGCCTCAGTCTTTAATAGTAAGACCAGACATTCTCTGGGTACCCAGCCCCCTGAGCTGGAAGACAGGGATGGGGAGAAGAATGAAGCCCCCATAAACCTAAGGGAAATGGTTAGCGACCTTCTACACCACCTAGACACATGCAAGTCTATGGGGTCGGATGAGATCCACCTGAGAGTACTAAAGTGATGGAAGTGCTCACCAAGCCTCTTTCCTTAATTTATCAGCAATCCTAGCTAAGTGGGGAGGTCCCAGTTGACTGGAGATTAGCAAATGTGGCACCCATCTACAAGAAGGACCAGAAAGAAGATCTGAGGAACTACAGGCCTGTCAGTGTGACCTTGGTGTCAGGAAAGGTTCTGGAGCAGATCATCTTGAGTGCCATCATGCAGCATGTACAGGACAACCAGGTGATCAGGCCCAGTCAGCATGGGTTTAGGAAAGGCAGGTCCTGTTTAACTAACCTGAACACCCTCTACAACAAGGTGACCCACTTAATAGATGAGGGCAAGCCTGTGGATGTTGTGTACCTAGATTTTAGTAAAGCCTTTGACACCATTTCCCACAGCATTCTCCTGGAAAGACTGGCTTCTCTTGGATTAGACAAGTGTACTCTTCATTGGGGTAAAAACTGGCTGGATGGCTGAGCCCATAGAGTTGCAGTGAATGGAGTTAAATCCGGTTGGTGGCTGCTCACTAGTGGTGTTCTGCAGGGCTCAGTGTTGGGGCTGGTTCTGTTTAATATCTTTATTGTTGATCTGGATGAGTGGATAGAGTGCGCCCTCAATAACTTTGCAGATAACACCAAGTTGGGTGGGAGTGTCGATCTGCTGGAGGGTAGGAAGGCTCTGCAGAGGGATCTGGACAGGCTGGATCAATGGGCTGAAGCCAACTGTATGGGGTTCAACAAAACCAGGTGTTGGGTCCTGCACTTGGGCCACAACAACCCCATGCAACGCTACAGGCTCGGGAAGAATGGCTGGAAAGCTGCCCAGCAGAAAAGGACCTGGGGGTGTTGGTTGATATGAGCCAGCAGTGTGCCCAGGTGGCCAAGAAGGCCAGCAGCATCCTGGCTTGTATCAGGAATAGTGTGGCCAGCAGAAGTAGGGAAGTGATCATGCCCCTGTACTTGGCACTGGCGAGGCCGCACCTCGAAAACTGTGTGCAGTTTTAGGCCCCTCAGTACAAGGACAACATTGAGATGCTGGAGTGTGTCCAGAGAAGGGCAACAAAGCTGGTGAAGGGGCTGGAGAGCAGGTCTTCTGAGGAGCAGCTGAGGGAGCTGGGGTTGTTTAGTGTGGAGAAGAGGAGGCTGAGGGGAGACCTTATCGCCCTCTGCAACTACCTGAAAGGAGGCTGTAGTGAGGTGGGTGTTGGTTTCTTCTCCCAAGTTACTAGTGATAGGACCAGAGGAAATGGCCTCAAGTTGTGCCAGGGTAAGTTTAGACTGGATGTTAGGAAATATTACTTCACTGAATGGGTTGTCAGGGATTGGAACAGGTAGTCCAGAGAGGTGGTGAAGTCACCATCCCTGGAGGTATTTAAAAGATGTTTGGATGTGGTGCTTAGGGACATGGTTTGGTGGTGATCTGGCAGTGTTAGGTTTATGGTTAGAATCAATGATCTTAAAGGTCTTTGCCAACCTATACAATTCTGTGTCTGTGTCTATGTTATCACAGAGGCACCACAAGCTTGGCTGTGTCCTGTGATGGGTCTGCTTTGGAGCCAGCTGTGCATGGCATGGATCAGTCCCTGCCATCTTCTCACAAAGGCCAACCCTGCAGCCCCCTGCTGCCAAAACCTGGACGCCAACACATAAAGTAATTACATATGCATTATTTTTTTTCCTTCCACAAAATTATGCACAGGAGGTAGAAATCAGATGATCCTGGCTATAATATTTTAAAATAAAAAACTGTTCAGAGTTTGTTACAGGGATGATCTGGGATTGTTATTAGATTTCTTCTGTAAAGTATTTCTAGTTAAAGTGCATCCATAAGCCTAGACCAATAGGGGTTCCCTGCTGAGCAGAACACACTGGAAGCTGACAGAGAAGGTAGAAAGCTTCAGAAAGGTAGAAAGATTCAGAGAATTAACTTAATTTAGGACTAGACTGTAGAGAGCAGCTTGCTAAGCAAAACTGAGATTGTTAATGTTTTACTCATTTTGAGAATTGCTTTAATAGGCAAAAAGTCACATGTGGATCAATAGAACATGTCAAGTAAATCTTTCTTACTATACCCCTTGGAACCCAGTCAGCTTGCACCCATCACAGACGTACCACACTGTGTGGCTGCAGGGTGCATGGACAGGCCCTTAACTGATCCTTTTCTGTTCTTCCATACCTCCAACACCCTGGTCTGTTTCTCATCTTCTCCCTGTGGCAACATTTGATCAGGCAGGCATTTGACATATGCTAATAATCCCAGATGATACAAAATAATTTGAAAAATGTAGGAATCTCCAGATCGAGATGGGGGAACTGGTCATTTTCTAGGAGCACCAGGAACTTGTTTGTGTTTTGGTTAAAATAGCAAAGCCAGTTAAACCTTGATGGTTTGGTGTTTCTGGGTAGTCACTTCTGTGGTCCAGCTGTTATAAACTGCCTGAGAAGACCAGGTGCTGATATATCTAGATGAGCTACCCCTTCTCTAAGTCCTCTAAAGGCAGTGTGGAAATGTCTGGAAACTTTGTCATATAAAATACCGAGTTGTTCAGATGAAGCAGAAAGAAGCACCCTAGGAAATTATTAGAATAGAGGCATTTAAATGCTTTGGTATCACTCTAATCATACTTCCTAGACTGCTTTTAGGACTTCCATGTTTGTACTTAAAATTTTAAGCTTGTAGCCACTAAATTATTTTTTTGTTTTAGCAACTGTTTCTGACATTGTAGATGTTACTCCATTCCCTAGTTTTGTCAAAGAATATAGAATATTCACCCACAGTCACATGTGTGCAATTACAGATCTAAATTTTGATGACTCTCATCACAAAAAAAAAAAAAAAAATCCACAGGGACCCCTGTATTTTGCCATTTCCCAAAGATTGGTCTTTTTCTTTTCCATTTCCAGCGGACAATATTAACTGAAGAATGTGCTTATTAAATACTCTCTCTCTCGGGTTATGACTTTCTTAGTAATCATCAATGTTATACAAAAGCATAGAACAGGAATTATAGTCATGATTGGGGAATGTTTTTAAAATGTAAATTAGTCTTCCTGTATATTTAAAAATGTGAAAATTGCAGTATAGCCTCCTGTTCCCGCACAGCCTTTAGCTATAGCACATTTAAATAGAAGTTTCTTTTCTAATTTTATTACTTTTAACTATTAGTTAGCTAGTGAGTTTCAGACACTTCTAAGATATTTGCATCTGTTTTTTTCATAGTTTTGACATATTTGGGCCTGTTATTTTTCCCTCATGACTTGCAGAATTCTTCTGTCTTAGCAAAAGTAAGTCTGCTACTGTGAGATTGTATTACCTCTGCAGAAATACAGACTGCTCCCAAGATTCACGGACTTTGCCTCATTCACTGTTTCACAATTATCCAAGTTTCACAAGTAGGATTTCTATGTATTCAACCAGGTTTTTATTTCTTTCTTACATGTGGCTCCTGGTTATATACCCTTCTTCCAGTTAAATCATTAGAACTTCCTATAAGTACTGATCTATTTCAGTAATTTTCTAATTGTGATATTTCTTATATTTGCAGTTGATGAGAGAAGATGCATTAGAATTATTCTTCTCATCTAATGTTCATTAAAATATTCCCTAGGTAGCCAAAAACGTAGTTAAAATTAGACAATGAAGATACAGCCTTTTAGGACATCCTTGTTATTCTGCAGAGTGAAATGTGACATAGTATATAAGGGGCAACTATAAGGCAGATGCCAGTTTAGTGAGAGTGCAGGATTATTCTGAGATGACCAAAAACCTGAAATCAGCAACACTGACATCAAAGAGGCAGAATATATAAAGTTACTGCTAATATAGTCTTCTGGACCTGAGCTGACCCACCTCCTGTCTGTTTGGAAACTGGGAGAATGACTGCAGGTCTGCTCAGAGCTCAGGCAGCACTGCCTTACACACAGCATGTGCAGTGCTGTCTGTGGACAGGTTGTCTCCTACCACAGTGGATATAGTTGTGGATATACCAATGATGTTATGATGTGACTGTTCCCTGGCTCTCTGCTCCCTCGAGTCTGTAAAACAACAGCTCTTCAAGATACACTAGGGACTTTTTGCTATTTCGGCTTTCTGATGAACGTGTCTGGAAATATCTTGCACTTGTACAGGACTTGACTCATGACAGCTGAGAGTATTGTTCTTACCCAAGGAAAGGCAAGTTGTGATCAAAAAATATTCTGACCTCTGCACCATGCATGATATCTTAAATGTATCCTGATAAGAAGAATCCTAGGAACAATAGATGTTAAGCCCAGCTAACCTGACCCCTTGCACAGGGAAGGTCATAAGATTTAATTCTGCGACTCCTTCAAAAACCATAAAATTATGTTGGTGCTGAACTCCTATGTGAAAGATCAAACCTTTTGAATTTACTGTCACACTTAAGCATTTTCCAGCTGAAGTTAACACTACTGACAGGGAAGGATGGGATGTGAACTCAGACCAATGGGTGCCATAGGGCTGGGATAAGAGTGGGGACCGACTTCACTGCAGCACACACAAATTGAAGAGTAGCAAACCAGAAGGCTGTTGTGCTGGCAACCCATTTTGCCTTGTTTCTTTGGCTTCTACCTAGCACTCATTATATGGCATTTAAGAATTTTTGACTGCTGTCTTGAGCAGGTCAGTAGCTTTGATGTGAACTAGTATTCTCAAATACTTTATTTTATAAAATTAAAAGGCTTACATCTTCTTTTTAATTTGTAGCATATCAATCTGGTTGCCCCATCATGTACTAAATCAATGGATTCTGAACCAGTATAAAAGCATGAATACATAGAGTACCTGCATTTCTTAAGTATAAAAAAAGTCCAGGTTTATTTAATAGGCAGTCCATTTCTGAGTACAGGCCAAGAGTGAGCAGGAATAAAATATGAAGCCATTTAACCATGTCGGGAAAAGGCATGAATGAGAATTAAACTAGCTGATAGTTAAAGGGACTTTGAATCTGCTAAGGTTTTGCACTATCCACTTTCAAGACCTTAAAATTAAAACTGTACAGAGTATCAATCAAGTTTTGAATTAATCTTTTCTCAAAACAAGTTTTCTGTCATTGAACACATTTGATAAATTTCTTTTTCATTGGTGGAACATTAAATGAACAAGGGCATACATGAACTGCCTTTTAATTGTGCCTATTTAATTAAGATTTTAATCCTAATGTTATATATTAATAATACAGGACATTTATCTGCTGCTATTGCAAACTTGACTATATTCTTAACTGTCTCAATCAACATAATTTCAGGAAATTGGAAAGGAATAACAAGCCAATTAAAACATCCATTGCTCCTATTATACTGCTGAATGACAAATCTGCTGGCCTGGAGGTCAAATTTCTTTTTGTGAAAACTTTCTATAGAAATCCTTTCTTACTGGCTTCTCTTTAGTTATCTCTAAATCCAAGGGGTTCGGTACTTCTCGTTACACTTCCGCAACTGTGTCCAGTAAATACTTAAACATCTGATGCTATTGAAATATAAAATTAATAAAGTAACTGAGCTATTTATGACTTTGTTACTGATAATAGTTTGGGAGGGTTTTAGGACTGCTTCAATGTTATTGCAATCCTTCTGCCATATTAACATAACTATGCAGATACTTACACATCCTTTTTAATCCCCCTTCAGAATTCTTTCAATTTTGAATTGTTAACATGAAAGTGAAAGCTATAATCAGAATTTTCTTAGATTTCCTGTGAAGAAAAAAACAATGCAAGACTTGTTCAATTTACATGCATCTCTTAAAATAAAGTTAGAAAAAACTATCAAGCAGAAGGATTAAGCAAAATGGCATTTGTAGCTATACTACTATAAATTTGGACTATTTTTGTGCCTTTGAAAGAAAACAAATTCTTTATATCTCTTTGAAATCACTGAAGAAGATTTTTAAAAATATATTTTTCCTTTATAGTTTACTTACTGGAGACATCTACTACACATATATTATATTGCATAATAGGATTATCAGTTTGAGCTCTCTTCTTTCAGAGTTTGGCATCACACAGAAAAACTAAATTATTCTTTGTAGAAAGCCTAAACCTCCTCAGGAAAGCAAGTTTTAATATCCAATTATCATTCTGATGTGAGTCATAACTACAGTACTTCACAGGAAAAAAATATTTTATGGTAACTCTTATGAATCCTCTCTTGTGTTCTGCAAGGGGGTTCTCTCTTTCTGTCCTACTATTGCAACTACCTTGTTCTTTCTTCTAGTCCCCAATATTTATTTCTCTTCAGAACACATACAATCTGAAATCAGGAGTAGATTTTTTTTTCTGTTGCTGTTACTATATTTCTCCTTGTTATCTCTTCGAATATTTGGCTCTTTGCTTAGCTATACATAGTCATCTACATCCTTTTTTAGATCTAAATATATGCTCATCTGAAAAGTGAAGATAGGAGCCCGAATTTGATATAGGCATTGTGATGCTTTAGTTTTAGAAATTTCTACATATCTTATAATACTATGGAAAGATACAAAGAGGCTCAGATCAAGAAGCAGTATAGTGTCATTGCTGCAGTAGTTAGTGCAGGCTAACCAACCTTGTGAAACATAATGCGTGAATCCAAATCGGGGAAAAAATACCTTTATTAATTCAAGTACTCAGCGTAGTTAGGCATAGCAGTGCATTGATTTGCTGCAAGCAGTTTTCTGCCATCTCCGAGATACACATGTCTGTGAGCATGCCTGGGGAAAGTCATATTCTGAGGATGAGTTTAGCAGAGGTCATTATACTGAGAAAGAGGGCATACAAGTTAATAAAGAGAAAATATTAAAGAGGATGATAGGTCCCTTTTGCTTTTCCTCAATGAAGGAGCACAACAGGATTTAAGATAGTCAGTTTTAAAAATCAGAAAATTGTTTTTCACCTTTATTTTGACTGGTTCTTGAGTCCCAACTCCACCCTTCCAAAACTGCTCCCTATTTGTCAAGCTATGGGGGTGTTTTGAGGCAGCTTGTTCTTAGTGCACCTCCTTGGATAAATTTATTCCACTTCATACAAAATATGTATTATCTGGGGGACAGGATTTAAACCTGGTGTCTCCTGTGTTCCAGCTGAAGCCTGTCAACTCAAGGACAGACTACAAGATTGTAAAATCAGTTTTGTGTTTCTTTTTCTTTTTTTCTTATTGGATGATCCCCCCCCCCAGCTATTTCAGGAAGGAGTTTCTGCCTTAAAATAACCTGTATTTGTGCGCTCAGTATGTTCTACATCTCCTCAGATAGAGCTGGGAATTAAATCTCAATGTTATCACAGGATGACATGGAGCTGGCTGCCTTCCCTAGCTGCATTTAAGAGGAGGCTCAGTGCAACAGGTAGGGTCTCGCTGGCTATGGCCAGTCACTGTTAAGTCAAAAATTGACGCCTGGCCTTACAAGATGGGTGGTGCTGATTGCTCCACGCTAGTGAGGGCTAGCCGCCTATGTTGCAGTTTTATCCTTAAAGGAGTTAGATGGGATGGTACAAAACACGGCCAGGGAGTAAATGAAGGGACAGTTTTGATGCTTAAGAGCCCAGAGCTTGCGCCGGCGTCCTGGCCTTTTTCCACCTAGTAGCACAGATATCTCTGGAGTGCCTCTCTCTTTGTGCCTCCCAGCTGCTTGAGGAAGAGCAGGTAGGACAGTATACAGTTTGTAAATCCCTGTAGGACACAGCTGTGAAATAATCTTGATGGCCATGAACAGGATGTTGCCCAGGGATTTGTGGGCATGTCTGGAAGCAGAGGCTCAGCTGCCAGACTACTTGCTTTGCAGAAGCTGTTTGCACAAGTAATACAAGAACCCTGAGGATACCCGGCAGCTGAGACAGGCTCTTGAGGACCTACTTTTTAGACCTAGGCAAGATCTGACAGATAAATGGCACTTTGGGGGTTTTATGAGCCCCAGATAACATTTCAAGTTACTGAGGTCTGAGGCTAGTAAGCTTTTCAAAGAATCTAAAATGAGATTTAGACCAATACTAAGGAATCCCAAGAAGTGTCAAAATATTTTGAATATATGCTACCTTTGGTTCTTTTTAAAGCATCACCTTAACATGAATTGCTACCAGCAGCGAAGAAATAATTTTTGTGACTCTAGTGTAAAGCACACATTATATTTGTTTGTTCTTTGTAAGAATAAAAACTATAACTGGAAAAAAAATGCTTTTCTGTTTCACACGCAAAGCATTGGTAGTCTGAAACTGAACTGAGTGCAAGGTATCCATTTGAGTCTAATTACCCAACCAGGTTGAGCACGGCCAGTCCAACAAAACCACAGCTGTAGTTTTTAATTGCCTTAAATGAGCTCCTAAATAACTACGTGGAGTTAAACCACAGCACAGAGAACACAATATAAGTACATAGAAACTCTGAACACCCAGGGCTCTAGAGTGCTCAATTAAACTTTCCTTGATTATTCAATAGAACAGAAGTGTGCAAATTAAAGGCTTTCATGCTACAGCAAGCTACAGCCTCATTCTCAGGTTTCAATATTGCAATGGAACTTAATTAAGATATTCCCCATACAAAGAATAACCCTGGAGGTAAGTTTTGTTCCAAATACCTCATATAGGCATTTCTCCTGCTGTTAAGTGAATGGCTCTTGGTGAATCAAAATAAATATTGTTCTGGCGTAGACTCACTTTTATTGTGTACACTGTGAGAAAGTAACAGTATGAAATCATTAAAACATTTAACCCACCATGCTGAAATACAGTTGCTGAAAAGACTTGTTCTCATTGCATTCAGACTATAAAGTGTCTTAAAAACAGTTTGGGGAGGACTCACACTAATTCCTGATTCTGTGGTAGACACTCAGTTTGAATAGGAATAAATTATATTTCCTCAGGTATGGATAAAGTCAACCGTAAAATTTTTGCCCCACTTAGGTCACTGGTACAAAACCAGAAAAATCAATATTCAGCAGAAAGAACAGCTCCATATCAGGATACTTGTTGGTTCATGTGGTGTCATGAAATCTGTTTTTATTAATAACTGCAAAGTGCACTGGAGTCACTGCATGAAAGGCCTTTTAGATTCAATGTGTTATTAATTATATGAACAGAATGCCAAACACATTGGACATGGCCATGTATATATACTGTTTTTGTCATTTAGATTTCGTTTAGAACCACTGCAATATATTATTTTCTCTTTTTAGATTACACTATTAAGATAGAAGTCTTAGACAATACAATTACTTAATCTCAGTGCCAAGGTACTTTTCATACCAAAAATCTTTTTATACTATTGGAACAACTTGTGCACTTCTAAATGTTTAAATTATGTCCCAACTTACATTGCTAATTATGATGTAAACAGTATACTGCTGCTTTGCTTTAAACAGTTATTTCTAAATAATTGTCAGTGAAATCTATTATTGAAAGTAAAAAGAACTCTTAATTTTGTTATGTATTTTGTTTGACCATATTCATTTAAGCGGACTGAGAAAGCCATGTCACTTTAAAGCTTTGCCTCAGTCATTAGACAAATTTATCTGCTGCCTTTGATTATTCCCACCTGTCCTCAGCATTTCCCTTGTCTTCCATTATGTTATCACTGTCTTTTATCTCCCATCCAAAAAGTGACAGTAGAAGCTAATGGATTGATACCATTTGGGGACTGAACATCAGTTCAATTTTTTTCAGAATGAAACTTTCAATTTCATTTCAGGAAATGAAAAGATTAAAACAATTCAACATTGACAAAAGAGTTATTCCTTTGACCGATTATTTCCTTTGGTATATAAGCTTAAATCACCCCCAAGGCATCTAAAAGCTAGGCATTGTAAACTCTGATTTTTAGGCACATACGTGCTGTATTAGAGCTAACTAATGACATTGAAGAGAGAAATCTCAGTTTAGGTTAGAATCACTCCAACAGGCTAAGACTAGATATGGATATTTTACTTCTGAACAGTTATGTTTGATAAATTTTGTAGGAAGGTTAGTATTTTTTCCTGAAATTAGTCCATGCATGATAAACTCCAATTGCATAAAAATGAACAAACATATTTAGATATAGTTGTCTGATAATTCTCTTAAATTTGTGAACAACCACACACAAAAAGGTCATGAAATAACTATGTAAATACCTAAGGTAACTTTGAAACGCCTCCTGACTCAAGACTGAAAAAACCAACCTAAAATTTGTCCAGTTGCTATGGTAAGGGATAGGGCATGTTAAGTGAGTTCAGAGAAGAAGCATGCCCACTTCTTCATAGGCTGAGTATAAAGATTAGAACTGGTACAAGGAATAAAATTTATAATGCTAACACTGCTTCACAGTTGTGAAGGCATGAACATATAGTGACCGTGTACCAGTGCGTAGGGGTAGATGGTTGCCAGAGGTTTGGTAGGTAGGGAGCTCTGTCCTGGTTGGGTGTCTACTTTTGGCAACGCCAGCTCAGAGGAGAGTCAATAAACGGTTGTGGTCCCACCTGAAGTGTCTTCTTTGGAGCAACCAATAAAATCAACAGCTGATGTCTGTACTTTCTGTCTTAATGTTTGGGTGTTAGACCATGTTATCACAAAACAGCACAGGAATTTTGTCAGACTGTTCAATCCTGCCAGTATAATTCACACACTTTCTAAAAACACACTGGGCAGAGACACCAAAGGCAGAGGAGAATTAGATTAAGAAAAGAAGAAAAAAAAGATAAATTCCTATAAGATTCAGATAGTTTAGAGGTAAATATTTTATTTTGTGTATATTTTTCATCATTACATTTCACTTATTTTTTGAAGAGGGTTTTGACATAATCTGTGCAATCTATACTTAGGTTATCTACAATATGACTTCTGGATGTAGACATAAATCAGTCTTCCTTTCTACAGAAGTGGGAAGTCTTTAGCTTGCTGTCAGGTTCTTTGGTGGTAGGGTAGTCAATTAAGAGTATAAAAATGCCTTTTCAATCAAGCTGTGTGTACAAAATGGCATTTGCAAGAATAAGAAGCTAGGCCTCAAAAATCTAACCTTATGTCTGTTGTATGTTTAGGTGTATTTAATGTCAGCATTGGTCATTAGAAAACCTCTCTCAAAGTGCCCTGATAAAATGTGAATCATCCTTATGAGTTTAGAGTTATCAAATGCTGGAGTGGCAATATAATTATTCTAAATGTTTCACTAGTGGGAAAATAAATAATGTAAAATACCTGGTCATTAAAATGTCTTCTGGAAAGAGAGACTAATGCTAAATGAGATATTGTATCATTAGGACTTCGTTGGACCAGTAAGAATCAGGGAGGGAAACACATTCATTATGTCAACAGATGATCCTCTAGGAGACTTTTTTTTTTGTTTCCACCACAATATGATAATTTCTTTAGAAATTGTAGTTGAGAAGCATTGTTTAATGTTCAGTCAGTCTAATGAATAACTATGCAATAGCTACCCAACTGATACTTAAGACCAGTGCACAAATGTTCAGAAATTATTTTTATTGTGCAATTTTATAGTATTATGAAGCTGCTAATTAAAGTATTATCTCTAGCTTCCAATTTCTTTTATGAGTTAGCAGTAATGTAATATTTTCAGGAATACAAATGAAAAGCAAGCATACTTTGTTAATATAGAACTAATACAGAAGTAATATTAAGGAACAGCTGTTCTCTTACCATTTTCAGCTGCCCCAGTTACAACAATCATCCTTTTTAATTGCTAAACACCTGTCTTTTATTATATTTGATAGCAATTCTTAATTTAATTTAATTTCCAGTCTCTTTTCTGATTTTTAAAATGTTTTATTTCTCTAATGCCCATTTACATGGTTTATTACCTTAATTCCTTACTTAATCTTCAGAACCCTAAAAATTATTATGAGATTAATTGTGTAGGGAAGTAATGTTTCTCCCGTATAGTCTAAACCAGATACTTGCTCTCCAGTCTTTCTGGAATGAAAAAGGAAAGAAAAAGGTGTCCTCAGAATTAAAAATTTATTCTCACCGATAATCATAGATTACTATGAAGATATAGTCTTGCTCCTCAAAATACTGCCACTGTAGCTTGCCATTGTTGAGCTTGTTGAATGTCTGAGTATTACAAATACAAATAAGAAATAAAACTGAGCTGAGGTGATAATTTCTTTCAATAAAGAGCAATAGTGAAATAGAGCACATAGCATCTTATTCTCACTTGCTCATACCATCTTATTCCCTCTTACCGTCACATGCTGATCATGAAGTGATTTCGGCATTTTGTATCAAAATCCATGACATGGCACACAATTTTGGTATTCCAAATGAGGCTATTTGACAAGACTACTTCTTTACTATACATATTTGCCCTTTGGTATGTGTGTGTGTGTGGGAAGCTCATAAGTTACTTCCCCGTAACAACCAAAATATAGGTCTTCCTTACTCAGATTTGGGATCAGGATCATAGGAAGTGTCATATTTAATTGTACCTGTGGCATATTAATTAATCTGCCACTAAACCTGGCCCATCTCAGATACTTGGTACAGGAAATCTTTCAGTCATCAGATACTGTGTGCCTAAGGGAAAAAGTTTTTCCTCTAACCACATTATTATTATATGCCCTGAAGAATGAAAATTAATACCTAGTTTGTAACTCCTGTTTGTTTCTTTCTTTTTTATTTTTTATGGAGTTTGGTACTGTAACAAGATATTCTCTGTGATGTGTGTATGCATCCATATGTTTATGTATGGAAGAACTCTACAGAAACAGAAGTAACAGGTTTTTCTTTGTATAAGTAACCATACAATGATTAATAGTGAAGATTCACACATCAACAATCTGAACAAAAATACTGTATTCAGACCTAAAATTTCACAAGCTAAAATAAAGTTAAATATTAATAGCTCTGTTTAGCCAAAAGACTGTTGGATGTCCCATTATCATTTTCATGACTGTTGAGATATAAGGCATGCATAACAAAGGCTCATTGGCTACTACTGTGGCATGCTGTTTTCAATGCTGTGTGCCTTTTATCTCCTCAGTGAGGCCTCTGAAATTCATGCAGGTAAACAACCTGCATAATAACATTAGGCATTGGTATAGTTGCTTGCATCAGTAAATCTCAAAGTGTTTTATTAAAGGATGGCTTAACTTTTACATTATACGTGTTAAAGGTAAGCTAAAGGAATGTTAACATTTTGCTCTAAGACAAATGGAAAAACAGGCAGAAGAGTTTCCTCTTCAAGCTGAATCATTTGCAGTCCTTATTGCAATTGCGAGCCTTCCAGTGCCGGCTCTAGGCATAGGCATGGAAAGCACTAGCTTGAGACCAGCAAATTCCTGGGAATGTCCTGGGCAAGCCTGTGCCAGTCTACCTGGACACAAATCTGTGCCACCCCACAATGGACACTGCCGAGCTTCATCCATAGACATACAAGCCATAGATGATACAGGACCCTGCCCCTGGGCCTGCAGCACACAAAGCTGTTCAGGTGCAGCCACAGAATTACAGTGAAGTCAGGAGTTCACCCACTTAAGTTCAATAACATGATCGGTTTCATATCTTAATTATTTTTGCCTCTCATCAGTAAATGCCACTAAGATGATGTCCTTCACACACTATCAGGGAAAAGAAAAATATGGAAAATACTAATTGTTTTCAGGTCTTTTACTGATGTTCTACTTCTCTAAATTTCCAAATGTGTATATGAGTGTTTGTCCCCTTTCTACTACTGGTAATCTGTTTTGAGCTCTACTTTGTCTTCATTACTGCTACCATTTTTGTTCAGTTAAACTTTATTAATCAAGGCAAAACCCATAAGCTGAACTTCATTAATTGAAAGTTCAGTCTCAGTGTTTTTAATAAAAAGCTTCACATCCACTTCTTTAATCATCTTCAGAAGTGGTTAATTCCTTCCAGAGATGCATTTGTTCCTCTTCTGCTGTCTTTCTCTTTAAGATGTTAATGGTAGTTTCATTATTAATAACCAGGAAATTGCAAAGTCTTTAATGTTTTAGTTTTGCAAGGCAAGTTAACTTTTTATCACAGCTAACATTGGCAAATCTTAATCCTAGGCAAATTCACAATGCTGTAGCCCATGGGTGACTCTGAAAATACTTTGATTTGTTTATTTCCCTCTCTTTTTATGGCTTTTACTGGTCACATAGCTGGTAATGAACTGAATGAAAGTTCTCCGTAGATAATGATTGCCAGAGCTGGATTACTTTAACTATTATCTTCATCACTCTGCTTGTCTAAAACAGAAAGTGACAAATTCAGATAGTCAGATGTTTTACTTTTTTAGATATTGCATGGTTATTGCTGGATGGTTCATTGCTTAAGTTTGCCAAGTGCTCACTCCATTGAGTGTACTCATGAACTTGTAAAGAATACTAAATTGGTCTGCTACCATGTACAAGGTCCTGAATAAGTCAGCAACATACTGAGTACTATGTCAGTCATCTTGCCTTGTATGATGTGGGATTTTGTTCTGAAAAATATAATTGATCAGCTTTAGAAACGTCTAAATACATAAGTAGGTGTATTTAATTATCTGAAAGTTTTCAGTTATATTAAATTTTTAAATAATATCTGATCAACCACAGTTCCATTTAATTGAGAACTTGTGGAATTTTGCAAGTGATTCTTTTCTGGAGGAAGAGGAGGGGAAGGGTGAGAGAGGGAAGTAGGAGGAGAGACAAGGAGGAGGTGAGAATAGGGAATAACAAAAAACCCCTCTTGATACATTTTCTCACTCCTACTACAAAGTAATACAGTTTGGCTTTGAAAAAGTATACTTTGAAAAAGTGTACAATGTTAACTGTGATTAATGCTCACCAGTAGGTCTAGCTAACATTTTTGGGAATGAAAAAATGGAGAAATCTAGTGAAAATTGGTGCTGTTGATAAGTGTACCTGTGACTCAGAAGTGTGTTATAATAACAGGTTGGCTTAAGATAATTGAGAAATTAATTTTACCCTCTGCTGTGTTCTAAGTAAAAATGGTTCCAAAAACTTGCTACCTGCTGACTTTTAATATAGTAATTATGTCTGGGTAGGTTTTCTTCTGCTATTAATCTATGCCTTGAAAGGCTGATGCCAGTATGTAAATATGGAATTTTCAAACTGGGGGTCAGATAATTTAACCATTTCACCTGGGGAAAAACTGTGAAAGTTGGTACTTGATTCAGTAGATAGGAAGAATTAGCCAATTCTTACTATTCTGTTTTTACATAACTAGGTATGTTTAGAAGGAAGAGGAAGGTGAATGCTGGTGGCACTGAACAGTCTCTGTTCTGTTATGAAGAAATTATATACATGTTTTTTTTTCTACAAAATGTGTAAATGTGCATTGGTGCAGGGTCTTTAATTTAGCCTGATAGCAAAGCTAAAGGATCGGTATTGATTCTTAAATACATGGCACGAGATTGTAACAATCTCACTGTTAACTTTCCACTGACCGAAAAGCTCCAGGCATGCTGAACGTAATAGGGGAGCTTCACACTGATTAGGTCTCTATCCACCAGATACATTGAGACCACTACTGTGAAGTATTTTATTTTTGTTTTCCAACCAAACACTGTAATATGTTGTGGGCAATGAAAACAGGAGAATGTGTTACATTGTCATACTTTTAAGCATCATCGGGCTTGAAAATATCCTCTTATGTACCTTATAAGATTAGCTTAGCTTAAAATCATTGTCATGATTCTGCTTTAATTAGATTTATAGCGTTTAAAACAGCAAGAAAAAGTATGTCTTAAGGTCAGTAAACAAATGGGATTTTAGTACATTGCAGCTATTCTTGTCATCCAAATGATGTGTACCTAAAAATGACATATACCAAATGACATATAGCTTCTGATCCAGAAATGAAAGTGAGGATCCTGCAACTCTCCACCTCTAACCTATAGCTGGGGAGTAGCCCAGGCTCTGCTCCACTGACAGGTCTGCGATGGTGTACTCAGGTATGCAGGTATCCACTTCAGAGGAGGACAAGCAGTGGGTTTCTCCTTAAGCTGTGAATTAAAACGAAGCCTAGCATTTAATGGACACATCTGGGTTGACCTTGGAACTTGAATCCCACTGCTTTGATCCCCTTTCTTGATATTCTTTTCAATATTAAGAAATACATGATGAGTCTATGCACTGTATTGCAAGAGCAAGTAGTGGTCTGAATTGGAAACAATGAGCCCATTTGTATAATACAAACAAGAGTGTGGAAAGACTGAACTAAACCCCCCTTTTTTTTGCCTAGATCCTTTATATATCTTGAGATCCAATAAAGTCACCTAGAAAATCATAGAAAGATGTTTCTTTGATTACCCAACCTTATTCAGTATTTACCCACTCTTAAAAAGAAATCAAGTGTTCTATTTACACAACAGTAATGTGCTGAAACAAATATATGAAAAGGTGTGGGTATTGTTTTCATATTAATGCCACGAACATTTCCTAAAAGCTCCAAACAGTCTTTCCTCTGTTCTTTGAAAGGCCTTTTAAAGTGCATAACTCACTTTAGAAGTTTTAAATTGAATTGACCCTATAAGGATAATGATAACTTTCACATCTCGCAGAGTGGCCCTCTATCCAAAAATCAGCTCTTTTCAATGCAAGGCACATTATTGTGCCAACTGCTTGTCTGAATTATTCTTTGGAGACTCTGTAAAATGGTTATATTAGAAATGAATAAAATCAAACCCCAGAAACACAATACAAAAGCCCTGAAAGCACTGGTATAATATGAAAAATGGGTTATTAAGTACAGATAAAGACAGTTATTGCTCGATGGAATATAATACAGTAGAAAAGAAATAAAATGATCGTTGACTTATGATTTTTTAAAAAAGTTTCCCTTTATTTTACATTTGAATTATACATTGAGAATAGGAAATGATAGAGTTTGATAAGGAAAAGATTTAATAAATGATTACATATATTATGAATTTGTTTTGAACAAAAGTTGGATGCTTTCTCTGTTCGGTTGCTTTAAATACATCTTATATTACTGTTGTCTGTGAGGAATGCGCTGTATAGGTCCATAGGGACTTCTTTGGTCCTCTGTTTGGGAAACTGTTGCCACATAGAGTTCCTTTGTTATTTTTTTGCTGTCGAACTAGTGTTTTTACATGAATGACTAAGTCAAAGAAAAAACAAGTAGTAGCCAGGGGATGCTGATTACATAACAGGAAAGTTCTTTCTTTGTTCCTACCTGTTTAAAATGAAAATCTCTGCTTTACACACTCTCTTTTAATATTTAATATTTTTCTAACATATTGTTGTTTTTTCCATCTAAAAGTAAGTGATGCGGCACAAAAGGCTTGTCTTGTATTGCCCCAGGGGGCATACAGCAAAAGTGTGTCATAAAAGGAGGCTTCACCATTGTCTTGTTGCTTATGAAGCCATTTGCATGTGTGCAAAGGGGACAGAGTATGCGACTCTTTTGTTATGAGTAGTATAGAGAAATAAATAGGTGCAGCTGCAGCTGCACGATTAATGATAGGGAATTGTGCTTCTACATAGCCACTATTGTATTTTGTAAGTAGAACCTTGTATTTTGTGTTGATTAGTCATATTATCAAGGTTATTCAGCTCTTGGTTTCATAGAGTCATAGAATCATAGAATACCATGTTGGGAGGGACCTCAAGGATCATCTGGTCCGACCTTTCTTGGCAAAAGCACAGCCTAGGCAAGACGGCCCAGCACCTTGTGCAGCTGAGTCTTAAAATTGTCCAGTGTTGGGAAATCCATTGCTTCCCTGGGGAAATTATTCCAATGGCTGATTGGTCTCATTGTGAAAAATTTTCCTCTTGTGTCCAACCAGAATCTCCCCAGAAGTAACTTGTACCCATTACCCCTGTCTTTTCCCTGTGACTCCTTGTAAAAACGGACCTACGTCTTCATAACCACCCTTTAAATACTGGAACATGGTGATAAAGTCTCCCCTATGCCTTCTTTTCTCTCAGCCTTTCCTCATGTGGCAGGCTTCCCAGTCCTTTGATCATCTTGGTGGCCTTTCTCTGGAGCCCTTCCAGCCTGTCCATATCTTTTTTGCATTGCAGGGACCAAAACTGAACACAGTACTCCAGGTGTGGCCTGACAAGTGCTGAGTGGGATAATGACTTCTTTATTTCTGCTGGGGTACCCTTGTTGATGCCATCCAGCATCCTGTTGGCTTTTTTTACCACAGCAGCACACTGTTCACTCATATTGACGTTGTTGTCCATCAGGACACACAGGTTCCCCAGCCAGGTGGATCCTAGCCTGTGCTGCACTCCCGGATTATGTTTTCCCAGGTGCAAGACCCTACATTCGTCTTTGTTTAACTTTGATTATATAACTTGCAAGTAGTTCAGAATCAACTTTAAGGCATCAGCACAACATAGGATCATAGACTTGAAAGAGTTAGAAGTGTAACTATTTAATGAACTAAAGTGCACATTTTATTGCTGTAGATAAGTATTACTTGTTCAATGAAGTTAGTAGCATGAGGAAAATCAATATTTTTCAGATAAGTGTATAATCTTGTACCTTGATATTATATTTAACCTAATAATTAGTTTCCTCTGTGCTTTACAGGTTATTAAAAATGGACAGTAAAACCAGGCAATAGTCTGTTGATAAACCTTCTATATGTCCACAATTAAGCTGTAATTTTTCTATTACCTCTCAGCAGAAATCTTGGAGACCTTGTGATAGTTCTCTGACAACATCAACTCAATGCTCAATAGCAGTCAAAATGCAGTGCAATGTTAGGAATTATTAGACTTATCGGGAAAGAACATCATTGTGCTATGATGCATCCATGCATGATGCACCCATATCTTGACTAATGCATGCAGTTAAAGTCCACAGGATTTAAAAAAGGCACAAGAGCTCCACAGTAGACCCAGGGAAGATAAGACGTATTAGGAAGTATGGACCAAGGTATGGAATATTTTCAGAGAGAAGTAGCTTTGTAGATAAAGTCTCTTTAGTCAAAACAAAATCCAAGGTGTCATGCGATGAAATAATTGCACAATAGATTTTAAAAAAGCAGGATTTTTTTTTCTACGGGGCAAAAATTAAATTGTAGGGATCAGCTGTAACAACATATTCTGGAAGCCAAAATCGTGTGTTAGTCCAAAAAAGAACATTGAACAAATTCAGCTATCAAGCACAGTGGTCTGGATTCAACATCTGGACCTGAAAATCCTAAAACAGAGGATTGATAGAATTTGGAAAGATGTGCTTGTGGAAGTTTTTCATACACCTTCCCATTTAACATCTGCTACTAGCTACTGTTGAGGGGAAGATGATAGGCTAGGTAGATGCAATGACTGCATCTCTACTGTTAAATAAAACATGGTAAGGGAACTTTCTCTGGCCTTGAGGCCAAGTGTTACATCTTGGCTGTAACCAAACTTCACTTGGATCTGGGTCTCGTCTGGGATTCATGCCAGGGATGTTTTGTCCCTAGGACATATTTATCATTTTGTGTGACTTTTGTTGTTTTTGGGTTTGTTGGGTTTTGTTGTCTGTTGTTGGTTTTTGGTGTGGTGTTTTTTTTTTCACTTCACAGTGTTTTAAACAATATGAAGGAAGCCCACTGGGCTGGTATTTTCATCCCATAAATCTGATAATATCTTTTGCAATCTCTGGGATATGGCAAGAGGGCCAGCAGGGACGGCTGAGGCTCTGCAAATCGTGCTGAGATATGGAGTGTGAAGGGAGCCAAACCTGGTGCAGTCTAGTTCAGATTACATATTAGAAATGGCAGACAGCATGTGTTGTCCCCTGTCCCCTGAAATGTGCCCAGCCACTGCCCCAGCAAATGCTACTTGGCATAATCTAAACTCAACCTCTATAGCTAAGAGTTAAGCCGTTCAGGTGACGAGACCGCCACTGCTCAGGCTTCTTGCCTTGAGTGTTTTTATTTAGCAGTATTTCACATGCACAGACAAAATGAAACCTTGCTTTCTCATTGAGGTTGTAACATGGATTCTGTTTGAGTTTCTGGGGAAGGTGACTCAAAAATGGGATGCATTTACTTTTTATCCAAAGAGAAATCTCTGCATAAGTTTTTAAAGTGTGGTCAAGTATGGCTGAACAGTCTGTTATTCAGAAAGGCATGTTTATATTTTGAAATTGTTTCAGGCTAGGGTAAGCTAACCAAAGTGTTCATTTTCCCCAGATTTTTTAAATCCTTGTATGATGATCCCCTTTATTCCTTCATTGTTTCTTCTCTAGAATATATAGGCTTAATTTTTTAAGTCTACTGTCCCAGAAAAAAACTTGAAAATTTATTTGATATACTACCTGCTCTGTTTTCTATGCCTTGGAGATGTAATGTCCTGTACTGACTGGAGTATCTTACAGTTTGTCTATAATAGCATACAAAAACAGGGACTGGGCATAGCTTGTCAGTGATTTTCACTATGCTCTGCATTTCTATTCCCTCGCATTTTCAACAGTTATTTTATCAGTGGAAGAGAGATTTCAATCAACAGTTACAGTTGTGCTTTATGCAGAACTAAGGTTTTACCAGAACAAAGAACTGAGAAGTTTAACAGAGCATTAAGTGAAGCTGGGGACAAAATGAATCATTTGTCTGATCTAGCACAAAAAAATACCTATGTTAGAATAAGGTCAAGAGGCAGTTATAAAAAGGACAAAGTAGAGTAAGATTTTGCGGCTTTCCTGACAATTAGATTAATCTTTTTTTTTGGTTGAGAGCCTTAAAACACATTCCAGATGATGTACCCTTCTGCGAGGACACTGGAGACAGCAATGGCTACATGAAGAAAGGGACTCTCTCCCCTCTAAAGCGAGGCGAGATGGGGATCCTGGCCTCGTGGAGGATACTGGCCTTCACAAGCAAGATATGTTGCTTGTGCCAGTAACAAGTCTTATGACTTGAATGTCTCAAGAGTCAGAAGTTGCCCAGAAGCCAGAGACTTTCCACCCTTGCATTATGAGAAAAGTGAAATGCAAAACAAGAAGATGCTTCAGACTACAGAAATAACACTGGAGGGCAAACCAGAATGCTGCCCCCAGTTTTCACTTGTGCCATGCAGCAGCAACTGGGGCTGAGAGCAGCAAGTGTGTTGGGAATCATAACAAACACACAAAACATGAAGAAAAGATAGGAAACTGGAGAAAGAGGAAAACTGGAAAGAGGCTGTTATTTACAAGGTAGAAAAATGATGGATATATATACAGAAAAAAAAAAATGCAGCAGCTGGAAAAACAAGCAAACAACCCCCCTGATGTTAAAAATTAGTCCAGGAGACTTGGTGTTTTATTTGGGTTTGAATAGCTTAGTTTTCAAGTGTAAATGTTAGAGTGAAGTGCAGTGCACAAAACAGTACCTCTTGCTCCACAACAATGTGTAGTCTCTGTGGCAGCTCCCTTGAAATCCCTCAGCTCGCCCCATGCATTTTTCTTAGAGCACATTAGTTGTCTGCAGGCTCCATCTCAGCTATTTGAATTCAGCAAGGCACTGAAGTACTACTCCAGGCCTTTGGCTGGTGATTCAGGACTACAGCAGGTGTAATTAGGCTCAGACATGCTGGTAGGAAACCCAGGACTGCTCTTAACAGTATCTGTGCGCTATAAATGAAGCCTCTGTTGTTATAGAAGAGTCTGTTTGCAGTTTCCTGCCATTCCCATTGCAGCACAGGACTGTTGTGCAGCAGGGAATCCTTTTAGATAAGGGCAATAAGAATTGACTACTATGGGTCAGCTTGACATGCTTTTGTAGGGCCTGGGTGAGGAGTTTGAACAATAAGATTACAGGTTTTTGAAGCCATGAATAACTAACTTAACTCTTTGATGCTTACAGTGAGGATTTTCTGATACTAAAATAGCACCAAGATAATTCATGTTAACAGTGGGATGATTGGTGTCACAAACCCCACAGCTTATATGTGAACTACTGGACTGTACGAGTATGTATCAGTGGGTGTTGTGCATTGTCTAATGAACTTGCTTAGTATCGAGCCTTTGTCTGAAGAAAGCCCTAGTGCAATGTGTCTGTAGATGTATGTCTAAATTGTAAGTGTCCTAATTTAAATGAGTAACTGTTTCTGGTAAAGTTAAATCTGTCTGATATGCATACAGATATGACTGTGCTCCACGTTAGAGCTAAACTCTCCTTACATGCCACCTTAAGAATACAGCTTGTTGGAAACTTAGTTTTCCTTGTGAAAATTCAATGAAAATGATTTTGCTATCCTTAGAGCAAAACTTCATTTCCAGACTTTTAGAAGAGCTGTAATAGTCCACTTATACTCTGTGGATGCAATATCTACTATACTGATCTTAGGGAGAGCAGAATATTTGCCTTCTTCAAAACCCAAACCAATTCTATAAGAATGCATGATAACCTTGGTGTATTCAGTTGCATAACAGCTTTTTATTCATTTAGGTCCCAGTTTGCTAGGGTACTGAAGGAGATACATCACTTCAGATAGGCTCACATAGTCCCACTGAAATTAAAGAGCATGTGCCCCAAGTTAGATACCTGTTAAAATTCCCTGATGAATCAGAATCTTAGTATATGAGCTGCTTTTGCAGAGACCTGATATTTAATTAACCTTTTTTTATGCCACTGTACAGCTTTAGAGTACTATTGAAATGTGGTCTTTGAATTGTGCAGCCTGAGAAAAGAATTTGATTGCTGTATGGTATGTGCCATGTCAGCAAGAACTCTAACATAGTCTCTTTTCTCAGTACTGGACCAAAACTCCACTATCCTCTGCATACTCAGTGGTGAATGCAGGAGTACTAAATGTGAAATACTGTATGCAAAGAGACATATTTTCTGTGTAGTTAAAAATGCTAGTAATGATTTTACTGCTGGATGTTGTATAGAAAGCAACAGTGCTATGCTTTGCTCTCAGATGAATGTTGTTTTTCTTAATATTATCATAAAAGAGCAATCCTACAGCAGTAGCACCTACTTCTCCTAATAAGTACATTAGCCACTGCTTTTGAAATAGCCTTATTAGAAAGTAATAAACTGGCTAAAATGAAATAAACTTCTAAAAGCTGTAGAAAAAAATAATGCAGTCAGCAAACTACTCAAGATTCTCCCTGCTATCCTATCCCCTTCAGAGAATCCCTGTTAAAAACTGGGAATGTCTGGATGTCTCAGGGAGATTTAACCAACAAAACTATCACTCAACATTAGCACCAAATAAAACTTCTGATCCTCCAGAAGACCTTTAATATAGAATACAACTCTTATAATTTGCAGTCACAGGAATAGACATCATTCTTTAAGCACTCCAACCCTGCCTACCATGCTGTGATTCAATCTGAGTTCAAAATGACCAGCAGAATCCCCAAATCCCAGACTTTTTCATTTGCTATCACTCCATCACTTTCATGATTAAGGTAGTTTGCTAAAATAGTGGCTGAACTGTTCTTACTGTCACAATAGCAGGTAAATTGCAACCTTAACGTGCTGGTTGTAGAGGGGTAATGATGGTATAAACTGTGACCATATTTGTAATCTTTCTCTACAGCAATATCAGGAAGTGAGCCAAACTGGAGCAAAATTCTAGGCAGAGGCTCTTCGATGAAGAAAGCTTTGGAGCACAGGTCAGTTTTAGAGATAATACTGGTTTATTAGGTTTTTTTATTTCTTTACTTTTGGATTTGGGACAAATTCACTTATTGAAGTTGGAATCCTTTAATTAAAAATAAGAAGGACACTACGGACACAAAATCCCCCAAAGCCAGTGTGTTCAGTTTACAGAGCAGTGAGCTGTAAGAGCACTGCTATAGTTTGCCAGTGCTTCAGCTTTTGGCCTTTGCCTACCTAGTCTGTTGAGATGGCGGGTCCTCTGGAGCAGACAGCGTAGGTGGGGTTTATTTACCAAATGCAGACTACTACCTCTGATCTAATCACCCTAGACCCCTTTCTAGGGTGCAGTTCATCTTATCCTAATTTGTAGGTCTAAAATAAGTGGGATGGATTGTGCTCTAGAATGGCCTGTTTGTCCCCCTGGATTATATACAGAGCCTGCAGTGAACAGCTCATGCTGTTGGCATCTCAGTCTAGGTGAGACAAACCCTGTCCTTTGTACAGCAGAGCATAATGCACTCAAGGACCAGTTCTCAGTGCGGGGTGAGGGGTAGAGGGGAAGGCTACACTGTTGTCGTGCTGCATGTAATAGTAATAAATATGATTTCTTTTGTGATACCTAGCCATTGCTGTAGGCTGCATGTAGCTTTTTTCCCATTGCTAATTTGCTCTGTGTGAGCATTTGCACAGTAAAATAAAGTAACAATAAGAATAAGAATAATAATAAAAATACCACCACCATTTTTGTGCAGCATTTTACATCTGTGGCGCTCACCGGCCACGTCTTTGTGGGGGAGTAAAACACACAGGGGTTGCGTCACTGACTTTTAATCAGTAATGCCAAAGAGTAGGCTTTTAGAAATACTAATTCTGAGACAGAAGCATTTACAGAGTATTTGCTGTCAAATGACATAATCTTTCTGTTCATTTTAGTACTAATAGTAACATTCCATGGCATAATTCTTATCTTTAAAGTAGAAACACCTAAAAAAGGTCCCTTCAAGTAAAATAGAATTCTTCAAAGGTTTTAATGCATGTAAAGGGCTATGTATGACTACCTCTCTCTTTAATATGACATTAAGAAGTTGGTTCATTTATGTGGCAGATTTATGGATCTAGTGTGGATTCCATCACCACTAGTCTCCACTTCCATTGAAAGAAGTGTATATGTTGGTGCAGAACTACTGACGTGAGGTTGTATACTTATCAGAAATGTATACAGAGAAGACACCGCTAGTTGTAGGAACTAATTATTTTTCAAAACTTATTAAAATAGCTTTCTCAGTGCTGTCCCTAACAATAAAAGTACAAATTGCTTTTGCTCCGTTTGAATGTCCCTTGCTCATCCTGCCCCCTCTGCTGGCTGATAAGTGCAGGACCACATTTTATACAGCCTTGGCTCCCAGTGGGTGGCATCTGAAGTCCGTATTTTATGGATGAGATTGCTATGAAATTCAGGGGAATTCAGGATAACCTGTCCTATGGTATTTAAAATGCATTTTGTTTTTCCTATGCCATAAATTTTCTCATTTAAAAGCAATGCAGACCTTTTGTGACATAGCTAGGATACTATAGATGATGGATCTAGCAGTCTTTTGAAGACTCACTTTCTATTTGAGAGTCTTCATGTTCTAAAATAAGGGTGTATAATGAGATGGATACTCCCCATAGTGCCATCCTTGCTGGAAAAGGAAATGGTTTTGTAGTATAGGAGTAATTGCAGTAGAAGTGTGTCATCCCTACCGTCCCTGGGGAAGAGAGGATCCTAAAGGAGACGGAGTCACTGACTCAATCACTATTTTGCTCCACAGGAGCAACATGAAGCAGTTTTATTCTTTTGCAGGAGGGAAACCATGATTCATGTGTGTGTCTTTGTTTTGCTTGGGATAATCCATTTAATCTGAATGATAAAATATACACAGGGATTCTAGGTGAGAAAGTAGCTGTGTGGCTTGTTTTATGAATAGATGTGGAAAATAGAGTAAAGCATCCAGCTTTTTACTTTCTTTTTTTTATAGCCTCATAGTACAACATAAGGTGAATGGTTCTGCTACATTGCCCGTGTAACTAGGAGCAAGAATGTCTCACTGATGAAGGATTAGAGAAAAGAGAGTGGAGGGAATTAGTCCATTCTTTGTGATTGCAACAATGGACATTTTTATTTTCAAAGGATCTGTGTCTTTGTTGCATTCTCTAGTGGTAACCCTGAGACCTGGTAATTTATTAGCAAAAGAGTCCTTTTATAACATAGTTCTGTCTTTGTGAGGCCGTGACACTCAGCGGGTTGATCTATTTCTTGTGGTTTCCTCTGTTGTAGATTAACTTAAGTGACACGTTAAAACCACAAGTCAGTCTGGAATGGAGGCTTTGGAAGCCTGATTAATATTTTAAAAGTATCATTTATTTATAATATATTTTTTGTCTTGCATTGCTAACTTGTTTTATGTTCAATTTTGAAGAAAGAGCCCCAAAGACAGAGATGCCTAGAAGCTATTCTAAAAGTTATTTGCCATGATTTGCAGCAAAGTACTGGGCCAAATTTAACCCTGTTGTGATAAAGAATAGATGTCCTGGACAGAACTAGTAGCAAGGTTTATACATGCACATAAGATACAAACTTGAGTTCTGTGTCAGAAATAGAGAAGTCAAGCCTTGGATCAATATTTGGAGGATAAAATAGAAGCAACTTACCTCTCTACCTCCTATCACAGTCAAAATGAGGGTTATGTTTCTATGATGTCATGAATATTCCTTAAATATATATCAGGTAATATTTTTAATATTCTAATAATAGCTATATCCTTTTGAACTCTTTGGTAGTTGTTGAGATAACTGTAAACCACACTTCTTTTAATGAGAAATAAGTCAACACATTCTTGCTTTTTGTGTTTAGCTCCCTCAATTGTTAAGAAACTTAGCAATTGGGTGAGCAAGCTACTGCAGCTAGTTGGTTGCCTTAGGGGGATACTGCAACTGTATGTGAGAAAGGGTGTCTGTATACTCACCCTGCAGACTGAGAAATAAGAAAACCAAATGGTGGTTTTCAGACCAAGTGGTATTCAGACCAAGATGTGCTATAGGAGTCTTCATAGCGATAAGTAAAATAAAAGAGTTTCCTTACGTGGCCTTACAATTTTCTCTATTTTGGAGGGAATAATTATTGGGAAAAAAAACCCCAGATGTGTAGTCTTCTCAGTACACTGGCAGTGAAAAACTTCCTTTAAATTGGCAAATGTCTTTTCAGTTTCTCTGTATGTGAAAGAAGGCAAAGTTTGGGCATATGTAATTTCTCTCATATGGACTCTTCACTTGAACTGTGTACAGAGCAAGGGACTCCCCCACCATGGGACTAGGTATGATGACTGCGTTCAGCTGTGACTTTTAAAACAACCCTCTTTATAAGTACTGAAGTTCCAAATGCCTTTTGGTGTAGCACAGCGGCTAAGAAGGACTCTTCTGAAACCTAAAGTGCAGGTAGAAACAAACTCCTAATACAGAAAACTGAGGGGTTATTTCCTAGATGTTACATCTTCTGGTAGAGTTGTTTTCTGTTGAAATTAGTGTCTATTACCTGAAATACACAGGCAGTGTTGCATTATGATGAATGATGCTATCTGCAATTCAAATCCCCTTCCCCAGAGGGAGAGGGACAGGGAGAGAGAAGGAAATTCCTCTTAATGCAAAGCTTGGATAGCAGCCTTACATGCAGTTACACATGTCACTGCCTTCTGCATTTTTATGGTAGCAAATCTTTATAAACCATGTCGTACTTGCTCTGCTGCTCAGAAATATACAGTAAATCCCCTAGAGACTATATGGAATTTCTAGGACAGGTATGTCTATTGTAAAATGTGATCGGATTTTGGATATTCTCAAAACTTTCTAATGTGCTTTGATTAACACTGAGCCTTCTTGGACTTGTCTGTATGTTCTTGACATTAAATGAGGCATTGTATTTGCATATACTAGTCCATGTGTTTCCCTGCCTTACCTCAGCTGGAATCCTCATTATCTTGGTAATGTAGCTTCCTGTCATGTTTGGGAGGGATTCTTGTCATGCAGAATTAATTCAGACACTGCTTAAATTGGGTCTTTGAGTAAAAGATAGGCCTTTTTACATTAGTATGGTCTTTTTTTTTTCTTCATATCTTTCTTTCAGCAGAAATGAGTGCAGTGGTATGTAAGAGGGGTTGGGATTTTCACCAAGTACCTGAGAAGAAGCAGCAAGTGGGACAGAAATTAGCTGCCAGGCCTGAGACTACTTTCTGAGTGAGGTGACTGCTTCTGTCATGTCCTGATTTTGTATGAAAGTGTGATGTCTGGTGTACATCACCCTCTGATCTCCTGTTCCACAGTCTCCATGGAAGAGAAGAAAGTGGGTATCTGAGCTAGGAATGAGTTACAGCATCTCCCTCATCAAAAAGAGTGGAAAACAAGAGCCTCGTAGGATGAAGCGTCCATCAGAAAACTCCAAAACAGTCTGTCATGTTCATCTGTCTTGTTGCAAAATCCTCAGTGTCTCTTTCCTTCCCAGGAAAACTGAAGTAAATAATGAAAGTAGTTTTGTTCATTCTGGTATATCAGTGAAAGTCTAATTGCTTCCTGAAAAGAGACCAGTGTGATAGGTAGTTTTGGAGGATGGGAACTGAAATTTAACCAAGAGCAGAAGAGGAAAAGAACAGACTAAATTTTGTCAGTTGCCCCCCCAGCTGGCACATTGTATGCTCACAATTTAAAAGCACACCTGAGCAATATTTTCAACAAAGAAAAAAAGGAGCATAAAACTTAGATATTTTTCAAAAACATTGTCTTTTTCAAGGCAGAGGGCTCATTTATGAGACACCCACAAAGAATGATATAAGTCGTATAATTATTATGTGCATAAGAAATGGATTATAAATTTAGATAGATAGATAGACAGACAGACAGATAGATAGATACCTTGAAAACGCAAAATATTATCTTCTCAGGTAGAAATAGATTAGAAAAATTTTCTGTTATTTTAAAAAAAGTAATTCTGATATCTGTAATGTGGAATAAGTTTAATTCAGGTAGCAGATGGTATTTTCCAGTCATTCGTCTGTCAAAGGGTAGCTTTCAAATTTCTGTTGTGTGGTAAAATGAAGATGTCTACCTTTGAATGCTGTAGACAAGAGGCACTGAAGTAATACCTCTGTGAGAGCTTGTCACAGTCTTATTCCAGGTTGACTTGGTTTTATTTTAATGCTCTTCTTCAGATGGGATTCTAAAATATGGTCTTTAAAGCCTAAGAAAGTAATCTTGATTTTCTCCAAAGCTGACAGTGAGAAGTCATTAGGAGGAGCTGACCACCAAAGAAGCTTCTTCACTTCTCAGGATCTGGGTCCCTTGATGGGCATACAACAGGGAACATGCCCAAATCTGCCTAGGTAGACATCAAAATTTTGCCTGTGCTTTAAAGAAAGCTCTACTAATACAGCACTAATATGTCTTTATCTCCTTTCCCAGGTCATGTTATTACTGGCCTAAACAGGTAAAAGAAGCTGATGACTGTGTGCTGCTGCAGCCAGTTCACACAAATTGGGTCTCTGCTGCTAAATAGGACGGTCAGAGAAAGCCTACAGACCTGCAGATATGTAGTTAGACTGATTCAGCACAGGTCCAGGGAGAAAGCTAAAAAAATGGTATAGATGATAGTGGAATCAGTGCTTGAAACTTCTCCTTGCACTTCTCTTTGGAGTGTGGACATATCTTTAGGGGCTGCCCAATAACCAAACTGCACCACAACTTAAAGTTATCTTTGCCTAATATTTCTGGAAGCTGGTCATATTAATGATGTTTAAAGCTGGAATTATGTTTATATATTAAGAGAAATATGCAAGCACTGAGGAAAAAGTCCAGTAGTTCGTACTTTCACTGTGATGCTTGCGGTGGTTACGCTGTCTCTCAGCAGTGCCCAAAACTCTAAAATTATAAGCTCATTTTCTTTGTGCTGTTTGAATCCCCATTTTTAAATTTACAACAAATTGAAATGGTGGTCTGTTTTTCAAACAACAACCTTATATGTATTTTTATAGTACACCTATGCTGTTATCCCTTTTTTATTGTTGTGTATTTAAATAAATTTTGATTTTATTTCAGAAGTACCTCTAAATGGTAAAGACAATCTTTTTCTTTGTTTGGTTTTATTTTCTTTTGTTTAAATTTTGGTTCAAGTAGAAGACCTGCAGTGTTTTCTTCTTACAGTAGATGGCAGATGTAGACTACGTATTTCTTTGCAATTTAATTTTGTCAATATCTAAACAGGAGGGTTATCCTATTTTTTAAAAATCTATATTAGCGTTTAGGAGTATCTGTGTGTTAAAAATCTCATCTCTTCCCAAACGATTATGTTGTAAGTACCACTAAACTGTTACAGTGATGAAAAATAATAATAATAAATAAATCGCAGGTTAGAAAGAGAATGGATTGGAGTTAAATGATTTCTGCTGCATTAACCTTGAAGTCAAACTTGTTCATGTCTTATGTTTTCATTTTCCTGGAGTTAAGTAAGAGCAAAAATGTTTCTGTAAAAGAACAGTTGCTTTTATATCCAACAAGAACGATGCTAGATCTAGCATGCAATACATTGTCTGAACCTGTTTTAATTTCTTCTGGTAGCTTTATGCAACAGTACAGAACCTCTATTGATTAGAATAGAGTTGCAGAATTTTAAAGAACAAATTAAAGTATTACACATATATTTTCAGTGGCAGCTAATGGAGACATGGCAGACACTGTACGTGGCTTGTCGAGACATAGATGACATCATAGAGGCACATAATTGTTATGTACTCTGGAAACCAATCAGTCTGAAAAACAATAAAGGTTAGTGCTAATACGAATGACAGGAAAGAAACATGGTCATTAGATTTTCAAAATCCATTAAAGAACATTTTTCTAGTACAGGTATTAACGTTTGCTTGCTGCTTCAGCTTTTAATTTATTCCAGCTTTGTCAGACACCTGCAGTGTGGGTTGTTCTACTATTTTTCATATGTGCTCTTACACTGTGCTTATCATCATAATACCTGAGTGCCTTATGGTAGTGCACTGAATAATTAACATCCACTGCATATTTGTACTGTCAGCTTCTCCCAAGGAGATAAGTGTGTGAGAGAGAGTTTCTTTTGGCAATTAAAGCAATGCAGAGGCGCACAGTGATACATGCTGGAAAGGGCACACTCCAAGAAATATGCCTTATAATTAGAGCAATCTGATGATTCTTTAATTCTTGTGGTAGGACTTCTAGTTTGGTTTTTTTATTTTTGCTGTATTTTCTGTACATTTGGGTCTTTTGCAAGAGGGTAAACCACCATTGTCTCATGACAGCATCTTTATAGAAATTTTAACTCGTGTGTGAATACAGAAATGGTGGATGCTTATTTAATAGGCTTGCAATGGAATCAGTAGAATTATAATGGGAATTGGAAGGAACTTTTATACTGTTCTCTATACAATTTATATTTCATTAATTGTTGCAGTCTTGCTGTGCCAATATTTTTCAAATAATTATTTAAAATTCTACTGCAGGAAGCAAGTATGTTAGCTTGAAAATGCATCCTATTATTATTTTTTTTCTTTCATCATTCCTTCTGTCCTTGCTCATCAGATGGTTGTATTGTCACATTAGCTAAGGGTGATACGCATTTGTATGATTGCTATTGCTGGGAACCAAGGCTATATACCAGAATACGTATGCATGATAGATTTTTCTTGTTTAGGTAACAGCCTGACCACTTTATAGAACAATTACCACTGTGAGTGGAATGGATGAGAACTCTTCTCTTGCAACCGAGAACAAAATCTGTTAAAGTAGCAATGCTGGATCCTATCCAAACCTGTTTTGTATTTTACTCTAATTACATTGAAAAATAAATTAAAAAAAGGACTTTATCCTTCCCTTTATAGACTTCACTCTTCACCATACCATCTTCCCATCCAAATTACAAATGATTCCATTTGATCTGATTCTTGTTAATAATTAATATTAGTTGAATGTATTTGTCCATCAATTACCAATGTTTTGCAATACCAAGTAGAGAGGAACAGCAAATTCTGTGATCATTTGTATCCCTTATTCCCATTAAAGGGCCATTTCGAGTCTGGAATTTCCATCTGATTATGTTCCTCCAGCTAACAAAGAAAGAAGCAAATCTCTAGTTTGTTCCTCATAAGAAAAATGGAAGAAATGGATCATGTTTGGTTTTTTTAAAAAATTTTTTTTTCTTACAGCTAACTAGTTGTATTATCATAGAATCTATGAATCACAGTCCCTGTATTCCTGTTATGCATGGTCCTGTAAAGATGAACAAAAGTCCTTCTCAGAGCCTACATTTGGTATATAAAACAAGGAACAAGAAGTGAATTTGTATAAAGAAAAATAAGGGTTATATTTTGAATGTCAAATTGTCTTTAAGCCCTGCAGAGGATGAATTAGAGATTTATAGCTTCTAAAACACATTTTAAATTTAATTACAAGACAGCATTGTAATCCTGGCTTTTCATTCATTCACAGAATGGAAAAAAAAACCACCAAAAACCACACAGTGGAAATGACCTGTATAACAATGTTAAACCTTCCTTCGAGAGCCACTTAGGCTAAGAGGTTGCCTCTCATCTCTGTTTCTTGGAATCTCTGCTGACTATTACTGGGGTGCTGGGGACTTCACAGGATAAACATTTCCATGAACAATAGCGAATAGCTGGATCCTTTCTTGTAAACCATAAAATGGCCTTGAGAAGAAAATAAAATAATAATTGTAGTCTATTTTTCCACCTCAGCATCCTTTATGAGATTTGTAAGAAGCTGGCCTTAGATTTGTCTTAAGAAAGGGTAGAAGTAACACTTCATTTCTTTTTGAATTATGAATGCTATGTTTCTTTAAAATTCAGACATATTCCAGTCTCTTACTAAATTACCAGAATGTAGTCTTCAGCCAGTAGCACCCTTCAGTAATGATGAATCAAAATATGGGCCAAAGAAGTAAATGACTTTTTAAAAAATGTCTGCTGATTTTAGCTGCCTCCCAGACAAGGAAAATTTCTGACAATCAACCAAATCAAATGCGTATGCATTAATGGTTGCCCCCAAAGAGAAAGGATTTGATCTAGCCCTTGGACTACATTTTTTTCTTATTTAAATACATATTAATATTGCAGTATGTTATTTAAATCTGCATTCTGCTTCTTTTGCTTTGGATTACTGTACAATGGTTTCCTATTTTTTATTTGCCTGACTCCATTTAGGTCCTATGTTTAACTGTGTCCCCATTTGTATTCATATATTAAAATGTTACTGCCAGTGCTAATTTGAGATTGGGAAAACAAATTAGAATTATACAATTTATTTCAAATTAAACACTGAGATTCCTGTAGATCTAGTCCATCTGCTTTGACTCTGCACAGTCATACTAATTTAATTCTGCTCACTGTATTTAAATTCTTGAATGTATTTTGTTCATGGTCATTCTTCAAGCAAGAAGATAATTATCTGGTGAAGCTGAAAACATCTTGGGCTATTATTCTGAATTAGGTCTTGGAAAGTGCTTCAGCTGTTCATATACATTTTTTTGTTTTACTTTTATTTTTTAAGACTTATACACTACTGTTCTGCTGGGCAGGACAATTACACTGAGTGGATGTCTACTTAGTATAGTCAATTCAGCAGACAGTGTGTGCCTAAATTACAGCTAGAAATAGTCTTTGACTTACATTTAAGGGCAGGGTAAGCCCAAATTGCCAAAATCCTTGCTTCCTCTGCCGTTCACAGTGGACTGTGGGCTTGCTCTCCCATGTTGTGGTTGTGAGATGAATTCAATAGTGAACACAACCTGAAAGTTGCATATAATCCAAGCCTCAGGACCTCGCCGTGAGCCTGAACAATACTTGTTGCTTGTGGATTTTCAGAAAGATACACTATTTTTTAAACCATAAAGAAAACCAAAAAATGCTGATCCAATAGTTGTTTGAAACAACAAAAGACCACTATACTAATGAGAAGGAAAAATGAAGATTGACTTTGAAGATAATGCTTACCAATGCTGCGTGAACAATAAAACTGTTTCACCCAGTGTGTGCATGTAGGAGGTGGGAAGAGGTGGGGATAAGGCAGGGGAGACTTTCAGAATTGCTGAGAGAAAAATGCTGCTCTAAAAATTGAGTAGTGGATGCAGAGACTGGTAAGCTTCTTACATTCTTCAGACTATTGTAGAAAATATAAGGTACTGCAAGGATGAGATGGGGATATTTTTTTCCCTGTCCTGATGGAAGCTATTCCAGTGACAGAAATAAAATGTAGCCCATGGACCACTGAGAGAGAATGCAACAAGGGCTGTGGTCTTGTAGTCAGACCACGTGGGTAGCATTTTTTCTGACGGGAAAGGTGAGACAAGGCTCCAGCCCTGGTATTGTTCTGGGAACATTCTGTGTGTTTTGAATTAAATAGTTAGCAGCTACAGTGCAGGAACAGAAACAGGAGTGCAGAACCTGGGCTAGAAAGAGGATATGTCCCTTTTGTCACCAGTTGCCGTTGACTGGCCTGGGTTTCTGATTGTTTTTGCCCTCTTCAGAAATCAGGTCTTAATTATCAAAATGGCACTTAAGATTCACAAAGGATTTAGTTTTCTTTTTTTTAAAAATCTTTTTGGTTTTACTGGGCTGTATGTAAATTTGTTATTCTAAATACAAAAGTTGTTCAAAAACAAGCATACTGAAGCTTTCATTCAATAAACTATGTTCACTAGGACCCAGATTTGGCCTACATGAATTTAGACAACTAACTTTTGGGTGTCAGGAGTGCATGATCTCTCTACAGTCAATAGAGAGTGACACTTCCAGGGGACAACTCAGCCCAAGTAAAATCTGAATTGGCCCATGGAAATTCCTCCCCATTGACAACAGAAACAGCATGGAACAATTACCTACCTACTTACACTTAGGAGCCTGAAGTGAAGTGGAAGGAATCTGAGCCAAATATATTAATACTCTTTTGGTTTTTAATCAGGGTTATTATTAAAGGCTACTCAGACCTGGTTTCAGGTGTTCGATCCACTAAGAAATAGGTAAGAAAAGTCTGAGAAGGAAAGAAGGGAAGCCAATTTTTTTACATAGTGCTCTTAGCTGATGCACTCACACAAAGCTCATCATTACTATGAGAAGCAGCACTCTCTCTTGGGAACTGAAAGTCTTTCTGGGCTTTTGTCAGGTATATTAAGCTAGAATTTGAAAGTATTTATTCTAAAGTCTGGGCTTTATTCAAGAAAGGAGGAACACAATTAAGTGAAATCCCAATATTGGAGAGAAGCTGCCTTCACTTTCTTTTGGCATAAGATGTAATTGGTTGCAAAATACAACTCAGAAGAGCTACATATACATGGATTTGTGATGAAAAGAGCATTGATAATAGAGAGATGTTTTTGTCATTGTTAAGCAGGGCTTACACACAGTCAAGGCCATTTTTGCTGTTCACCCCACCCCACCAGCGAGCAGGCTGGGGGTGCACAAGAAGCTGGGAGGGGACACAGCCAGGACAACTGACCCCAACTGACTAAAGGGATATCCCACACCATATGACGTGGTGCTCAGCATATACAGCTGGGGGAAGAAGAAGGAAGGGAGGGGCGTTTGGAGTGATGGGGTTTGTCTTCCCAGGTAACCGTTACACGTGATGGATCCCTGCTTTCCTGGGGATGGCTGAGCACCTGCCTGCCCATGGGAAGCAGTGAATGAATGCCTTGTTTTGCTTTGCTTCCATGCGCAGCTTTTGCTTTACCTGTTACACTGTCTTTATCTCAGCCCAAGAGTATTCTCACTATTACTCTTCTGATTCTCTCCCCCATCCCACCAGAGGGGAGTGAGCGAGCAGCTGGGCGATGCTTAGTTGCCAGTCAGGGTTAAACCACAATATATATGTATGGAGATCCTACCAGCATGAATTATTGTCTATTGTTGTCATCAATGATTATGATCAATGATATGTTGACAAACATTTCAAGAATATTTGGAGTCCCCAGCTGAGCTCATGGTCTTATTTTGCCAGGCTCTACAAAAACACAGCAACAGACTATACCTCTGTTTCAGTATAAACAGATGTAAAACATATAAAGCTGCAGGCTTGATCTGTTTAGGAGACTTTTGGGTAGTAAAAATTTAATTCTTTATTTTAGTTGACTAAGGCCATATTTTCAAAAATGCATGTCACTCCGGCTTTAGTAGAGCTTTAGTTCTGTCTGTCCTGCATTGGTCCAGAATATAGGGGATAATTATTACCTTGTTTTCTACTTTGCTTTCTTTAAAATATATTAATTCAGTAATATGACTTTAGTTTGACTAGCTATAAAGGTCCACTGGTACAAATAACAACAGTTTTCAGCAGTCAAACTATCGATCAGGTGATAGAGAAAAACAAGACATATTGGGGAAAAAAAGCCTTGAAATGTTCTGATCATATCCTTAAGTGATACAGTATGAATTCATTGGAACGGAGCGAGCCTGTGGAGGATATAGCTCAGTGTGATTATTTGACAAGTTAGTGTCTTTTGCTGGATCTTTTGTGTTCATAAAGAATGTAAGAAACATGATTTAACCTGTAATATTAATACCTATAGGTAACACAGAAGAACATTCAGAAGCACAGTATGAAACAGAACTAATTTAAGATTTTACATATAAACCATGCCTAATGAAAGCAAGATACCTCATCACAGACTGATCATAGAAGATATAAATAAGTTGTTTTTCTGACTCCTCATGATATAAAACAGGAAATGGAGTTACATCTTATTAAACATAAATCAAGAAATGTTTCCTTTCTCTGTTCCTCAGAAAGTCCTCTCTGAAGATTTAAGGAAACCTCAGGCTTGATCGTCTGTTTATTTGCTTTCTTTGCAATGCCCTTCCCCCTTTGTTTCCCTTTTCATTTCCACCAGCCCCCTGAAAATGACCAATTGCAGTTTTTAGTGATCATTTCTACACCGAGTTAGAAAGAATCTATTATTCATGAGATTAAATTAAAATAATTTTCTGGACTATGGTGAAGTATGAGTTGCTTTAATTTTACTTCTTTATTCAACAGCATGGTCTGGGAAAGTAAGAGCGTAAGCGACAACTTACATTTCAACAGTAAAATTCTGCAGTTTGTATCAGATGGGTAAAGCTTGTACAGTGACTTCCTGCAAGATATATGTCTCAGCTCAGCACTGAAAAATGTTTAGTTTGCATAGACATTCACCTTATTGATCACAGCAGAAAAGACAACAGATAATAAATGTGATAAAAGCCAGTGCTGTTCAAATGAATACTAGTTTTTACCTTGCATGAAACCTCAGTTGGAGCTTCTGCGATAGGGCTAGTCTCAGAAAGCCTTTATGTCTCACAAGCATTTTGTAGAAATTCTTCATGAGGTGATACAGAAAACCAAAGCAAGTCACACCTTTATATTCATGACAGTGAGACAGCACTGTAATTTGAAAATGCTCCAATAAAATGCGAACGCATTTTCCTTGATCTGACATCTTCAACAGATTTTTGGCTACTGTACTTTACATATATCCTGTGGCATGCCACATGCATTTTTGGCATGTATCACAGTCACAATCACTTTACTTTTCATGCAGGTTTCACAGCATTTAGGCAGATATTATGCCTTACCCTATGCCTTGCTGTCTTTTATTACCTTATCTGGCAGTTGAAAATGATGTCCTGTGTCTGCACATATAACAGGCTTTGAATCTCAGATTCACATAAGAAATCTTGGAGAGTATTGGACAAAATGTTTTTCTTTAATGGATGTTGTCACCATTGTCTCTAAGATTCTTAATGGCAGGAAAGTAATGTTTCTTAGAAACACACTTAGGTGTTTCTATTGTAGCAATTCATAGTGAAAATTAAAGCCATCAAAGAATGGGACTGGCTTCATCTGTCCTCATTTAGCATCTGAAAGTCAGTTGCTTATATATGAGCTAGTCAGCCTAGACTCCCTTGTCAGCCAAGTATGAAAGATATGTACCTCCTAAGGGTAATTAATTCCTAAGGAGTGTTTAAGGTCGGTCCCTTGAAGTGCATGGAAGCGTGTTTCTCCCATGAAGGGAGCCTATGGCATCAGACATGAATGAAACTTTTTCATTTCTGAAGTTGGTTATGTTGAACCTGTCCTTGAGTGCTTCTAGACTTAGATATCTGAAGACATCAGAAACTTAAGATGGTACAAGGGATCATGCGAAGACTCCTTGCCTACTTCATGTCAAATACAGTGGAGTTGAAAGAGCTGATAAAGATGATTTTATGCTTTGATTTTTTTTTTCTGAAGTGGGATAAGGAGCTGTCACAGAGGGCTCTCCCCATTGCTTTTGTGGGGTTAGTAACTACAGCTGGGTGTCTGCAAGTGGCAGTGGCGCAAGTGCTTGTTATCTAGCGGGGAGCTCAAAAGAATGTTTTGTGATAAGTGTGTGTGGGTGCGTGTGCAGGTGCTTACGGATAAGACACTGGAAGGTTAAGAGAACAGTACATACTAAACAAGAACTGTAAAAATTACATAAGTTAACATGACAGTACTAACTCAAGGAGATTATGAAGGTGAGGTGGCGGAGATGCTCTTTATGTGAAGGAGCAACTGGAATGTACCAAACTCTGCCTAGTGGTGGAGGAAGAATGAGTCAAGAGCTAATGTGTAAAAATTAAGGGGCAGGCAAATATGTGTGACACTGTTGTGGGCGTTTGCTACAGGCCACCTGATGAGGAAGTCGACAAGGACTTCTACAGACAGCTGGAAGTAGCCTCACAATCACAGACCCTGGTTGTCATGGGGGTCTTCATGATATTTGCTGGAAAATCAACATAGCAAGGCACACAAAATCCAGGAGGTTCCTGCAGAACATCGAGGACAACTTCTTGCCCCAGGTGGTGGAGGAGCCAATGAAGCAAGATGTGCTGCTGGACCTTATACTAACAAATAAAGAAGGTCTTTTTGAGGATGTGAAGTTTGGGAGTAGCCTTGGCTGCAGTGACCGTGAGATAGTGGAGTTAGGGAGCCTGTGTGGTAGAAGCAGGAGAACAAGTAAGATTACAACCATGGACTTCAGGAGAGCTAACCCATGGGTTAGAGCTCTAGAAGGCAGGGGTGTCCAAGAGAGCTGGTCAATAGTCAAGTACCACTTCCTCCAAGCTCAAGATCGGTGCATCCCTGTGAGCAAGAAGTCAACAAAGGAGCCAGAAGACCCACATGGATAAGCAAAGAACTTATAGAGAAACTCAAATGGAAGAAGGAGGTTCACAGTATGTGGAAAAAGGGACTGGCCACTTGGGAGGAATATAGAATCACAGAATAGAATCATAGAATGATTTGGCTTGGAAGGGACCTTTAGAAGTCATCTAGTCCAAACCCCCTGCAGTGAGCAGGGACATCTTGAACTAGATCTTTGCTCAGAACCTCATCCAACCTGACCTTGAATGTTTCCAGGGATGGGGCATCTACCACCTCTCTGAGCAACCTGTTCCAGTTTCACCACTCTCATAATGAAAATTTCTTTCCTTGTCTCTAGTCTAAATCTACCCTCCTTTAGTTTAAAACCATTACCCCTTGTCCTGTCACAACAGGCCTTGCTAAAGAGATTGCCCCCATCTTTCCTATAGTCCCCCTTTAAGTAGTGGAAGGCCGCAATAAGGTCTCTCCACAGCCTCTTTTCCAGGCTGGACAACCCCAACTGTCTTCATAGGATAGATGCTCCAGTCCTCGGATCATTTTTGTAGTGCTAGAAAACAGGGGAACTCTGCAGTGCTGTCACTGAGCTTGTTTTTTCAGTACCAAAGATCTGTCTTTCAATTTCATCATAAAGAGGAGGGTTAAAGAACACAGTTACAGAATAAAGTCTCACAAATCATCTCATGCATGAAATCACCAGATGAATGGGGTAGCAGGACCAAGAAACTCACAGTTTTTCATGCTCAGTCCATGTCATTGCATACCCACCTCTGTGACTTTGGGGGTAGCCAGGGAATTCCCAGCTGAGGTCTAGGCTCCCTGTGCTGCTGTGTACTTCCTCTCATGATATGTTGTGGCGCTGGCATTTGTGCTAGCATGTGCCATCTGCCCTTAGCCGAGAGGGAAGTGAAACTCAGCAAGATTTTACTGAGGGGTATGAACTTCTGATGGGGGTAGATGTCACTACACCCAAAGTAAGGGCTACACCTGAGATACAAAACATTCGGTGGTAGCAGCTTTTTTGAGTGCTGCACTTGTTTCCAACAGATTGATTTGAGTGCAGCTTTATCCTGGACAAAACTGTGGAAGATGCTTTACCTGCAGAAAATAGTAAAGATCTGCAAGTCTAAAGGAACAAGAGAAGCACAGTTCTCTCAGCAGGAATATGAAGGACCTGATCCAGGGCTAATCCTTGAGACTCTGGTAGAATTCGCTGGAGACTAGATCATGATCAAATTTACAAGTATATGAGTAGAGGGAGAGGAGTGTTTATTTCAGGAATTAAATCCAGGTTTTCTAAATTTCAGCCCAGTGCCTAAACCATCAGACTTATTCTTTCTTTCCAATTAAATATCTGCTTTCTGCAACTGGAACTACATTTTACTGATACGTATGAGAAAAGCTGGTAACTTTCCAATACTTTTCCACTAAAAAAAAGCTGTGAACACAACTGATACTTCATGCCTTTTTTTTTCTCAAGCTGTTTTATCCTTGGATATATGGCTGTTTTATGGTAAAGTAAGATATTAAATAATGCAGGGTCAAAGCCTTCACTATTTGTTCTGCATCAAGGGAGAATGCTATGCTTATATAAAAAATAATCTTTAGTGTTATACACCTGCCTATGTTACTGTTCTGCTTATGCAACAGACTGTTGAAATGGAAATAGCACCAAGTCTATTGTTCAAAAGCAGAAACAAAAAAAAGGCAAAATATTTTTTTATTCTTATCAAGACCTGATATCCTCCAAAGAGATACTGCTTTTTTTGGTAAGTGTTTTATGGATTTCTCATTTTTTTTCCTAGTCTGAGGTTGAGAAACTCAGAGCTGAAGCCTGTGACAATCTTCAATTCTGTTTACGTTTCTTTTAAAATCAGTGTTAAAAAAGCCTGGGTTTATGTGTCACAATAACAAATAAATTAATTATGGATTGCTGTATAAATATGAGAGCTATTACAACTATTTAGAATGTGATAAAAATCTTTGTTCTCCTTCTCTTTGCGAACATAAAATACAACATGTATTATAGATTCAATAATTCAAGTGAGTGTATTTAATGCTGAGCTTCCTAGAGGTTACTGCAAAGTGTTATCTTTTTTTGACATTAAGCACCATGATTAGTCCAAAAATAGTTTTCTTTAGAAGTAATCTGTTAGTATTTCTGTTAACATTAACATGTTAAAATGAAGGGCAGTTAGATTTATTATTAGTAAATGAAAAGACTGCTAAATGCACCTTAATATTTTTCTTGGAACCTTATCTATTTTAAATATTCTGTAACATAATTATATAAAAGCAAATTCATTTTTTAAATGTCAGATAGTGTTATCATCTTGCAGGCAGCCCTCCAAGGTTAATAATGTCAGGAAATATAAAGTGGTTTTGACTATAAGATTAGACTTCTTATTTGGAAAAGGGCTTTAAATTTCATTTCAAAAGTAGATTTCATGCCCCATGAAATTTAAACTGTGACATTTAGAAAACATTCACTTTATTATAATATAGTGAAAAATTATAGTGTACATGTTTCTTGCTCTATCCATCAAGAGTGCTTCTAGAAAGACTGGGAATCTTTTTGCAGGTAAAAAAATGTGAAATTCATTAAATAATCGATGCCACCAACTGTCCATCCTCAGGAGACAGATAGTTAGGCAGAAATTATTACTTCCTTAACTCTGTTCACTGGAGTTTGAAGAATAAAACTTATTATGTGTTCAAAACTTGTTTATATTTAATGACACTTTTTTCCTGAAAAGGTTTAACTTCCACATAGAAATTCCAGAAATATCTGATAAAAATTGAATGTGTAATGCTGATAATTCTTTCCATATTAACGTTTAAGATTGATTGAACTTGACTAGATACTGCTGTGATCCCACATGATCTTTTCAGGAAGTAGAGGTTGTCTTATACAAGAAAGTTGTGTATTTACCCTTTGACTTCAGGTTTATCTTTTGATCACAGCTTTCAACAGAAAAAAAAGAAGCAAGTTTACCATTTGATATTTGTTATTGCTCCCAAGATTATTTACCATAACCTTCAAATAGATATGTGCTGAAATGTATTCTGATTTATTATCAGACTGAATTCACAAACATGAACTGTTTTACTTTCAAAGTTCAGATTAGGGTCATAGATTTTTTTCAAATTATTCTTCCATCCCAGTAGTTGGGAACCCAAGACCGCAGGGACTGCAGACCTCACCTCTACTACAATCTAGTAGTAGTCAGACCAGATGTGAATGAGGTAGCATTTATAGGAGAGACAGACATCATCAGGCAAAATATGACCAATGGAATTGATGTATTGCTGATATTTTTGAGGAAGTGTAGAACACAGGATATAATTATATCTGTATGAGGCTGGTCGCTTAGGAAAGAAGTACTGGAAAAGGTGTAGGGAAGGATTGCTAGAACGGTATAGGAGAATGGAGAGTACATCTAAGAAGCAGTCATTCAAAGAACGGATCTTCTTTAGTGGAGATTGAAAAGAAGACTGACTGTATATATCTAAGGCGTACTGGGGAGGGAGAAAATGTCCTTAAACGATGTCTCAGAAACAGGTTTGAAAACTGCCATTTAATACATTTAGAGTGGAGATTAGGAAGATCCTAATTATGAGAAGAATGAAGTCCCAGAACAGCCTTCTGATAAAAGTAGTAGGAACCAACAGCTTGACTACTTTTAAGGCGATCTTGGTAAATTAACAACTGGATTATGTTATTTCAATACCAGAGCCACAGGAAGTCACTTCCTTGAAGGTTGGCTCAAAGGGTAAAATTGGTAGAAAAGTGCCTACTTTTGAATAAAGTTAAGATTGCTAAAAAAGAAATGGACAATATGAAAAATTACAATAACATTTTATTGTTAAAGATGGTAAGCATGAAATGTCTCATAAGGAATAAGGAAGCTAATGGGAGAGAGAAGCAAAAAGGACTGCCACTTACCCTTGAAAATAAGCAAGCAAAGCCTTCTAGCCCAGAGCTCAGAATCTCTATAGGCAAGTCGTGTTATTTTTTTTTTCATAAGAAACATATTTGAGCATTAAAAATACTGAAGCAAAAGTGTTTTAGTTAACTGCACTGCCATAGCCCATCTCTGCAGAAGCTGAGACCTGCCCCCAGCAAAATTATGGCCGGTCCTCTTTGCAAATGGAGACCAGTGGAGGAGATTAGAGAAGATGCAGAGTCGGAAAATTAGTTCAGCGAGCTATTAGTTCAGCGAACTACAATTGCTAAAAAGAGATTTGTTGGAAGGAGGAAAGAGGCCAATATACAGCCCTTCAGATACACTGGCTGTTCCTCATGCAGAGGTGGGCAGTAAAAGCAGCCATCCCTTACATTCCCTGGTTGCTCTGTTAACAATACTTTTTTGTTAAACATGTAGAAGCAATGCAGCTGTGACCTGTGATTCATTAGTATTGTAGCTGGATAGATATATATGAATCATACTGTTGCAGTTATCAGCAGCGAGCAATTGACCATTAATTTCATCAATCAACGACTATGCCTTATGGACTGGTTTCAATTAAAGTTAAGAAAATGGTGTACAACAGCATGTAGAAGCCCTGACGGATGCTGTGGTTCTCACTGGGCTTTGTGTTTTCTAAAGAAATTATTTATGTCTCAAAGAACTTTTTGGTATAAATGAGAAAAACAAAAAGGTGGAAGAACAGATATCTTCACCTTAAAGAGAAAGTTCAAGACCCAGAGCCTGTAAAAAACATAGAGAACAAGGCACCCTTCCCAGTCTTTTGGTAGAAGTGTTATAAAAAGCAGATTGCTATGTCAGCCAATAAAAATGTGAAGATAAAGTCATACCTGAAATAATCTTCCTCTCTTAGATACCTAACCACCACTAGAGTTAAGAGCCATGTGAGACTGGATTCAGGTCTGGAACTTTTTGTTGCACTCAGGAATATATTTCTTCCAAATAAGAACTTCAGTCTCCTCTTTTAAGACAAGTTTCTCACAGTGTTCTTAATTAGCTCTTTAATAATAGTCCAGATTACTTAATTCAGTCAGAAATTTGGAGAAGGTGAGAAATGACGAGTTGAATTCAATGCTCTCCTCAGCATGAAAGTGTTTGAAAACATGTCTTCCCTGACAGTGCATTCAGTAGTAGATGATAAGTTAGTACAGAAGGAGCCACCTTTCAGCTCTTCAGTTGAGCGGAAACATTGTGCAAAACAAAGGTCAAGACTGATAAAGCCCAAAAGACAGAAGATAAGAAAGCAAGCAAGAATGAGGAAAAAGTCATGAGTTCATTGAATAAAACACAGAAACGGGAATGTAGTGGTTTGTCTGGCTACAGGAACTGCCGATCAAATGTGGGGCAAAATGCTATGTTGGTTTCTTTTGGTAGTTTAGGAGGAGGCTTTAAGATTGTTGAGGAACTTACAATTGATTTACTCTCTGGAAATCACCTGGTGTATTTTTGGTAGAATCTGTTCAATGGAGCATGGTTGTTCTCCCACATTCCCAAAAGAGGAAGGAGTGTCCTGACAACTTTCTGCAGTTTTCTTCAATCAGATATGTTACCAAGTGTAACAAAGAATCCAGAGGGTCTGAAAATAGGGATGAAATTTATAGCCATAAATCTTCAGTCAAGGAACAAGGTCATATAAAATGAAAGTGACTATTAATTCCTAAGTACAGAAGAGCAGAAAAATTACCATTCTAATGTATGAAGTAGCAGGTAAACTGAAAGACTTTACTGGCAGGTGGAAAGACTGTACATTAACTGCCTGTTCCAGGTGGGGTATCAATGATTAGAGGACCCACATTTTCCATACAATTACAAATAGATTTTTCCCATTATTTGTTTTTCAGATTGGGTGGAGTGTCATGATAATTTTTTTAAATCATTGCAGTGTCTTCCATAAATGTAAAGGAAAGTTATTATAGGCTCAAGAGAAAGCGTAACAATGAGTAGCCAGAGAAATCCAAGAAACACCACAACTACAGAGTGAATGAACAATCAAGACATAAGCATGCATTATATAAAAAAAAAAAAAAAAGACATGTTAATAAAGCACTGGAAAAAATATTTCCTATACCTAAAAATTTTAACATTAGTGTTTTCAATGTATTTTGGATTTGAGTCAGAAGAATGACAAAATCACAGCTGCTAAACAAAGTTGCTGAAGAAGAATGCAATCTTACACCCTTGTTCTGACACAAATTGTACCTGAGCCAACACAGTAGGTTAAGAGTTTCAGTGAGTTATTGAACAAATGTTTTGTGAGGATGTATTTCTTTAGATATGGAATGTCATTACATACATTACATTACACTACATAACATAACATAACAGCCATTACAGGAAGTACCCTGCATATTTGATTTCCACATCTCAAATTTTCAGGTGCTTTCATAAAAAATCACAAATTCAAATTTTAAAAAATATTAATATTTTATGATAACTACACAAAATTATGATGCATTTACTGTTCCTGTATAAATGATTGACTTTCAATTCTTAATCACAATTAAATACAAGCCAGTGTAATCTAATATTATGCCATGGTTCTCTGTGTTGCCATTTGGAAAGTCACTAAATCTAATCATTTAAATTTAATCTCTAGTTTTTGTCTTGTCACTTTTTCAGATTTCGTAGATGGTTATATTTTTTATTAGTGTTGTACTTTTAGTAAGTTTGATATAGTAGTTATATCTAAGAATATTCAGACTAGATATCTTATGCACAGAGGCAAAGAGATTAAATGTGTCTCCATTACTGTAATACATTAATGATAGCCTTGCTGTTATCTCTGTGAATATCTGTTATTTACTTGCTCTTGATAAATGCATTTTGTTTTTCTTAAGCATCAACATTTTAATTATACATTATTTCCATGGCATGACCTTTATCTGGTATAATTTTCAACGGAGTTTTCTAAAGTTCAAAAATTTGACTTCCGTGGACATCCTATGGATTTCTTACCTACTACAGAAGAAGCCAGGTAAAGCACAGAGCACAAGAGCAATTTCAAGTCCTCAGTTTGAGAGTGATTTGCTTTATTTAAAATAAAAAGAATTTTACCAAGCATTCTGTTTAAGAGTATAGAACGACACAGACAGTGGTCTACCTGTATGTTCTACATACTGCCTTGAAGAAAAAGGACAAAGAGATGTGCCACAACAGATACAACAAATCCAGCCACTACCTCACAGATATCCTTAACTGTTCAAGAAAGCAGCTTTGCAGCCAACAAAATTATTTTTTTTTTTCAGCAATATGTTCTCTGAGTACTAGCTGAAGCTTCTGTTGCTTTTTTAGTCTATGAACTTCTTTCTCATTTTATTATGTTTTCACTCTTGATAGAAAACAATTGCTGTCCTTATCACTTTGGGAAATGAATTCTTTTTAAGCATAGATTAATAAAAGATTGGTAAAAGCCATTATTATGCACATATGACCAAAGTGAACAAAAGTAATTTTATTCCTCTAGACTTCTTAAAGATGCAGCACTATTGGCTGTCTCAGTCTTGTTGATTTCCCTCATGTAAGCATATGGGGTTTTTTTGTAAGTAATGAAATGCCAGGGTTCAGTGTGGTGCATCTTTCATTAAATCTTCAGTGATGAAATCTGTTTAATAATGTGTATGAGTTTTTTTTCCTCTCCCCCAACTTTCATCTGTGATAGGGATGTAATTGAATTGTTTTTATTTCATATTTTCCATGGACAGGTAGTAAAATCCATGATATTTTTAAGGCACTATGAAATTCCACTTTCTTGCCACGTTAGAACCTTGCTTGTGTGTATATATATATTTGCTGTTAGCAAATAAAAAAAAGATTAACAAAGATACATGTTAAGACATCAGATTAGTAGACACAAGTAAGCAAAGAGTAAAACAAAAAGAAAAGGAAAATCATTATCAAAAAACCACAGACTCAGTCCTCAGTCGTAAAACCACTTAAGCCTATGCATACTTTTATAAAAAAAAAAAACTCTTTGAAGTTCATGGGATCATTGTTGTAAATAAAATTCCAGCTTTGCTAACAATCTACAGTGAAATGATTAATTGTGGCTACAGTTTCAGTTATATCTAATGAAAAATATTTTTTAAGCTCATGTTTATAATAATGGGTAATAATCTTTTTTACTGAGTGCTTGGAATATCAAGAGTATCATGTTCAAATATTCAAGCTGAATTTATAAAGCAAGATTCTGAATCTTGGTCACTGCTTTTTAGATCATTAGTCGTGTGTTACAGAGAACTGGAACTGAGGAGTGGTGGCAGTTGCTCTTAGCATTGCATACACAAACATATATTAGTTCAGAGACAATATTTTGTTGGGTAAAATCCTTGAGCTCAAATTATAGTTTTGCCTAGGATATTGATGAATAGCAGACAAAATTTAAAAAGCATTTTCCAGGAATAACTAAATAACTAAAGCAAAGTGGCTTTTAAAATATTGATCATATTGACATAGTAAGTCTAACACTCTCTTTACAGTATAGTCAACTTTATTCCTTCAGGTAATGATGCTCTGCTTGTAGATTACTTTAGTGCTGTCCTATGTTAGAACTTCTGTGTCCATTTTAAATTCCAGATGAAGCTTATAAAAACAAAGCCCGTTTCTACAGTTTATAACCTTCTATCAAGTTGGGAAGATTTTTATATTTCAGCTACACACTGAAACTTTAAATTTTCAAAGCCCTGTAATTCTATTCTGTAGCATGAGTCATTACCCAGCTCTGGTGGGGATAGTGTAGGGATTGAGTTCTTCAACTTCCTCTAGTTTGAATAAACTTATTTTTCAGTATCTTCAAATATAAATCCTCTGGTCTCCTTTTCTACTAGTTACAAATTCATTGAGGTCATACAGGTCTGAAAAAACTGGACTTGTAAACTGATGTACACTGAAAGGAAGGAAAATCAGATGGTTTGATCATAGAAAGAACAGCTGTTGTGGGACTATGGTTTTAAGGGGAGAGAAAGGCACTGTGATACAGCACAGCTGAGACATTACAGAGGTGGTTTACAAGTGTTCTTCAGTGACATGAACTGTTAATAAGGCAAATGGTTACCTCGCTGATCTGTCCTCCACAGGATATGTGCGTGTTACTAGATAAAGAGCACTCAGGGAGTGGATCCATGACTGTCCTTGCTGCCTAAATATTAACTTGCTTCCTTACTCTGGGCTGGGCTGGTTCTCTCCAAGACAAACTTGTCTACAGGGATTTAAAGCTAAGCAATGTGGATACAAATCAGTTGATGTCCCCTTGCTTAAGCTCATCCCTTGCTCTTTTACTACTTACCACTACAGATAGTCAATATGTCCTCACATGCATGAAATGCCCCTTCTGACAAATCTGATGATGCTGGAGGCTCTTCCAGATGAAAACTTGTGTGACTTGCTTCCCCAGGACTGACAGGATGATACAAGGACGGACCAGTAGACATCAGTAATTGGAGGACTCCACTGGGGAGCATGGACATACTTAAGCCTGTCTGTCTTAAAACTGTTAGCAGGTAACAGTTGCGTGGGCTGAGGACAAGTATTCAGTCACTCGCCCTCTACCTTATTGCATGCTTAAGGCCTGAGATCAAATGAGTCTGCAAATGCATGTAATATGGTATGGACCTATTTTCTGTGTCCCCTTTTTAAGACGTTACATCCCTGTTATCCACAAAATGGCAGCTGTATCTTTCAAAAGTGGACTCCTAGAAACGTGGTGCATCTGAAGGCAGGAGCATGTAAGTTGTATGTGTCTAAACACTATAGTCTTGGTTTATTCCTTTGCAATGGTCAGTGCATACATATTTGTTCAAAAATGAGTGTAAATACTTTGAAAACATTTCATAATATTTAAGAAGTCTTCTCTGCAACTTTCTGCTGTTAGTACATAACAGCTCTGACTAAGGTTCAGAGTAATTTCAACAGTTTTCACAATTTTGCCACCACTAGAATAGGCTAACCCCACATTTTTTTCCTATACAGACTTTTCTTTTACCTGTCTGAATAGTTATCATAACTTCTTTTTTATTATTATTGATTATAAGAATATAAGTTCTTATGCTACCCTCTGTGTTCCCTATTGTTACTTTTCCTTTCAGTAAGTTCTCTTCAGAGGCAACTAGAAATATGAATAACACTTATAATTCAGTCTCTCTTTGAAGAACATTTCATTAATTTCTCTTTATTTGTATCTACTGATGCCATTTGTGCACTCCGCTATCGTACACTCGACTCTTGTTTGCTTTATTACTCCTCTTAAGTATCACACTGCAGGCTTTGGAGATTTCTTCTTTCTCCTGTGTAATGCAAGGCCACTTGGTATGCATTCCCTTTCCTGTCCTTGGGTTTTTTTTAATCTTCCTTTTTTTTCTATATGTAAGCCACTTGTCTGAAAAGTCTGTATTTTTCCAAACACAATACATGCTCTAACAGTTACATCTTCTTTATATGCTGAAGAAATAATGAAAAGAAATAATGTGGTTAAAAAAGGAAAGAAAGAAAACCAGTCTATCTCTATGCATAGGACAAACAGCATGGTTAAAATAGTTTGAAAAAGTAAGATCACAATTCAAATATTTAACCTGAAACCCTTACATTTTGTTAGAATCAAAATGAGAAGGCCCACTACTAAGACATTTAAAGCTCTGCAGTGTTTACTATTTTATTTTACAGACTTTGTAGGAATGGCATAGAAATTATCAGGATTTTCACATATCCGAGAATATTCTTTGCTAGTAATGAATTTAAATTTCAGCTTATTTCAAGTTTAGGTAAAACTTGATTGGAGAGATAGAAGAGGTACCAGCTGGAGGAAGCACCTCTCATCTGAATGCTTTAAAAAAATCCACATTAGCTGCATCACATCAAATATAATTTTGAACTCTTGTTCCTTCTCCACAGCAGCATTGATTCAAATGCCTTCTGCTGCAGTTTTTTTCTTAGAATGTACTACGGTTGAATGACACATTTTGGAAGCTTTGTGGGACATCCCACTGGTACTGATTGGACTGGAGTGATACCAGTTCAAATTCCCATAAAGCTTAAAAATAGACTTTGAAAGGATCCAGTCACTTTCAGAAAGCTTTCCAATACAGAGGACACTTGTAATATGCACCTCATGTGCTGGCCAGAAATCTCTCTCAAAACCTTCACTAAAATTCTGTCTCACCAGGTATTTATTATCAACAGAACGAAAAATAGGGGAAAATCCATCTCTGTTCCAGAAACTTATTCTGAAGTGTTTGCTTTGAAAGTCCTGACCCCCAGTTTCATCCAGTGTCATCTAGAGCATTTTCTTTCACTGGTTCTTCTTTAAAACAGCTTTTTTATAGTCAAGCCATATAAATGTAGACTCAAGAAGCAGATATATCACAGAATCACAGAATGGTTGAGGTTGGAAGGGACCTCTGGGAGTAATTTTGTCCAACCTTCCTGCTCAAGCAGGGCCACCAATCCATATACCTGGATTTCAACTTTTAGATGAAATGTGTGGAAATAAGGAACATTGTTGCACTTGGGCCCAATACAGTCATTGTCTTGCAGATCCTGGGTTTATCCCTTTATAATGTGCTTCATTATTTTGCATTTAGGTATCATTCGGATCAGGAAAGATTCTGAATTCCTCCTAAGGCCTAAACCTTGGAGAGCAATGGAACAAAACAGTGGTAGTTAATGAGAAACAAGAAACAACAAAACATTATTCCTAGATAAAAGGAAGACTCTCACAATCTTACTGCCAGATGGCAAAGCAGCTGTGAAATTCACAAAAAATTGCTTTTCCTGGAAGGAATTTAGTTTACCCATGCAGTCTTAAGAAGGTACTGCTCTCAATGGACAGGAAAGATGGTTAGAAGAAATGGGACCAGATCAGGGTTCAACATTTTCGTGAGGAGTCTGGAATGATAAAGAGTGAAGAAGATGAGGTGGAGGGATGTTTTGAATGACAGTCTGTATGGCTTCTGTGAACAGCTACAACTCATGGCAGTATTTATTAAATGGAAGTGACTTTTTTGACTTCTGGGACATATGACGTACTTCTAAGCACTCAGTTATTGGTAGGCCCAGTAGGAGTGCTGAGTAATGGATAGTTTTCATGTTCTTTGAGGCTACAACAGAAGAGGTGGAAGGCCAAATAGCTTGTTCCAAAATGCTAGCAGTTTTATTTAATACAAGCAATCTCAAGTAATAGTGCAGATGACCTGCTTATGCAGTGCTAGTTGCCCTCATAAGCTATTTCTCTGGTTTAACTGAGAAATTCCTATTCTTTGGCAAAACAGCTTGACTTTTTACAATTAATTATTGCTGTATGCTAGTGCTTTAAATGTCAACACTAGTTGTGCTTAATGAAGTAGATGAAAATGAAAACGAAATGAGTAGTTCTTTGTCAGAGGAGGAAAAATTATAAAGACGACAGTCTAGAGGAACGGTGTATGAGTATAGACAAAAGAAAGCAAATGTTATAACTTATGAAAGAGAATAAGAGAAATGTTAAAGAATAAATCAGATGAGGTGTGTTGCTGCTTAGCTGAAAAGGAAGAAATTTGAGTTAATATGGCCAACTGTTATTGAAAAATGTGCTATTTGTTAATGTTGTAAAGCAAGCTGAGATAAAGCAGGGAGACGCTAGAGGAAGATATTCTAAGAAGTCTGAGGTAAGCAGTTAATAATGAGAAGTCTTCTGGGAACACCAAAGAATGAGGAAAAAGATATTGCGTACTACTTTAGGCTGGGCTAATGAGAAGTCTTAATTTTTTCAAATCACAAGGACAGTTACTGCAGAGGGAAAAACATTTGATGATAAAGACCTGAACAGTGATAAAGAATGCTTTTAGAATCTGCAGAATCTATACTTTAAGATTTGAAAAATAAAGATGAACTTTTCTTTTAAGAGGCGTAAAAAACTAGTAATGGTACTATGTGTCATCAGATCTCCCATCTCCCAAAAAGCCTAACAGAGGAACTAAAATCAAAGGCCATTTCTACTGAAGCTGTCAGCTTAGTGTGTGATGAATCAACATATATTAGAGCTGTAGGTCAGCTCTTCTTGAATTTGTTGTGTCAGTTCTAAAAGCTTTGGAAGCTCAAAAGACCTATTGTCTTTTCCAACACTGAAGGTTAGAACCTGTATAGAAGATATAGAGTAGATACCAAGGAACACTCCCCAAAGACATTATGGACAACAGTGCTCTATGTTTGGGTCCCTATACTCTGTTTTGTCCTTAGGACTGTCTCAGCAGACTTTGAACCCTCAAGCTCCCCCACATATTTTTATGATGTACTGCTGATCTTCAGTGTATGTATCATGTAATCTCAGCATCAGCTGTAGAATTTTTTCCAGAGACTTTGAACTGATAAAAATAGATAAAAAGTAACAACCAGGTTTCCTTGCTAGCAATGCACTACATAAAGCCTAGAAAAGATCTGTAGCCAAGTGCTATATTGTGCAGAGGTGGCCATGCCATGCCACTTGGTCTCAGGGCCAGAGAATGGTTCCTTGTTCTGCTTAGTTTACTAATACCTGTGTGCTGATATCTGCTAGTCTGCTGGTCACCTAAAGGAACACTTACTGTGTGCCAGCTCTCTGAAGTGGAAAAAAGTGATCAGCAAGAGCCCAGCTCACTCCTTACTGCAAAACAGAGGTATTTTGTATTGTCTCTTTCTGTTTTTCCTTTCTGGCACCTATAGGACATCACTGCAAGCATTGTGTAAGGTAATCTTTCCTGCCAAATACCTTACCTTCCCTCCTAATGTAATTCACTATCAGACATGAATAATTGTTGTTTTCTGTTTAAAAATGTTTATCTTAAACTATAACAGAGCAGGTATGCACTCTGACAGATCCAGTGAACTGTTCTCACAGAAGGGACTATCTTTTCAGGAGGCTCTAAGGACTTGTTGCCACTCTGCTACCCATTTAGCGAGAAGCAACAGAAGTGAACTCCCCACTCCTAAACACTTCACAGACTTCATCAACAGTCTTGAGAGAGGGGACAGAAATCTAGATGCAGTTTTCCACACAGGTGCATAGCCCATACTTTTGGTGAAATTAGCAGTCTTGTACTTCCTTTCAGTTGCCTTTTACCTTAATAAATCACTCGTACACAAAATTAATGTCATGGTTTAACCCCAGTCGGCAACTAAGCACCACACAGCCACTCACTCACTCCCCCCTGGTGGGATGGAGGAGAGCATTAGAAGGGATAAAGTGTGAGCACTCATGAGTTGAGATAAAGACAGATTAAAAGGTAAAGCAAAAGCTGCACACAAAACCAAAGCAAAACAAGGAATTCATTCACTTCTTCCCATGGACAGGCAGATGTTCAGCCATCTCCAGGAAAGCAGGGCTCCATCATGCATAAGGGTTACTTGGGAAGACAGATACCATAAATCCAGAAGGCCTTCGTTTCCTCCTTCTTTCCCCAGGTTTTATTGCTGAGCATTATGTCATATGGTGTGGGATATCCCTTTGGTCAGTTGGGGTCAGCTGTCCCAGCTGTGTCCCCTCCCAGCTTCTTGTGCACCCCCAGCCTTCTTGCTGGATGGGCAGTGGGAGGAATAGAAAAGGCCTTGACACTGTGTAAGCACTGCTCAGCAATAACTAAAACATAGGTGTGTTAGAAATGCTTTTTTTCATCACAAATCCAAAACATAGTGCCATTCAAGCTACTATGAATAAAGTTAACTCTATCCCAGCCAAAATCATGCAGTCAATCAACTCTCCCAATAAGCCTTAAGGCCTGGTACCTGGTACCTGGGGTAGGCTCCTAGGAAATGGGAGGCAGAATGATCAATCCTTTGAAGTGATAAAGCAATTTAAACACTGTCTATGGCATGCTGGGTACAATATAATACCTTCCAGACTGAGCTTTTTGGGGAAACTTAGAAGTAGACCCAATTCATGGAGAACAACAGATCTTACAAAAGAAATATATGGGAAGACTGCAAGTTTGCAGGGAGCAAAGATTGGGTTTTGGAAATCTTTAACATAGAATTAGATGCCTGAAGGTTAGCTAGGGGACTGAAGATTTAAATCACACTATGATCACATTATTAACCTGCTTAAATTCTGGTTAAGTGGCTAAGCCTAACAAAACATTTAAGTACCTCAGTTCCTTTATGAGCATGGACAATAACATTACAGGCTGAAAAGGTTTTGAAAGAGAAAGACAAAGATAGCCTCTGTTGTTGTTTCATAATGAAGAATGCAAAGACTATAAAAATTAACCAGATAATATTTGTGGAGTGTTTGGCTTAGGCTAAAATTCAGTTATGCACAATGAAATCCCAGTTGTATTTATAAGTTAAGAGGAATGAACTGGACGGGCAATACATTTTCATGGGGAAAAAAAAAAAAAGAGCTCAGCAGATATTAATGAGAGAGCAGGGTTTTAAAATTTGTATGTACTCCTAGAAGCAAGTTATGGAGCCATCACTATGTAATTAACATTTACCAGTAGAAAAGTTGTTCAGGGCAATTAGTTAACAAGCAAATGAAAGTGTATGGGATGGACAAATTAGTGGCCTAGCTTTTCTGAACCATATATTCTATCACAATGGGAAATTTAAATGACAAAGTGGTTTCCTCCTTAGTTTTAGTTCCTTTCTCATGTCTGTATTATTGGTAAATGCTCCACTGGTAATCATCATTTTGTGTCTTTGGCAGAAGTAGTGCTAATAGAGATTAAACATATGTTAGAAAACTAATACACATAAAAGGACTATATAATTTTCTTCTGAGAATTCACTACTTGAGTTACCCAAATCTTTAAAGTTTGATATAAAAGTACATTGCAAAAAATTATAAATAGCATTTCTATCAGAAGGATATTTCTATAGTGTAATAGGAGATGCACAGGAGGACAAAAAAGTTAGTAACTGTTATCTTTTAATTCGTAAGTCTGAATTAAATATTGTTTAAGATTCTATTCATCTAACAAACATTTGTTCTTGTCAAAGTCACATTGGCTATAGGTAATACCTAGTTTAGATAGATTATAATTTTACACTTTATTTTCTCATTCTTAGATTTTGAATAGGATACATATCCTTGTCTGTCTACCTACAAGTAAGACCATCACATGCTTTTCCATTTTATTTACAGAATAATAATAGAAAAAACAACAACAAAAAAACTCCACTTGAGCTTTTAACTTGTAAAATGCCAACAACAAGATTCTAACATCCTTACTCATAAGAAACTGCATCTAATTTTGTGGGTGTTTCCCCAGGTTTCAAAAGTGAGTAAGGAAAACTAGATCTCATGCAATTATGAAAATGTGAGTCCTGGGTACCAGCATGCTATGAATACTAGAAATACCAAAGACAGATATAAAATCTGTTTTCCAAAGTCTCAGAAGACTGTGGAAAATTTCCCACAGGCTTCAGTGAAAACTGGATTTAGTCTCAAAATACAAAGGCAAAAATGTGCATATATTTTTTTTCCTCTTTCTCTTGTGTCAGTACTTAATGAACCGCCAAAACAAACCGCACGTGCCGCAGCCACTCGCTGCCCGCTGACCTGACGCCGCGCCGCTCCTGAGCCGCAACTGCCCCCCCTTCATGTACTGGTCACGGTGTCATGTGGTATGGAATGAGCCTGCCATTGGCCAGTCGGGGTCAGCTGCCCCCGCCATGGCCCCGCCCCTCCCAGCGCCCCCCCCCCCCCCGCCATGCGGCAGAGCGTGGGAAGCTGGAAAGGCAGCCAACCCCCACAGTGAGGAGAATTAACCCCTTCTCAGCCAAAACCAGCACACATGTATTCCATATAGATAAACTATAGATTTTTTTTTTAACCCATGGTCTATTTTTTTTTATTTGTGATGAACATGAAAAATAAATTTATGGCTAACAAGAATTATAAAAATAAAAGTGAAACCATATGGTAAAAAAAATATAATCACTTGAGATGTACTAACTGCTATCAGCCTTTAGCAGATTACCATAATCAATTACTGGGCTTGTTCAATCTGGGGATGCTACACTCTGAAAGAGACAGGGCTGCTGGCAGGAATTTCAATAATGTTTTAGGAAGGTGAGGTAGAATATTGGTGTGATATGCTGATATGCTAAAGGTGGATAGAATCTTCAGTTTCAGTAGTGCAAAGAAGTTGTAGGTTTGGATGGGTAGCATTTCTGTAAGTATTCTGGTTCTGTCTCTAATAATAATAATAGTACCTCTTTAAATTACTTTGCTGGATTAAAATTATGGCAGTAAATTCTGTATGCAGAATCACAGAATGGCAGGGGTTGGAAGGGAACTCTGGACATCATCTTGTCCAAACCCCCTGCTTGAGCAGGGACACCCAGAGCAGGGGGCACAGGAACGCATCCAGGCAGGTTTTGAGTGTCTCCAGGGAAGGAGACTCCACACCCTCCCTGGGCAGCCCCTTCCACTGCTCTGGCACCCTCGCGGCAAATAAGTTTTTTCTCATGTTTAGCTGGAACTTCCCGTGTTCCAGCTTGTGCCCATTGCCCCTTGGCCTGTCATTGGGCACCACTGAAGACAGTCTAGTCCCATCATCCTGACACCCACCCTTTAGATATTTATAGGTATTGATAAGATCCCCCCTCAGTCTTCTCTTCTCCAGGCTGAACAAAGCCAGGTGTCTCAGCCTTTCCTCATAAGGGAGATGCTCCTGTCCCCTGATCATCTTGGTAGCTCTCTGCTAGACTTGCTCAAGCAGTTCCCTGTCCTTGTTAAACTGGGGGACCCAAAACTGGACACAGTACTCCAAATGTGGTCTCACTAGGGCAGAACAGAGGAGGAGGATAACCTCCCTCGATCTGCTGGCCACAGTCCTTTTAATGCAGCCCAGAATATTGTTGGCCTTCTTGGTCACAAGGGTACAAGTGCTGGCTCAGGGTCACCTTGTTGTCCACCAGCACTCCCAGGTCCTTCTCAAAAGAGCCACTTTCCAGCGGGTCATCCCCCAGCCGGTGCTAGTGCATGGGGTTGTTCCTCCCCAGGTGCAGGACCTTGCACTTGCTCTTGATGAATTTCATGAAGTTCCCCTCAGAACAGGCTCTCCAGCCTGCCCAGGTCTCACTGAATGGCAGCACAGCCTTCTGGTGTATCAGTCACTCCTCCCAAATTGGTATCATCAGCAAACTTGCTGAGGTTACACTCTATCCCATCACCCAGGTCATTGATGAATATGTTGAACAGGACTGGACCCAGCAGAGACCCCTGGGGAACACCACTAGTGACAGGCCTCCATCCAGACTCTGCTCCATTGATCACAACCCTCTGCCAGTTCTCTGTCCACCTTGCTGTCTACTCATCCAACCCACACCTCCTTATCTTGCCTATGAGGATGCTAAGGGGGAAAGTGTCAAATGGCTTACTGAAGTCAAGATAGACGTTGGTGAAAAATCTTTTGAATGCTTTTCCAGATGTTAAAGGAACCAGTTTAAGTTATTTCCCTTCAGTCTCACCTTTGGCTTTCCTGAGAGAATAGATTTGCAAAAATTTACATAAATTTTTAGAGCCAAGGCATACATGTCAACTTATATATGTGCTAATTGAACAATTTTTTACATATTAGTCATTAACTTGGCAGACAGTGGGAATTTGAGCTGGAGACTTCTAGAGACAGTAGTATGGGTTTCTGTGATAGAAACTAAACCACATTACTAAAATCAGATCTGTAGCCATATCCTATGAAAAGCTATATAGAATGGTACAAGTCAAAATTTTACACCTATAATCTAAAGAGACTCCCAGAAAAGCTGTGTTTGAGTGAAGACCCCAAGAATGATGTTCAGCTACATCCTTTGAAAACCATACTGTGGCTGTCTCAATCTGGAGCTGAAATGCACCCCAGACCGTAGTTTCTGACAAAGAGTTTAAAAACCTAAAATTTGCACTATGTTCATGTTCCTATTCTGACTTTGATATCTATGATGAGAAGTTTTCATTTAGATTTTGCCATTTGTCAGTGACCTAGCTGTCTGTTACAAGAACTTTCAATTATTTTTTATTTAAAAACTATGCACTAATCATCTGCTTTGAGTAAATTTAAAAATCATCAATATGTTTTTATCTTTTTCCTGTTTTTCTGATTGTTATGGAACATTTGTGAGAGCTTTTTTTAAGCTTTTCATTTTTTCTGTCCCGTACACATGTGATTTATTTAATCTATTCTGTATTTTTGTTTTTTTTTTGAATCATCTGTGCTTTAGCATATATAAATGAAGGAGTTGGTGCCTGCCGTAAGAAACGTTTTCTTCAGGTTTCACAGAAAAGAAATTCAGAGATAAGTTGCTATATAGATCTAAAAGATTTTTTTTTTAAGACTAGTGTGAAGCTAGTGGCACTGTATTATAGACATTAAAAATTGCTTACTTAGTACAAGTACTACATCTACCTTGAAACCTTAATTTCTTTTTCTTTAAACCTTTTGAAAGTGTGCCAATTGATTGGACGGTCTTCATTAAAGAAAAAAATTACATAACATAGACAACTTTAATGGGATATTCATGTCTTTAAAGGCTTTACGAAACCTTCTGTTTGAAAAATGTTTGCTATAACATAGAGCAGTGCTCTAAGATTACCTCCCACAGGTGGCTGAATAATCCATTTCACTGACCATGATGACTTATCAGCATCTGTTTAGTCAATTGGGTAAGTTTTGCTCCCTTTGCACAAAAAGAGCATTTCATACTTAAAATGTATAAAATCATAGAGCATCACTTAAGTGATACATTAGGTGCACTGAAAAAAATCAATTAAATAAAGAACCTAGATACCGTCATGAATGTACATACATGTGAAATATCACGTTAGTAATGAGAATATAAACAAAGTCATGTAGCTTCTAACAAATATCTTTTTATAAAATTATTTTGTTTCTGTGAACTTGAGCTTTTTCATGTTTTAAAGCATATGTTTATATTGTGGCATGTCTATCCACAAATATTCCAACAGGGGACTTCAAAGCCACTATCCCTATCATCATGCATATTACTAAACTGAAAAATGCACAGCCACGGTACTCTCAATGACATAAATTCAGTTGCAGAGGCAGCATTTCAAGTTCCAATTACGTGAGCTATTCAAGAAGTTTTGCTTGCAAGGCTACACAAAATGTAATGAATATTATGGCATGTAAACATAAATGGATAGGAAAATTATTTTTATGGATGTAATCAAATGGCACTGCAACATGCATAACTCTGCACTGGTGAAGATGTTTCTGAAAACACTAAAACCTAGTGGAGGCAGAAGATCATGGAGTGTCTTCAAAGAGAACCTGAAAATATTGTTAGTCATATTATGTTGCATAAAAAGGAACCTGTTAGCACAATTTAATTCACAACCGGACTAAGCAGTCTGGTATTGAGTTAGGATTTTGGTGCTGACTGGGAAGTTGGGTTCTGAGTCAAAAAAGAAACTTAAGGGAAACGCTGAAGTGTTGGCAAAATCTGAAACATTTATTGTGCTTAGCAATTTCATCAACACTATACACTCACGATTCTGTGGTGGTAAACCCAACATAGTTACATTAGAATGTAGTCTGGTAAAAGGGTTTACTGCAACAAGAAGAGGAAAAATTAAGTAAGAAAGAATGGCAGTGTTACGTATAAGACAATTAACCCATCTTAACTTCATATACTAGAATAAATTGCCAGAGCTGACAGTTTCAAAGGAAAAAAAAGAAATCCCCAGAAATATTTCTTTTCTGTAAGAAAACAGTAAAAGAGCTGGCTGCTTTGCATTTAAGTTAGAAATTCTCTGGGAAATCTTGATGTTGAGACATGTCCTGCAGTGTCCAGCTACACATATAAAAACCTATGCTTAAGATCATGCAATGGGAAACATCTCTTTCAGAGCAGTGTGCTATATTGCTTCCTCACAAAATGGTCCATTGTGATTAGGAAGAGAAGAAGAAAACAGTGATGCTCGATGATTGCTGTGGTGTACCGTACACTGAAAAGGTTGTTTGCAACCTGGTTTTTAAGATTTTGTTATTCTACATTAAGGAATGGAACGTACCACTTCTTGCTACTTCAGTCTGAAATTACTCTTTGCACCAGACAAACCTGAGTAGAAATAAAACAATACTTTGTTCTACATTTTATGCACCAACAGTTTAGAATCAAGCTCATAGCTACCTTTACCTTATATCAGCTCCAAGATTCTTTTTTTTTGTTTGTTTCATCCAACTAGCAAGTAGTCAGAATAATGACAAAGACCTCTTGAGGCTGGTACCTCATCTCTATTTTTTAAAAAATTTTGGTTTATGTACTAATTCACTGAATAAGATCTGGATTTGAAAATTCATGTATCATGGTATACACAGATTCAAAACGCCTTCCTACAGATTCTCATAACTAAACCTGATTATTAACTCTGTCAGCTTTTTTGAAAGATTGTTCACTACCAATTCTTATCTTTCAAAAGTGACAATATGACTCCACTGTAAATGTCAGTTAGGCATAAGTAAGTAGATCTCTCTCCCATCCTGATTACAGATTAAAATTGTTGATAATAGTCCTGGTAATTATCTGGGCCTCACCAAATTTCTAATTCATTGTGAATACTGTGCATTATCAAGGTGGGGAAGAGAAGGCTCTTCTGTCAGTTTATCATTTTTGTATACTTTATATGCTGAAATCTATATATGAATGATACTACATAGTTACAAGATATAAAAGACATTAGTTTAAAAGTCTTTATTAGCTGTTGATCTAGGCTAGAGACCATCATCAAACAATTTCTGTGACAGTGAGTTTCAGGTCTACAACTCTAGTCTGGTTTTTGAAAGACCCTCAAATCCCCAAAACGTCATCACTGAAGAAAAATCTCATCTGGAAATATGATACACAGTAAATGTGGAATTTGAAAACGTGCTGACAGAAAGACACTTTAAATCCTGTAAAACCTGTGAAAAAAACCTGATGTATTGATTATTCCTATTAGCTTACTAAAGAGAAGCCAAGTCGTAACAAGATCTATGTTAATCTCCACTCAGATTTTGAAAATCAATTCCAGAGGTCAGATTTGAGATACCACTGTCATATCTATGCATATTCCTGCAGGAAAACAAAAAAGGTTTTAAATGTTTGTACATGTACATTGGAAGAATTTCATATTTATTTGTTTCCATGCTAGCATCCTCTGACTATGCCCCGCCCCACCCCACCCATCCCACTCCCAATTATTCATCTGTCCTGACTGAAAATGCTACTAAAAATGACATTCTGTACTGGCTACCTAATGATTTTGGTGTAAGGTTTCATCCGTCAAATCTTTGGTGTTCAAGTTGATGAGAAATCTCATACTCATAAGTAAGTCTAAATAGAAAAGAAATTCCATTCTGTTCTGTAATATGTTTTCCCATGCCATTATTGGCAATTAGACTGCAAATGACAGTCAGGTAAGATACTTATGGACATGCTAATCAATACTAGTGCCACAAGAGGATTTATAAGGAGTCAGAAGTGAGAGAGAAATCATTTCAGTTAAATGGGTTTTTTAGTTTGCAGATCTTAACCTCAGGACAGAGACTTGGAGGACTGACTTTAAGCAGATCAAGAAAGGCTTTATCAAAGAGGTAACAGACCCTGAACTTCTCCCAGCTAAGTTTTATGCTGGTTCTGAAAACAAATTTTCTGGGGTATAAAAATCTTTCACTTAGTAATCTGATAAAATCAGAAGAGACTATACTCAGGAGAAAGGTAAGTAAAAATATTGACAATATGACATCTCCATTGCACAGCCAAGGTCTGAAAAACTAAGTTGTTACTTTCTTTATTTTACATAATTTACATATATTTAAAACAAATGTAAGATTTAGTAGTTTAACATTAATTATAGGCAAAATATAGGTTATGTTTGATGGATTTCACTGAAATTAAAAGTTAATATATGAAGTGGCAAGTTCTGGTAGAGACTAAAAACCAAGTAGTTGAGACCTCCCACACTTCATTTGTCCTCACCTGGACAAGAGCCAAAATTTTTACTTGTATCTGTTTTGGATTGTGCTAAACACTTCTCCCTTGAAAGTTAAAAGAAGTGGTAAGTCATAAATGAATGAAGAATAAAAAAATTGCTTTATCTCAGACAGTCAGCACCTGTATATTTTACACAAGCTGTTAAGCTGTATGCTAGCAGTTAAGTGTTGGATCTAGAATTACATTAATCCCTTCACGTGTGTTTTAGAAATTGCTTCCAGATCCTTTCAAATCCTTCTGATGTATTCTCTAAACCATAAATTATCTCCAGATATGCACAGTGAGTATTTCTGTAAAATTTGCAATTCATTTCTTCTTGCTTAACTATGTCATGTCTGTGGGTGCCTGAGCAAGGTTTATTTTTTTTGGCTGTCACAGAGTAACTCTTTCAGCACCTCAAGAATGTGTTTAGTATTTGAATAATGTGTTAATGCAAAACTATTAACACTGTGGGTCTGCCATTGAATAAGATACCTATTCATATAAGCAAACTTCCAGGTAGATTTGTCTGAAATTTACTTTTTTATTCGCTCTGAAATTTTTAGTGATTTTAATGCTTCTGAAAAATAAATGTGTACAAAATCTTGGCTACATGTGTCTTAAGATTTTATCATCTGAGTCTAGGCCTGTGCAGTCTTACATCAGCAAATCTCTGATTTTCCATTGAACAGTCTATGTGAGAATCTACTACATTAATATGGGGATAATATAACTGTTTTCTAGGTTTTATTTTTTTTTTTAATCCTTAATTCTACTGACTGAAATACATACACCTTACAGGTGACTGAGATATAAACTCCAGTTATTTACGTGTTGTCAAATATAGGGACTTTAGTGCTATGACATTTTCATTCAGAATTAGCTGTCTGAAGTCTTGTTCCCCTGGTTTATTTGACTGTGTCCTTTTTAACCATCTCAGTCTTTCTTGAATAAGATGTTCTGATCCCTTTCTTTTGCGTTTGATGGGAACCTCATACTATAACAACCTTAAGCTATTTTCTCTTTTCACTCTGCAGTTTTTCCATTAGAACTGCTCTTAAACTCATTTCTTATTTACATTTGGGCAAAATGTAAACAACTACATTCAAATGTGTGTAAATTCTACATTCAAAATTTACACTTAGGAATTTCTCATCAAGGACTGTTACCTAACGAGAAATACCCAGCATGGTATTCAATTTACCACCACTTGATGATTAAGATTCATTTTGTTGGGACTTTGAGGGTACCACTAGGCCTCACTGTCCCAGCCCAGTCTCCACTGGGGGTCCCACACCCTGTCCATGACCCAGGACCCCTTGTCACCCCCCTGGGGCTGTCAGCCCCTGTCTTAGTGATGCCATAGCAGGGCCAGTCTCCAGCTCTACACAGCCCTCTTCTGCCCACCCATGGGCCCTACTGAGCTGGGCCCACCTGCAGGCATAGGCTTCCTATAGGTCCCATCTTATGTTTGTCAGCCCCAGGCCGTTGCTTTGGATATCTTAAAGTATTTCATATGGTCTTAGACTGCCATGTTTAGGAAAAGGAAATAAACCATGAGCCCAGAATGGATCTTAGGCTATGATAAATATGCCTGAATTCCACCTATTGTACTTACTAGATTTTCACTGAGAATAATAGAAACATAGTCACCTCCATTTAAGTGAGCTGAAATCCACTCCTGACCTTAAGAAAGTTTGGATTCAATTACTAAACATCGCTATCTGGTATAGCATTAAGGCACACAGGCTGTTTGCAGACACAAAGCTTTTAGGAGTAGCCTTGAAGAGCTATTGAGGGCAAAGGGAATCAAAACTGGACCAGTCTTGCCCAAGCTGCCCTTTTTGAAGCAGTGTGTGGGATTAACTTTCTCCAGAACGTGCCCTGCCTGGAGACAGGAGAGTCATTGGAGCACTCCAGAACAGAGCAAGGAACTGATATAGTTCTTAAATAATGCGTGGATCTGATCAGTGTTCCAGGCTTGAGCATGTTCTATTTAGCAGAAGATTACGCAAAACTGAAGTTATCAGCCTAAGCTGTTTAAACCTATGAAGAACATGGCAAGAGCAGAAAAACAGCATGCCTCCATTCAGTCACAAAGAACCTTTACACACTTGCAGAACTTACCTTCTTCAAAACTGTGTAACACAACTTAGCCTATAAGCCTGATTAATAAAATTTTTTAAACTGACGCATGGCTCATTCCTCCTAATTATGCATTTAGCTTCAAAAAGTACATCAAGTCAACAGAATTCTTTGCTATGCACATTTCTAAATCTCTGTTTGGTTTAGTTTTTAGAGAGGACAGCCTGAAATCTCAGCACATAAACAAGCCTCTGGGGCTGCCACTCTGAATGGTCTAATACTTGCAAAATTTACAAGGAAAGCTTACAAAACAGCCAGTTACTTTAGCAAGTCTCAAGCCAGTATTATCTGATCGCAAAGCTAATGCATTCACATAGCTTTTAAAAATAACAGAAATTATTCACTAGATAACATTGGTAGTGACAAAAAAGGAGCAAAATACTGTAAGCATATAGGCTCCTATAATTTTTAAAAAAGTCGATGCACCACATTTTATAAATGGATATATAAACATTGTTTACATACAATTAATAATAATTCATTGCCTTTTCTCCAGAAAAAAGTTGTAATATAATGAAGGAAATAGCTAAATAAAATTGTCATATTTAGCTTAGCTGCAAGAATTGACTTCCATAAGAATTAAAAAAAAGTACTGAAAAAATGAGAAGGGTATATTCTTAAGTAGTATATTAAATGTCGATTTGGCTTTTTAAGTGCCTTATTTATGTGAAGTCCATGGGGTACCCAGCACAGACAATTTACTCTGACAAACAAAATCCACAAGTGTTTGAATATGGTGAGAGAGTTCCTGTAATAGAACCCTCTGCAAAATGTTTAGCTTGTGGTTTTGAAACCAAGAGAATGGCTGTTACCGTGTTATCCATCTAGCAACCATTGTAGCTTATGGCAGAAACCACCATTCAGTTTAACGACTTAGATTAGTAAGTGTTATTTCATTAATTTTTCTATATTGAAAATACTTAAATGAAAAAAACTGTATTTCTTAAAAGGCCTTACAGCTCATGTAGTAGTCTTATAGGATGAAGCATACCATATTCCTGAAAAGCTGTTTTATTATTGGAAAATGAAACTGTTACATTATTGTGATTTAAGTAAACTTGAATTCTTTTGGCATCTGGCCTAGTAGCATGGAAGACTGAGCTGGGAACCATAATCATGACACTAAGTACTGCTTGTAAGGGAACAGTAAAAGAAGAATAGTTTTTGTAGGTAAACACATAGAATGCTATTACCTGTTTTCCAAAATTTACTCTTCCAGAGTGTCCTTCCCTTACTATTCCTCTAGTATGTCCTAACTTCTGGCATCTTATGCCAAATCATGTAATATGAAAATTTGTTATGTTCACATTGTTTGACTGAAAGAATACAGTGTATTTTCCTTTAGAAATGGAAGAACAGACTGAAGAGAAGAAAGATCTTGCAAATAATTTCTACCAAAATTTAATTCTAATGTATAAAATATTCACATTCCTTGCAGTATCTGAAATCTCTGATCTGGATTCCATAGAATTGCTCCTACAAAAAGGTCAGACTTTTACAGGTGTTTGAAAGAACTCAGGCTGTTCTCTCAAAGCAGCTCTCCAATAAGTCAAATTTTGTTATTTATCAGGATAGAGGCTGTACTGTGAAAATTACTTCTGCCTAGTATATTCAAGTTAGAAATTAAGACCACTTTCTTTGATTTTTTTTTTCCTGAGTTGTTTTCCTTTTTTCTTATGTGGAAAGGCTCAAGATTCTGCACAAGACCATAACACAGCAAAGCCAGGTCAAAGGAACCTCTAGTTCTTGAAAAGTAAAGACAATGAACAGACACTTACTGTTCACCTACTTTGTGCCATTCATGACTTCATAGATTTCATCATCATCATTGTTATTTGTTTCTCCCTCTCTCTGTTTTTTACTTTTCTGGTCTAAAATTTCATAGTTCCAAGTTCTTCAAAATTCTTCTTTGATGAGATCTTTGCTCCCCTTTCAACATTTCTCTAGTTTATTACATCTTTTTCTGAAATGGAAGGAGAAGAGCAGTGTAAAGTATTAAAGATCCAAATACAGCATGAACTAGCAGTGGCTTTTTTTCCTTTGTTACCTGTCGTCTTTCCTAGAAACTCCTAAAATTCCATAGAATTTTTGATTACTACTGAACACTAGACTGATCTTTTCAGAGAACCACTCATTGTACTTTTGGGATCTTGTCCCTGAAGAGCAGTAGTAAGCTCAGAGCCCATCACTGTATAAGGATTTTTTGTTTTTCTGGTGTATATCTATCATCACTGAAAAATTATCTACACTGAATTTCAGTGCTAATATGTGAATTCAGTCAGACTGTTATGTGAAACCAAAGTTAAGCACACAAGCAAATGGTCCAAACTGGAACAAAGTTCTCAGTGACATACTTTTTCCGTAAGAACAAAAAAGAACACCAACCACTTACATCTGTAGATGATGTATGTACTATCTAAATCATAAAAAGAAAAAAAAAAGGGAGGGGAACCCCAACCAAACCCCAGATATTTTAACATATACTGCAAAGCAAAAAGAGTCTGGGCACTGCAAAAACTTTCACTTTCACCAAGGAACTAATTAATATATTTTTCATTATTCAATTAATTACATTGAAAAACTAAAATGTTTCCTTAAAATTGAATCATATTCAAGTATAAGATGACTTGCTATTTTTTCAGTACCAAGTCACAGGTAATTCTAATCTTAGAAATACATGAATGGCATTTAATGTTAGCTAAGCTTTTTTTTCCCTCTCTAGTTTTGCCTAATTAAATTTAGGTGACATGACAAAGCAATTTCCCCAAGGTCTGTCTGATGTCACTTTTTTATCATCATAATTTCATTGTACAGTGCAACTCATCTTCAGGGAGAAAACAAAGCGATGCTAGGTAGTGACCCCAAATCTATCCAAACCATGAATCCACTCCAGGGAAGGGAGAAAAAAACAAATTAAAATTCTTAGCTGGTATAAATCTGGCAATCTATACAGAGTTATCTGTATTGACATTAATGGACCATGATGACTTACACCAGCTAAAAAGCTGAGTTTCTTTCCATAATGGTTCTTAGCTTGACCTGCAGATAATTAGTGTGAAATGCTATTTTAAACTCAAGTACTTATACAAACAGCAGTCCTAATTATCTATATTATATAGTTATTCTTAAAAGTTGCTAGTAAGGAAATTTCTTCTAAACAGTGTTGTTCATTCAATTTTTGAAGAACTTGCCAACAGTAGGGTTTTGTCCTCCTGGCCTTTAAAACTTCTGGTATCCTAGACTTTAATTTCAGTCATTCTGATGAAAATCAGGGAGAATTGCATCAAGGCACTGGGGCTACAGCACCACTGTACAATTCTGAATAATGCTTAACAGTGTATCTGGAGCAATCTGTTTAAAGATGTCATATAATATGTATGAATGAATAGATTAACCACAAGTGGCAACATGAAGTATTTCAAAGTGTCTGTTCATATTTTTTCAGTGAAATATGTGTAGATCCTATGGTGTGATGTCTAGAAAGTATGGGCCTGGCTTGGAATGGGGAGGCTTGTCAATGATGTATTTAAATGCAAAGATGAACTGTCCCTCCTTGTACTTCAGATGCAATGACTCCTGTAAGTGAGGAAGAAAAGGATCATGGCTGCTCCAGCAACCAGTTTTGGTCTGAAGCAGGAACTGAGTAAGTTTCTTTAAGTGTTTCATATGTGAGCTATAATTCCCAGTCAATTTTTCTGTGCTAACATGGCTTTGTACTCATGCTGGTAATTTCCTGTGTGTCTAGGTGGAGGCTTGAGATGTTTAAATGTTTTCAGAAAGAGAGCTCAGAAACTGACCCTGGGCAACTTGGCTGTCAGTCAGCATTTGACAGAATGGTTACTTGTGTCTGTCTTCAAAAGGAATCAGTCCTCTGTGGAGTATTTTAGATGGAATTGGATAAACTGTTAGTCAATACAGACCAAAGACAATTGCCTCTATGTCTAAAATATTAAAAAATGCCTACTGGCTAGATCTACATGGAGACTTGCATGAAATTTAAGCATCTAACTATGTCTACCTGTTGTCAGGGTGTGCAGAGATGCAACAAGGAAGGCCAAGGCCCACTTGGAACTAAATATGGCAAAGGATGTCAAGGATGCCAAGAAAGGCTTCTTCAAATACATCACTAGTGAAAAGAAAGACTGGGGGAACTGCGGGCCCGCTGCTGAATGAGGTGGGTGCCCTGGTTACACGAGATACAGAGAAGGCAGGGTTACTGATTGCCTTCTTTACTTCAGTCTTTACTGCTAAGGCTGGCCCTCAGGTATCCCAGCCCCCAGAGGTGAGAGAGAAAATCTGGGCAAAGGAAGAATTCCCCTTTGTTGAGGAGAATTGGGTTAGAGGTCACCTAGGCAAACTGAATCCTCACAAATCCATGGGCCCCAATGGGATGCACCCACAAGTGCTGAGGGAGCTGGTGGATGCTGTTGCTAAGCCACTGTCCATCATCTTTGGAATGTCATGGAGGACAGGAGAGGTGCCTGAGGAATGGAGGGTAGCCAATGCCACTGCATTCTTCAAAAAGGGCAAGAAAGACCCATGAAGCTATAGGCCAGTCAGCCTCACCTCCATCCCAGGAAAGGAGATGGAGTAGTTCATCCTGGAGGTCATCTCCAGGCATGCAGAGGACAAGAAGGTTATCAGAAGTAGTCAACATGGATTCACCAAGGGAAGATCATGCTTGACCAACCTGATAGTCTTCTGTGGTGGTGTGACTGGCTGGGTAGATGAAGGGAGAGCCAGAGCAGTGGAACAGGCTGCCCAGGGAGGTTGTGGACTCCCTGGAAACATTTTAACCCCTCCTGGACATGGTCCTGTGCCCCCTGCTCTAGGTGTACTTGCTCAAGCAGGGGGGTTGGATGAGATGATCTCCAGAGGTCCCTTCCAACACCTGCCTTTCTGTGATTCTGTGATTCAAATCCAAAACTGCTAACTCCTGCATCCCAACCCCCATTAACTGCTGACTGACTCTGAAAATGTTTATTGCTACAGAACAAAGAGATCTTTAATATCAGAATCTCAGTGTGCCAGGAACATTTTACTTCCAGTACTGCAGAATAGGCCTGCCTCTACTGTAACATCTACAGCCTGCTCCTTTTCATATCTTATCTGCCAAGTAAGATCTGTCCTGTGGTCTCAGATGCTAATAAAACAGCGTTTTGATGAAGTGAGACAAAGAAAAGAGCCCAGTGGTGACTCCAGTAATAGGAACGACTAAAAAAGCATCCAACACAGTCTTCTTCACATTCAGATTTGTGCTTTTTTCTGAGCCACTGGTCTGTTTCGTACAAAATGTGCCACAGCTAAAGGAATATGTTGACTTAAAATTGCAGAGCCTGGGGTCCAGTTTCCTGTTCGGGCTGTGGTTGGTTGAACCTACTTTATCCAGTGGAACACCCTGTTACATCATAATATATTCTGTTATAAATCCATTGTGATTCGTCCTGGCAAGGTTATTTTACTTTTCATGAATCATTTTCATGAAAGAGTTAGGGTGTGATTTCCAGGTTCAAGTCCTTGTTTTTATGGTAGATTATATATTTAATCAAGGATCATTATATATCTGTGCTTGTGTATGTAGATGAATGAAAAGACAATAATGTATTTTAGGACTAAGGAATGGAATTTAAATCTTACTTCTAGCTGCTCCTGCAATATTTTGGAAGAAATAAGTCACCTTTTAGAAGAAGGCATTGAGATATCAATTGCTGTCCTGCTCTTAAAGCTGTGAATTCTAAGTATAGACAGATCATTCTGTAAGGTATATTCTTAAGCCCAGGAATCCTCTGTTCTGATTCACTGTCTAAAAGTTAGCTGGTCATTCCAGTCAACTTTTACATTCAGGAGAGAGAAATTGTCATCTCCAGGGGGTGATTCACCTCCTCATGAGAGAAAAGGCTGAGACAGGACAGGTGAATTAGCCTCTGAACATGTCTGATTCTCTCCAGCTATTACAGTGGGTGGATAGCCTGGGCATAAGGCAGATTAATTCCACCCCTACTGTCCCATACAGGTGAGTCTTACAGCATGCATGGTCTTATTGCTTTCCTAAGCAGTTAATTCTTCTTATGCACTGGACACAGAGCCTGAATGTTTAGCCTGGATGTATCAAAACACTCCACTAGACAGGTAGATGTCTAAAAATAAGACATGTAGTAATATAGCCAAAGAAATCTTAAAAAAATAAAAAGGTTAACTTACATCCAAAGAAGGTAGATAGGAAACTTTTGCAAGGAGATGGAAAATCTAATGGAAAGACATTTTTTGTTTGTTTATTTTAGGCTGGTTATCAAGTCCACTGAAAATTTAAAGAGCTAGAAAAGGGAATTACAGAGCTCACTTTAGTTTTATGCAATTAGCACTAATATCCCCAAAGTAGAGTATCTTTGTACTGAAAAAGTACTGTAAAGCACAGTATCATTTTGGAGTACTCTGGATTTGTTTCTGGAGCAGAGATGCTTTGGTAAGCACCGTCATAGAACACTGCATAGTAAATAAAGAGAGGAAGCGGAAGTCTGAAAAGTTTCGTCAATAGGGAGCTGTTATGCCTGCTTTTAATTTCTAAGATTTATAACTCAGTTATAAAATTGTACCTGGTTTATAGCTGGGTTTATACGGAAAACATGCCCAGTTAAAAAGAACTCTATAATGACTGTTTATATTTGAAGTGCTAAAGGCTTGCTTTTGTTTCCAGTATGAAAACTGGCTGGTCGTTACTGCTTTTGGTATGTTTGATGCAGGGAATGGTAGAGAGGATGAGAATAGTAGTTACTTTGTTTAAAATCAGTTTTTGCTTGTAGAAGGAAGGGCCCATGCAAAGATGTTCTGTATGGGAGGGGCCATGTAACATGAAATAGATTGGGCAAAAGCTGTTCCTTGCTTTCTCCGTAGACAGAGAATCTTAGTTTGTAGGATTATATTTCCCTCCACCCTCCCTATTGTTCAAAGTACTGTGACTGGAAATAAGGGTCAAAGTATTTTTTTTTGGACATGGCTCTGCGTACTGGGTCTGGCTGGGATGGAGTTAACTTTCATTGGAGCAGCCAGTATGGTGCTCTGTTCTGGATTTCTGACTGAAAGTGTGTTATAATGCGTCAATGTTTCAGCTATTGCTGAACAGGTAGGTTCCTGGTTCCTATCTCTCTCCCATCCCACTGGAGGTGTGGGGGGAGTGAGTGAGCAGCTGTGTGGGTGTTTAGCTGTTGGCTATGGTCAGCCTACCACACAGTGGAAAAGTTTCCAGCAGACAAATACTACTGTGGAATTAGCTCAAGCATAATACTTTAAAGCAATTCAAATAACAGGTATTGTCCCTTTGTATTGAATGGGAGAAATAGAATATGAGTCACCTAACCTGTTCCAGATTTCAATACTTATATGAGATGAATCACCCTCTCAAAATGTGTTTCTTGCTATTTAGTCAGATGAATTCCATGCTTCGTGTCAGTAAGTGAGGTCTCAGTGAAGGTTCAACTAAGCAAGAAGCTTAAATATAAGAAATTTATCATGGCAAGAAGAACAAAGTAGGCAACTGTGGGATGACTTGGATTGGCTTGGAGAACTGGAAAGCTGACAACATTATTACACACCAGAAGAAGGTTCCATTTTGGGAATGCACATTTAGTAATTAGCAGTAAGCCCACATATTTCTTAGTTTCCTGCTATGTGACAGCCAGACTGATGCTTGAAGGGATTATAGTATCCCCCTGTGGGTGGGATGTAAAACTATTTTAAAAAAGTTGAGAATTAATTAATGGGCTCATTCAAACCAGATATTGCATTCACAAAACTAGAATGGGAAAAAGCATGTACATAGAAGCAGATGACTATGGAGGATGGCAGCTGTGAATGACAGCTGAGGTGATATAAAATAAACCAGATTTGAACTAAAGACTCCTGTAAGAAGTATGAACTGTTATCTAATGCAGCAGAACAGAGTATTCAGCTGATAAACTTGTTGGACAGTTATGGGACACAGCTTTAATAACAGAATTTTGAACAATTCTGTGAAAAGGGTGAGTGTCAAGAAGGCTACAAGGGAAAAAGAAAGAACAATAAGAAATTATAAGGGATTAGACAAAACCCAGTGCATTTAACAGAAGTTTTAAAGCAGAATTAATGGAATATCATCTTGGTATGTAGGAATTAATTAAAAATGTGTTCTATTTAATTCCTTAAATGTTTGATGCCTCATGGCAAGCCACAACATCTGTAATATATTAATGACAAAATCAGTTGTTCAAATTAAAGTTAATTTAAGTTCATTAGGATTGTACTTTTTAAAAGACGCCTATAATTATTTTAATAAGATGATACGGGGAAAATCTATTTCAGTACCTTGGCTGTATTCAAACTGAAATGAAGTCAACAGCTGCAGGCTTAGCATGAAATATTATATAGTTCAGCATACTAATTTAATTATAATTGCTATTGCTAAACAAAAGGTTAATTATAGAGCAGGGGAATAATGTTGTGGAAAAGTACATCAAAGCTCTGTAAACAGGTCCATACTTAAATATTGCAAAATGTAAGGAACAGGTAGATGAAACGTCAGAGTCATACAGAAATTAAAGCATAATTTAAAATAATCCTACTTGCTTTGTATAGTCTGTGTCTGAGAGTGATAAAATTCCGTGCCATAGCAGAATTCATCTATTTTCAGCAGAAGTAATACATAGCAGAGAACTTTTTCATCCAAGCCATTCTGGCCAGCTTCAAAGGCAATGTTCTATGCTCTTTGCCTTCTAAATGCAATTGAATGGTCCTTACTTTCCTCCTGAATTCCCTCATCAATCCTGTATAATAACATCTGCCAATGCACTCTTCCATTTCAACCATTCTCATATGAAGTTGGTGGCACAATAAACAGACTGCATTTCTTAACTTCTGGCTGCTTAGCCATAAGAAGAATAGAATTACTTTACTATTTCAGACCAAATGTTTAGGTTGTCTGGATCTCCAGCACAGACCCACAACAGATGCTTAGGGAAGCAAGTAACAATAACGTATTTACTGTAAAATGTTAATTTCATCACAGTTCTGCACTCTTATTTAGAATATTACCTTAATGAGTGGAATATAGAAAAGGAGCAAGAGCTTCTGCTTTACTTTCTGTTGTCCATGCAAATTCATAATGTTGGTGGGTTTTTTTAAGTGAACCAAATTCTGCTCTGAGTTATGCATACATGACATCTTTTTACTGCAATGGAAGTTGTCCAACTGTATCTTCAAGTTTATTTTTTCCCATTGATTTTTCTTGACATTTTTGTAAGCCTACAGAAAAAAGAAATAAATATAAACTTAAATGAGAGAAAACTTGTGAATTTATTGACAGTATAAAGCTTAGAACTATTCGAAGCAATTTTCCGTGTTAGAACTATTTTTGAGAAAGAGTGCTCTTTGAATGCTATTTGACTAGCTGCTTTTATTTTGGGGAAAAGGAAGCCATGGAAACCTGCTTTTAAGATGACTGTTAAAGAAGTTGTCTTAGAGCAAGCTACAACATTCTAGCAGTAACTTTGTCAGTTACAGTTAAATACTTCCAAGATTATTACTGAAAAGTAAATTTCCTTTTGAGAGTGTCAGTAAGTTCAAATCAATGAAGCTGATTTTATTTTAAATAATAAGTGAACCTAAAATTTGCCAGTATGTTTTAAACACAGAGGTATAAAGTATTTAGGAAACACTTGGTGTTATTCATAGCTCCATGGTAGTGCAAGTTTTATTTCCTATTCCTTAAAATTTTCTTCTATATTAATTAATTTATTTGGAAAGATATACACTTAAGTTAAAATACATAATGTACATGAGATTCTTAATGGAAGGGTTTACATAATCAAGTATTAGTTGTGCTTAGTTTTCCCTCAGACATTTTGCAGCAGTGAGATTTTTTTCTTCTTTCTGTATAGACTGAGTCCAAAGAGAGGAGGACTAGATCAAGTTACATAAGACAGTTTCTTTATTTTTTTTTTTTTTTTTTTACTTTCCTACTGTTTCCTCCTATTATTACCACTTGTTCTGGCTGACAATAGTATCTCTACAGAGATGAACCAAATAGAATAAATGCATGGAAATAAATCTGGGTATTGGAGTGAAACCCTTAAGAGACTGTGTGGTATGGACTGGACAGAAAGCCTGGGCAGAATGAATGTGGAACAAAACCTAAGTGAGGAGAAACACCTTGTATAGGCATTATAGAGGAAAGAAACTGAAGAAAACAGACTAAAAAGGGAGAGGCAATTTTACAGAGAAGGAAGGCAAAGGTGGAAAAGGGATGGATGCAGACCACCATCAGTTAAGAGTTCACCTACTTTTACCCCTTGTTGGTTTTCACTGTACTATGGTATGTTTATTTGTGTGGTTTTGGTGGTCTGTATTAACTTCTCCCCAGTATTCCATAGGCTTCTGAAATCCAAGGGATTACAAGAGAAATGATTTCTTACTGTAATTTAAATACTCATTGATTTCTTTATTTTCTTACAGTGATGTTTCTATATCCCTTTGTCCTTATTCTTACAGCCTTACATACTCTGAAACCTCACAAGGAGGTAAGGATTTCTAATTATGCACATATATACCTCACCACTCATTATTTTCTGTTGATTTTGACAACATATTATTTTTACCTAGGTAATGTAACCACCACTTTGCCATCTGCATTAAATATTGCTGAACTTCAAATTTTATAACTTAAATTAAATTTGAATTTTAAAAATTATTCTTTGCTATTGTTGGAAAATTTTGCTATTTGCTGTTACTGGAAGTTGGGAGAAGCTCAGAAAGAGCAAACACTGTAATTCAAAAGTGGGACCTTTGTTGCACATGGAGTTTACACTGGTTTCCTGTAGGTGGTGTTAAATCCAGTTTATTTACTCTGGTGGAAAAATTACCATGGACACCCTCTATTTTAATTAAGAATGTCTCTTCTACATTTAATCCAAATGGAATGAAAAGAAAACTTTCTATTTCACAAGTGTCTGCTTGGATAGTTGTTACAATTATTTATGGTAAGACTTTATCCACAATAGGACTATTTATTTCACTGTACTTATGCCAGTTTTAAACCTGATATCCACTTACTTTTCTCAACTGTCTTTTCAAATTTTAGTTTTCTCCATTGGCTTCCATTTGAATTTTTCCAAAGATTTCAAACACATTAATTATGTTTCACAACATCTCTTTGAGGTACATAAAGACTATGTAGAAATAATGTAGTTGATTACTGAAATTCACCCTTCAGTAATGTGATATCTGCAGCTGACTAAATAAGGTATGCAAGATAATTATTTAACAATTCAGGGAATGAACTGAAAAACAGTTGTATCGAATAGAATGTCCAGAGGGTTTTTAGTCATATAAGTTGCAATTCAGTGAATTAGAATTCAGTTAGCACAACACCATTGCTATAAACAATGTTACAGAATCTATGACAGTCACCTGGTATAATATTCTTTGACTGAATTTAAGCTGCCCAAATCTTAGATGAATCCTGCCAGGTGTTATTAGTAATGTTCCTGTGGCACTTTTTGTAAGAGCTCATTCTGCCAATTGATGTAATCATGTGTCTGGTACCATTTCGCTCACCCTTGCTATCCGTGTGCCCAGAAAGGCTTTACACTCCCTTAGATAAGGCACTGTAACTCCCAGTCTTGTGTGGATGTCTTGGATACCTTAGACATCTGAAATTAATCTCGACACTTATTTTTATGCAAATGGTACATGCATTAAGGGTTTCAAATTAACTTCAGATTGTAGATACCCAGTTAGGACTCAGCTCCATATTAAGATACCAAATTAAGAGGACTGTACGCCAGCATTTACATCTGAGTTATGTGTCTAAGGTCCTATAGTTATTGGAATTCAAGGGTTTAATTCACTTGCCAAACACAGGCATCCCTTTGATGTGCCCCAGCATATCCTCCTAGCTGTTCTCTAACCATATCTTCAGAACATCACAGGTCTTCTGTTGGTCCCATGTTGCATCTGCCAGCTATATGTACGATTCTTTCATTCCCCAGAGTAGGTGACCAAGCACTAAAAGCTCATGTGAATGGAAGGAAATATAGTCCCTAGTCAACCTAGTGAGTGAAATCTGAATATATATTTAGCTGATTATGTGTAAGTACCCAGTTTTAGATGTCTATAATCTGGAGCTGAATTGTACCCACAAAATCTGAAGGAATTAAATTTACTAATATCAAGATTTTTGCATTTGCATCTCATCTGGAAGAGTGCATATCCTCTTTCCCACTCATTACTTACTGTAAGTATTTTTTAACTTTTGGGGAAGTCGTTGCCCAGTTCAATATAACAATAATAGAAGGGAATACTTGTTAACCATTTAGTGTTAAATTACTTGGATTTCCTAAGGGAGAAAGGAAGTTGGATATGACCTGAGACAACTCTGACTTTGACTACCAGAAACTGACTGGTTCAGTGTGGCCTGCCCACTCGCTGTACAGGGCTAACACCATCTGGAAGAGATTCATCATGTCTGTGTTACACAGTGTTTGGTCCTGGATCTTTTCTGGGCCCTGTCTTGTGCCCTTTTGGCTTTAGGTCATAATTACTTGTTTTTGTGTGTGTGAGTGCGTGTTCATGATTTTTCTCTGTTAAAAGTCCTTGAAATAATGTAAAATTATCTCTTAGCCGATCAGAACCGTGTTTTTATAATGTGAAATTGAAGTTATGTTGCATTCACAGAAATGTGGCATGAAGGATAAGTGTGGATATTTCAGGATACAAAATCTTCTGTACTGTTGTAGGATGCTGTGAGGTGAAGGGATACAGATTTGCTGTAGTTTTGTCCATATCCATTCCTATTCTTGAGAATGGTCTCTGGAGTGCATTATCCTTTGAACTGTGTTTTGTTTTCACCATAGAAAGAACTATTTAGGTCACTGGAAGAGAGGGTGGCAGAGAGTCAGTCCTTAGCATAGAAAATTGTGGGAGGACCCAAGCAACCAGAATTTTGCATTAACCAGAAAATGAAGTTATTTGACAGCCTAGACATGCTTGAAGACAATCTGTTTAATGCATAAGAATGCTTAAAAAAAACTTGAGACGATAATGGACTGAAGAAATATGGGTAATGTCAAAATAATAAGCATTTATTTTCAATTAATTTATTAATTGAAATAATACAACATTGATTCAGGGAATAAATAGTTAAATGTTACTAATGCAATCTAGTGTAGCTGAACAAATGTTGGGGCTGGAGCCAAACTTAGCCAGGATAATGAGGTAGCCTTGGGCTGTAAGATAACAGGAACAGCCTGCATGGTGGCTAAAACTTGTTGCCTTTGGGGGAGTCAGAAAGGGTTAAAGACTAGGAGTGCCTAAACAAAGTCACACTGAAGAACTACCAAACTCCTGTCTGGAAACCATCTTATGAATCCTGAGGTTGCACTCAGAAGCACCCAGGACAAACAGGCAACAGCCTCACGACTGCCACTGTTGTAAGGGGCCTCTGGCAGGAATGCACTCAAGGACGCAATCTTCGCAAGCCTGATGGGGAAGGTCCTGGGGGGAGATGCAAACACCCTAGCAGCAGGTGCCAGTCGAAACCAAGACCAAAGGAACTAAGGACATCTCCATGTAGATAAAAGTCAGAACACCAGTTGAAGCCAACACACCTAGCAATACATTGTGACAAGATTACTGGGTGGGCCAACTCATAACCATATGTGGATGAAGGGACTTAAAACGCATGGGTAATTAAGATGCAAGCATTATAATTAGTTCCAGGAAATCTAACGCATATGTATATAACTGAGCAATATAAGCTTTGTCCATCATGACTTGCTGTGTGCAAGTTAGGAGGAGGGATCCCCCTTGCACCCAGCGCTGCAACAAACATACCTGCTTTATAACTCTCTGTGAGTTGTAGAGTTTGTTTCTGTGCCTCAACATGAATTTTTTTTTTTCAGTTGTTCTAGATAAAGAAGTTTAGAATGAAGGTTGAAACTTTCACTATACAGTTCTCTTTGGCAACAGAGTGGAATGTGTTTCTTGGTGTTCTTCCTGCATCACCACTTCTCATCATAGAGTTTATTAGCTAAATGATTTAAAAGACTGGAGATGAGAACTGTTAGGAGCATGGTAAATTTCTTATATCAAAGAATTGGAAAAGCCTTAGGGGACTTCTCTTCTTTCTTGCTTAGGTCAGTGTTTGTCTATTTGTGCAATAAAATGAATAATAAATCTTGAAATCACCATTGGCTTTAAGGTGCTCAAAAAAAAAGATGTGTCTCCCCCACTCTTAGTATCCTATGAATTAGAAAGGCCATTATGTCTTTGTGCCTTGTTTCTATCCTCATTTCTACAGGTGTTAACCAGCTTTAATCTTACTGACGTTAAGGAAGTTTGTATAGCATAGATACCAGCATGGTAAGACAGCAACCAATCTGAAAAGAAAGAAATGAAGTCGGCTGCTTTGCACTGATTGCAAAGGGGAAAAAAAAACCCAAGAAATCTTGCCGGTGGCAATAAAACTGATTGATGCTCTCTCTAGCATTTACAGTTGTAACTGGGATGGATCCTTTCTACATGTTCTATAATATCTGGAACAATACCGAGGCACAGTAGAGTAATATGTGTACATTTTACTAGAAATTCTATGCCTAATGGCATTTAAGAAATTTTATTCCAGAAGATCAAAGAAGGTTTTAATGATAAGTTTGATGAATGCTAATTATGAGTTCTTTCAGGTTATGAGAATCACGATTCTAATAGTATGATTTGATAAAAATGACTGAAAAGTGAATTTCTAACAAAGGCAATAACTTTTCTTTCACGCAATTTAGAAGATATTTAGAAGAAATTATCAATATTCCTTGGTTTTATGACTAAAAATTCTATTAGTGCAATTTTCATGTAAAAGTAATTGTGTTTATCAAACTTTAGCCCATCTAGATTCAGCCTTTTAAATGATGTACCTAAGTTAACATTCTGGTTAAGCTGTATGTTTTTCCTACATAGTATACTGGGTTTGTGTGGCAAGGCTTTGGTAGCTGGGGGTGGGGGGAGGGGAGGGAGGGACTGCAGGGGTGGCTTCTGTAAGATGCCAGAAGCTTCCCCTGTGTCCAACAGAGCCAATGCCAGCTGGCTCCAAGGTGGATGCACTGTTGGAGAAGGCTGAGCCCATCAACAGCAGTGGTAGCACCTCTGTGATAATATATTTAAGAAAGGGTAAAAACTAAGTGTGGCTGATTTGATTGTTGCTTCCCTCATTATTCTGCGCAACAGCAGCTGGAAGAAAAGAGTGAGAATATGTGAGAGAAACAACCCCGTGAACACCAGGGCCAGCGAAGAAGGAGGGGGAGGAGGTGCTCCAGGCACTATAGCAGAGATTCCCCTGCAGCTCATGGTAAAGGCCATGGTGAGGCAGGCTGTCGCCCTACAGCCCATGGATTCAGATTTAAATGAACAGGACTGATCTTAGTTCTCCCTCCATCTCTCCCCCTCCACTGGCTATAAAGGTGGGCCTAATCTTAGTTACTTCATGGCATTAATCTAGGGACCCCCCCCAGGTCCCTGAAGTTTTGTGTGATTCATGCAGATCAAAAGCTGAATAGTAAAAAAGCCTACTGGTAACAATAAATAATTTAAAAATAGGGAAAACAAGCTTGTGGTATTAATGAAGAAGAGCAATCCTGAAAAAAAGACAGTGAGGGTTTAGTGAAGACATGGATACTCATTCATTTTATAGCAATACAGCAAAAATACATCTGTGTATCGGAAAAAATATAGTTGATATGTAAAGTCTAACTTTTTTTCATTTTTCACTTTGCATTTACTAATCGCTTCCAGCCAGGAAATGAAAATTTTGGAAACTTTTCTTTTTTCCCCCAAACCATAGTGAATCTATAGCTCCAGAGGAAGGAAAATAAAAGAGATAGGATCTTTAAAGTAAACATGTTACTTGGTAATAAAAATGTTTGCAGAAAGAAAAGTGAGATAAAATGTATATAAAAATACTCATACTCAATAGGAGAATAATACAGAATGCTTTAGAAAAAGTGTGAAAAAAACAGAATAGCCCTCCTGAGAGAAAAAAAGGCAAAAGATGGCACTAAAGTCAGCTATACGTATGTACTGATTAAGTCACTAGAAAAGATGTCTTGCACAATACTGTCATATAATCAACACTGGACAAGCAAGGGATAAGAACTAATAATTACGTGCACTGTTCTTTGATACTGATTTAAAACTTGGGGAACGTCTAAGGCCACAATTGTTTTGGGAGGATGATAAGAGTAGAATCAATCAGAAAGTGCATCTTTTTTACTGAAGAGTGTGTCTGATTTGATTGTTGCTTCCCTCATTATTCTGTACAGAAGGAAAGAGAATTGGAAACCTATGAAACAGAGGCTTCTTCAACACTTTAGGGACCTGGGGAGTAGCTGCTTCTCTAAAGCATCAACTGTTTATGGCTTCTGCTAACTTTAACATTTCAGGTTCTGATACTGTGCCTGTACTGAAACCTACTGAAGGTAGTAGGCTTCCATACATGGTTATTTGAAGGACTGAAGTTACCAGAATTTTAATCCTGTGTTACACAAAGGTTATAATCCCAATGTTGTAATGCCAATACTGACAACTTTGCAGGATTTATTAATATCTCTGACAGAAGCCCTGTATCATATTTGCATTATTTCATACAGCAAGAAGTGTACTACTTTCTATATACTTCGATGGGTACTTGTGCTTCCATCATAGCATATCCTAATTCCCTTTGACTCCTTTGTTGTCTTCATTCAGAGGTTTAGAGGAAAGCTGCAAGCATTATGTTTACCTAATCTAACCTTCTAAAGATGAGATTTAACATAGAAATTGATCTACAATTTCTAAGATCCAAACTAAGAGAGATGATGATCACATTTGCAAAATAGAAAGCTATCTGTTGGGTTGTAAACACTGTCAATAAACACTTCAAAAAGAGTACTCATTCAGGTGCTCCAAGTAATATATAAATGTGCAAACAGATAATATTGGAGAAAACCACCAGGAAGGTGTCATTATCACTGTTTCTAGTCCCGGTGAAAGCATTCTAGCTGCACAAGTGAAAAGTACTGGAAACACTTGTGGATTCAGAAAGGAACTATAAGATGTTCTAGACACAGGAAAACCTGCTTCATATAGACAGACAGTAAGACAATCTGTTTAATTTATCCAGATGAGGATAAAAAAGTAATTTGATGACAAATACCTGTGAAGTAGTTGAAGCCAATAAGTGAAAGACAATCTATGGTGGTACACATTTATTTTAATCAGGAACTTTGATATACATTTGTTAACAGGCTGAAGAAATACTGTAACTAAAATGGTCATTTCTTCCTTCAGTGAATGACCTGGGGAGCCAGCACCAGACTGCCTAATTCATTCATGGTTGATAAAATAGTTCAATAACTTTCTGAAAATAATTCTTATTTTAAAACTGTAAAGGAAGGTGACAGTCTAGTTTTTCATGAGTGTATTCTATGAGTTTGGCTTGTATATATGCGTATGAGCTCCTAAGTTAGTGAACTGATTTTCATAGTACTGCAACGTAACTAAAATCTCTAGTGACTTTGGAAAGTGGGCAGTTTACCTAGATGCCTTCAATAACATTTTAAAAGCTTAAATGCAAGCATCCAATTTAGAATCATAGTGAGAAATTATTATGTATGCTGTGTATTAGTTTCAACCCATTGACCTCTACCTCTTGAAAATGAATACAAAACCCAGTAACTTATTTGTTTATTGAGCCACTGCTCCACAGAAGCCAGACATGCTCAAATAATGACTATTAATTAAATGACAGCACTCCTAGGGATGCATGGGAAGATGCAGAAGTGTGACTGTGCATAGCCAAAGAGAAAGTTTTGGTGTGTATCAACTTTCTATTGTCCTGAGGAAGGAGGTCAGTTACTCGCATGGATGGACCTGAGGTTTGGCTTAGGGTGAGGGATTAGGGATATAGATGAAAATTATACATTTTTAGCTTGTGGTAGCCATGGAAAGAATATTTAAGCATGTTTTTATTCTTTGCATTAAAATACTTTTATTTTATGCATGTCTTTTCCTGCTGAACCTAAACAAAATTTGACAGTTACTGTCAGTATTCATGCAGCTTTTCTATAGTAACATGTCTAGTTATATTAGCAAAAAGCATGTTTTGGGGAAGTTTTGATATGATGACTTTCTAGTCAGTTATCCTTTTTAAACACAAACATAAAATTCTGCACATATTTAGCTCAGTTTTGCAGGTTTAAACATACTGTAATTAAAGCTTGTAGTCTAAAATACAAATGACCCTCTGTCCAGGGTAATTATTATTGCCAGGCACCTAGTGTGCTGGCTGCTTTCTGGGGTGCTGGGAGCAGTAGGGAGTCCCCATGGGGTGTCAGGGCAGATCCTGGCAGCCAGGGCCTGTCCCACTGCCCCTGCCAGGAGCACGGTAGCTGGGGGGCACTGGGGCAGCCCTAGCCCCAGGCTTTGGTCACGTCCCTGGGGACAGGGACAGGGTAAGGGATGTGGGCTGTGGGTGGCCAGGCAGGACAGGGCTTTGGGGAGCTGGAGACCAGCCCTGCTGCAGTGTCACTGGGACAAGGGTTTCCACAAAGAGCAACTGTAAGAGCACTGCTGTTTCTACATGTTGGCTGGTGTTTCAGGAGGACATACTGTCTGCTGTAAAAAGGAGCTTATTTGCGCCCATTATAATTTTCATATACTTAGACTCAACAGAATGTCTTAATGCAATAAATCAGTTGATAAATATATAAAAGTTTATTATTTTTAAATTTATGTGCTTGGTCTTCTAAAACCATAGTGCCAAGACTTGAAAGAATGATAAATTATGTAGCATGCAGTACACATTGATGGATATGCATAAGTACTGTAAAGACCGCTTATAGTATGCTACTTGTTTTTTTCATTCCAAATTTTGACCTATAACATTAGCCTTGCACAAACATTTATTATTTCAAACAAGTCACCTTTTTTTCCCAACTAAATCTTTCCTTCTGGGTTTAAGAAAGGCTACCCTCTTACAATAGTCTTAGAGAATGTATTTTTACTCCTTGAAACACATTTAAAATTCTTGAAAAGCATCAGAGAATATGATGGAAGTTTAATTCTTACTTAGAAAAAAGAATCTATTTAAAGTATGGACATCCTTCTCAATTTTTCTAATGAATGCCAAAGTGCATTCCAAAACACTGTGATTTTGAACATATTTCTCCATTGCTTAGGGGGACAGAGAAAATCCTTGTTAAACATATCCTTCAGTACTTTACAGCAATAAGTAAAATAAACCATTCTGTTAATATCTCAATATGCTTTAAACCCTGGAGAAGCCACTATGAAACATTCTATAGCAGAAGTAGAATTCACTTTCATGTATCGTAGAATCATAGAATGGTTTGAGTTGGAAGGAACTTTTAAAGGTCATCTAGTTTAACCCGCCTACAATGACCAGGGGCATCTTCAACTGACTAGACCAACCTGGCCTTGAATGTTTCCAGGGATGGGGCATCTACCACCTCTCTGGGCAACCTGCTCCAGTGTTTCACCACCTATGTATGTGCAAGAACAGGATGGATTTGGTTTTGAGTCAGATATATAAAAACATTAACAGAAACCTGGCTTGTTAAAAGCAAGAAAATGATTACTGTGGCAGAAAACCTTTAGAAATAGTAGCAAATGTGGCTTAGGTATGGAGTTAGAGGCTCATGCAGTATGGAGATGGATTTGCCTCTAGTATATTTGTGGAATGGTTGCAGCTGGGAAAACATCTGGAAATAGCGTATAATTCTCAGGAAGCAGGAGATATTTTAATAGGTATAAGTAATTGGGGTGTGCATCTTTTAGACAAAAGCCACAATCTGGTGTCAATTTCAAATATATAAAAATTTAGGACTGTGTTATTTGGGGAAAAGTGCATCCTTATTCAATCTGATTGAATGATAGAAGTAAAATTGCATCAGTGCATAGTCTGGGATTTTCTCATTTTATTTGCCTGCCCCTGATTGTCAAAATGTAATTTTAACTGGGGAAAAAAGAAGACGTGATTTTTTTTTTTTTTTTGTATTTTTACTAAAGATTTTAGAAGATGTATTTAAAAAGAAAAAGAAAGTGAAGTCCAATTATTTTCACTTTGTTTCTTTATTACCATGAAGACTTTCCCCCCTTCTTTTTCTGGCTCTAGTAAAATGTCAGTGACTGTTTTTGCTACAGATCTGAGGGCTAAATATGTGTTGCATTTAAAATCAGATTATAAATCTTTTTCAAGAACTGGAAAATAAATGACAACCTAGGGTTTACAACAGCTGCTGTGGTTGAATAAACCATGAACTTTATATTATCAGGCGAATATCTCTGCTGAGACTTTAGGCACATCTCAAAGCTGTAGGATATTAAAAAATAATTTGGTTTTTATTAACCATGGCATCCTACTGAATAAATTAAAAGTAACTTTTGATGGATGATGTCTGAGAGTTTTTGCTGTGCTTTAAAATGCATCATGTATTTTTCTCAGATTGACAGGGTTAGTTGCTACCTGGTTATCACATATTTACGGTTAGTATGCATCATTTGTCCTGTAAAAAATAAGAACTTAATTCCTCATTAAAGAATACTGTTTCTGCTGGTTTGGTGGTGGGGTTTTTTTTGTTTGTTTGTTTTGTTTTCTGAAAATGCAGACACTTGTTTATCTGTTCATTTTCCATATATGTAATGCACAAATAATGGGGAGGCTTGTACAAAAAGATTTGTTGAGTTGCTGAGAACACAGCAGAGATACTGATCATGCATTTTCCATACTTATTGCAGAATGTGGGAGTGGTAGTAAAGAACACGGGGAAAGTATGTTTTATTTTTACTTGCTGAGGAAGGTAGATTTCCACTACAAGGTGAAAAGTCTATACAAGGCAACTAAGTAAAAGTGATGTAAAGATTGGCTAGCTCTTGATTAACTTTCCGATGATGTAATCTACCGTTAATTAACCGAAGCAATAAAATTTAGCGGGAAGTACACATCCCAGAAATTAAAGTATAAAGTATAAAAATCCACAGAAAAAATGGAAATGCATCCTTGCTATAAAGCATAGGTACATACGGTTTGTAGGTCTTTGAACCAGCTCTCACCTCCCATCACCATAGAATCATAGAATCATAAAATGGTTTAGGTTGGGAGGGACCTTTAGCGGACTTCTAGTCCAGCCCCCCTGTACTGAGCAGGGACATCTTCAACTAGATCAGGTTGCTCAGAGCCCCGTCCAACCTGAACTTGAATATTTATAGGAATGGGGCATCTACCACCTCTCTGGGCAACCTGTTCCAGTGTTTCACCACCCTCAGAGTAAAAATTTTTTTCCTTATATCCAGTCTAAATCTACCCTCCTTTAGTTTAAAACCATTAGCCCTTGTCCTGTCACAACAGGCCTTGCTAAAGAGATTGCCCCCGTCTTTCCTATAGTCCCGCTTTAAGTAGTGGAAGGCTGCAATAAGGTCTCCCCACAGCCTCTTTTCCAGGCTGAACAACCCCAACTCTCTCAGCCTTTCTTCATAGGAGAAGTGGTCCAGTCCTCAGATCATTTTTGTGGCCCTCCTCTGGACCCACTCCAACAGCTCCATGTCCTTCTTGTGGTGAGGGCTCCAGGTGGGGTCTCACAAGAGCAGAGTAGAGGGGTAGGATCACCTCCCTCAACCTGCTGGCCACGCTTCTTTTGATGTAGCCCAGGATACGGTTGGCCTTCTGGGCTGCAAGCACATGTTGCTGGCTCATAATCTGAACCATAACCTTAACGTTCCTAATAGTATCTTACTCAGGCCTCAAGTCATTGTAAGCATTGAATCATTTGCTTTAGTATTTTGCTTGGACTGGAAAAAAAGAGGGGTATGAGCAACATCATGGACACACGTATGTGAATCCCTTAAAAAACCAACAAATTTATTCTGAAAGAGAAACCTCTGCATAAAATATGTGATTAGCTATGAACATTCTTTCAGTTCTCTAAGAAAGAGTGACAGAAGTGTCACTCAAACAAGGACAACTGTCAACTGCTCTTGGGATCCACAAATGGATGAAAACTGTATTTTGCAGTGTTCCAGTAGATTAAATACATTTGACAACATCTTTATAAATTGCTGTGTAACTTGTGAGGCACAGGTGAGGGCCTGTGTGTATTTTTATAAATACTTTGTGACTTCTGCATAGCGTATGTGTTTTTTTCTGTATTTATTTGATAGGTCATACACATCTGTTTCTCAGTTTTATACAGAGTACTTATTGAAGTGTGGCATATTGCTGTTATATATGCTGTTACATTTTCAGTGAAAATGTAGGAGCCATAGTTTCAGTGAAACAATACTAGATGTAACAGCAATTTCTCTGTAGTTCTATTATGCAATTTGTGTAGTTTCTGGATTACTAGGGCCCTAAAACTGCTTCTGTACAAAACATGAAATTCTTCAAGTCAAGTATGTACTGTTAAATCTTTCTTATAGTGCTCTACATAGCACAAGGAAGCACATACTTAATTTTGATTCTGAAAGATATATTTCTATGGTTAAGTGCAATGTATCTTTTCATAATAAGTCCTTCTCAGATAATTAGGGTGAAAAAAACTAGCTGGCAGATTTTTTTCCCATGAATGTGACCACAACAGTCAGCTCTAGAAATAACTGGTGTTTTGTTTTTCCTGTCATGATCTTCTCACAGTCATTTATTTCGTGCTGTTACCAGTTGATGGCACTTTTTTTCTGGAAAAATAGTGTCTAGAAGTTTGATTTTTAAACCCAGTTTTCAGAGTTGATTTAATTTTTGAAACAAAAATATTAGTAGGTCTACTCAAATCAGAAGAGTTCTTTGTGCTGAAGGAAATAAGAAAAGTTCAGTTGAATCTCTAGGTTTTATCACAAAAACAGCTCAGTTGCATCTCTTATTCAGTTATTATGACATAAGAGATCTTCCATTATCCAATTAAACCGCTTGAGAATTAGCTTTTTCTTCTATATTGCCCATATTGTGCAGTCCAACAGTCTGCAAGTAAGGTCCATGCAGTATCCATTCCTTGGATCATCTTGTGACAACAGGAAACCTTGTTCTCCTGACTCTTCAGAATTATTTATCTGTTCCTGCATGTTGCTTGACCCAGTTTAGATCTCCCTCCCTATGAAAATGTCATCATTTGAGTTTTTACTCAGCTGAGATTTTTCAGTCCTTTTCAATTATTTTTTGAGTGCTCAGCCAGAACTGTCCAGACAATTCTATGCTGCAGTTGGTTACTGCCTTTCGCAAACTACAACTGTAGTAGCTTGTCCCTTTCTTACGATTTATCAGAGTCTTTCCTGCTGGCCAGATGTTACCTGTGAGTCCCATGCAAAGTGAATTGGTCACACAAGAACCTGAACTTTTCTGTCCTCACAAGTTTGATCATGCCGGATCAAGTAGTCCCCCAGCATTTTGGCTCAGATGATGTCCCATGTATGGTGATGCAATGTAAAATCATCACTCTGATGGGCTGTGCCATAGGCTTATATTATTTGAACACCGGTTTGAAAACACACTTGATGTATGCCACCAAAAGCTATGCAGTATGGACTTTTACAACAGCTCTAAAAGGGCCTGAGAAATGTGGACATAATCCACTCTGCACGTGGTCTGACAACCACCACCAGTCCCTCAGATTGGTTCATTGCAGGTCAGATCACACACATTACAACAAAGTAATTGAAAGTAAAAAGGAATAGGAAGAACAGAGAAGAGCCTGTCCAAGTCCTGCCTGGTGATTGTCCCCTAGGCATAAGGGATCTGCCTCAGACGGAGCCTTTGACACAATGTCAGGTGTCCATGTGTGGAGCCACTTCCTTCCTCTTCCTTTTGTTTTAATGATTATATTTATTGTTTTCTAAATCAGATATTCAGCTTAAGCCACCAATAGCATGACTAATCATGTAGCCTCAGGCCAAGCTCTTGGGCTTTCTCCACATGTAAGGCCAATTAGCAGTTGTCACCAGACTTTCTGTCACTCCCTTGGTGTCCTACCTCAAATGTGTTACATCAAGTGTGAAATTAGCAACAGTTATATAATATTTGTCTATTGCGGCTTTGTTTCCGAAGAATTTGGATTTGGATTAAGCAAGTTACTCAAACATCATGACAAATGGTAGTGTGAGAGGAAAAAAGAGATCTGTAATAGTGAGAAGAGTAAGTTTTGAAAACAGCCTTTCAAAGACAATGGTGGAAGGACAAGAAACGGAGAAGTTAACAGCTTTAAATATGAAGTGTGTTATGTTATGGCATTGGCCTTATGATATACTCTGCAGGAAAATTAATTGAGAATTTTGTAAATTCCTTTTTATTTCATACTCTTGCTTGATGTAGTTTTATGAAGACTGCCAAAAAATACCTCATCAAGTATTCAGATCCTTTTAGAGATTCTCGTGTCCTCCCCATGCAGACTCACGTGCAAATATTCTGGATCCATAGTTAATTTTCCTTTATATATAACTTATTAATATTTATGCAGCCTCAATGATAGTGTCTGTTTGACAGATTGCCTATCCTGGGGAGAAATATGTAGGTTTTATGGAACTACAGCACTAAGTCTCATTCTAGCTTCACACTTTATTCAGCCTTGGCACTTCTTTGGATCTCTCTGGGTTTCCCTTCAGCAGATTGATAGTTTCCCTGTTTCATAGTTCATAGTGAATTGGAATAGATTTCAAAGCTGTTACTACTCCTGTTTTCTGTGGAGCATGAACATTCTTTACCATATACTGCCCCAATATCTGTGTTTGAAAGCTCCTTATTTTATCTGCTGCCTCACTTCTGTTGTGTAATATTCACTTACAGATTTATTTTACAAAGTCTCACAGCTATCAAAAGGATATGTATTTTCAGATTAAAGAAAAGCTGTGTTTCCCTTCTCCACATACTTTTTATGTTTGAAGAAAATGCTACAAAAGGTAGAATTTGCTTTGAAAACATAAGATGTAAGGAAGGTAAAAATTCTTCCTAGATGCAAGATTATATAATAACTTCTGGTTAGCAAAGACTGGCTACTTTTTTTTTTAATCCTCGAAATCCCCAATCCTTCTCAAATTTGTGTGCAGGCTCATTAGAAGTACATGAACTTAAGAATTTCATCAAACCAGAAAAGTAACAGGGACCACTTGGTGCCTAAAACAGGAAAACTGATGCAGGTAACAAAGCATTTAACTTCTTTAGTATAGACTCAGTTCAGTTTTTCAGCAATTATCCCCTACAGAGTAGCAAAGGAGCAACAGATTGTTATTCATGGGGGGTGCCAGTGACACCACTGATTATGTTCATCCTTATCCTTTCCCTGACAAGAACTGTCAAAAGTAGATACTGAAGGATTAGTGCAGACTCAGGCTGCTTAACAACCCTTATAGAAGAGTAAACAAAAAGTTAAGCAAGATGATGTGTGTTTCTAGTCACAGTTAATCCCCTAGGTCCCAAGTCCCTGCTGTAAGTTGCTCATCAGCTTAAGTGAAAACGATTTGTGGAAATCCAGGCACGGAAAACAATGATTTGCTTGCTGGGTATACTGACAGGAGGAACTCCTTACTGTAAACTTTCCAACTTAATAAAACCCTACTAGAAAATGGTTTGAAATGTTGAGAAAGTAATACAAAGGTAATTTTGTTTGCCATGCAAGGAATGGTTTGTGAAATAGCATGCTATTTAGAACTTGCTGGAAGAAGGATTCCTCTAATACAGAATGTAATAAACACTTTACTTTTACATTGCTTTCTGAATATATCCACAGAATTTGTGAAAGAAGGACATTCTTACTACCAAATAATGCAGAATTCTATTGGTTTTTATCCCATTTTCTGTACCATTTTCATAATGGGGAAATCGAACATGAAAGGGTTTACTAAGAATGCCCTTTGGCTGAACAGTCCTGTGAAAAAGCCCATCTCTCTCTATTGATTTACCCCAATTAGTGGAGACAAATTAGGAAAGCTGAATCAGAAAATAATTTTTTTAATGGTCAGCAATACTTTAGCTGAAGATGTACAAGCAGAGTATCACACTAGCTCCTTAGAGAATGAGGGGTCAAATATCAATTCTATCAAGTTAAAATGAGAAACTTTCATCCTTTCATGTTCAATTCCTGCTTTCAAGTTCAATCCTGCACATTTTAAATTCAAGTTTAAACTTTATGACAATTAGAGAATATAGAGATTGTCACAAAAAGATACATACAGCAAAACTCCTTCAGTTTATCCCTTGTAAGAAATCTCCCATGAGATTTTAAATTCTACCCATAGACTCTTAAATTAGTGATACCTCAAATTCAGAGTTATAAACTGGAAACAAGATCACAGGTTTAACTGAGGGGCAGAAGGGCATGGCTTTCATAACATACATCAGCGTATTTGCATTTATATCAGCATACTGTTAAACAACATAAGGGTGGTAAACCATTGCTACAATGACACCCCTCTTTAATCCAGAGATTCTTTTTGTTGTAATATATCCTTGATTATTTTTAATACAAACCACTAGTCATATTTTTATGTGCTAATGCACACAACACTAGTCAAGACATAAATCATACTTTGTTTCACCTGTTCAGTAAATGTGTTGCGTCTGTATTTCAGCTTTTCAGTAAATGTATTGTGAATACATCCATAGAAATCAGCATCTGTTTGCAAACAAACTCCTAAGACAACAAAAAGACAAAATGATTGAATAGCTTATTTGCAGGAATAACACCACTGGTGCAGTTGTAGCTCTTTTGTTTTTTCATTATCTTTCATTATAACTGATTTTAAATAGTTTAAAGAATTATCGTGCAAATATTGATAAAATGCTTACATGGAAATCCATCATTCATTATGCAAAAACTGCTTTTAATTTGCAAATTATTATAAATAAGACTTTATGATGTGTAATGTAGTACTCAAAATTTAGATTTATTCTGGTTATTAATATGGTCTAAGAAGTGTTCTTTAAGTCTGGGGTCAGCTGACATGGTGCAGCCCATACCCATACAGCTTGCATACATGCACCACGCTTACATTTTCTTTCCCACCCCAAATAGGAGAGGGCACTCAAATTGACTGTTAGGATTAGTTCTAACAGATAACTCCAAACATACCCATGTATTAATCTGGAAATGCTAGTCTGCATGGGCTAAAAATATGCTATGGCCTGTACTAATACTCAAAAGTGTGGACAATTGTAATTCATTGCTAAGGCCCATGCCTGAGTCTTTTTTAATATACTGGTGTACACTTAGACTTCCTGAGAAGCTTCAAGAAAATCAGTAAAATACCCCTTCTCCCAGGAGGGGGGAGAAACAGATGACAAATCCTAAATATAAGAAGGTTGCACGGTATCCCACAGGAAGCAAGGAACCAATACTGTAGCCAATTTAGTTTATAGGGTGATAGAAGGAAGTTTTATTCAATTCAAGGAGCATTTTAGTCAGAGACCTTCCACATGTTTGGGGCATGCACAATTTATCTTCCAGTATCTGACTTTCAGTTATATTAATGGAAGTATGAAAAATAATGTGCCTGTGTTACATTAATTGCATTGTGAACCATCAGGAAAAAAAAAAAAGGAAAAAACCCCAAACCAATTCATGTTTCATAGATATGTTCTTAATGAGTTATATATAAAAATGATTTTGTGTCTATTAAACACAACCACTAAGTTGAGAAATTGACAAGAACACAAGTCAAACACATGCGCTTTCAGGCTGTCCAGTGGTATCTAGTTACCGAATTGCTTCTATCCTGTACTTAAGCGATTGAAAATTATTTGCTTTTAACATTGCTAAAATAGCACTTTGCATCGTGATGTATCTCACATTGTATATTATATTAAGCTTTTGAACCTGTCTTTGATGATGACTAATGTGGCAACATTCACCCTTTCACATCATGAGACTTTAAGATGGAGAACAGAGAAAGGAGGGGGTAATTCACAGCAGCAAAGCTAGTCCCAATAGTTGAGTGATAAAGTGTTTTGACAGAATAGTTCAAAAGTCACATTGAAGTAATTTTTCATTGCATGTTTTATGCTCTGTAACCTATCAACAAAAAAAAAAGGCTAGAAATCTTTAAGCTTATATATGAAAAATTGCTTTCAAGATAGATACTTCATCACTGAAGCCAAATAAACTTTGAACTGTTCATACATTTCTAGATTAAGTAATGCAAGCCTTCAGGAAATGTGCAGACCGACTAACTTAAAACTAAACAGAAAGAAAAATGTAAAGACTGTGATTATGTCTGGAATTCTGACATTATAGTACATAGTGCCTTCCCAGCACAATATTAATCCCTCTTTATCCTAACTTTCAAGAGGTTTTGTTTGCTGTTTAGAAACTAAAACCAAGATGAGCCCCACAGCAAAAATCTCAATTCAAACTTAACATAAAAGCAAAGAGATAGCATAGAAAACACCAAATAAAAATCACCTTTTCAAAAATTTCAGATTAAAAAGTAGAGCCAGATGAGATGATACCTAAAAATGGTTATTTTGAATGCTATTCTAAATGTCTAAGATGTCTGAGGAATCCACATGGAGCTGACAGAGATGACATGGACCTACAGGAAACTCCATACGCTTCCAGAGTAGCAGCTAGCTAGGCAGCCAGGTGTGTGAATACCTTTGGACAGCTACATCAAAAAACTCTGGTTGGATGACTGAACTACTCCAGTAGTGTCCTTAGGGCCCAGTGCCATGATGGAGACTGTAAACCTTGGCTGTGCCAGAGGAAGCTCTGCAAGGCAGAGTTCTCAGAGAAGCAAAGTGCCTATTTAGACTCCAACAAGGGGTGCAGCAGTTACACTGCTCCTGATGACTTATAACTGGCTGTGAAGGAGGGACCTGGGTTCTGTCTTTGGAACAGCTGGTGTCCCAAGGGATAATGCTAAAAGTAATTTTGGTAATAAAAACATAGAACTGAGCCTGGCGGCATTCTTTATGTTCTCTCTCAGTTTCATGCATATAAATGTTGATCGCAGGTGTCTGATGATTAATATCATCCATATAATAATTAAAAAGTTAATGTAGTGCTATTGGAGGTTGACAGATTAGCAATAATAATGGCTGTAGTGCTCATTGTATTTACAGAGCAACACAAAGAGGAAATAGTATTGTGAGTTGCTTAACAGAAAGATATCTCAGTGTTAACACAGGCTACAAGGGTACGCCTAATTCCTCCCATGAAATTGATGGTAGTTTTACTTTTTGTGGAACAATTGTGCTACAGGAATTGAATTTCAACCACTGGTTTGTTTCACACAGATCACTGAACAGAAAGAAGGCCATTTGAAAACAAATTATTCTATATTCCACAACCAGTCCCTTGAGCTAACTGAGCTTTTGTGTTGGAATGAAGAGAGGAAACCAAGGAGTGGAAAGAAATGTTTAAAGGATATGAAGGGCATAGCCTGGATACCCTGAAATATTGGAGGATGGTATCCCAGGTGAGATTGCAAAACCTGTGTCTGTGCTGGAGAAGTAATGAGTAACTGCTTCCAATAAGCTGTGAAGCTATGTGTGTAAATGAAAAATAACATCTTAATCTTTGTACCAAACCAGTTATAAGACATGTACTCAAAGTGCTAGAGCCAATATAGTAACTAGGAAAGAACTCAATTTAAAAACAAACAAACAAGCAAACAAACAAAACCCCCAAAATCCTAAATACACATTTTATATTACATTTATGCTTTTCAGGGTCCAGTTAAGGATCATTTTATATCCCACTCATTGTAGACTAGTTGGAGTCAACTGCATTCAATTCCGGTCCGAGTCTCTCACTTTGTCCCTTATGCCATAATTTCTGGGACAAGAGTAAGAGCAGCTACATCATCTACAAATTCACAGGCGCAGGGATTTCTCCTGTGCCTTATTGTGTGATGGTTATGGTTATTTTGAATGAATGAAGTGATAGAAACCAATGAAGATCCACATTCTGTAGCCTTCCCTTTGGGGTTCCCATTTTGAGAAAGACGTTATAAATGGGTTTCCTTCCCTGATTTCTTCTAATGTTATTTTTAGGTCACAGCTTTGTCCTTTCAGAACTGATATGCTTATATTCAGAAGACACTGCTATGCCATCCTTTCAAGGAAATCTATTCTCGCCCTGCTTCTCATCTAACACTTTCAGGTGATAAGTCTGTGCTGAGGTTCTGTGTCAGTGATTAAGGGCATATGCCATAAGCAGTCTAAAGCTGAGCAAGACTAATTTCAGAAGTGAAAACAGCAACTCTCTTTGACTCTATAGAGGGCATTTTACTTGTGTTGATTCTGATCATCAGTTCCCAATGGAATATAATTATTTGATAACTTGTCCAAGAAATGCAGTCTAAAGCACATAAAATTCTGTGGCCTGGCGCTTGTTGAATATAGTATTGTAATGATATACATGTAATTATGTAAGTTTGAAAGTCTATTTGTGACAGCTGCTGAAGGGTAATTTGACAAGGAAATGTTTGGTGGCAAACAGTTTGAGGTGGTATTTACATGTACATAATTAAATTCATTAACCCCTAATGATGTAAAATTCTTCTGTTTTCTTTTTACCTTTAAGGAATAACTAAAAGAGCATACCCTACACCAGCTACAAACAGAAAGTTACTGATGGTAGAAAATTCACAGGAACAATAGCTGCACATTTTGAAAAGTAATAATAATTAAAAAATTGTGTCTAACATTACTTATTTCAAAAGTAGCATCTGTAGCAATCTGGCTGTATTAGGAACTGAAAGACTGCTTATTAATGTTCCCTGCCACAACACCTTTTTCTATCGGTGGCCTAAAAAGTACTTTCAGGTGTAGAATGTAAAGATGTACTAATATTAATAGTTGTTGCTCCTTTAATTTCTTAAATGGTTTGACTAGTTTGATTATTAAATCTGAAATAATTAAATCTATTAAATCTAAATAGAAAACTCTGATTTATTTTCCAAATCTTTTCCAGAAATTTTTTTTATGAAGGAATTTCACAACTGTTAAGAAGAGACTTTTTTTTTTTTTAATCTGACCTTGCTTTCATGAAAACAAAACTGACAAGAACAAAGTTGAAAGAGAAAGATGTTCAACAAAGGCATATTGATGTCCTTTGGAAAGGACAGCAGCCATTTCTGACCTGGTAGCTAAAATATGCATAACAATATCAACAACACAAATCATATACACAGATAGAAATCCAGGTTACTAACATTTAGGTTAGCTTCACATAGAGGTTTCACACCAAGAATTTTCAGTGTGGTGTCAATATTCTGGAATAATAGCTAAAACAATAGCCAAAGCTATTGAGGAAGAGGTGAAATTAAATATTAAAAAAGAAATAAAAATTGCACTCATTTTAAACATTAATTAATTAGGCAACATTGGGCAAAATTTTACTTTTATGTCATTAAATAATGTCAAAACCAAAGATTTTCCAAAATTAGCTCTATAATTCTTCTACTGATTCTAGTCTGTCTGTATATAGATCTCCCAATTACTATTTAGCTTGCTTAAGTACTTTCTCTTTATTCTCACTCAAATCTTATAGTAATTTTGCAGTTATAATTAAAATGAGATTTTAGTCAAAATGTAGTTTTCGTTAAACCTCCCCATCTCTTGGTGTAAGCACAGAATAAGATCTGTATTGCTGTAACTTTGAATTCCAAGAAGAAATCTTGGAATCCAGTTTTAGGTGACTAGTTTAAGTAATTATTGCTCATTGACTAACTAAAATGTTAGATGTGTTCCCAAGTGGGGGTGATCCATTCTATCTAAAATAACCACTTAAATTCCCTATAATGTTCAAGGAAGGATGAAGGTACCTCTAAAAGGAGAGAGTAATTGTTCCTTAGGCATTGACTCTCCACTGACTACTGGGAACATAAACATGTCAGAAGGTCCTGTAGGCATGTACAGGATGAGTCCTCTTCTGAAGGGGGACATCAAAGAGAGCAATCTAATAAAGCCGCATAGTGGCAGCACTGCCCACCTTTCACATAATGATCTAGTTCATTGAAGCATTACTCCTGAAAGTGGAAAAATAATTTCTCTTCTGTTTTTAACCTGGCATTGAATCAAAGCCTTTGCTGTAACCAGGTAACATGGAGTCAAAATAAAAAAAAAAAGGCAAAACCAGTAAGGGAGAGCAAGGTTATTATGTAGTACATAGGTCAGTCTTTTGAGCAGTCAAAGAGGTCTAAGTCTGTATTTCACTCCTGAGAATGTTTTTGTTCTTTATTCAATATTCATCTAATTTAAAATGCATTCAGGGGAGTGCTGTTGGGAACTCCAGGTCACTTTTCTGCTATGTGTCTTCAAGTACTCTCAAACTCAGGAGGCAAACTCAGTTTTCCCATATAGTGGATCGACATTTTTACCATGAGACTATTTCTCCAAAACGCAGTCAACAAAACAGGTGTCTGCTTTCCTAAACCTGGATTTCAGTGCTGTTCTCTTCAGGAGGCAGGCATCCATCTCCTCAGAACAAGCAGGTCTGATCATGCCTGGGTGACGCAATTAGCTTTTAGCTGAAGAGGGGGAATTAACAGGGTTAGCTAACCTGGAAAAGCACGCAGGCTGAACAGCTGTTTGACACTAAGTGAACTTTAGGCAGCCATGGCCTGACTGAACTTTCCTTTATCTATACAGAATGATACATCAGGGGATTGGAGAGCTTTTAGAAACGGGAGGATATAGGGACTGGGGCATATTTTGTGAGATAGGAGAAAAGCTGTTTTACTCTGTCACCTTCCTGCTCCAGATTAATAGCTGAATACTTCTTATCAGTTCTGCACTGATATTAGTAATGGAGATACAAAACCTTCCTAAAGTTTCTTCCATTCGCTTTGAAAGTAGAAATAAAATTTCACTAGAATTTCATTCTGTCTTCTAATTCTGCTTTCATCAGTCATGTGTTGTAATAGTACTTATCATGGTGAACTCATTCAATTTAATGCAGATACGTATAATAGACTTTTAACATTAATTCCTAATTAAATGAAACTAAAAATTAAATACTATTTCAATAATATAGCTACTTTATGAAAACCTGTTTATAAAAAGCTGCAAAGAAGTCATCTGCAGCACATAGAAGAAGATAGGGGTACTGAAACTATGGCTTTGTTTATGAAAGATTTGTGTATGTTGAGCTTTATTCTTTGTGAGCTGCTCCAGGAGCTTACCTGCAGTAGTTAATTCTGTGTAAAACCTTGTGGAAATCTTTGCAGGATTAAGACCTTTCACATTACAGACAGAATAAGGGTTAAGAGATAATATAGAAAACATTTAGATTTATTACTGGAACAGATTCAGATAAGTAAAGTGCAGCTTTGTCTGCATACACCAGATGTAACTTGTCCTGTTTTGGGCGGGGACATTTGTATGACCTATTGATTTAAGAGCTTGGACATTGTATGGCCAGTTCTGCTACTAGCTGGCTGTGAAACATTAAACAAATTTCATATCCTCTCTCAGCATCTTGTCTGGCTTTTGAAAATTGGAATATAATCAAAAGGTCTACTTAATAGTTGTCAAGTACTTTCAAATTTAAGAATAGAAACTACAATGGTGGCAAGGTTTCGGTAACAATAGAATTACCATTGTCACCTCTTTCTATGATTATAATAAGCAAATAACAATAAGCAAATAACTTTTCATTTTGAATTGTATGTATTACATCACTGACATACAATTTGTCCTCATTTTCAAATCAAACATTCTGAAGGTCTGAAAAAACTCAATCCTATATATTTTATGCTTAAAATTCAAACTCATGTGCCGGAGTATTAGAAACTATTGATTCACACCCTAAAAACAGGAGTTTGCATCAGAAAATGTAGTTCAGGAAAGCATGGGGGAACATAGCATTAATTTCATACGATTACAGATTCAAATGCAAGGGGGAAGTTAGTGTAGTCTAATTTACATTTTGAAATGAAAATGAGCTTTATAGATTATTTTTCCTATTAGCTTTGAGAAAAGTGACTACATCTGTACCACATTTTGAAATCTTTAAATCAGCTAACAAGAAACATTTTTTTAACCAGTAAAACAATCTGTTAATTTGGACATAATTAAGTATGCATATTCTGTAAAAGCCTAAAACTGTAAGTATGTTTAATTAAATTTCAATGGCATTTATTTTGCAACTCAGGATATGTTATTAATAAACTGAGTAATTTAGAACTAATTTACATAGTAAGTGAACATAATTAAAATCAAACCTTTAATAAAGAGTCACGGGAAATCTTTAATTTCTAACATTTTAAGGAAGCAACCGAACTAGATTATTTCAGTAATAACTCTAACAGTGGCCAGTAACACCTATGAAACTTATTTTATGTGCAAGCTAATACTGTACAGGTCAAATGACATTAAATACAAAAAATAATTTTTAAGTATTTTGATAACCCATGCCCATAAATTTTGCTTTCCAGAAATATTCCCAAATTTTTATTTTCTAGTTGAGATGTATTTAACTATATGATTGAAAATATAAAATAGTAAGGATATTAAGAAGTGTCTTATTACTGAGATTTCATTTTTTAAATTGTTAATATTTGAGATGCTTGAGAGCTTTTTTCCGCCCCCCCAGCATTTCCTTTGCAGTTATTCCTTTACAAATCAATCAATAAATAAATTAATGCAGAACAGCTTTAATTTTCTTAAAATTTCAGGAGGTTGGACTTTAAAAACAGAATTCAATGTAGGATAATACATGATAAGGACATACATGTTCACAAGAAACCTATATGGTGTAGTACAGCTAGCATGTGTGTGAAAATATAATCTTTTTGCCGTCATTATGAAGGAAGAAAAATTCCTTTGGTAAATAAAATGTTCTTTCAAACCATTCTTCAGATGAATGAAATGAAAGTCCCTCAGGTCAGTGAAATTCCTCTGGCTTAGTCAAAAAATCATAATAAACTACTTTCCACTAATAGGAATAATGCTTTCAAATTGCACACTAATGTGGTTTTCAAGGTTTCCTTTGTACATGCAGTAGAATTAAACTCTTGGTACAATAGTTGCATACTATTTTAGGTGCTTCTGTCATTAGTGTTTCATCTCTAAGAAGCTGGAAAAGCTGACACCAACTCTTTATACAATTCCACACAAAAAAAGAAACCAAACACGATTATTGTTTGTTTCTTTGTCTTTTGGTCTCCTGGTGTTCTTGTACAGGTGCCCAGGAAAATTTTGTGCTTTGTGAACTTAGAATGCACAGGCTGGAGGGATTCCAGCTTGAGCTGTATCTGGAAATAATAGTAGTAAATAGAAAAGGGCAAGAAAGACCTGGAGTGATGACAGACTAATGGGGCTGGCTTAGCGTAAGTGGAACTACAACACAAAGTGCAGCACATCATTACTTTATGAACAGGACTTCAAAATTATACACAAAATCTATCAGTTAGGAAGTGACAGCTGAAGAGGCTATCACCAGTAGGAAATAACAAAATTGTTCAGACCTTTCTGACTTCTATTCATTCTGCTCTAGTACTGGATTTTTACTGCCTCTGCCTGATTCAAGCAAGTTTTGGATAATTTACTTCTGCTTCCAAAGACCTTTCAGATCTCAAAATGTGAGTCAAAATAACTGGAGACTGTTGAGATGTATTTATTCCAGACTCTGAACACCTGCAAAGCTCTTAGTTTGTTCCAATTTATAATATTGCTTTGGGCTTATCTATAGCATCAAATGGTATAAAAGTAGAAAGGATAGAAAACCAGTTTCCTTGATGTGATTTCATCCTTTGGCTTAATTTGCTTCCTTTACAGTCTTGATATGAAATTCTCTTTTGAACTTGAAATGGACACATTTCAGATTGAATAGATTTATATTCTGTTATAATGCTGTCTGGCACTGGACAAATTATTACTGAGGAACTCTACAAGAGAAAGAAAGATGCCCAACAGCACCACTGTATTTAATGGTTTTCCAACATTTCTATTCTAAACCGTGTCTTTGATGTTTTTCTTATTCTGCTGACTTTATACAAGGAATTTAGGATATCAGCTGAAATGAAGTTTATTAAGACAGAACAAAAAGTATGACAACTGGTAAATTGATTTTGACATTAATTTGTCAGAGAGAACACAATTACAGAATTGTTTCTAGATCTTTACTTGCTGAAAATACTATCAAGTTTTCTCACAAAGGACAATGCCAATGAAGGTGAAATATACACTTGTTCTAATCTCACAGTTACTTGTTATTATAGCTAGCATAAGTAAACCATTATGGACACAGTGAAAGGCCAGAAACTTACTGTATGTGTTCTGACCAACTCCTACTTACTGTAAGTTAATATCTCTATGGCAGGCCTGGTCTTGCAGTAACTTTAAAAAGCACTTATCTTTATTATCTAACAGCATTATTCTCACTAGTAAAATTAGATACATGAATAAAAGTTTGCACGATAGGAATTCAGTGAGAGAAAGCTATATAAAACGCTGTTACTCTCTAAACAAAGTATGAATGTCCTGTAAATGCAGTCATCATTAAGAAAAGCCAACACTGCTGATGTTTATCTGGTAAAGGCAGATTTATCATTTCACAGAATCGGAGAATCTCAGAATCCCAGGTTGGAAGAAACCTTAGGGATCATCTAGTCCAACCTTTCTAGGATGAGCACCTTGTTCAGCTGAGTCTTGAAAGTGTCCAACGTGGTGGAGTCAACCACTTCCCTGGGGAGATTATTCCAATGGTTGACTGTCCTCACTGTGAAAACATTTCCCTCTCGTGTCCAATCAGAATCTCCCCAAGAGCAACTTGTGTCCATTCCCCCTTGTCCTCTCCATGGGACTCCTTGTAAAAAGGGAGTCTCCATATTCTTTGTAGCTACCCCTTAAGTACTGGTACATGGTGATGAGATCCCCTCTGAGCCTCCTTTTCTCAAGGCTGAACAAACCCAGTTCTCCCAGCCTATCCTCGTATGGCAGGCTTCCCAGTCCTTTGATCATCTTGGTGGCCCTTCTCTGGACCCCTTCCAGCCTGTCCACATCCTTTTTGTAGAGCGGGGACCAGAACTGCACACAGCACTCCAGGTGTGGCCTGACAAGCGCTGAGTAGAATGGGATGATGACTTCTTTATCTCTGCTGGTGATGCCCTTCCTGATGCAACCCAGCATCCTGCTGGCCTTCTTGGCCACAGCAGCACACTGTTCGCTCATGTTGAGCTTTCTGTCCACCAGGACCCCCAGGTCCCTTTCCACAGAGCTGCTCTCCAGCCAGGTGGATCCCAGTCTGTGCTGCACTCCCAGATAATGTTTTCCCAGGTGCAAGACCTTATGCTTGTCCTTGTTAAACTTCATAAGGTTCTTGTTGGCCCACTCTTCCAGCCTATCTAGGTCTTCATGCAGAGCAGAAGTATCTACTTCCCCGCTCATTTTGGTGTCATTGGCAAACTTTAAGATACACTTGATCCCGTTTTCTAGATCACTCATGAAGATATTGAATAACATTGGGCCCAATATCTATCCCTGGGGGACCCACTTGTGACAGGTTGCCACTTTGAAAAAGAGCTATTTACTACCACCCTTTGGGTGCTGCCCTGTCAGCCAATTCCCCACCCACGGCACAGACCACTCATCTAGGCCATAATGCATTAATTTATCCAGGAGGAGACTGCGGGGACCATATGAAGGGCCTTGGGGAAGTCCAGGTAGACAATGACCACTTCTCGCCCCATGTCAACCAGGCAAGTCACTTTGTTGTAGGCGGCCACCAGGTTTGTCAAGCACGATCTGCCTTTAGTGAAGCCATGTTGGCTTTTCCCAATCACGTGCTTCATTTGACTTGTGATGGCCTCAGAAGTATTTGTTCCATAACTTTCCCAGGGATTGAAGTAAGGCTGATATTCTATAATTCTATAATTACCCAGATCCTCTCTCGAGCTCTTCTTGCAGATAGGGGTAACATTTGCCTTCCTCCAGTCCTCTGGGACATCCCCCATTCTCCGTGACTTCTCAAAGATTATGGAGAGTGGCCTTGAGATGATGTCAGCCAGCTCTCTCAACACCCTTGGGTGGATGGCGTCAGGGCCCATCGATTTGTAGGGGTCAAGCTCCTGTAATAATTCACGTACTAACTCTTCCTTTACTGGTGGTGGGTCTATGTTTAGATCAGTGGGTAATTTCATTCCCAAAGCCTGGGACCCGACAGTGTTGGTGAAGACAGAGGTGAAGACAGGACCTCTGCCTTTTCAGTATCATTGGTGACTGACTCTCCTGTTCTGTTTACCAGTGAACTTATGTTTTCCTTTTTTTGCTTGTGGTTGACATGCCTGAAAAACCCTTTCTTGTTATTTTTGACATCTACAGCCATTTTCAATTCAAGCTGGGCTTTGCTTTTCTAACTGCATCTCTGCACGCTCTGGCAATGCCCTTGTAGCTCTCAACTGATAATCCTCCACTTCTCCATCTCTGGTATGCTTCTTTTTTGATTTTGAGTAGACCCAGGAGCTAATGGTTGAGCTAACTATATTTAGACTGTATTAAAGTCTATATTAAAATGTTTAGACTGTATTAAAGTATTATTATGGTAAATATCTATTTACACAGAATTTCCAGGACTACAGTTTTTATTCCCATTGTCTGTAGAGACTGCAAGAGCAGGAACTGAAGGTCATGACTTCTTCAGTGTCTTCCCCTTATATGTAACAGTTATAAAAAGAAGATTTTATTATTTTAATTTCAATGCTAATGCTTCTTGCTTTCTTGGACTTCATGTTTGGGATCTTCATAACCAATAATTGGACTACAAAAAATTCCTCAATAGTTGCATATGTGTGTGAAATAATATATAAAAAAAAGAATACAAATACTATGATAATTTCCATACCTTTATGCAAATGTACCACACAAAAAACGTAGCAAAGCACCATATGCTTAGTTCAGTTTGGACACTTGTATTGTGTGTAGGTGGCAAGGGGCTGGTCATAGTGTGACCAAGTGACCAAGCAAGTGTGGCCTCTGTGAGAAGAGGCCAGGGGCTGCCCTGTACTGGACACAGATAGTTCCAGCTGGCTCCAAAACAGACCCACCATGGGACACAGCTGAGTCTATCAGCCAAGTTAGTGGCACCTCTGGGAACATTCCCTTAACAAAGGGTAAAATTCAGTGCAGGCAGTGAGGATTGAGCAAAAAATGTGAGAGAAATAACCACGTGAACACCAAGGTCAGAGAAGAAGGAGGAGTAGGAGGTTTTCCAGGTGCCAGATCAGAGATTCCCCTGCAACCAGTGGAGAAGACCGTGCTGAGGCAGATATTTCACCGCAGCCTGGCGAAGGATCTGGCAGCCAGACAAGGTCAGCCCACAACAACACACTATATTTAATGTTCTTTTCAGATTACTGTTTATGAATGCTTAGAATATTAACTTTTGCTCTACTAGTACTGATTGTCTGATATGACATTTTCTGATTTTTCTAAAGTCTTTACTATGATTTGGCTACTATGACATTGATGTTAAATAATTCTTTCTAGGAATGGTAATTTGCCTTGTTTCAGGGGAAAGAAAAATCAAACCCCATTTTTTCTTCAAAACACTATAGGTGAGAATACATAATTAAGAAAAGAGAGGTTTTCATACTTATGTCTGTAGATTAAGTTCTGGATGACTTTTTTCCTAGACATTTATGTTCAATTATTTTTCAAATAAACATAATAATTAAGATTTTCAAAATCACTAGTGATTTTTAGTGTATGAATCAATTAACACTGAAGGAACTGATTTCTGAAAGCAGCTATCAACTTTTCCTTAAAGTTTTTAAAAAATTTCAGATTGAGTACCTTGCTGGAAGGGACCTTGAAAGATTACCTGGTCCAGCCTTTTGTGGGAAAGAGATCTTAGATGAGATTATCTAGCCCTCTGTCCAAATATACCTTGAAAACCTCCAGCGATGTGGACTCTACCACGTCCCTGGGGAGGTTGTTCCAGTAATAGATTGCTTTTACGGTAAAAAATGCTTTTTCAGATCGTGATACTGCCCTGAGTGGTTGAGATAAGGCTCATGACACCAGATGCTAGTACCCGACTGAAGTGCCTGGATTGTGTACAAGTACTGTGTTCCCTGTGTAGTCAGCTCAGGTGGCCTAAATTCTGATAAAAACCCTGGTTCCTCACCTTTCCACTGGAAGGGCTCTAGGTCAATGGAAGCTCCTAATTGCAAACACTCACAGAGATGACACAAGTTTTAACCCATTTCAATCAAGGTATGTCTAAGATTATATCCTTAGCATGGAGCTACTTGATCTTCTTTTAAATTACTGTGCAAGAATATCGGTAGTTATTGTGGCTTTTGCGGAATCATCATTCATGTTGCTGTAAATAATGACAACTAAAACAAATTTTGCTATTTACACACCAGATTTTAATATTTCATTCACTATTAGGAAACAGATTGTATCCCATATAAACTTCCAATCATCCACAAACAGCTGTTAGCAATGCTAAAGCATTAATTTGCTATGACATTATTTTTACATTTCTAATGTAAATCTGTTTTCCTTAAAACAGCACTCTATAATATTTATTTTAAGCCATTTTATGCATGGAGAAAGTTTTTTGTGTATTTCTACAATGTGGTGTTATCATTTGCTCTCTATTTTGTCTTATCTTTATTTCGTGATGTGTTAATTTTTGTTTTCCTGTTAGTGAGGGCAATACATTATAGATTTATAATTACAGTTACATTGAACTTTGAAATTCAGGTGTTATAATCTATTTAATAATTTCAGGACTTATCAGTAAGCAGGACTGATTAATCTTCCTACAGACGTGCTGAAAAAAAGTTTTTACAACACAGTTAGGGATTCACTTCCATACCTACTCTGTCCTGATAATAGCGCTAATTTAAAATGGGAGTGCTCTGCCAACATTACCCTTGAAAACATTTGCAACGTCCTTCATCTTCAGGCTGTTAACAATGTCCTTTCATGGCTCATTTTACTCAATTTAACATCTTCTCCAGATACCATTGACCCTGGCATCATTTTACATCATCTTAAGCACCTTGAAAGTCTCACCGGTACTGTTTTAGCCTGGCTGATATCTTTATCTAACGTGACCATAACAGTGTAAATTAATTGCTATAGGTATCTTTTTTTTTCCCCTGAGTTTGTTTGTGATTGCTTCAGGGATCTAGACTGTGTACTATAATTTTTGTTACCTGTATATTCCTACTTCCTCATACTTTTGTTATGGCTAATACTATGCTAAATGAAAATTATATAACTTAAATTCAGCATATTCAGGTTTTATAGATGGCATGGATTTTTCTATTTAACAATTTTCTGTTAGGCTTGTTTCTTTATTTGATACCCGTATTCAGAAGTATACAATAACCTAAAGGGAGAGAATATATCCTACTGGGAACACTGCAGGATATTATTTGATGTTATCTGTGAGTTACTTCCAAAAGAAAATAATCTTCCTGGAATTTAATGGTTCACCAAGGATCCATCGAGTTCTGTACCGAGGTGTGTTCCCATTCAGTGATATTTCTGGTCACCCCAGAAGTCAGAGCTCACACAGTGTAATCTAGTGCACGATCACGTCCTTAGTCATCCTGTTATATTAGCTGTTCATACCCATTCTCAGTAAGTGGTTCTGAGAGCACATCCCCTGCTGACAACTTCCACCGTGCTGATGGAACCAACTCCAAAGTTTGATTAAGATGGAAATAACTCATGTCAAGGACAAACAAGTTCAGTAGTGACAGCTGGCCACAGGATTTGGCTCTGCCTTTGTCTTCTAGATAAAAAACCTCTCAAATACCAAACTTATTTTTCCTACACATGCATTTATAGAGAATAATCACTTTCCTTCTAGCCTTTTTCTGTAAATTTTGTAGACTGACGCCTATAAGGCCTGACTTGAAACCCACAGAGAACAGTGGGAAAGCTTTTGACAGGGCTGATAGGTCACAAGCAAATCTACTGACTTATTTGAATGCAAAATTCTCTCCCGTTGACCTTAGTTCATATGCACAGCCTTTCCAGCTAATTTGGGGTATGCAAATTTATATTAAGTCACAGCTTATCTGTATTTCACCCTTGAAACTTAGTTGACTGGTTAGTTACACTAGCTACATGCTAGTGCACATCAGCTGGCTTCTGTGGTGACAAAACATGAGTGCAGAAGAGAAGGCGATACATCCTCACATAGAATATTTACATACTGTAAGGAGTTTGGATGTTCCCCTGGCTCAGGAATGGTAGCAAAGACAGCATAGATACAACCATTTTCACACGACTTCTTTTCATTTATACTCCCCGATGGCTATTTCAGGGGGCTTGCTGCTCTATTTTCCTGAGTATCCACATGTAGGATTTTTTTTTCACGCAGCATACTGAATGCCGAGATATCATGCTTCTGGCTCCTAGTTTTAGAGCAAACTCTCTGTAACTCTAGATGCCTGTGTCAGTTTCAACACCTTGTTCTTTAATCTGTAATGCTAAATCCTTGTCTCCAGGCATTCTAGTTCATTCCTGAACCCTTTTCAATATGAAAGGGAGTAGGGGAAAAGAAGTTCGAAGTAACAGACTGAAGGAAGACTAGGACAAAAGATGTGGCAGATGAACAAAAGTGACTAGGAGAAAGAAGGGAAAAAAGAAATTGGTATAGGAAAACATGGAATAAAAAAAAATAATTGACAAAGTTAGAATGTCCACAGCTGAGCATTTCTAAAATAAAAACCAAATGGTTTGGGAAAACCAAAGTAAAAAAAAAATCTCTGAGAACCAGGAAAAGAGGATTATGTGCAACAAGTAAGTGCAACTTCTAAAAAATATATTTAGACAAAACAAAAATAAGCCATGAAATTAATAAAAGCTGTTAATTGCATTATTGTCTTAAAGAGGACTTTTTGTATTAGTTGAAATATTGGTATTATATAGGATTAACGTCTCTCTTACATACATCCAATACTGGGTTTTTAGCATATTTGTGCTTGTGTCAGATGTCAGTTTCAGGGTTTCTCACACTGCATACCATTATTTTTCAGCTCAGCTTCCTCTTTTGTTACATATTTTTCCCTTTCCAGCTCTTGAAACTTCATATATTTCTTCTTTTGGCAGCTAATCCATCTGCCTCTCTCTCCTCCTCTGTGAGAGAGCTAACTGTAATGTGGGAGGAAACATGGAAAGAAACACTCCTGGAGGTAAGGGACAGGGAAAGGAAGACAGTAGAAATGGTAGTTACAGAGAATTGTATATACCATGTCACTGAGCCCATAATTCCTCCCTTACCTAAACTTCACAATGAAGAATCAGCTCAAGTATCCATGTACTGTGCTATTGTAGCTGCGAGCACTGCTGAGTACGATGGAGGGGCACAGAAGCAGTAAGAGTACAAATGAGACAAGCTCAGCATTTTTTGCTATATGTGTATACATTCGAGAATGGCAGGAATGAGTGCTTAACCTGTCTCATAAAGGAGCTGCAACACACTATGTATTTATTGTGTCTTATTAGTTTAATACTTCCAGAGACAGCTCAGGTCTAAAAGCCACTGGTACCAATCCACTGTGTTCCTAGAATGAGAAGCATGAACGAGAATGGCAGAAACATATCCAAAGACACCATCACTTTCAAAGTTGCACAGCTTATTAGCTCTGGTTCAATGTTAGCTGTTCTTGTTCATGGTCTCCAGAGCACCAAGTTCTGAGCAAGCTTATTAGGTCAGTCACAGTACTAGGCAAGAGCTGGCTCTGTGTATTTTTCCAGTGTCCCAGGTAATGAGCCCTTTCGACTCTGCGGAGCTTAGGAGAAACAGTTGAGTTGCTCTGCAAGAAGCTGTCTGAGCCATGCAAAGCTGAGACTGAGGAAGAACTAATAAGCCTTGCTGAAATGAAGATGACTGCATGTATTGGGATGTCTCTACACCTGACTTTACAATTCTTTTGGGTCTGGAAATGTTATAAAATTGTCCTTTGTATGGCGATGGATGGTTTTATTCTCTGCTCGTGGCTTATTACATGCTCACTGTACAGCACATTTTATTACAACAGGTGTAGTTGGGTGGTAGAGAATAGGGCTGCCTGTTTTGTTCCACTGTGGCTATAATAACACTGTGGTTTCATGGTTGATTAGCACCAGTGTTGCTTAGAAGTGGTTCTTTCCTCTTCTCCTTCTTTAGCCCCTGATCCTTTTCTTCGGGCACTAATATTTCTGTGGCTGCAAGGTAGCCGAATCAGATATGGCTGCACTTACTTGTTGCACATAATCCTCTTTTCGTGATTCTCAGAGATTTTATTTACTTTGGTTTTCCCTAATCTTATTTCTTTTTAATCATCCATTTTTTTTCCCTTTTTGGAGGAAGGGTGAGAAACATAAAACACTATGGATGACCCAGGAAAGATGGACATTAAAAATGACAAGACCGTTTCATTTGAAATTATGTCCTTAAAGAGTTCTCAGGTCTGATCACCTTGACTCCTGCTACTAAGACCCACCACAGAGCATAGCCGTCAATGCTACCTACATAACTTTAGCATCACGGTATTGCATACTCACAGGTAATCTGGGATACGATTGTTAAAGACAAAGAGTTTATGTATATGTATATGCAGTGATGATGATTAATAATGTTTAAGAACAAACTAATATCATGAAGAGTGTTGTTAATGAGTTAATTTAGTAAAGTTTTGCTTTAAAGTTTAAAACTCGCCTGATTCATTGTCTTCTAAACACTCCCATGAGAATGATCTCCAACACCTTAACTAGTGTATGCATATACACACTACTGCAGCATCTTGTTCCAACTTATGTTCAATGACAAGGATTATTTTATATCATAAATTAATAACTTTATATAAATTTATTGTAAATGAATATATATATTATTTTATGTATCTTCTAGCTTTGGAGATTGTAACTTCTTTGGCATAATAAAATATTTAGCTAATAATACACTAAAATTCTATATTTCCATTTATTTTTGGGAGCTATAATTGTGTGTGGTACATCTACTAACTGAGAAACACATATTCCTTGAGACTAGATAAATTTTCTTCCACAGCTATATCTAACCTCTGAACTACAGTAGGTCAGCTCTGGTTTAAGGAGTATTTCAACTCAGTCTGTATGTCTGAATTGCTGGAAAGGTTAAAAAAAAGCTAAAAATATAGCAAAAATCAAAAGTAAACAGAATCACAGACTCATAGGATAGTTGAGGTTGGAAGAGACCTTTGGAGGTCATCTGGCCCAACCCACCTCCTCAAGCAGGGTCACCTATATCTAGTTGCCCAGGACCACATCCAGACAGCTTTTGAATATCTCCAAGGAATGAAACTCCAGAACCTCTCTGGGCAGCCTATGGCAGTGCTTGGTCACCCCCACAGTGAAAATGTGTTTTCTGACATTCAGATGGAACCTTCTGTGTTTCGGTTTGTGTTCATTGTCTCTTGTCCTGTCACTGGGCACGACTGGAAAGAGCCTGGCTCTGTCTTCAGATATTTGTACACATTGACGAGATTCCCCCGATCCTTCTCCAGGATGAACAGTCCTGGCTTTCTTATCCTTTTCTCATTGAAGAAAGTCTCCAGTCTCTTAATCATATCTGTGGCTCTTCACTTGACTGTCTCCAGCAGCTCCATACTTCTTTTGTACTGGGGAGCCCAGAACAGGACACAGTACTTCAGGTGTGGCCTCACCAGTGCTGAGTCAAGACAGTGCTGTAGTCTATTTTATTTCTGTGTCTCCGTCATGTCATATAGTTGGGAAGATGACCCACAAGAATTTCCTATTTGTTCTGCATCAGCTGGTATTAATATTACCCCTCCCCATGAACTTCCTTTCTATATAATCTTACGATAGGAGCAAAATCACCAGGTTACAAACTTACTTTTTCCTCTTACTCTTTTCTTCAATGGTAGAAGGGTTAACTGGGTTACAGCAAACTGTTCCTAGCCTACTCAAAAAGGGATGTTTCCTTTTTTTTACAAATTGGTTTCCTAAGTCACTTATGATCAGAGAACATATATTAACAAGAAAGGCCAGAGGAAAACATTTTTAAAAGAGAGAGAAAAAAGATATCTCCCTGAAGGACTGGTTGCAAACGTGAACATATTTGACAGTTCCAGGACAAATTTTTGTTTCTTGTCTTTGATAGGCAATGTCCCCAGTCAATCTGATATCTGGCTGGATAGAAACCTATCTCAGCTGGTGATTTAAGTTTCCTCTCTTTTCCTAGTGGCATTGCCAGTGCAGAAAACAGCTGACAAGGAATCAAACAAAGAATCAAAGCCTTATTCCAAGATTGTCTAAATTACACTGTTAAACTTGGAAAAAGCTTTGGTTATACACCCAACAAACTAAGAAGATGGAGAAGAAAATACTTTATTTTCTAAAGGGAGAGATACAGAATAAACATCATAAAGCCAACTAAAAAAAAAAGGTAAAAACCTTTGAATTACTCTATTGAAATAACCTAGCAGAAAGCTTTTTGTTTGTTTGTCTGTTTTCCTTTGGTTTGGTTTTTCTTACTCTCACCTTCTTCACTGCAAAAACTAGGTCAATTTTAAATGAATTTGTGTTGGGGTTTTTTTTTTTGAGAAATACAAATATATAATTTGAACTGTGCATCTACTCTAACAATACACCAGAAAACTTAAAGACCTCTTGTACATATGAATGGTTTTCAGGAATCATAACATAATAGTTATCTAGAAGGTTAGGGTGGGGAAAAATAGAAAAATCACTGGGCCCTGGTGAGAATGCCATAGCTAACAGATGCCATAAGCTGTCAAAGAGGGAAAAGGAAAATACAAGAACAAATCAATCAGGCATAGCTGGTAAGACTTGGGGAACTTCCAGAGGAAGAACAGGACATCTGAAAACTCTGTCTGATATTGTCTTCATAACTTGTAAGATTTAGGCTTCTGCTTTCATACTGAATTTCACTGGTTCATGTTGGTTTCATTTTAACTGAAAATGTTATTGGTTCCCAAGTGGCTAATGACAAATTCAGAAGAAGATTTGAAAATCTGCTTGCTGTTAGTCCTGAGCTATGGGATGTTCTGTTGCTTCTGTGCATATGTGTGTGTATGTTTAACCATCAATTCCTTTAAGCTTTCTTCTGTGCTATTGTATTTGATTAAGATGAGCAGGTAATCCAAATAACTACTCAACAGAGCTGGCAGAAAGAGGATGTTTTAATGTCTGCTCCCAATCTCAAAAAATATGTTGGTATTCAGCTTGAAAAACCTTTGTTCTAACCTCAATGTACCATATTACACAGAAGGATACATCTATGCTGGTAAATAAAAGAGGAATCAATTACTGACCTCACAGCCAAAAAGGTCCAGACTGAACACTAGGTGCCTATGTAGCGGATGAATTTCATTCACACTTCATAGCAGCTAGCCCTATTTTCTAGGCACCAAATGGCCCAAAGGCATAATTATTATTTATCAGTATTTTTAGTTATGTGTTGAAAAATAATGTGTGGACTTTACTGTAAATCGTTGCAGTGTGAAACAAAGAATATGTGCTATGTATCCTGGACATAGGGTGGCACATAAGAGCATGTAAGAGTGTTTGAGAGCGGAAAGCTTGCTGAGTCAGTGTGAAAGGACAGTTTAAGAGCAACCCTGGTGGAATCTTATCCCTGTTGCTTGTTGGGAGCAGTTCCTGTGATGAACAGTTCCACAATGCATGTTTATTTATTCTGTGGGGCAAAAGATCTGACCTAAAACAGCCAAAGATTAACAGCTGTAAGTATGACCCAGGATCTAGTGATCAAACTTGCTCCCTGGTCCTTATTAATTCGTAGTGCTGCCATTTTTCTGTTTGTAAAACAGTTTACTATGGATTATAGACTAGCTACATAATTTTGGCTTTGCTTAATTAACTGCAAGGAACTAGAAATGCTCAAAAAACCAAAATAAAAGTGGTGAGACAGAGACCACTGTAATTTTTTAGTTACATATTCCAAATAATTAAGAAACAAGTAAAAGCAGGATTTGGAATGATCTAATTCTGATTTGCTCAATGTCATTTAAATTGAAAACCAGCATTCCTGTTTCAGACGAATTGTTTACATAATTCACTGCCGCTAGATGGTTATATAGCTGGAAGTGAAAAAATCATTAAAATTAACTTAAAATGTCATTTGGTTCAAATCTCATTCAACGATTTGATCAAAATGCAAACTGCTGTTGTAGTCTTTGTTTTCTTTAACATATTCAACTAAATTTAGCTAAAAAGTTATAACAGATTATGGGTTCCATTCTAAACAGAAGGTTGATGCTACCAAGTCAGTCAACCAGTACTTCACATTCTACAGCCTGAAAAATATAATCCAGAATCTATTGCTGCTGCTGTCTACATGCCTTATCCAGGGCATGAGGAGGGTTTTATGTCGCAGACTAATCCGAATGACATACTAGACATTAAATGGACTAGAGGTAGCCAAGAATGAATGCTAAGCATGAAGGTTGGTTTGAAATCCTACCTCTCCTGAAAGTTTAGGCATTTAAACTATTTGGAACAATCTACCCTGAATCTTTTTATTATGATGAATACTTATAACCATTCTTGCAGGGAAACAAACAGTTTTCTCTCCACTTTCAAAAAGGCAGTGCACACCTCTATCTTTTTCATTCCCTAATATCAACATGAGCATGAAATGCAGGGTCTGGTTAAATTGCTTCTTCCTCCTGTGTACTGGAAAAAGGAGAATTGAGGGTTATGCCTACAGCCTCCCTGTTTAAGCTGAGAAGATCATCAAGAATGGAGTGAGGATTGTCTATACTTCTCCTGTTGTAGATGAGCATACAAAATTGATGGAACCATGAAGACAGAACACAAGAAGAAGTGGATGTATAACCTAGTAGGTAAGGAACTCACCTGAGAAACAGCTGTTCTTATATTTGCCCAGAGGATTTTTCTTTTTTATTTTAAATTTTGTATCTGTATAATAAGAAATGCACTTTGTGTCTCTCATTGAGATCAAAACAAAAATACTTGAAATAAAAATCCCATGTAAAATTCCATTTTGTAATGTCTTTGAGAATTTTTTCTCATGTTTGACTCCTTTGGAAAAATAAAGGTAACCTACTAGATCAAGGAAAACCATAAAACGTACACTTATATGACAGAAAACAGCATCCTAGCATATAATTTTTTGGCTAGTTAAGTGATAAAAGTTCTGGCAGTTTTTGTTTCAGGATTTTTCTTCTTTTTAGGTGATACAATCAAAAATAAATCTAGGAGAGAGGAGTCCGAGTACATTCACTTTCAAGCAAAAACTTAATTTAGACCCAGAGAGGTTAGAGAGAGAGAAATAATTGTAAACAGGAGCAATAAGTGGGCTGTGTGCCATCAATGCCTGTCATGAAGAATGCAAAGAAGCAATGTGATTTTCTGTTAATAATTAATCTTGTTCAAAAACAATAGGCAAATATTTGCAGCTATGTGTTAGAGGCACAAGCAGGTATGAAGGAGGCAGTTAAAGTGCAAAGCCATTTAAAGATGTAAATAAACACTTGAATATTTCTTGCATATCTCTCACAGAATTTTCTTTTGTAAGGTTGTACTGAGAAACAACATTCAGTCCTGCCCAGGCTAGTAATCTGTGTGCCAGATCTTAGCAAATGTTCCTGTTACTCAGAACTGCTGAGAAAATATTATCATAGTTTTGAAAAATAATACAACTGGAATATTTCTGAGTACTGCACATAGAAAAATCCAAGAACAAACCTGTTTTTGAGTTAATAAAGAAATGTACATATAAGATACCTGTGAAGGGAAGATTTTCTCATCTATGATTTGATTTTTCCCCACGTTAGCACAAAAAGTCACTACAGTGAGGAATATTCCTCACTCTATAAACAGGTGCAAAGCAATGTATATTATTTTTAGGATTTATAAACTATTCTATTTCTGCCAACTATTAAAATATTCCTTTATGTACTGTTCCAGCTATTCTGGAACTGTAGAAAATGACAGATTAGAGCCTGTTAATCACAAAAAAAAAATAATTCCAAACTGCACTTCATTTCAGGAAGAATATGGCCTAGTACGGCCCAGACGCTAGCTTGGACCAGTTATGTTTTATCTGCAAGATAAGCCTTATTTGTGTCCTGTTCATTACTATTCATGTTTAGAATATTATTGTGTTAGAAAGCTTAACAATTTCTGGAGTATTTGTAAGAAATACTTTTTTTCTTTTCCTTAGTAATGAACCATCAGCTTCTGGTTATCACATTGATTAGGAGAAAAAGTATTCCTTAAGCCATCTTTACTTATTCTCTATGCTGAACTACATTTCTTGTTGAAACTGAACATGGCAAAGCCCACTGAATTACACATAAACATCAATCAATTTTGTTTTTCAAAAATATTCCTGCAGTGTGCAACTCTTGAACAAAATATAAACAACAGAAAGAAGACACTGCTGATGTTTTGTTGGTTTGGATCTTCTGTTTATAAAAATCCACCATGAAGTTAAAAATCTCCAAGAATGATTCATTCATGTATTAGTAACTAAAGTGAATAATTTGGAATTGCCTGTATAATGAAGCCTTGTTATTATTTCATCCTTTATGAATAATGAAAATTTGCAATAATATTAATGATGATGAAAGTAACTGTTACATCAAAGTGTAAGGAATTCATAGAGACAAAAGGGATCTACCTGCCTAATTATTTGTTGCTAATTATTCCCACCAGCTATTCTGTGACTTGAAGTTTGAATAGACACCTATTATTCCTTCTGCCCAAGTACTAGTATCAGTAAGGAATATAAAAAATGCCAGTATTTTAACAAGTTGAAATGACATATGTAGGCTTAAATGTACATAGCATACATATCCATTACATTTACTAGCTCTTTCACCAGTAAGGTAGGAAAGAATTATAGTATTATTTTTCCTTATGTCTTCACACAAGTTTTATTTTTCATTGTTTTCTCCATCTGAAGATAATCAATCTTGAAATTTAATGATTTAACTTCTTTTGTCAATCTATATAGCTCTATGGTGATTTCATGTACCTATTAATGGAGACATCGACCGTTCTTAATTTTCTCCTTAAACAACAGAATATATGACCTTATCTAGCATACAATACTGCACATACAGTAATAAAATGGAGACTTTTTTCAGAACAGACTCTTCTATTGGACTATTACATGGAGATGAATTGGTAAATGAAATCAAATCACCTCCTGAGAACTGAAGCCTTTACCTTGAAAGTAGCCTAAAATGTTGTCACAGAATGTTAACGGGAAGTAATGATTGTTTCCAAAATTCCTACATCACAGCAGTACAAACCACTCAGGGTTCAGCCATCTGTGGCACTAGTCCTTGAAAAACTCTTTTACTGTCTAGAGACGTGATATAATCAATTTGTGATTTGAGCTGCAGTTACAACCATATTCATTTAAAGTCAAAGTACTTTCCGATGAAACAAATAAGAGAAAGCACTGTCTATGATATAGAGTTCTGATCTTATAAAAATGTTGCCTTATACTAGCTTTTGCACTTCAGACACGAGAAAAACATCATGTCCAATACAGTATTTGTGCACATTCTCAACTTGTAATATTTGAGTAGTCTTACTGAATTCAACAGGACTATTTATGTTCGTATTGCTCAAAGCTGTTTTTTCTTCTACTAAGCTTAAGAACATAAAATCAGGATGATGGTAAGATTAAAATTCGACCTATTAGTGATGTTACTGGAGACGGAGCAGATGATTAGAAAAATATCGTAACCAACAGAAGATGTACAGACTGATCCTGCACATTATATATCTTTCCAGCTTGTGAAAGTCAGAGGTTTCTTGTTTTCCTGAGCAAGGTGTTACATTTTAGCCATTGTTCATAATAGCCACTTGCAGTTTTCTTTCATGAATTTGTCTACTTATTCCTTACTTGAACTTATATATACTTTTAGAGTTCACAACATCCTGCAACTGTGAATTCTACATGAATTACACACTCTGTGTGGCTTCAGTAGGAATCAGGGTTTAGCTCCTTCTGTCTGCACAGAAATCTCACCCCATATTTCTTACTGAATTGGAGACAGAATTTGGTGGTCTTTGCTGACATTTAGTGAGCTGGACCTTTGACAAGTAACCTATACCTGGATAAACAATATACACGAAGAGAAAGAAATATACTTGTACTCTTTTTGAATATAGATGGGATTGTAAACACCCTGAACTGACGATAAATTCACATATGCCCAGAACCATAATGGTCTATTTTTTTCTTAAAGTGTGCTGCATATACTTTTCCATTATTATAATATTAACACTCAAATTATGACAGACTTTTACTGATAAAAAGATACCTCGTACCAAGGTTTCTCAATCACTTACTGATTGGGGTTCCTTGGTTTTTATTTTGCAAACATAAGACAATAAAAGAACCAGAATTCTGAAGAGTACTGAACATGTTTCTTCTCAAAAGAAGAAATGCCTCTTGAATATAGATCAAATTCAGCAGTGGATGATGTTAACCTTGACTTTGGTAAAGCTTTTGACACTGTATTCCACAACAGCCTCAAATACAAGCTGGTAAACTATGATTTACAGAAGTACATAGCAAGGTGGATTGAAAACTGGCTGAAAGACCGACTAACTGGATTTTGATCAGTGGCATAAAGTCCAGCTGGAGGCAAGTCACTAGTGGTGTACCCCAAGGGCTGATACTGGGACCAATACTGTTCAATATTTTCATTAACAACGAGGATGCTGGGACAGAATGCACCCTCAGCAAGTTCTCACAGATGATGGGAGGAGTCGCTGATAGACGGTTGTGCTGCCATTCAGAGGGACCTAGTCAGGCTGGAGAAATGGGCTGATAGGAATCGCATGAAGTTCAACAAAAGGAAATGAAAAGTTCTGTACCTGGGGTGAATAACCCCAGGCACCAGGACACACTGTGTACTGAGTGTCTGGAGAGCAGCTCTGCAGAGAACTTTGAGGTTCTGGTGGATGGCAGCTGGACATGAGCCAGCAATCCTTTCTCATAGCAAATAAGGCCAACAGTGTCCTGGACTGCATTAAGAAGAGTATTACCAGAGTTCAGGTGAGACAATCCTTCTTTTCTACTCATCACTGGTGAGACTGCATCTGGTGTGCTGTGTCCAGTTCTGGACTCCTTCGTATGAGAAAGATATGGACTTACTGAAGCAAGTCCAGGGTGAGGGACTGGAGTACCTTTCATAAAGGGAGAGCCTGAAAGCTGGCAGTGTTCAGCCTGGAGAATGGAAGGCTTAGGGGAAGGTCTTATCAATGTGTATAAATATCTGATAGAAGGGTATGAAGATAAGGGAGCTTGACTCTTCTCAGCAGACCATGTAGTTTAGCTGACTCTGCCTGAATGGGGGAGTTGAGCTAGATAATTTCAAGAGGCCCCTTCCAAAATAAACAGTTCTGTGATTCCATGATTCTTTAACCTCATGAGGTTTCTGTTGGTGCAGTTCTCTACTTTCTGAGGTCCTTCTGAACTGACACTTTGCCACTTGTGTCAGCCACTCCACCAAGTTTAGTGCCATTAAAATCTTTCCTGATGTTGCACTCCATATCATTGTCCAGACCACTGATAAAGATGTTGAACACAATGGGCCCCAGTACTGACCCCCGCATACTCTGTTTGTCACTGGCTGTCATCTGGACATTACACTATTGATCATATTCTTTGCACATGGGGGTCCAACAGGTTTTCTGCATACTTAACCATCCATCATTTCATTCAGCCATTTCAGATTTCTTCAGCTTCTGTTTTATTTCCTGTGGTTTTTTATACATAAGATAGGACATAGTGTATAAAGATCAAATGTTTTTGGCAGTAAACATTTATTTCCTTATGAGGATAACAAAAGAGAGGGAAGTGAAAGTAAGATAAATGCTTAATTAGTGACATCTTAAAAAAAAAGACCATGTACTTGCTGGTAAAATAAAACATCATAGAAGTTGTCTATATACTTAGCTATCAACATTCTAAGTGATGTGTTTTAACAGTTTGTATATATGTATATTTTTTCAAATTTTAATGCAATTAAGCTTATAAAATTAATTAAGGAAAAGAAACAGTGGCATTATCTATATATTGTTTCCTTGAAAGAGATTTTTAAAATTTGTTTTAGCTACATATGTGATACAGAAAATGACAGTTTTAGATGGGCTACCACACTGTGTAATCAGCTAAGTAATGTGGAATTTTGTGGCAATTACTAATGTCTGTTACTGTGAATGATGTTAGTATTTTGGTAAGGTATTAAAGGCTTAAGACCAGTGCACAAAAAAACCCCCAACTTATTGGGAAGGAAGGGTTGATGTGACTTAACACAGGTAATGTGCATGGAGCTTTAAAATGTAGTATTTGGGTCATACTCTCAAGAAAACAAGGACCGGCCATATGAGGTCATTCTTAATTTAGGGCCATAAAAAAGGCCATGCAAAGGGCCATACAAGCACAAAAGACAGATTCTAGGTATGTGATGCCCCAGGGAGAATTACATGCTGGCCACATAACTATTAAGACTCTTGAAAGGAAAACTATATTAAATTTAGAGCCTTGACTCAGCATTGGCAGTGTGTAGATCTGTCCAGACTAAATTCAGAAAAGGAAACAATACTTGCTCCTCAAAACAGTAGCATTGGCTATAGTTTATAACAGCACCACAGTCATCAGAATCCCTAGGCTGCTCACAATAACTAGTTTTATTAGTCTGCAACATTGTTCTCTTCCAGCACAACTTTTCAGCTTTCTCAGTATTATATTACAAAATAAAATTGTGCTTTGCTCTTTTTGGAATTATGTTTTGTGCAGAAACATAGGGTTTCTGCCTTGCCATTTCTTAAAATTTCTAGGTGATATCTCATTTAAATAGATGATCTGAAAATGCAGAAAGTAAAAAGTTGTTTTTCTGTAACATATTGAGTTGATCCCATATTAAAGAAAAGCATGGCTAGGATGAAGAAATATTGGCTAGAAAATACAGGAATACATATGCTTTTTTTATATTGCTTGTAAAGCTTTAGATTATGTCTATGGTTGGACATGTCTATGTCTCAGGAGTGGCTTGTGTTAGTCTGTCCCATATGATTATTTATGCTCATATCATTAGTGCTTTTCATCCACTTCATAAAGTCTGAAAGACAACACAGTAAATTGGAAAAGGAGGGAACACTGAGAACCAAGGCATGGCAGAATCTAGTGATCACAATTCTGTTTCATTTTAAAATCAATGTAATTTATAAATGATGTATGGAGCCAGCATGTCTCCATAGTGAAGTGAAGCTCAGGAATAGTAACTATCAGTATTCTCCTGAAAAGAATTTTCTTTCTGATCCTAGCAACCATTCGGCCACATTGTAAATTCAGTCAGGCTGAAGAAATCCTTTTCAATATAATAGCTTAAAGTAGTCTGAACTGCTAATAGCCGTGAGATATGTTTTTGCTTTTTGTTATTCTACACATTTTGAGCAGATTTTTATAAGTATTTAGACATATCAAGATACATCAAGTCATCTAGTGGGAATCCTGTGGCATTACTTATATGCACAAAAGTTTCTAAATACCTAGAAAGTTTCTATCTACTTAATATTTTAAAACATGGCCTAGTTTTGGAAGCATATGACAAAGAGCTATGAAACGAGTAGCATGAAGCATGTTTTTTCCAGAACAAGAACTAGAGAAATATTGAAGGATATCACCTGCCCACAGCCTGTGGAACACTGCCAAAGGGTGTTACAGATTCAAGTTTGAAAGATTCAAGAAGCCTAGACAAGTATTCAAGAACTGATCAAACATGGGTTACTGTAAAGGATCTTTAACAAGCCTAAGACAACCCTCAATCCATGGAGGGTGTTGATCTAGCTGTTACTCTTCATAGGAGTCCAGGAGGGGTCACTTCGGGAGATAGATTATTGGGCTGATCCAGTACTGACATACATATACAAATGCAATTATAGTCTTAACCTGATGAGTTACATGAAAACAAAAAAAAAAGCATTTCTCTTACGGAGAAAGATATGCATACTCATCCATAACAAAGTGTCAAGTTTACGGAAGACAGATTAATTATATCTTGTTAAGTGGCAAACAGAGGGAGAGCAGCTGCCCTTTGTGTCATGGGGTGGATGGGCACCTGCCGCCCTCTCCCAAGGGGCACACAGGAGGATATGGCAGGAAGGGAGAAGAAATGTACCCCCTGAGACCCAAGTGGGTCCTTGGTCAAGGGGACCATACCTGCTGCAGGTGCCCCCCTCATCCGAGTGGGGACCACAAGCCAACAGTGACATGACCAGGTACCCAGGCCCCGGTCTTTCTGAGGAAGGATGAAATGGTCAACAGAAAATGCCCTAGAGAAACACTGGAAGGGGGAGCTCAAACCCAGAGAAAAAAAAAAAAAAAAGAGTAGAATCTAAGAAGGATTTTCTCTTTAACAGATTTAAAGGGATGATTAATGGGCCTTTCTATAATAATTAGATAATGTGGACTGTTAGACTATTAAAATATTATTTGGGCTAGTGATAAATTCCTGCCCATATATGTGGTGTGTTCCCAGTTGCCCATAACAAGGCTCTGAGCATTGCAAGAGCTGCGGATCTGCCCCAGGCCTCGTGCCACAGGGCCCATGGCTGGGCTCAGCCAGGGTGCATATGGGGACTGGAGCATTACAACACAGTAGCTCCCTGGCATTAATAATGAAGGGACAGTCTTGAAGAAAAACCTCTGTTCTCATAGTGTAGTAACTTTTTATGTACTAATCCAGCAGCCAATCTTTCCATTTCTACCTAGCCTTACACTGCCCAGCCAGTCTATTCCTCTTGTGACTCAGTCATAACACGATTATGGGTACAATGTAAGTACTTTGGTGATGACATAATACAGCAAGTGAGCTGCCTGTTTAAGTTATATGTGTTGCTTTTGCAGGCTATGTGGCCACAACAGTCAAATTTCTCATCAGAATACTTACATAAAGCAAAGACAGGGTCAAAGAGTTAGCAAAATTGCCTTAGGAACCAACTTGTGGTGTGTTTGTTTGTTTTACTAGTGCCTCATGAATTATTAAAGTATTTTACTTTTGAAAATGCCCCAAATTCTTCAAGTCAGGTTGAGGGGAATGTTAATACAGTGAGTGGCACCTTAGTCAGAAGAGATGTGTGCATTGCAAAAGGTGTCTCTCACCTATGACTTGCTGTTCCTGTGTTCATATTGAATTAACAACAATGAAACCACAGAGGAAAGCTGTGCAGAGTCTGACGATTTTAGCTGAGATCAGTGTGGTTTATTCCTCTGGTGCCCCCATTCCCCCATGAGATCATCACTTTGCTCAGAAATCTAGAGCAGCTGTAGCTTTAACTAGTACTGCTAAGGCATTTATCTCTGATTGCCACCAGGCTTTTACAATTTTTCTCCTAACTGAGATAGGATGATAGTTACTCCTTTATCTACAAGCTAGTTCCTCATCTTGCAGGTCGTGAATTCCCTTTCCCCATTGCTTATGAATTCATCTTGAGGGCCTGACAGTTTTTTTCTTGTCTTTTTGCTTTCTCTTTCCCTACATTCTCTTCCACAGGTCTTGCTTTCTGTTTGAGGTTGTCTAAATGCTTATGGGTTATCTGCTTCTATAGAGCAAATCTCTTCAGTTGCATTAAAAAAAAAAAAAAAGGTGCAATTTTGGTAGACAGTCTGCTTTACCAGAGAAGCTGTCAGGCAAATTATTTTTCTTTTTCCAGTTATTAAGTGTTTCATGAAGACAAGTTTTGCCAATGACCATGTTTTTTATGGTATCTGAGCAAAATTTCACATACAATTTTGTCTAGAAAAAGCAGAAACTTTTGGGTTTTTTTTAACAAGCAATGCTAAAAAGTCTCAAGGAAACAGTTTGATTTTAAAATCCACCTAAAAATGACTGGTTTTGTCATCAAAATAACCTGGAAGTGGAATGATATGTTTCATTTTCACTTAAAAACATCAAGGAAAATTTTTAGACCATGAATTATCTGATAGTGCTCCCATTTTTAAAGACTGAAGAGAAGTACGTATTTCTATATACTCCATAAGTAAAAACAAGAGATGCTGATTTATGCCAAAAATCTATATATTGATTTTATGAAACACTTAGGAATGTTTGAGTACTATTTATCACACTGGCTTATAGAAAATATAATTACCTCTTTGGTATAGCATAATCAATATTAGAACCTTTGAATGGCATTTTTATTCGGTGAGAATCAGGCCACAAGGGGTCTCCCTTGCTTTACTTTTCTGTATTTTTTTTACATTACTGATATTTTACAAAACATAGTTTTCCTTGGAATTATTCAGGATAGTTTTTTTAAAATCTATAATGCTGATTGAAGGGTAGGTTATTCTACTTTGAAGGAGAGAAATGTCATCATTTTTTTCTTTTGTTCAAAATAAATAATTTTTCTTAAATCCAGCTTGCCACAAAATGATTACAAAAATGAAATGCTGTTAACTAATACATATTAAATCTGATATATATGAAGACATTATTTTTGCAAATATTTTTTAAACAGATGAATGAGGCTACTCTGACCTTTGCAAACATGTAATCTTAGGTGTATGGGCTTTCTTTGACCCATTATGAAAAATTCCACAATTGGAAAATGCTAACAGCTTTCACCAAAATAAATAGAATGGGTTAAATAAAGCATTTCATCATTACTTGAGCAAGACTGACTCGTCTTTTATTTTACAGGAATAAAACCATTGCTTTTGTATGACACAGTGGCTTTGCCAGAGGAAAAAAAGCCAGCCACTTCCTGTATTTCATCTGATTGCCTGTATATACGCTGAAGACAATGACTTCTTCACAGGAGGATCAGCTGAGGGGTTTTCTTGCATGGATCTGTTTTAAGCATGCAGTCCCTTTGCCTCTTTGTCCTCTTGTGCAGAAATGAATTGTTCTTCAGTGACTTCTTCGAGTTCGGATTCTCCTGTGCGTGTGTTTAGGGCAGGATAGATCACTTATTTTTAGTCATATTACTTTGTGCCCTTGTATCACCATGAAAAAGACAGTAGAAATATTTCAACTTAATTTCTTCCTCAGGAGGAAGAAAATCCATTAAAAAAAAACAACAACAAAACCCTTGTTTTCCCTTTTATGCTCTTGAAGCATTAGTTGACTAATATTATCCCAGATAAATTCTGACATTTTCAATGATGCTGAGAGAAAGCAAGGATGTATAGTTACAGTGAAGTGCTTCTGAAACTTGTGCAATGAAAACAATTGTACCCATTTTAGGTATATTAGGAAGCAGAAAAAAGAACGTATTTTTGCAAAATAGAAAAAGATGAAATAAATATCAGGAAAAATATTTGCAAAACTCTTAGATCAAAAACAAGAACAAATTATCCTGGTTTTAGAGAGATGTTAGAGAATTTATGAATTTGAGTGTGACAAAGAACTCATAACATGTTTCTAAAATGTTGGCTCACCTTGTAAGATGAACTTCTCTTTGAGAGAAACTGACTTCAAATAACTTACCTGTTGAGGTGCTGTTTGATTTGCGGCATCTGTTTTTCCAAAAGCTCTTAGAAGTTTTAGGTCCCTCTGGGGTCTTAAAGCTTGTGGTGAGCTGGATAAAATATTTGAAAGTGAGAAAAGAAATATAGCCTAATAATACTAGTTACTAGGCAAAGCTGTGTTTCAGCCAAGGAAAACAAGCTCTGAACAAAGTGTGGCTGGTTTAGGAAAAAAATAGGTAGGCTATTGCATTACCCATCCTTGCCATGCACCCCACCCTCCTGCCCAAATGAGATAAATTCCATCAATGGGAAGTAGACATGCTATGAATATTAGCTTTGTGATTTATTTTTTCCATATGAATAAGATTCTTCAAAACAATTACTTTTGTTTTCTGCTGTATGTAGCTAAAAAGGTCCATCACTGCATTTTTTCCCTAGACATTTTCATTGGGTTCATAAGGCATTTTGCTCGAAGAAGGAATTCAGGCTGCTGCACAATGTTTTCTTTTTTTCCTGCATCAAATGGATTTTCAATATTTCATTAACAAAAATTTACAGTTTGAAATATAATCTGGGTTGAGGACCAAATGCTGAAACTCTTAGTTGTGTAATTACCTCAGCATGGATATTGAGAATTTTCTTTTTAAAGGTTCCAGATTATAGAAAGACAATTAGTTTACACTGAAATGGTGTAGCTGAAACCATGCTTACTGTGTTTTTAAAGCACAGTTTATGACTTGTGACTGTAGTTCCTTTGGTTCAGCAAATACTATTCATGTCCTGTCAGAGAGCGACTGTCAAAAAATAGCAGCATTTAGCTGATTGCGTTCATAAACCTGAGCATGTCAAATGCCTCATGGTAAAAAAAAAAGTAGGATAACAGATTCAGTTCAAGTACCTTGTAGAGTTAAAGTAGGTAATGGTATGAGTTTTAACTGAGCCCATGGGACTTCGCCATCACATGTGGATATAGGTCGTCAGAGTCTTTAATGATACATAAAAATGTCTTGAGCTTTCTGTAGACAACCAGAAAGTACTCTATAAATGATTTAGTAGAAATAAGACATTCATGCTGGTAAAAGAAGGATAAAATTGAAGGATTCTTGCCTTTTTTTTTTCCTGGATGCTTACCTGTCATGTAGTTTGACATGGAGATACGACAGTGTAGGTAATTGTCATGATAATTTAACAGTTGCAGTGAGGATTGATTTTATGTATTCCGTTGCTGTGCTCTTGTCTCCACAATCTTAGGCTCAGGTAAAATATAATGATTGGATTAATCCATCTGCCAGATAAAGAAATTGCCTAGGTTAGAGGTGGTAATAAGAATCTGTCACATGTTTGTTTGCATTCAGTACTATTTGTTTAATGTATGTACTTGGTGAGCTGAAGGAGCCCTTGCACTGCAGTCAAGCAGCCAAGCGTATCTGTGTTCAGATTTTCTTCCTAGATGGCCAACTCATAGTTCAAATGACTTGGCTTCTGTGCACAATCAGTCATGAGCTATTCAAGCACCAATGGCTCATCAGAATGTCAGGTTCCTGGAACAAAAGCAACTTCCCACTGAAGTCTTTTTGCCTGAAGCTTACCCTCCTTCCCCCATTATGCAGTTCATTTTTTTATTATTTTGTTTCAGCCTCCGCTCTGATTACTCAGAACTGTTGTATAGTTACTGAGAAGAACTACCACTCTGGCAGTGTCAGGACACTGGAGCAGCAGAGTATTTGACTGATCTGTTGACTTTCTTTATTGTGGAAGTTGTCATGAACTGAGAGAATAAATTTAGGTATAATTTTTTTTTTTTAAATCTACTTTTATAAAAGTTTGTCACAGTTTGTCTGTGAATGGTGTGCATGGGCATGATCAGAGGAGTTTTTAAAAACTATTAGGCGGATTTAAAGAAATGAAGGTACTTATAAAAGTAGGTGAGCACTCATTGAGGTTTTCTGTAGAGTTCTTGGGAGTTACAGGGTTTGTCTTGAACAATCCTAATATGTATCTCTTTGTGACTTTAGGCATTTGTATTTCTTTGGAAACTGGCCCTGCATTCTTTGCTACCAGAAGCCATTGTCTTTCTTGCCTATCAATCTATTTTAAATCATCAAAAACACACAAAAAAACTATTCAGTGAATTATCATATTCCACTTTCAGAGTCTGTGATTCCCCAAAATATACTGCAGTAAAGCAAGTTATGCTAGTAAAAAGCACTAATGACCTGTTTCTAATTTTGGATTCCTAGGCAAACCATCCCTTGTTTACGGTAAAGCAAAATAAAATAAACCCTCAAATAGGTATGCTCTTTCAGTCAGTGAATGACAAAACTCAATTGGTTCAGCTCTGTTGAAATCCAAGGGGTTATTTTATTTATGTGACCCAAGGACCTCCCCTTAACAAACGTTTCAGACCATATTATCTTTTTAATTCCTCTTGTCAACTCAGAATTATGTCAGAAGATGTGTCTACACAGTGAAGTATGATAGAAAGTTAGTGAAGAGTTGGTATGTATTAATGGCATTGTACAATAATGTTTGAATCAACTCCTACCTGAAATCAATATAGTTATTGTTATTGTGAATGTGAAATTGTGCTGTACTCTTGTAAGCTTTTCTTCTAGATTGGACTTAGACACTTTAGTACATTGCTATTCAAATGTAGCCATAGTGTTGACAGGATTAAGTTGCCACATACATTAGGTGTTTTAGAATTATTAATCTTTGTACCCGGTTGTACAGATGTGCCTTAAGTGTATATAGCCTGAACTTCAGTGCTATTTTTATATACTTTCATATAAAGAAGAGTATCATTACTGCATAACAGCTATCTAATGAAATAATCTTGGTTGACAAATAATTTTAGAACACCTAAAAAAGATCAAGCTCCTATGCCAGATGGTGAAATCTATGTCATATAATCCTCTATTTAACTGTGGGTTATACTGCAGCTTTGAATAACATGGCATGCGGGAGGCTGTCTGAAACACATCATCCAGAAACATGAAAATAGATATTATTGGAAAGTGTTATGGGAAGAACTACTGAATGTTTCTCAAAACATAAAGGTTAAAACTGTCAGTTATATGCAACAAGTTGACAGTGTCATTAGAATTATTTGGAGACATCTTAGAGAAATTTTGGCAGTATATCAGAGAGCTAAGAACTAGTGATTGAATATAGAGATTTTGGAAAACCTTGTCTAAAGCCTAAACTGTTATACAGCAAACAAAGTTCCATGTGCCTGCAAGGATTTAAAAAAGAAATATTTTGGAGAGCTGATCTGCAGTCACTGATGACAGAGTCTAAAGTAATTACAGGGTGTTACAAAATTGCAGAGTGAATTTGTGCAGTTTGCAGATTTCAGATTCCACAGTTGCAGTGGATATCAAATAGTGTGTTAGAGCAAAGTAAAGTTGAGAGATCCTACATTATACAAACTTCAGAATGGTGTAGACTTCTCATCTGATTTTCTGGGCTTCATACTTTGAAATATTCATTGGTGAAAAGTAAGTTTGCTGACAATACCAAACTTGGAGCTACGGATTCCTTTGAGGGCACAGGCCTTACAGAGAGATCTGGATAGACTAGGGAGCTGGGCAATCACCAACTGCATGAATTTAACAAGAGCAAGTGCCAGATTCTCCACCTTGTACAGGGTAATCCTGGTTGTATGTACAAATTGGGGGATGAGAGGATGGAGAGCAGCCCCACAGAAAGAGATCTGGGAGTTTGGGCTGATGGCAAGTTGAATATGAGTCAACAGTGTGCCCTGGCAGCCAAAAGGACCAACCGTGTCCTGGGGTGCATCAAGCACAGCACAGCTAGCTGGTCGAGGGAGGTGGTTGTCCCACTCTACACCGCACTGCTGTGGCCCCACCTCAAATACCGTGTGCAGTTTTGGGCACCTCCATATAAGGAGGACATCAAACTATTAGAGTGTGTCCAGAGGAGGGTGATCAAGATGGTAAAAGGCCTCAAGGACAAGACTTAGGAGGAGTGGCTGAGGTCACTTGGTTTGTTCACCTTGGAGAAAAGAAGGCTGAGGAGTGACCTCATCACAATCTACAACTTCCTCAAAGCAGGTAGTGGAGGGGGAGATGTTGATCTCCTCTCTCTGGTGACTAGCGATAGGACGCAAGGAAATGTAATGAAGCTGCATTAGGGGAAGTTCAGATTGGACGTTAGGAAAAGGTTCTTCACTGAGAGGGTGCTTGGTTGCTGGAACAGGCTCCCCAGGGAAGTGGTCATGGCACCAAGCCTGTCAGAGTTCAAGAAGCATCTGGATAATGCTTTTAGTCATGTGTTTTAGTTTTTGGTAGTCCTGTGAGGATCAGGGAATTGGACTCTGTGATATTTATGTGTCCTTTCCCACTTGAGATATTCTAGGATTCTGTGATTTCTCCCAGGAATTGTTGTTAAATCATTATTACTTTGAGAAACTCAACCCTGTGTTCAGCAGGGAAGGTGGCTATTTTAAGCTTATAACAGGTTTTTAACTCCTGGCTGCTTTTTCTTTTTTTCCTCCCTCCTTGCATTTCTGATAATGGCTTTACAATGGCTTGCTTGATTTAGGTAAAATACTGCAATGTTAACTAGAAGTCAGAGAATTCAGTGTTTGAGCTAGACAATTCAGCTTCCTCCTGCATTCTGTTCAGTGCTGTATAATCTGGTATTTTCTCACTGAGACAGACGAGAATGTTTTGAGTAAAAAAAAAAAATATTTTGGACAGTGATATTAGATAAACTATATAGAATTCTAAAAAGCTGGATTTATCCTTAGCCAACTCATACCAGGAATGCTTTATATACATCCAGCAAAAGTTACATTTTTCAATGATTTATCTTCATTGTTTTGTTACCAAAATGAATTATTATTTCAACAGATCTTAAGCATTGATTTTTCCAGAAGTGCAAAGCAATATATTGTTTATATGTGCAGTGACTCAACAGAAGTCAGCTATTGGTGGTTCATTACCATATGTTACAGTTTGCACAATTGCTGGAGATGATTAGAAAATAATTTTCATTCAATCTTGAAAGACAAATTTATGAGTTCATGTGTGTTCTGAAGGCGAAGACCACAGGCAGGATTCATCTCACTTGGTTTTAAACATCTACAGTTGGGGTGGTTGTCTTAGCTCCTTTTCTGTTCAACTGAGAGAATTATGTACATCTGTTACATAGTTCATCTGACCAAATGTAGTCATCCCCCTTAAAATGAGATGAGTGGTACTGTAGAAGTTGTAATTGCTTCCCATTTTCTGTACGGGTAGTCTAGACAGGTGACCTGAGATGCACAGGCCTACACTATAATGCAAACAGAAACCCTCCTTACCCTCCCATTTCAAAGCTGATGAATTTGTTCTTTCAGTTCATAAATATTGAGAAGCACTGTCTCTCCTCCAGTTCAGGCTTCTGCGATCCCCCAGTCCTTCACTAACTTTCCTCAGATGGTTCAAAACACAACCTGGAAACTCACTCATACATGTAGAAGCTAACTTTTCAGAGATGGGCATGCCTTCTAGATCTGTTTTTAGCCTTTGTATCTGATGGGGATATTCCTGCACTACTTGGTGCTACACATGTACTAGAGAAGAACAGTTTTTGAAGATTATATCTAGGCTGTAAAGATGGACCGTGGTTGGTCTGTCAAACAGGATGTGAGGTACTAGCATTTTAGTCCACAGAAACTCTGCTGTTTCTATTCATGTGCTGATGTGATGGAATTTGCTTGCACACAACCTTTTGCTTTTATTATTAGGGAACTGTATTGCGTCTGGAAGGGGTGGAGTTTACTTTTCCTATAGCAGCCCTGGTAGTGCTGTGCTTTGTATTTGTACCTAGAACAGTGTTGATAACACACCACTCTTCTGGCTACTGCTGAGCAGTGCTCACACAGCATCAAAGCTGTCTCTCCAAACCTATCCCCCAAAGGCCAGTAGGCTGGGGGTGAACAGGAATTTGGGAGGGGACATAGCCAGAACAGATGGCCCAAGCTGACCAGTAAGATACTCCATACCATACTATATGACATAGTGTGTAGCAATAAAAATTAAGAGAAAGTAGGAGTGGAGGGGGCATTTGTTATGAAGCTGTTTCTCTTCTGGAGCAGCTGCTATGCTTACTGATGCTCTGCTTCCCAGGCAGTGGCTGGACATCACCTGCTGATAGGAAATAGAGAATAAATCTTTTTGTTTTCCTGTGCTTCTGCATGCAGCCTTTGTTTTCTGTATTAAACTGCCTTTATCTCAACCCATGAGGGAGGTTGGTAAAGCAACTTGGTGGGCACCTGGTGGTTGGCCAAGGTCAAGGTCAACAGACCACAATCCTTTTTGGCACCCAATAGGGGGGATGAAGAGTTCAAGATAAGGATAGTAATTGGAGAGCTAACAGGAAAACATAAGCTGATCATTGCTAGAGAGAGGAGCAATTTTGAGGAATTCTTGTTGTTGTAATTGTAGTAAAGGAACAAGGGGTGGATTGTGTGTAAACTGTCCACCTCTCTTGTTGCTGTGATGATGTTACTTTGATTTTGGTGAGGGTAACTTTTTTTGTTGATGTAAGTGAAGTTTGTGAAGATTGTAGATTGTGTGATGAATGTCTATTTTAATGATAATTCTAATTATTACTAAAATAAAAAGCCAAAAAACCAATTTTCTTATCAGAAAATAAAATTATTAAAAAAAAAAAAACAAACAAACAAAAAAACGAGAAGGGAAGAGACAGTCCTAAATGCAACTTCCTGTCTCCCTGCAGAGCATGGGGCTGGACATCTGCATTGGGTTTGCATAGCAAGGTTTTGGTAGCGGGGGAGGGGCTGCAGGGGTGATTTCTGTGAGAAGATGCCAGAAGCTGCCCCCGTGTCTGACAGAGCCAAGGCCAGCTGGCTCAAAGACAGACCCACCACTGGCCAAAGCTGAGCCAGTAGTGACAGTGGTAGTGCCTCTGTGATAACATATTTAAGAAAGGGTAAGAATGCTGCACAGCAGCTGGAAGAGAGCAGTGAGAACACGTGACAGAAACAACTCTGCAGACATCAAGGTCAGTGGAGAAGGAGGGGGAGGAGGTGCTCAAGGCACCTGAGCAGAGGTTCCTCTGCAGCCCATGGTGAAGACCACAGTGATGCAGGTTGTGCCTCTGCAGCCCACGGCGGTCCAAGGTGGAGCAGATATCCACCCTGCAGCTTGTGGAGGACCCCACACAGAAGCAGGTGGATGTGTACCAAAGGAAGCTGCAGCTGGTAGACAGCCTGTGCAAGAACAGACTCTTTGCAGGACCTGTGACCCTGTGGAGAAGAGTCCATGATGAAGCAGGTTTTCTGGCAGAACCTGTGACCCTGTTGGGGACCCACACTGGAGCAGTCCATTCCTGAAGGACTGCACCGCATGGAAATGACCCATGCCTGAGCAGTTCTTGAAGAACTGCAGCCTGTGGGAAGGACTCACGTTGGAGCAGTTCATGAAGGACTGTTTCCCATGGGAGGGACGCCTCGCTGGAGGAGGGGAAAAGAGTGAGGAGGAAGGAGCAGCAGAGACAATGTGTGATGATCTGACCACAACCCCCATTCCCTGTCCCCTGCACTGCTTGGGGGAGGAGGTAAAGAAGTTGGGAGTGAAGCTGAGCCCGTGAAGAAGGGAGGTGTGGGGGAAGGTTTTTAAAATTTTGTTCTTATTTCTCATTAGCCTACTCTAATTTGATTTAAATTAATTTCCTGAAGTTGAGTCTGTTTTGCCCATGATGGTGACTGCTGAATGCTCTGCCTGTCCTATTTTGACCCACGAATGTTTTGTTATATTTTCTTTTCCCTGTTCTGTTGAGTAGTGGGAGTAATAGAGCATCTTGGGAGGCACCTGGCATCCAGCCAAGGTCAACCCACCACAGGAACCCACATATTGTTACTCAGTTTTCAAATAGAAGAGGATGATTTTGCCAGTAAAAAAAATGGTTAGTTGCAAATTGTTTATTCAACTTTAATTATCAGATGAAACAGGAATAAATCATTTAGTAAAGCTCTCATAAATTTTAAGGTGCCTGGAAGCTGTGGACACTTATAATTTTCTGCTTTTTAAATGTCTATATTTAATTAATAAGCATATCTTACGTATTTGCCATAAATGGTTGGCTTCCTTTTATTTAACACTGTGCCCAAAGTTTATTACTTTCCAGTGCAAAAGTGAAAGATTATAATTCATAAGTTAAAATAAACTGAAACTGATGACCCTGAGACATGTAATATAAATGGAAGCAGGACAGGAAACCTAATTCTGAAAGTTGCTTGATAAATAATTCATGATTTTTCTAGAAATAGTCCATGAGCTTTTTATGACATTTTGTAAGCCCTAAATTTTTTACCACGAATTCCATACTGCTGCAGTTGTAAGCTAGTTTTGCAAATATATAAAACATATAGTTGGAAGGGCAGTAAAAATAGCCATCTTTGCCCCACAGTGCACATTGTCTTAATTTAGGTTGTATTCTCTGGGATTTCTAATTAGCTGACACATTCAACATGGAACTTAGTAGCTGATATCTTTTTCAACTAAAAAAAAATGAAACAACAGAAAAAAAAGACAAAAAGATGGAGCTGCATCTGGAGAAAGGCTTAGAGCTGATAGAGTTGCACTAAGAATACACAAGAAATAATAGATGCAATTAGTTTTCAGGTTCTTTCTCCTTATGCAACATATCTAAGGCCAGTGCATGACTTTGGGGGATTACTCTCCACTTTGTGTTTTATCTTTTTTGCATTGATTGTGATATTTCAAAGCTTAATTTCTATTTCACGGTTATGATTGAACAGATAAGTAGTTTTGTGCAATGGCTGGTTAAGCATAAACTATTTCTGACACATAGACTGTTCATGAAGGGGGCCTACAATAAAGCTGGAGAGGGACTTCTTATGGGGCATGTAGTTGTAGGACTAGGGGTAATACTTTAAACTGAAATGTTTTTAAATTCGCCTTTATTAAGCAAAACACAAAAACCAAATTCTAAGTGCTGCTGATTTCACAAGCGATTGAGAACATGTCCAGCATAGAAGGGAAAGCGTTTTGTCTCAATGCCTGAACTGGGATATTAATAAGGATGATAGTTCAACTTTGTATGTAGGTGGCTGGTAAGTAGGTGTTATGAATGTGTTTTTCTTCATTGCTGTTATTTTCCTTACAATACCATTTTTGCACTAAGCTGTCAGTTCTACCTCTGGATGCTAATTTCCATTTTTTTCACATACACCAGACAGCTAGATTCAGTAATGTTGTCTGACTTGCAAGCCCTCCAACTGCTTGCTATGTTATGGCAATAAAGAACAAAAATAACTGCTTTCTCCATGTTCCATTCTCCATCCATAAGCATGGCTGCAGACAAATAAATCTGCCTCTAGGGCTAGTATTCTAAAAAATAAATCTTTTAATATGATCATATGCTACCTGTTTTCTTCTGTTTGGAAGAAAACGCAAAGTTTCGTGCAATATTACTTAGAGAAAAAATATCTTAACATTTTTTCTGGACACAAAATGCAACCTGTTTTATTTTTTGTATGGAACAAGAGGTATCATGTAAGACAGATGGCGAAAGATTCAGTGAGAGAGATGAAAGGTGACAAGAATGGGAGTCAGTTTGCAAGCCATCCAGGCTGGTAGACGGACTAGATTTTCAAAAAGATATGGAAAACAATGAGTAAAAATTTTAGTGAAATCTGTACATGAGAAAGATAAAAATAAAAATAATATCAAAGCAATATGAGCCTTCAAATATAGAAACATGTAGAGCATATAGTGTTGCAGTCAGAGATAAAGGGAAGCAAATATAGGGGGATGATGGAAAACTCATTATGTAATGAGTAGAATAAAGCAGAACTGAAATACCTGTATATTTATTGTTACCTCCACCTGACAGTCCAAGCTCAACGTAGGCAAAGCACAATTAAGTCTTCACTCCCAGTAAACAGTACTGTCAAGGTGTGACTCAGAACTACATGGTCTAATTCTATACTCAGATGTGAAGAAATGTCAGAAGATTATTTTTTATGCTTTGTCCTTTTTTTAATTCTTCAGGCTAAACCTCTATGCTTTCCCATCACATTCAGTATGAGAGCAGCTGACTATGAACATCTAGAGAGACACCTCACTGCTCTCCCAAAAGAAGCATGGAACAATTAAACTCTCCTTTACAATATATATATATATATACACACAAAGCTTGATGATGACTTTTCAGATACAAAAAACCAAGGGTTTCTCATGTTTTTTATTATTATCAAAGTGATTACTTTCGCTTCCCTTTCAGTTTGCTCTATTCACTGTTATCTTTCGCATTTTGAGCAAAACTCTTCAGTATTAGAGTTTTCTGGGCACGGATGCATTTGGGCAATCCAAGGAACCGTCTTATCAATTTCCTTTTAGTACACTAGACACAATGACTTGTATTTATCAACAAAAAGTTTTCCTCCAATTCTTCCTCCACCTTCTACCATTTCTTAGCACCTTTTCGAAAATGGCAACTCCAGAACATACTTTGCATGCTGTTCCATCTGTGATGATTATGATAAAATCAGTACTCTTTCTCACTGCTTTAAAATAAGCATGACATTTAGTCACATGGCTATGGCATTTGCCTAGCAATTTCATGTTTGAATGCATGGCTAATTAGGGATTTCCAGAATACATCCTCCATTAGCTTGCATTGTTTACTCCTAAATATATTGCTTAGTACCTGATCTTCTAGAATTAATTTTGTTTGAATAGTTAAATATGTTCAAATTTATTCAGTCTGACATTTTTTGTTCTCTTTGCTCTTTACCTTTCTATGAGGCTTTTGGCAACAAAAACTTCTTTGTTACTGTATTTTCTTCCTGGACAAGACTGAAAATTTATTTACTGCTCTGGAACCCAGGGAAACCACCCATTGATGACGATTTCTCTCTGGTGACTATTTGGGAGATAGCAGTCAGTTCTCAGATATGCTTGACATAATAAATAATGCATTTTTATTTTGAGTTTTAAAATAAGTATAAATCTCTTCTGATAATCTATATCAATGCCTTAAAAAGCCTAAGAGTATCTAAGTTTATGTGAGCTGCTTCTGATGCTTCTGAAGAAGACAATGTTAAGGGAATCTTTCCAAAAATACATACCAAAAAAATTAGAGATGAAAGAGAAATCGTCAGAAAGGGGAGAGTGAGACAGACTAATAACCAGTAGTAAAGATAGGTTGGATATGAAAAAAACTATGGCTGAAAGCTAGTTTGGTATCTTTTATGGTCAGTTAGAGAGGAAAGGGTAAAATATTGTCCAGGGAGAAGACACAGACACAGTGTCAAGTAAATATATCATGGTGTATAACATGGTGCGTATCAGGCAACTTACAGACCAGCTTGAAAAGAAGATGAAGGAACTTTTGGAACAAGTTACAGTTACCGTCTGGAAAATGTGTCCAAGTTTACCTCTGTGGAAATAAGGGTCCAGAAGGAGCCTGCACTTACCCATGTCTTTTCCTGTTATGGAGTCAGTAGCTGTATGGGACAAACACTGAAGTACTAAAAAGCACCCCTATTTCTGGTGGTACAGATGTTTATTTCTACAAGCTAGAGAAAGAGCAGACAAACGCATATGGGAAAGAACAAGTAAAATACTAGAAAGAAAACAGTTTTATCCAGGTATAAGGTAGGAGTCTCCAAACATTAATATTTTAATTGTCACTGATTTTAAATACAATGCATTACAAAATTTTCCAGGAGGCTTCAGCTTTGATTCCAGAAATAGCTGGGAAGACCTTAACTGGAATGTATCCCAGAGAAGTCTGCAGAGAAAAAAAGACAACAGAGGCCAGTTTAGATCAGTAGGAACATAAAAAGTAATATCAAGCGGCAGACTCTTAAAAAATTAAACAATAAGCTAGTGGGGAAGATTAATACAGAAGTAAAAATAAATAGAAGCTAGTTCTAAATCACAGAGAAGAACGAATACCTCTTTGTAAAACATTGTATGTCAATTAGTTATGAGTTTTTCATATATATACACAGTAAACAGAGTATGTGATATTCTCCCTATTCTAAATGTCAAGAAAATGGTTAGAGGGAGGGAAGAAAAAGACCTGGCAGATCTGTCAACTAGCTGTATACATTTTATAGAATAAGAAAGCAGCAAATCTCTCTGCTAAGAAGCATGTTCTCTCATGCTGTGGCTCTCCTATAAAGAAAATCTTTCTTGTAGCTGCCAAACAAAATGTTTAAATGTTTCTTTGTGTGCACATTTGCATTCAGATCCTAGAACAACCAAAGATCAGGAATGTGCAAAAGATGACATTGGAATTAATTGTCTCCTGCCCTTTCTCCAGTCTCAGATGGCAGTTCTTGGAAGAACATTGTAAGACCTCCCCTGATTCACTGCTGAGAAATGGAGTTCAGCTTTTAAAGGTGAAATAGAACATGCTCATAAAAGCTTGTTGATGATAGTTTAAGAAACATTGTTAATATCAATGAAACAGCAGTATAATAAAAAGAAATGCAGAAGATTAGAAATGAAAGCAACATAAGATTGGTCCAGAAAAAAAAAGACATTAGAACATAATTATCTACTCTAAAATGCTGATATTCGGTATGAAAACAAGACTGAAAAATTTGGAATGAAGAAACGTGAAAAAATCTTCAAGGTCTGTACAAGTCATGCATATTTGTATTAGGAAAAGGACAGCATGCTTTTCATCTTCTATAAAGGTATAGAATCACAGAATCACAGAACGGCTGAGGTTGGAAGGGATCTTTGGAGGTCATCTGGTTCAACCCCCTTCTCAAACAATCTCAGCTGTCTCAGCCTTTCTTCACATGAGAGATGCACCAGCCCCTTAGTCATCCTGGTGGCTCTTCACTCAACTATTTCTAACATAGAGCTAAAATTATCCTCTCCAGCTGAAATATTCTTTTTGGTCATTAGGACCACTTTCCAGAATGATACTGACAATTTAGAAAGAGTTTGGAATACAAAAAACTATCAGAAAAGTAGAAAGAATGACTTCTGAGGAGTTACCTTTAAGAAAAGAATAAGATAAGAAGGTTATCAGAAACAGTCAACATGGATTCACCAAGGGAAGATCATGTTTGACCAACCTGATAACCTTCCATGATGGCGTGACTGGCTGGGTCGATGAAGGTCAATGTCGTCTATCTTGACTTCAGTAAGGCATTCGATGCTGTCTCCCATAGCATCCTCATAGGCAAGCTAAGGAGGTGTGGGTTGGATGAGTAGACAGCAAGGTGGACAGAGAACTGGCTCAACCACAGAACTCAGAGGGTCGTGATAAATGGGGCAGAGTCTGGATGGAGGCCTGTCACTAGTGGTGTTCCCCAGGGGTCTCTGCTGGGTCCAGTCCTGTTCAACGTATTCATCAATGACCTGGGTGATGGGATAGACTGTAACCTCAGCAAGTTTGCTGATGATACCAATTTGGGAGGAGTGACTGATACACCAGAAGGCTGTGCTGCCATTCAGTGAGACCTGGGCAGGCTGGAGAGCCTGTTCTGAGGGGAACTTCATTAAATTCATCAAGAGCAAGTGCAAGGTCCTGCACCTGGGGAGGAACAACCCCATGCACTAGCACCGGCTGGGGGATGACCCGCTGGAAAGTGGCTCTTTTGAGAAGGACCTGGGAGTGCTGGTGGACAGCAAGGTGACCCTGAGCCAGCACTTGTGCCCTTGTGACCAAGAAGGCCAACAATATTCTGGGCTGCATTAAAAGGACTGTGGCCAGCAGATCGAGGGAGGTTATCCTCCCCCTCTGTTCTGCCCTAGTGAGACCACATTTGGAGTACTGTGTCCAGTTTTGGGTCCCCCAGTTTAACAAGGACAGGGAACTGCTTGAGCAAGTCTAGCAGAGAGCTACCAAGATGATCAGGGGACAGGAGCATCTCCCTTATGAGGAAAGGCTGAGACACCTGGCTTTGTTCAGCCTGGAGAAGAGAAGACTGAGGGGGACCTTATCAATACCTATAAATATCTAAAGGGTGGGTGTCAGGATGATGGGACTAGACTGTCTTCAGTGGTGCCCAATGACAGGCCAAGGGGCAATGGGCACAAGTTGGACCACAGGAAGTTCCAGCTAAACATGAGAAAAAACTTATTTCCTGTGAGGCTGCCAGAGCAGTGGCACAGGCTGCCCAGGGAGGGTGTGGAGTCTCCTTCCCTGGAAATATTAAAAACCTGCCTGGATGCGTTCCTGTGCCCCCTGCTCTGGGTGTCCCTGCTCAAGCAGGGGGTTTGGACAAGATGATGTCCAGGGGTCCCTTCCAACCCCTGCCATTCTGTGATTCTGTGGTTTCATAGCAACTACAAATACTCAGGAGACTAAACTACAAGGAGAAAGTGGAATGATTTAGGGTGATAAATGAAAGTTAATTAGGAATAACGTACTGAAATAAAGGGCAGCAAAAATTAGAGTGTGGAGTATAACATTTCCTGACAGAGAGAAATCTCTTAACCTTTGGGCTAACTTTTTAAGGCAGTTACAGAAACTGATTTGCTCAGGACTCTTATTACTTCCCTGGACAATATGCTATCAGATATTGCAGGGATCATTGGTATGTTAGCAGTGCAATGCATTAGGTGATGTAGTGGAATTTTTATCTTTCTCTTTGATGACTGTGACCATACATACCTTACTGTTTGTTTACATTAACATGTCCTGCTTTCAGCTGGGCTAGAGTTAATTTTCTTTCTGGTACCTGGTATAGTGCTGTGTTTCAGATTTTTGCTAAAACCAGTATTGATAATGCTGAGATGTTTTAGTTGTTGCTAAGTAGCGTGTACACTAGTCAAGGACTTTTTCAGCTCCCCGTGCTCTGCCGGGTGCACAAGAGACTGGGAGGGGGCACAGCTGGGACAGCTGACCCCAACTGACCAAAGGGATATCCCACACCATATGGTGTCATGCTCAGTATATAAAGCTGGGGGAAGAAGAAGGGAGAGGGGGACATTTGGAGTGATGGGTTTTGTCTTCCCAAGTAACCGTGACGCTTGATGGAGCCCTGCTTTCCTGGAGATGGCTGAACACCTGCCTGCCCATGGGAAGGAGTGAATGAATTCCTTGTTTTGCTTTGCTTGTGTGTGTGGCTTTTGCTTTACCTGCTAAACTGTCTTTATTTCAACCCACGTGTTTTCTCTTTTACTCTTCTGATTCTCTCCCACATCCCACCAGGGGGAGTGAGCGAGTGTCTGTGTGGTGCTTGGTTGCTGACTGGGGCTAATCCACAACACGTTTTCCAAAATAAAATAATCTTCATTATTAGACATGATTCAGCATGGATACAGAATAGAAAAAACTGATACAATAAATGTCCATGATATATGCACTCTATTATAATTTGAACAGTAAAAAAACAATAAAAATAATTTGCTTGGATAAAACCACTAGTTACTAGGAGCAGCCAGTGCATTGCCATAGAAACATCAGGAAATAGTTGCTATAACACCTCAGAACTGGTAAGGCAGTAGAGTATTAAACAGAAAGCAAATTATTTAATCATCAGTAAAATCCACTATACCTTGTTTCAAACAGGTTCCTTTTCTTTTTTCTCTAGAAACAAGCATCTTATTACCATCAGTCCCCTCTGTTTGCAACAGTCTCTCTTCAATGTCTATAATTATTCTCTTGTCTTTTTTAACCTTGTGCCCTTCCTGCCTACCCATTCAGTCTACCTGTATCACAGCTGGTCCAGTCGATCCATGATCACATTCTTCAGGTTCCTAGTTTATCTTCTAATCTCCCCCCTCCCCGCACTGTACCAACAATAAGCCCTTTTCTATGACCACTGTTTCACCTCCCAGTATGTCACACACCCTAACTAGAGATTTGTTCTCCTGAGTGGACAAAAAGCTGTAGAGAGTGTAGATATTTTGCAGCTTTGCAAGTGTGACGTGGGCAGCTGGAAAAAAGGTATGTTACTTGGTCACTTGCCTGCTGTTGAATGCAACAGATAATGACCGAACTTTACATTCCTTTCTCTCAATGGGCTAAAGAGTAATGACTTTGGACATCAGATTATTACTGCTACTGTAGATCTTTCTATTGGTATTTGCAGAGATGTGGATCATGAAGAACGCATTTGATGCAAAGGAAGGTACTGCAGGTATACATTTCTGTAGGAAACCCATTGTAATGCAGCATCAGATACTCCATTAAGGTATTTTGTTTGAATCTTGTGTTGCCTTGTATTTCCTAAAGACAGATAAAGCATGTCCTCTGTTTGCTTAAGAGAGTACTTAATTGCTTGCATGAAACAATAAGCTTCTAAGGCAGTGAAATCATTATTTATTTTTATTATACTGAGTGCCTTTTAATAAAAAGAGTTTTTTATGACATTTTATTATTCTAGCAAACTAGTTATAGTTACTTACATAAACAACTGCTGGAAGGGTGGGCTTGTGGAAAGATTTTTAAAGATACAACAACTGCAAAAGGGCAGTTTCTTGTTTCAAACGGAAGGTCTATCTCTACAAGAATAATTTCTGACAAAAAATGTCAGCCATATGAAACTATATTGTCTTTTGTAACGTAGTCTTTTCCTTTTGCAAATCTTTCCTCTGTGCGTTTTTTACGTGTGAACAATATATATATTTCCCTATGACAAAACAAAACATTTGTTTCCTCATTATATTGGATCTTTCTAGAAGGTATAAGTCTAAAGGAATTGTTTAGTAGCCCTCAATCTAAGCACCTTGAAGTTCTTATGGCCTTCTCTGGTACTACTCTTCTCAGTAATGTTTTGTCAGAAGAAGCTAAAATTTTTCATGTGCAGTTTACTAGTTCTTCTACAGATTCCCTGGAGAAACACATAGAGAATAAAATGGAATAAGGGAAAGGATAAAAGGCCTTACCCATAAGATACTGGTGGTTCTGATCCTAAGAACTTTAAGAGGAAGCCATGAGAAGGAAAGGAATATTTACAGTGCCCAGAGAAATTCTTCCCTAGTTCCATGAAAGACAGCTGAATTTGTTATATTGAAGGGTATGCTGTTTAAGAGCCATATTTCTTCACTGTTCTTTTTGGCAAATACTTTTTCCCTAAAGGTGTACTTTTAGTGAGTTGCTTCTGATGTAACCTGCAGGAATATCAGTAATTTCTGCTAGGACTGGAGATAGCTGTTTGGCTTACTAAATCCTTTTCCCACCTTTGCACTGTGTCTTTGCCATACTGCAAGCAATGTCACATAAAGAATATGACAGGCTTCTTTTTCTTCCTTTTTTATTATTGCCAAGGGTTTGGCTTCTAGTTGTTATCCTATTTTTGCTCTGTTTACTCTTCTCTTCACTGAGCTGAAGTATAATTGTCCTCTTTGCACTAATGGTTAAGAAGTTTAATGAAGAAATGAGCAAGGGTATTATTTTAGCAGACACATCTTGCATGACTGGATGGTACTAAATGTGAAACTAACATTTGCATTATTGTCTGGTGTAAGGGTGAGACTACCTATGAACAGACTAGTTTTCTGAGCTCTAACATGGCTACAGCATACAGCATTCAGCATTTCATTAAGCAATCCAGCAATCAGGGCTGGATTTTTCACTGTTGTGGTTTAACCCAGCAGGTAGCTAAATACCACACAACCATTCGTTCACTCCCTCCACAGTGGAATAGAGGAGAGAACTGGGGGGAAAAAAGTAAAATTTGTGGGCTGAGATAAAGACAACTTAATAGGTCAGAAAAGGAATGGAAAATAATAATAATAAGAATAACAATAAAAGACTATGCAAAATAAGTGATGCACAATGCAATTGCTCTCCATCCACCAATCCATGCCCAGCCAGTTCTCAAGCAGCAGTCACCACCCCCTGGCCATCTTCCCCCAGTTTATATACTGAGCATGCTGTCATGTGGTATGAAATATCCCTTTGGCCAGTTGGGGTAGCTGTCCCAGCTGTGTCCCCTGCAAACTTCGCTCTGGCAGGGCATGAGAAGCCAAAAAGTCCTTGACTAGTGTAAGCACTACTTAGCAACAACCAAAACACCAGTGTGTTATCAACATTATTCTCATCCTAAATCTGAAACACAGCACTATACCAGCTACTAGGAAGAAAATTATGTTTATCTCAGCCAGAAGCAGGACATTCACAAAACTTTTTTTGCTACAGGGAGGATGCCAGCTTTCCTGGAAAAAAAAAACAAAAACATAAAGGATGTTTTTACATTCTTGGCAATGCTTTGTCATAGACATTTTGCTCAAAGTTGTTACACTTCATTTTGTTTGTTGTCAGCTTTCAATTCCTACTTAGAGATAGCATTTTTCATATTTAGGTAATAGCTAATTTTGATGCTATAACAAATAAAGAATTCCTCTAAATTTTTTTCTTTGATTGGTGGTTTCCTTTTATTTTCTGTTTCCAGGACCAGCATTTCCTTCCTCTAGCCAGAAATCATCCTACAACATCCTTTTTGTAGAGGAACTGCAGAGCCTTTAGGTCACTCAACTAGAGTAGAAAAAAATAATTTATCTTTTTCAGAAGGACAATTTAAAGACATTGTCTCCTTTCCAAAAGGAAAAGAAGAACTGGCTGAAAAAAAGTAGGCTTTTTATAAACTGCTTCTCAGAAATAGAATGGGATGAGAGGTCAGAAGTTTGAGATGCTGTTGTTTAAATGGGTAGCTGGAAAGGAGAATGTCAGTGAACAAGAGTCCAAACAGGAGTCCAGAACAGCTCTGTAGGAAAACAGCTGGTAAAACAGAAGTGTTTAAGAAAAGTTGTTTCTGTTTCTTATAATTTAGCTTAAAGAAAAAGAGAAAAAGGCTTTGTGTTGTCACCACCCATTTTTGGGTCTTCCTTTTTGGGCACAGAATCATAGAATGCTTTGGGTTGGAAAGGGCCTTAATGAACTCCCCTGCCATGGGCAGGGACATCTTCCACTATCTCAGGTTGCTCAAAGCCCCATCCAACCTGACCTTGAACACTTCCAGTGATGGGGCATCCACAGCTTCCCTGACCAACCTATTCCGGTGCCTCACCACCCTCACTGTAAAAAAATTCTTCCTTATATCCAGTCTAAATCTACCTTCTTTCAGTTGAAAACTGTTGTCTCTTGTCCTATTACTACAGGCCTTGGTAAAAAGTCTCTCTCTGTCTGTCTTATAAGCCCTCTCTAAGTACTGAAAGGCCACAATAAGGTCTCTTTCGAGCCTTCTCTTCTCCAGGCTGAACACCCCCAACTCTCTCAGCCTTTCTCCATAGGAGAGGTGTTCCAGCCCTTGGATCATTTTCATGGCCCTTCTCTGAACCCACTCTAAGTCTTTCTTGTACTGGGGACCCCAGAGCCTCAGGAGAGCAGAGTAGAGGGAGAGGTTGGAAGGGAGAGTGGCCTGTTGGCCATGCTTCTTTTGATGCAGTCCAGGATACAGTTGGCTTTCTGGACTGAAAGTGCACATTCCTGGCTCATATCCAATTTTTTAACCACTTGTACCCCCAGGTTCTTATCCACAGGGCTGCTCTCAATCCATCCATCCATCCATCCATCCATCCATCCATCCATCCATCCATCCATCCATCCATCCATCCATCCATCCATCCCCCAGCCTGTATTGTTACTGGAGACTGCTTTGACTCAGGTGCACCCTTTTACAGTGCACAAAGACATCCTCAAGGATAAAGGAGCAAAACAGAGATCCAGTGCTTTAAGAACTTTTTTCTTAGAGTGCAAGAGCTCTTGATCCCCATGTGTAAGAAGTCAAGCAAGGAGGGCAGGAGACCAACATCACTTGGTAAGGACTTACTGGTCAAACTGAAATGTAAGAAGGCAACATATAGGCAGTGGAACCAGGGACGTGCACCTGGCCTTGTCGTACTTCATGATCTTCTCATGGGCCTATTCCTCAAGCCTCTCAAGGTTCCTCTGGATGGCATCCCTCAAGCAAATCAACTGCACCGTGACGTCTTTGTCTGTGCAATGTAAAAGGGTGCAGACAGCTTAAAAATGTAAATTAATTATTTGTTCATTAACACACAGAAAACCAGACAGGATTTAAGGCATTTCTGTGTGCTCATCACCCCTGATAAGACAGCCAGAAAATTTTTCTGGCAAGGCAGGCATCAGTCCAGAGCAGTTTCACTTCTTTCTGGATGGATGCTTAACATTGCTGATTTGCCATCTTCCACTAAATGTTTTGGCACTGATAAAAATGATGACACTGGCCAATTCTTGACCAGCACTCTGTTATTTTGGGGTTGTGCTTTATTCTGTTTGTTTTGTTTTTGGTTGGGTGTCCTTTTTTAAATTATTTTTTTTTTATTATGTATCTTTCCATGCTGATGTTTTTCCTCTTGAATCTTTGAGATTGAAACTATTCCTGTCTCAACAATCCAACTTCTGTGTGTGATTTTACTTTTCTTACCTTTCTACAGACTTTCTAACTCCTTTTCCTCCATACAATTTAGCAGTTTCCTCAGAAGTCTGAGTCAAGGTAAAATTGTGCTAGTTTAGTTCTGGGCCATGGATCCTTGGGACACAGGCAACCAAACTCCCAGGGGAGATGGAAGCTGGAGGAATTTATGGAAGGGGTAACAAGGAGAGAAAGTTACAGTGTTAATCAGAAGCTTAATGTGTTACCTTCTCACACCCAGGCAGTGGATACTGCTGTTTCTCGCTGAAAATAAAGACGGTGCTCTTTGTCCAAAGTGGTTCTTGGGTGCCTTACTGGAAGACAGAACTGAAAAGAAGTTTCATGTCTTCCCAAGTCTGATTTTTAAAGTAAATAGTTTACTATCCTAAACAGCTGTAAAGACAGCCTCCATCTCTTTGATTCACAGATAGGAATATCAGATCTACTACCTAGAGCTAAATGTGAAACTGTAAAAAGTTGCATATATATAATATCAAACAAGGCTACTGCCTCACCTAGATTCTATGAAAAATTTAATTCCTGAAGGTAACACTCATTGTTTTCTAATTCTATAAGTTAGTTTCTTTCTGTGTATTGACAGGTATTAAACCTGCAAATAGATTCATAAGAGGAGACAAACTCAATGGTATTTTTGTAATATTTAAAAGCTTTACTCACTTTCTGGCTAGATAGATACCCTTTACAAAACCAGTGCCAAAATGAAGGTAAGGAATCTGTTGGAATTTGAACTTATTTAACAACATATACAGCTGTCTGGTATTTGGTGCTATCTATGGTACTGGGTATTACACTTTTAACTGATAGAGCTCCATATCAGAGAGAAGGCACTGAAGAAGGGATACTGCAGAAGCCTATCTTCTGTTAAAGTAGTTAATACTCCCTGACTGTAAAGATAGAGTGGATCTCTATCAAGCACATTGAGCTAGAAGTGATTAAAGAACATGACACCCCACTCTCCCAACTTACAGTGGTGATGGCAGGATTGTGTTCATTCAGATTCTGAGACAAAATTATGGGACTATATAGAAACACATTTTTTTTCAAGTATAGATTGAAACACTTTGCTGTTTGTCTTCATAAAAAGGAGGGGAACTCCATGAGAGAGAGAAACTCTGTTTTCTCCTTTACAGCTATAGACAATCAGTAGTGGTAGTAAGAGCCTTACAGGCATCTTGACTCACATACTCCTAATAGTTTACTTTCTAGTTCTTTAAGCAGCTGGGATGAGAGTGGCTTGACGGCTATACCATGGTCACTGAAGAGCTTATAACTGGGATTTTGAAACCCAGACACAATTATTGGATCAGGAGTTCAGATTGGTCTATGACTAAAATGATGCTCAACGTTGCTTAATTTATCCTGTATTTATGTGAGCACTTAAAATGAAAATTCATGTTTTTCTTTTTGTATGGTGAAACAATGTTCAAATCATAAAGTCACCAGTCCTTTATAAACATTTTCCGTGTTTAGCCATGAATGGTTTTCTAGATGAAAAAGTAATTTTGTTCTACTGGCCAGACCTAAAACAAAAAAAAGAGAAGATGATTCTATGCATATTTTAAAAAGGAACATTGTGTTTTGTAGCTGGTGTTTTTTTACTGTAATTGTGTTCATAACTGGGCTAGGCACCCTGAGGCAAGGACAAGAAATCAATTTATTTAGCTGATATAGTCTCAAAGAGGCCAAGAAAGTTTTACACCATTTTTGAACTCTTGATACCAACCTGAATTAAAAATATACTTAAGAAAAGAAGGGCTTATCTGCAGTTGTCTTAATTATTTTTTTTCCCCGTGGGCAAATAAATAATGCCCTAAATAACTGTTTGAAACAAAGAAACAAAAATTCACCTATCAGCATTCAGTGAACAGCTTGTCCTTTTCCAGGAGTGATGAGTATAAATAACCATTGTCACCAGATCTGTTCATGCTGAGCTTTTCTTTTTTTTAAGACCACCCTCCATTGATTCTCAAAAATTGTAAGAATTTTGAGTAGATTTTATAGTATTTTTATAATCAAATCATGGTAAAATTTTATAAATATATTTATATTTTAAAAGTTGGTAATTTTTATTCACATTTTTATAAAGGTTTGGAGCATTGGAACATTTGCTATGTTATTCAGAACTGTTAAATATTCTATCTTATGAAGCCTTTTCCATTTTGGCCTAATAAAAAAGAAAGATTTTTAAACAGAGCCAAATCTATAATCTGAGTTTCTGCTGTCCACTCAACTACCATTTGAGCAACATACAGCTGAAAGACAGGAATACATTTCAAGAAATGATCTAACCCAAGCCCAGGCATTAATTCTGCATCCTTATAGTCGCTGTCAGAGGCATTTGACTAATCTGTTCCTTAAAAATACCTTGTAAAGAAGGTTGAGATTGGCTCTACCAGTACTTCAGTACCCTTTCCATCATATAGTTTTTTGCTGTAGTTTTCTGTAAATCTTCACTGCTATCTGTCATCAGAATATAAGTGTTGTCAGCCTCTGCTCTGAAAAGGTATAGCTGAACTTCCCATGCCCTAATATCCGATTTAAAACAGTATGAGAATGGGAATGAGATCTTCAGCCAGAATAATACAGCTCATATCCAGATAGCCTCATAAGAGATTCACCTGCTTAAGAAGAACATCTGTCTACTATCATTATTGATGCCTTAATAGTCTCTAAGACACCTGCAGATGTTTGAAAGATAAAACACAGAACCTAGGGAAGATCTGTGGCTTTCTTGGTGGCAGCTGGAGACCAGACAGGATGCAATAAGGTACAGAAAATATATTAGAAATAAATTTTTATAGAACTGAGTCCTGCCTACAGTATCTAAAATGTATCTACTTATGAGGCTGGGAATCTAAATTAATAGAGTCTAGAGAGGTGTCTACTTTATCATGAGACTAGAACACGCTGACTGTATTGGTGATCTCCACTAATTACGGTGGAGATCTAGATGCCTAGCTTACATGTAGATATATGTATTGAATTTATTTAAATTTAGGTGAAACAAATTCTACCCCATTTATCCAAAGCTCTGTCCCTTAGGTACATGCCAGTGAACATTTGCAAGTCACCTGGCTTTTGAGACTACTGTCTGAGATTTCACTTCAGTGTAAATCCCAGAGCCCAAAGTAGGATTCACAAGCTAAGGAGTTTATTTTTCGTGTTATCAGAGGAATCTCTACTATATGAATGCCTTAAGGAAGCCAAAGCTTGTTACGGCCCATATATTAGCAGCAACTGAAAATTATAATAGGCAATGTTTCTAGTTATTCAGCTGGACCAAGGAAAGCCAATATTCAGAACCCTGCTCTGCTTGTGAAAGGCTGTGAACATGGATGTTGGTTTTCTGAGAAAAGTGCCTAAATATTATCAATAGAAAGTTCAACTATTCCAATCTGAAAACAACAAAGTGCTTTGATTTAACATGCCTTCAGATGTAAGAGATGTAAGTTTAAATGATTGCTTCAAATCACCTGAAATAAAAATATCACAGGTGAAAATAATATCCTTAAGGCCCAGTGTGTTGGTCCTACTGAATAGCTTGTGTTAAAAACCAAAATTGAATTAAGGACAATAACAGGTTATTTTGTCCTGACTACGGTAACTGTTACATGACTGTTCATAATAGTCAATAGTCCAGCAATTCTCTCCTTCTCTGCTGAGCAAACGTAATTGTTGTTGCCAGGTAGAAGCAATGCTTCATGTAATAAGCAAGTGCTTATTTGTCGTCTTCTACAATAAGAGACTCTGTTCTTTAAAAAACAAAAACAAAAACCAAAAAACAAAAAACCCCAATCAAACAAGGAAAAATCCTATAGAATTCTTTAGAAGCAGCCTGTAAAGAATATTAAAGAAAATCCTCATCTTTCTGTGAAGAATTTGTAGTTTGATAGAAGTAGTTGCCCTTAAATTACATGGAAATGTGTATAGAACTGCTCTAAAGAAAATTTCTAATAATTAAAAATTTATTTTATGCAGGACTGTTTATGCTGGACTGATAAGTCAATGACAGGATTGCTAAAAATGATAGGAGACACACCCTTTCAGTTAAAAATGACTGTGAACTTCATAGCTTATTGAAGAAAAAGGGCTTTATGATTAAGAGAGCCCTAAATAGAGCAATTTCTAAGCCTAATAAAATCAGTCTTGCTCCACTACATAATCTGGAAACTCATAACACCCCCTATTAATTTACCTTTTTGTATATTTTTATTAACAGAGTTATCCAAAGTGTGAAATATCACTGTAGATTTAACTTCAGGCATACAGAACTATACTCTGCCCTGAATGGGTGGCTAGAGATGTAATGAAACTGAGACCTGAATGTTACTCCCTGTACTTAACAACTAATAATTACTAGTCTTCTCACCTGTATACAGATCAATGAGAAAAATATCATAAGTGTAACCTACAGAGATAAAAAAGATGTCAGTAGGTCTTTAATGCTAGAAGCTCCTACTGTGATAATTCTCAGATAAGTTTGACGTTATATGCATGACTAGTCACATATGCAGTTCTGTTTATGATGACTGATACAAGTTAATCTTGGATAATTATGAAAAATATGATTTTCATATTTAAAAGCATCTAATCTATTTTAAAGATTTTAAAATGATTAGTTTTTATAAATCTTTCAAATCTTTATAACTTTTTTTTCTCAAATTCTATTCTATTTTTCTCTTAATAAATCCATTGAAATTAGTCATTATTCTAGTATAGGAATTAGGGAAATTTCTGTTAAGTTTTTGATCTTTGATGAAAGGAAAATTAAAATATCTTCTTAGTTATCAAATCTGGAAGACTATTTCTTGGTAGGCTCATGAAGAACTTCAATGATAAATTGGCCAGGGCCAGAGGTAGACAGGCCTGGCATTTGTGTGGATCATGCAGTGTCACAGCATTTCTCATCATGTCGAATGAAGTGTGTGGCACCCTTCACGGAAGAACTAACAATAGAAGGGGAACTCTACAGCATTCTTCACTAATTCCTACCCTGTGCCAGTAACTATGCCTCTGTGCGTATTACTCCATATTCAGCTTGCATACAAATTATGCATATGTATAATTATGAGAAACAATTTAATAACGTAAAAATTTTAGATTGCCTCTAAATGTTTGCTGACTTGCATTTTTAATGGATAAAGCTTGTAGCAGTTTTGACATGTCAGCCACCATTTTTATTCTTACATTTAACTATATTTGACTGTACTTTACTTTGAAAGTATGTATGATTTAATCACAAGAGGTATCTGCATAATATAGTGGCAGGTAATAGAAAAGGGAGAGACAACTAAAAACTTCTCAAAGACTGCGTTAACTAGAAATAGAAAATATTTGTTCGGCTAACAAAATTTTTCAGGTTGATAAAAGTATTTTAAGGCATAAGTACCATAGTAATGATTTATAAAATTCAGTGAAGCAAATAATTTCTGACAATATGCATCTTAAATAGATCTATCTACTATCTAAATTGTAGCAGTTTAAAATGAAAGGTTAACTTCTTTTTTTTTTCATTTCAGTAAAGTGGGACCAAGCATAACTTTGAGGAACATGAGAAATATTCTGAAAGCACATTTCACAGTTTTATGAGAAATCATCTCGGACTTGGAGTAGTGATAGAAACCCACACTGTTCTGTACTTAGATGTATTACAAAATAAGTATGTCAGGTAGCTTCAGACAGAGTTGTGATGGTAAAGTAGAGTGAAAGGAATCTATAAAGAGGGGTAAATATGCACAAAATCCCTGTAGCTAAAGCTACATTTTTGCTGCACAGAACGATGAGAATACAGTGCTAGAAGCAGAGATGGGGTAGAAACGAAAGGATTCTCCTTCCTTTTCCTCACAGATACTAGGTTAAATAGTGAGCATTACGCTGCTTCTCAGTCAGACTGCAACTTCTTTATGTGGTATTAATTAATTTAACAAGTGTTTCAGCTTGACCTCTAAAGTCATGGAGGTCTGGAGAAAATGATAAGACAAAAGCTGCCCACTAAAATGTGCACAGAAGGATAGCAGAATGAAAAGGGCAAAGCTTCTTCCTAAAGGGAGGAAGATCCTTTCACTTATTTCCAGCCTAAACTTACTTCCTACAGACTTTGCACAAAAGAGATTTTCTTGGCAATAGGCTTCATCAAGAGGCTTTATTAGGTTGCTGCAGATTAGGGAAACTGTATTTAATTCAAAAGATTCACAATTACCTCTTCGCTGTGAGATAACTCTTTTGTCCAGTCTTCCTTACTTGAGCATATACACTAGGGAAATATCTTTTTCTGTATAACGTCATTGTGGCTTAAAATGTTTATATATTCATAGATATTCATCGTGCTAGCAATTTAGATTCATATTTTACATTTCCCCTTTTGGGAATATTAAAAGTTTATTATGCTTCATGGATCTCAGTCATAATGATGTTTGATAAAAAATACTGAAAGAGAAATCTGAAGATTTATTTTTAAGCAAAGTTTTGAGACATGAAAAAGAGCTTCACCAGAACCATCATATGAGGACTGCAGATAAATTTTTACAAGAGATGTAGCAGACATGAATCTTGTGTCTTTGAGGCATGAAAGTGTGTAAGTGTTAAGGTCTCAAAATATAATTCTAGGAGAAAAAGGCTTTTCACACTGACTTACTTAGTATATAACATTTCTGTTGGGTTTTGTATGTCAAGAATACCATTAAAAGTTGAAAAGCTGAGTTCCAAAAATGAAGCAGAATTAAAAGCACATTATATACATATAAAGACTATCTGTCTTTATTTGTAACAGAATTAATGCATAACTGGTATAGTCCTCTTTTTTTTTTTTTGCTAATTTGTATTTCAAAAATTATTTTTAATTTTGAGTCCTGAATTTTGAATTAGGGCTTTCAAGGAAACAAAAATAATGCCCTAACCTTTCCAATTTCCAATACGTCTCTGACATCTGATTTACCCATTGAGTCTATTTTTGTATATATATATATTTATATATATTTAGTTTCTCACCCCAAATGATTGAAATGGGAAGACCTTTTTTAATAATGAGGTATATTTCTGGGAAATTATTAAGGTGAAAAGAGTGGTCCCTAGTTTCCTGAACAGCTGTTTAAGAATTATCAAGAAGATCAATGAGCCAAACCATTGTCTTTAAATATGTATTAAGAAATACAATTTTCTATCTGAAACAGTTTTGCTTTCTGTTTGTGTTTGTTTTTTCCTTCTGTGCAACGGTTTCTACTCTCTAGCCTCATACAGAGACTTGTGTTTTTTCTCCATTGTCAAAAGCCTTTGATGGCTTCAGTAACATCTTCTGTTAGACACTGAGAATCAAGTAACCTCTAACCCATCAGGAGATTCTTCAACATTTAATGCAATTATTAACTAAAGTTCTATGTTATCAACTTCCAGAACGTTATTGAAACTCTCCCTTCTGTGATAACTATTCTGTAAAACCAATCTTTCTGGGTGTGCGCAGTTTTCCTCTGCACATCCCCTGTCCTGCCATTGTAAGCACACAATTTTTCTACTTCATTATTATTTATTGCTTTTGCAATTTTGTTTTTATTTTTGACATACTACATGATTTCTAACTGTGTTTGGCATGGCCTTTTTGTAGAGCAGAGTTTTTTCAAATATCTAAGTGTAACAGGAATTGTTGAATAACGTTGAACATTTACATACAATAATGTCTCTGTATGGTCAGCTGCAGATATTTGTTAATCAGTACCATTTGACTATTTTTTAAATTTATATTTGTCATTTAAATATTACCTATACTAAGTCCTATAAAGGAAAGTTCAGTGTTGGGAATCAGGTTATCTTCTGACCCTAATCAAAATATAATTCAGGCAGGCTATCTTTAAGCCATGGTCTTAACATTAATTTTAACCCCGGACTGACTATATTCATCCTGCATCAGCTACACGGAACTTCCCTGTATCAAATATCACTGAACTGATAATACTTTGTTATTCTGAGGACTGATAGCTGAGCACAACTACCGCAATCCAAATTTGTCCTATGGAGATTAAGGGATTAATTTAGAAGGTATATTATCAATCTGATAATTGGATTAATTTTGTAATTTGATATAATCCTTTTTCTAAAAAAGGGATTGTGTAACCCTCCTGCCAAGACTTGACAGACAGCAACATGAGCTAGAATAATATTTAAGGGCTTGCTTTTAAATCACCAGCTCAAGTATCTGTCAGCAAACCTGGGATAATTGTATTTGAGTGCTTTTGTCAGTCAAATAACTAAGTCTCCCATGTGCAGACATGAATTAAAGTTTAATAAATAATATCTTTATTAAAGGAATATATGAAACACTAACAAAGATAAATAAACAAGGTAATAATAACTAATTCTTAGTTTATAATCATAATAGGTTTATAGACTTTCCTCTGTGAAGGCAAGCAATAGACTATCTAGTCAACTTGTCCTTCCTGCAGTAGCCTTCATTTACATTTTAAGGTTTTGAAAACCTTCGAGCGGAAGTTGCTTTTGTTAGCTGTACCCATGTGCATAGCCTCTTCCACCAGAAGTTCCTTGTTCTACTAACAGCTACCACTGTCTATCAATTATGCTTTACCTATGTCATCTAGCCTTGGCTCTATCAACTCTTCACTCTTCCAAAAAACTCCAAAAATGAAAACTCAAAAATATGTACTAATGCTTTTTACATAGTTAAAAATAAAAAGGTGTTATTATATTGTATTTAAAAGAATATGCAAAGAATTGGAAAATAAATGCCATCTCCCATCACACAGGAGGTGCATGCACAACTTGTTCCATTTCCTCCTAGTTTAAAGGAGACTTACATAAAAATTGCTGATTTTTTTGCCTCTTGGTCTTTTGCATGCCGATACTATAAGCTATTTCTTTAGCCGGAATGACAAATCACCTTCCTACACTTAGGCAGCATTAGATGGCATAGATTTCCATGCACTGCTAACATTGCAAACACTCTTATGTTATAGCTGGCTTTTTAAAAAGAATGCCTTTCAAACATAGTGACACAGTACAATCAAAACAACCATGTCTAAGGCCTACCCATTGGCCTTTCCATTAGTCTGGTTTTCACAATCCCACCTGCCACTCAAGCTACTCCCTTTTTAGGGTTGTCCTCTTCTCTAGAGTTCTCTAAATCAGGTTGGAGGGTAGGAAGGTTTTGCATACAGTTTAAACCTCAGCCATCAGGTTTACGTGTAGTTAGTGCTTCCAGTGGTTTGAGATAAATTTTTGAATACAATCTGTAAATTGGAATGCTTTGCAGTGTTCGCTTTGCTAGGTATAAAAAGTGGCTGTCAGAAATACAAGCCAACATAATGTTCCACATGTGCATTAAGAAATTTTTCACCCTGAGACAGAGAAGTGTCTCTGTGACCCCTTAACCCCTCAAGCAGCATTCATTCATGACAACAAATTACTGAATATGAGATGGCCAGACTGTAGATGCATAGTCGAAAGACTGTAGACTGCAAATTTCTCAGTGAGGTAAATCAGTAGAGCCTCCGTTTAAATGGATGTGATATTGCTTTAAAAGGAGAAGGTGGTTTTAGTTCGCCAGGGTCCGTTTTGTTTCTTTGGAAGTATTTGGAAAGTATGTGATTACCTCTTTATCGAGCTGAAATTTACAGTCACTTTACAATCACTGTCCATCAGCCTGACTCTCCCCCAGTAGGATCCTTGAGATTATGATGACTTGCAATGTATAGGCCTTTTGAACCAGATTACGTGACATTACAATGGAGAAGGCAGCGTTAAAAAAAAAAAAAGACCCACTTGTCTTTGATCACGGGTATATTTTAAGAGATTCATTTCTTTTCCTATAATAAAATATATAGGCCTGACTTGCTGTTCTATGATTTTCTGCAAGAATACATTTGCTGAATTTGGTCCAGTACTTGTGTAAAGTTGGAGCAACAAAATGAAGGATCATAGTATTTTTAATTTCTGATCTGCCAAGTTGCTTTTCATCCTTCAGCCAAATTTAGATGGTTTGTCAGCTGAATCTGCATTTTTAGTTGCAGTGGCAGATGTAATGAGAGCTATTACCGCCTCTCAGATGTGACAGCCATCAGCTCTCAATCCTCTAGTGTGCTTATTGTATACTGAATATGAAGTAAGTAAAGCAAATGAAAAGGACGCTGCTAAGGCTTTTTGGCTTGAACATTTCTGTCTAGAAGGTCAGTTCTTGCCTGATATACAACATCAAGCATATGGTCCAGACATTTCCCTACAGACTTTTTTGACACTGTTAGAAATATATGGTAGGCAGGTTCTTTTATGTAAGGCGAGGACATCTGTTATGCTGTTCTACATTTGTGTACTCCTAAACGAACAAATCAGAAGGGAGAACTGTGGTCAGGTCATAGGACAACTCTAAATTAATTTTTAATTAATTAATTTGAACTGCAGTGTATGAATACGAGCAAAAATCCTTTCATCCCCATCTGTGTTCCTATAGGGCACCTATGCTGCATGGAAGTGATTTTGCTTAGCATGTACAATTGCATGTAGGAAGAAGGGGTCTGGAAAGCAATATCATGATAAAATAGAACATATTTTTTCTTTTTCTGTTCTTTCAGTAAGGATAAAAAATTCTGAATTGCCAGTTCCTCCTAATAATAATTTTTTAAAATGAAAAAGCAGGAAATGTTTTGTCTTTAATAACAAGACAAAATGAGCTAGTATATTAAGGATAAATCAAACAAATTTTCATTAAAAAAGTCAGCTCAGATGAAATGAATATAGTATGATACTATGCTGCTCGGATATAAGAGTTTTACTAAAGAAAAAATATTTTAACTAAACTAACTTACTCTGTTACTTTATGTGTCTATATTGGTGCACTCGCTCAGGAGTACATGTGTATGTGAAGTACTGAACAACAAAGAAAAACACACAACTGAAAAATAATTAATATATGTTTTAGTAACAAAGTCCCAATTATCTTAATAATCGGTGAGAATTTTGCTCATGGTCCCTCTCAGATTCTTTTTTTACATATAGTATTAGCAACTTTTCCTTCTGTGGATAAAAATTTTCGGCTTTGTATGAGAAAAAGTAGAACACTCTCAGACTGTCAGCTCCCTGAAACAGCCTTCTAGAAGTTGCAAAATGCTTTAAAGACAAAAAAACCCCTTGCAAAATCTCGTTTACTTATTTTCACCATTACAAAGAAGGCTGATAGATAGGAATGCACAGAAGTGAATGCTGATTGTGCTAGTCATTAATATTTTTCCTGTTAAGAGCCTCTTTGAGGAGTAATGAGTTTCACAAGCATCTTTTTAAATGTAGAATAGATGCAATGGAAAGTATATTTATGCAACAGGAATGAAAACCTTTAATCCTATATGCCTGTTCTTCTTAATTGTTCATGCAATTTTGTCTGTTCTACAGCATTCCTGAGTAAAGATTTATCCTTATTCCTACATAATTCTTAATCTACTGCATTTTAATAATTTGCAGCACCACAAACACAGACGAAAGGTGAAACCCCTTAGTAGATTGTTTCTGTCTAAAATTTAGAAATGTTTCATTACAGTGAAAGGTCTTTTATCACATGACCGGAGTCACTTAACGTGGAGCACAGCATTTGGTCTTATCTGTTGGGTCTGAAAAATGGTTTAACATTTTGTCTTGGCAAAAACTCCCACAAACCTCTCCTTTGTGTAGACCTTAAATTCCATGGTGGATTATATTAATCAATATCCAGAATGATTTCATTGGAATAAAAGAGACATGAGGGTAAAATATATTTGGAAAAGAACAGTAGCAAAATATGACATGTCATCACAGAGTGGTGGATAGGTATGCAGTATTTTTCAGTATGAAAAAAAGAAATCTAGTAGTAAGAACTTTTTAGGTGCTCTTGAAATCTGCTGACTCATTTAAAACACCATTCTATGGATGCCTGACTTCTATTATTACTTATTCTCCATTATTCTGAATCAAGGAGTGTGGCAGATCATGAAGATTCAATGACTTTAAGAACCTGACAGTCTTCTACTTTGCTAATAGTTTCACTTTATTTCAGCAGAAATTAAAGAATAGAGTACTTGTGGAATACAACCATTAACAAGATAACCAGACTTATCTTGAAAAGCAAACAGAAAACATCAAGGGTTATAAGAGACTGTGTTCATAAAGAGGGGGGAAATGATTAAAGATCTGATGAAAAAAAATTTAAGCTTCTTGACATAGTTCACCTAGACCTTTCATTGTGTTCTGACATCTTTGTATTCTTCAGTCTGGAATCTGGCTATAACTCACACCAAGAAAAATACCGTTTTAAACTCTCTATATAAAATGAAATTAACTGATGGTTTAAATTCAAGAGAAAAATATATTCTTGATTCTCCCTTTAGTGTGTGTGGGATATGTGCTGAAGCACTGTGACACTGTGTGTTTCTCAGAGACAGCAGAATCCTACAGTTATGAAGATACTGCTAGATAAAGGAGAGCTGGGGTCTGGTCCTTGGTCCAAACCCAAAGGACAAGCAGCTCGTTTGCATCCACGCTGCTGAGGACTGGGTTTTTCTGTGGCACATTTGTTTTGAAGAGAGCTCTTTAGGATAGTCCAAAATGATTCTGACAGTGAGCTGACAGTTAAATATTATATGTAAGGGATTCAGTGTAGGTATCCTAAGAAGCCATGTGTGTGGTTAATTTTGGGCATGACCTAGAAAAGAAGGATAGAGTTATGATAGGATTGCTTAGGACTGTGCTTAGCACAAAAATATAATTCAAACTGAAGCAGAGTCAAGACCAGTATTTCTAACTGGGAGTGTTATTAGCTGCCACTTTACATGAGAGAGCCTGGAATATTATTTTTTATAGAAAAAAAATCTCTTCCCAGGTGTATTCTAATTAAGTTCTTCAAAAGCTCATTTATTTACTTTATTTATGGGGATGAACATTAGATCAAATCCCAAGAGTGTGATTGCTGAGCTAATCCAGTATTTAGCATTAATATTTGGTGCCAAATTGCTTCTTAAAGTAATCTGTTAAATGAATGAGACTTTTATCAGATAATATATTCTCTTGCATTTGAAATTGTAGTTTTGCAGTAACATTCCTAAATGGAAATAGAAAAATATTAGAATTGAAAGTTAAAAGTTATTATAAATTCTTTGCATTTTGCTGACATTGAATTCCTACTAAATATGTCAGAATCTTAAGATTGTTTAGCCCACTTAACATTTTAATTTACAGATTCACAGAACAGTGCTTATATAAAATTGAGGTAGGTAACACAGAAAATGACAGGTTGATGAGACTGATAAGGTTATGTTTGATTTTCTCCAAATATGACTTCCTTTGCTGTGATAAAAAGAAGTTTGATAAACAACATATTTCACTGTCAAAGTGTCTTTTGTTATTTTTAAATAATTATAAAAGGAGTTCAATATTGCAAGTATTCTGAACCATTCAGATGATTTTACATTGATATTGCTTCCCTCAAGAACTGGAAACTATTTTCCAAATGGGTTCATGTGCTAAAAAAGAACAGTTTTTCTATGTAAAGTGATATCTAATTCCGTATTCTGTAGAATCTGAAGTGTCTAAAATTGCTTACTCACTGCTGGCACCTCGGAAAGAGAAGGTTGCATGTGAATTCTTGCGTAAATCAGAAAATATACTTTAGTAAAAGTTTGCTGAAAATGTGAGAAATGTGTTTTCCAGGTTAACTAAATCTAATTCCTTTATGTGTTGAAATAGAGGTGATAAGTTTAGAAATGCCTTGTATGTACATCTTGGATGTATACCTCATCACAATGATTTACAAGCATATTGAGGTGGCAGTCCACACCTTTGAAACAACATAATTCATGGTAGATGAATTATAACTAAACTTGGATGGACAGCTATGTGAAACAGAGCCTGCCACTGTTCTCTAACCCTGAGGCCAAGTCTGAATGTCTTCATGGTACTTGGCTATGGGTTTCCTCTGGGACACATGTGATGACCCTAACGCATAAGCGTTATTGTGGGTGCATGTTGGGTGCATCTGTGCAGCCCAGTGCCTGCTGGAATAGTGTAAGAGGATTGCAGAGGATGGAGGGAGTATGAATTGATAGAGTCTTGTCCATACTGCCTTCTGAGAGAAGTAGTTGTAAAGGTCTGAAATGAGCCAGGAACTGTGCTATTCATACAGAATACACCTATACTAGTAAATAAAAGAGACCAGAGACAGTCCTCTGACCTTAAAAATAAGTTTCAGGGCACAGCTTGTGTCTACATTGATCAAACAGGGTGGCCATAACCAAGCTGTTGAGAATAATCTCTGTTACATGTGGATTTTGTCTTTCCTGAGCCCTGGTTCAAGACCACAAATTTAGGACAGGCTAAAGCTGGATGAAGGGCAGTGCTAAGAATTTAATGGTGTGGAAATTACATACCAGTGCTAAAAGCAGCGGTCTGTCCCTGTTTAGTTTACAAATATATCCATAGAAACCAGAGGTAAACTTTAATGGTTGGATGATTACCTTGTTCTATGTTGAGCTGAAGCTTATGTAAGCACATATTTACAAAATTGTGACCACTAAACCCTTCAACACAATTTCAGTCACATACTTTCACGTCCTCTACAGTGAGATCAGACTGATCCCTGTCAGTCCGGGCTTTAGGCAGGCTGGCATATACAGGCAGATCAGGTGGACTTACTTTAGGTAAGTAAACACAGATAGAAAGAAACCAAGCTTCTGTGAATTTTCTTAGTCTATTTCAGGGCAAAACCAAATATGTGAGTTTTCAGAGGCAATGTAAACTGTCCATTTTTGACTTGGCCCTTAGCATGATCAGATGTGCTCAGTCACCGTGGCTGGAAGTCATCTAACCAAATGTGGGTAGCAAAATCTGAGCTAAGCATTTTAAACTTTTTGTAAACAGTAGAGATGAATATGCACTATGGGCTCACTTCAACTGTCTAAACATAGACATCTTGGGCCATTTTAGAGCTTTAGATTGTCTACCTGAATAGGGCTGGCATATGTCAAAAGAAGTCATTTGCAGGCTGCAACCTTTAGAATTAGATGGTAATGAGAGGAAACATCTTAATATATCTCAAGTGGCGTTGGATACCTAAGGTTGGGCAACTGAATGTGACCTTTCTGCACAAAGTTAATCTTATCTATTTAGATTAGAATGTTGAATTAGCCATTAGATTCAAATCCATATGAGAATGATATGTGTTTGCAATTACTTGTTTAGCTATACCTATTTGTTCAGATGAATCCCAAGTTTCACAAAAATTGATGCAATAAATAACCACTGTGCGGCAGTTAGGGAGTGCCCACCCTAACTTTCTCAATTGTTTTTGTAGACTATCTTTGAGTAAAAGCAATGAGATTTTCATAGACATATGTGACTGCTGACGCGGAAGTCATGGACACTGCACACGACCAATACGATCAAGCAAATGCCAGTTTATTACAGACACAGCACGGTTAATATAGCTCTGTAATCACCTTATTACACACAAACCTATTGTTTATTATACACAAGCCTATTGTTAATTGGTCAGTATGGCCTTGGGCTTTATCATAAGGATAGCCACTAGCAGCATCAGCAGCTCCTGAATGTGGATTGTCCTGGTTTTGCTACCCTGTAACGAGACACTCCCGCCGATGGTATGGGATGTGGCCCCTGTTGACAGAGTAGCACCTGTGACCAACCTTGGAATTCGCAACTTATTAGGAAGACGTAATGCCATCCTGCACGTCCCCACAGTAAGTTTGTACAATGCCACTTTGTAAGTCTTGGAAAATACAAAATCACATTTGTTAGTAATAGCTACATACATTGGTTTTAACTTGCAACATCCTTGAGGCCTTCTTGTTCACAGGCAGATTAAGTCCACACAGTCTGAGCCTGGATTGTTCACTACGTGTCCTTGGCTTTCCAGATATCCCACATGTGATAATTTGTTTTAATTGTTATTTTATAAAGGAGCTACTGGAAATTATTCCATTCTTTCTGAATCTCTGGCAAAAGCTAGTTGTTTTATTGACTTCATTGTATTTAGATTTTGAACTCTAGTCTGGAACTGTAAAGCTAAGTAAAAATCAAATCAATCTTACAATTGCTGAAAGGATTAATTAATGAAAATGTTGTATACTTCTTATGAATACTGTTCCTATATCACTGTAAACTGATTTCAGAGGGATTTTGCTTGAATAAAGGTGCCAAGCCAGGGATATCTTGCCATCCTACAGTTTTTATGCTGTAGTGATATCTTATGATGCACTGTTACGAGCTATGCTGTAGTATGTTCTAATTAGACAAATGAAAAGTAACCAAAACCAAAACTTTCTTTACAGACAATATTGAGTTTGTCCCCATTCTCCTTATTTTATTCAGAGTACTTTCAGATTCGGGGTATTTTGAAATATATCTACATTTTATTTTTCAGTTAAATCCAACAGATGATTGCAAGATTGCAAATAATAGGCTGTCAGTTTTTTCATTATCACATGCATATTCTTTACCTTCTCTGTAGTTATTTAACTTGAGGGTCATTTTATTTGAATTTGAGTGAGAGTAAAAGGGCTAACTCTTCCTGCCAAGGAACAAATTAGCTTTTTACATTGTTTAATAACTGCATCCAGTTCCAAATGCCACCAAACAGCTATTAAACAGCAAGCCCCTTGAACAAAAACTCAATGGTGCATAACATACTTGATTAGATGTACTCTTTTCTGAAAGGGCCATTATTCTTAGTAGGCATATTTCATTACTGTTAATCTGAGTCTAAGTCTATGCATCCATAACCTAATAACTCCATCTGAATTGTCTAATGTTATCTAGCTAATCTTAGGATAAATCTTATAGCATTCGTGGTTTGTCTTGAAAGACTTTTGAGGCTGAAAAACCATACTCAGTGTTCTGTGTGGCAATGTCTTAAAACTAAGATCAATTGCATCTAGGAAGGAAAAGGTTTTACTATTTTAATGCCTACTTTATTATTCTCTTCAGTTGAAACAAAGCAGTATTCTCAGCAGTTTCCAGGCGAACACATAATTTTCCATTACTGCTTAGTATTGCTTTCTGTGTCTAGATTACTGCCTGTCTTTTTCTTTAGTCAGCCTTTGCCATTTGCAAAGAGTAACCCAGGCATATTACTATGAAGTCCTAATCTGATGTGTTTTGTTTGTCTACATATGTCAATAAACAATATCAACAAAATATGTTTTCTAAAACAATATGAGATTGGATGATCTGCTTCTCTACCGACAATAAGTTTCCTCAACTGAGAAGGAGTATTTGCTAGTTTTATTGGAACCTTGATTTAAAGATATTTCCTGATTTGTTAATGAACAAAGGCAGAAAAATGTCTACACCTGATTTTATTGAGCCACCCATTTTACATCCTTACATTTTGTAACTCCTTAAGGCACTCTTATTAGCAATTAAAAAGTTATACATTGTTATAAAACAGTCACATAAAGTTTACTTTAAAAAGTAATTTGGCATTATGTGAAATTTACTACATTTTGCTCACATTAAAATTTTGATAAAGTAATTTAGAACCTTGTAAAAGTATATCTTCTATGTAATAATAACCTTGGGAAATAATGCAATAAGAGATGAGACAGGAAGACTCCAGCATTGAAAGACCATCTAATAGCTCTTCTTATATAGTAGAGTTTGCACAGTATATGATTTTTAGAATGCATGCATGTACATGTCAGGATTCATGTAGCTGTTGCTATAGTACAGACTTTCCTTCTTTGCACTACCTTCAGCCTCAAAATGGATCAAATTCAGCATGTTAACCGAGTGCTTGTTGTGAATGTGAGTCACTGTTGTTATTTTCACTTCTCTGGAAACCTTTAACTGCTTCAGTAGTTCAGTGACCAAATAGGCCTTTTAAGCCAGAATACATTGAGAGGTGAAATCTGAATATTTATGTAGATCGGGAGAAAATGTCACTGCTAGAGAGAACTACAATTTAATGTGGCATCTTCATCAACATGTTTCTTCAGTCTTCACATTTAGTTTGGAAGCTGAGGGGTAGGCTTACTGGAGCTAAATTAATTTTCCTGACCTTCCTTCTAGGTTTGAATTTTAATTTTCATTAGTAGAAAAATCTGTTACTGTTAGTTCATCTCACTTTCTTTACCTGTTCAGAAATAAAATCCCAATGTAAAATAAATAAAATAAAGTAGTTGTTTAGTCTTCTATAAATAATATGTAGAGGGAGACTACCATCTTTAGAAGTTTGATAAGTTAATCAATACAGACAACTGTCTTGGGATGGAGGTGCCTATGTCTATCTGACTTAGTGGAGAACCTAAGGGCTTTTATTCATTTGCTTGAGAAGAGTTGTTTAGTGCTATGTATGGCTAGTCCTGTGTTGTATTTGCCAGTTCTGCCAACTGTGACAGTATCCACACAGTCTAGCAGTTATAACAAAGAACCCAGGGGAACAACACATCTTTCCAAACAGAATCCTGGATGCCAAACTGTATATCTTAGAGCTTTTCAATGGCACTAGATACCAACAATTATTCATCTGAAATGATCCCCTAATGTCAGCTAACTTGAAATCTCGCTATAATTAACAATATTTATATTGAGATTTGATGTCCCACTATGCATCAGTTTTATATACACATAATGAAAGACAATCCTTTCCCCAAAATAAAACAAATGAAAGTATAAACAGAAAGAGAAATACCAAAGGATGTGTTCTGGTTTCAGCCAATCTTGAAAATTAAGATGGAAGTTCCTAACCTGAGCTTTCTAAGTAACATGCTGTCAAAATTCAAAATGAGTATTTGAGGCCATCTTCTACCCAAACTTGTACTATCAGTGTAAACATCAGTGAAAATAACAGCCAGTCCTATGTTGTGAACCTGTAGGATGTCTGAGCACTTGCCCACAGATACAGCTAACAAGTTTAACATCAGACATCTGTTTAACAGAAGAGTGGTCGCTGAGGCCACAATAAACCCTAGATTTACTCATGCATGCTTTCTCTTGCATGATTGAAAAAGGAAAATATTTCATATTCTTAAAAAAAAAAAAGAACTGTATATTCCCAAGAAGATTTGATCCACAGTCTCTGCTTTATAGTTCATTAAGCTAACAGGGCTGTGCAAGGAACTTAACTTAAACTTTTTTTTAAAGCTTAATGAAAAACAGAAAGAAAATCAAGTATATGCATTAAAAAATATTAAAATCATAGCTGTGCACTCTTTTTAATATAATTCTAAGGATGATGTTTTTAGTCAATACTGCCCCTTTACAATGCCATTTTTTGTAGTGTGAACGGTGTTATGTTAAAAAATATTGACTTGTAGGCTTCTATTTGCATTTACATGAAAATTCTATTGCAACAATGGTATATGGGAAAGTGTATTAGAAAATGAGGTACACAGTTAAGACATAGTTAAAATTGAAGAGTTAATTGAATAGTTATATATATATAAGTACATTAGAAAATATGTGTGTTTTTCTATGTCTCAAAGCTAATTCAATGAGAAGGGAAAGTCTGAGATGTATGTGGCCAGCCAGATACCTGTGAAGCGCAGGCTAGACTTGAAGCACAGTAGAGTTAGCTGACCTTTTGGGAAACCTATAAAATATGGAATGAAAATGCTAGAATCTAATACTTTGAGCATTTACAACAGTCTTCTGGGAAGTATCTTATGAAATATTTTGTAATATGCAATATGTAAAATGAATAGATTCTGCTAAGGGGTGGAGGAAGCAAAAACCAAGGAATTGCTGTAAATCAGGCTTAACTGAATACAAATGTATTAAGCTACTGCAGGATAATTCTTCTACATTTTGAACTAGAATAATTTTATAGGAACATAGTAAAACTTTGTCAAAGCTCTAATTCTTGATTAAGTAAGTATGTCAAGTGCTTTTACCTTGCATGTTATTTCTAGAATAACACCATTTGGCAGACACTAAGGACCTCATTCTAAAACTGTTATATCGCTTGGTTCTTATGTAAGAGTTCCAAAAGATAATATGCATCCAGGTTTCAGAGGTCTCCTTTGTGTCAAGAATGAAGTTTGGAAGAAGGCTTACAGGATGCAGAAAGACAGCAAAATGATAATGAACAATGCAACAAAACAGAGTGGTTTACATGTACCTTCTGTTACAAACAAACAAATAAACCAATAAACCAGAACAAATTATCTATAAAATAAGACCTGTTTAATTATTCTAAGCTCTTCCACTGCCTTTTCCATATGTTTCCTTGTTCCATAAAATTAGGACTTCTCAGATTAGGCTGTGTTTAACATTTAAACATGTGCAATCTTATAATGAAACGATTAGGCTACTTGTGTGAATCTCCACACCAGAGGATGAGTGAGTTTCATAGTCTTTACAAAGTTTAACTGCAGTGTTTCACATGACTAATTTCTTCCTTTTCTTATAAACTGGATTCTTGCCAGCTCTACAAACTCAGATTTATGAGCAAATCACACAATAAAACCAAGATATCTGTGAGAATTACAAGTTCTAGTATTTTTTTAGCCTAAGTGAGTTTGCGACTGAATATAATACAAAAATATTACAAATATTTCTTTTGGGTCCTGAGTACATGACCTACTGTTGTCTTCCAGACATATTTAGAAGTATTTATTCTGAGGAGACAGGCAGATAGGAGCTTTTATCTTCCTGCCTCTAACTCAGTTATTAAACAAATTTAAGTAGACAGACCACCTGAAGGTCACCTAAGTTCCACTGAACACATAAAAAGGTAGAGGTATAGACTGGCTAGCAGTTACATAACTCACAGAGGAAAAGGGAAATCTTTACCCACTTAATTGCTGTAATGAGTAGGCTTTACATTATTTCCAGGGGAACTTTATCCATTGATCCTGTTGAAGTTTGTGAGACCAAAAAACAGCAGTTTAGGGAGAAAGAAGACATAAACAATCCTGGATTCAACTTATCTAGGGAACTGAGACTAAGATCCCTGAACTGCTGTTTTGGTTTTACTATGCTATTTTAAAACTTCTTATAAACTAATATAAAAAGCAGATAGACATCTGATATCTTAATTATCTTCCTCTTATTTGTGTCCCCACTATATTTCACTTAATATTATGCAACAATTGCATTAGTGCCAAGAACTGTGGAAAGACATGAGACAATTATTTTCCTTGAAAACCTTACATTCATTTAAGAAAAAATTTCAAAAGAATGAGAAGGGAATCAGAAATTCAGCAAGCTGGCAAAGACCACAGCTCAGGACAGAGGCAAAATGTTGCCTAAAACAGAGATTTGCAGACCCTCATCTTGGCTGGAAAACCAAGGGAATAAACATGACATTTTGACCTCATCATATTGCACATAGCATCAGAAGATGCTGAAAGAAGGTTTCCACTACTTTTAAGCACTATTTCTATGCTCGTAGATTTTAGTTTGCATTAATTATTTTTCTATTACCTTCCTATCATCAGAGGAATTTTCTTGTCTCTTGTAGAACATAATTATTAAATACCTCTTAGAAACAGAATATTTGTACTCAATCCATATAATATATGAAGTGAGGTTTTCCAACCATTTGTCAATAAGTATAATTTACAATGCAAAAAGAGGACAAAATAAAAAAAAGGCTCCCCCTAAATTACTTTCTGTCAAATTAAGCAAAAATTTAAAACTGCTATATATACACAAGCAAAAACAAAACTTAAATGGCTTCAAGGATAAGAGCTGCCTTCTTGCATATAAATTTTTTAGAATAGAGAAGAAAGATTTAACTGAACTTAATTTTCAGTGGGCACAAACACCACATTTATGCTGCTCTTTTACCCATAACAGCCTTCTGCATGTCACTTTTTCTCCACCTGCTTCTCAGTTAACACCATGGTAAAATGTACATCTGCAACAGCTTTCATCCTCCAGCATTTGACTTTTTACCCTGACTAATAGATTTAATTTCTATGTGCTGAAAGAAATGAAAACATAGACATTTAGCAATGCTTCACGTTATTCACTGATGTAAGGACCATGTTTTGCATTGTGTTAGGAAGATTAAGAGAAACAGGCCACACCACAATGTTTTTGTTTTTATAATATAACACCAAAATAGATGTCTGAAGGGAATTATAATACTGAAGGCATTGAGTTTTCACTACAAGAATTAAATATTTTTCCAAATTATCGTGGTATGACCAAAAACCTCACCTAAGGAGTTATCATGGGATCAGAGAGGACACATAGCCCAGCCTCTCTCAGCCTCTGTGCTTTTCAACTAACAGAGAGCCAAAATACAGTCTTGCACTTGTCAGTCCTATGCAGGTTTTGGGTTTTGGCTTACACAATGAGAGAGATTGGCCTGTCCCACATGGTTTTAGAAGTTAAAGAATACAAAGCAAGAAATAACCAAATCTGTCAAAATTGTCAAAAGGAAAAGTAACAAAAATTCAAAGTCAAGGCAAAACCATGAATTTGGAATTATTTTTAGCTACATAATTTTTTGGCAGAAGAAAATGAACCAACCAGTCAAGCCCTCATTACTTGAATTAAAAAGAACATGAGCCATCCTATAACACACACCAGTCTTCAGAGAGGGACAGGTCACAGTGGCTGTATCTGGCTGTGAGGTTGCCTCATGGGCCACCTGCTCCACCTGGGGGGATCTGAAATGGGCTTATGTTCACAGCGTCATGCTTAGAAAGCAGGTATACATGCCACCATTGACACCAATAATAAATATTTATACTTAAGAAAAGGGTGAAAGGCTCAGATATTGTTGCAGAGGGTGCTGTTTAAAACCTTGCATAGGAGTAGTCAAAGACTTGTTCATGTCCTTAAGCATGCAAACTTTGCGTAGGATCATTGACATCAGTAGAACTACCTGGAGTGTACAAAATTAATTATATATGTGTATAAGTAAGACCAAGACTTTATTTAGCAGGGAGAGCATTATGAGAAAGCTTTCACTGTAGATGCAGGGGTACTCTTTTGTTAGCTAGAGGGCATGATTTTGGACTCCAAATCCAGTGACGTAACACCTCAGTGATGTTGTCAGACTTAGAAGGTTTGGCAGGATTTAAAATTTTCATAGGCCAGATGTGGAGTAAGCTGGAACACTGTTAACTATGTGATTCATGTTATGAATATTAATACCAAATCAGGAATTTTTTAAAAATATGAGATTCTATTATCTCGTACATGAGTTATAGCTTGCTATGGCTGGCAATCCAGCCTGTTGAATTCTTTCAGAGACTGATATTGTATCTACTGATACTACTTATTTTAGTAGGAAAAGGATCACCCATGGCCAATATATATTTATATTTTATATATATATATATTTATTAATTTATTTTTATATATTTATAACAATGTAAATAAAATTCCAGTACTAGCTTTAAAAGTAACTAATAATAGAATTTATTGTTTTTAAAGAGTCTAGTTCAGGAGTCTTATACATTCATTCGGTAAAAACTGCCATGACTGCTCTCAGAACTGCAAGGAAGGTAAATTAATGTAACAAAAAAAATAGAGACCAAAACCAGAGTTAAGAAATAAAAGTTATCCTTTAGTTGAAACAAAAGAACAGGAAGGATAGAAAATGCTAGAATATGAATGTTTTGAATACTTCTGAGACAACAGGAGAATTGAAATGATAAAGACAGCTTTTTAAAGCATGCTTAATCCCTCTATCCCCATATCTCAGATGTGAAGTCCTAACAATTTTCCTCAATAATTTTATTTTGGAATTCTGTATTAAAATTTCTGTTATCTTATTTTGTCAATCTTACAACCTTTTCTGAAAGAAATGGTATATTATTTTACTAACTGATTCTTTGTTGTGTGTATCAGTATAAAATTATTTAGACATCTTTAAAAACTTTTATTTTTTGAACAGTTTTTATTGCATTAATAAAACTCAGTTGTAATAATATTCTATCAAAATGGTGTTATTCACCAATTTATTATTGTAGTCTCATATTGTTATACTGTAATTGATGTTCTATACTTTGATTACTGCTGGTGAATAAACAAAACATTATTTTGTCACTGTTTAAAATTACTTTTTAAACTTCAGAACCATCAGACTGATACTTTTATCATTTCTGTATTTTTATGTCATGAAATAACTTTGCAACTTTCTTTATATAGCAGTGAGAAGAATAAATCAGCTATATTTACGAGCCAAATTTTTCTATTATGCTTCTTATTCTATATCAATTTCTCTTCTATTACAAATTAGAGAAGATAAAATGTAAGCATAAGTTATATAATCAACAAGTTAAATAAATGAAAAGTAACATATTTTGCTATGCATTTAAATACTTTAATAGTTTCTGCATTGCAAATATAATACCATTTGTGTAATCCTACACAGTACTGGTAAAGGGCAAACATGAAAAGTCCTGCCAGTGGTGATTTGATTGACCTTGTGCCCATTCATACTTAAAAATGAAGGCACTCTCCATATATTTGTCATTGAGATACAGGCTCATAAACATGGTCAAATTATATATAACCTTCCTAAAACCTAAGCCTGAGGAAATGCCAATAGTAATACTGTATTATTTTTTCCTGATAAACAAGAAATAGCAGAGTCAGAGTTCAAGTCTCTTTCCTGCCCACAGAGGATGAAAACACTCATGTCTCTGATCAGTCTGTGGAATGCCCCAGACAAGACATGGTAGAACAGTGACTTCTTCATTTTTAAAAAAACAAAAGCAAAAACAAGTGAAAAAAACAAGTCTAAAGTATGTAATTCAGGAATGAGTGTTTTTTCCCAACCTGACAAATGCCTATTTTTCAATTGGACCTCCATGGTTTTGTGTTTTGTTTTTTTCAGCTTCAGAGTAGCACGGAAGAGGGAAGGGATAGATTTTTTTACTCAAGGTTCTGCATTGCTTAAAAAGTACCTTCAAACTCTCTCAGGATTTTACTATGTTTAGCATGCACAATGTTGAACTTATTGCAAAGCTGAACTTCTGTGCAAAACAGTTGAGCGTTATATTTGAGTTTCATGTGTTACATCCCCGTTTGCAGAGATGCATATAGGTATTTCTGAGACAAGCACATAAGCCCATGAAAGACATCTTTGAAACCTCTGTTAGTTTCTACTTTTACCTGGTTTAAGAACCTTTGCTTCATTAACGTTTTCAGCACTGTCTCCCATGACATCTTCATAGATAAGCTGATGGTGATGAGCTGGATGAGCAGATGGTGAAGTGTACTGAAAACTGACTGAACAACTGGACCCAGAGGGTTGTGATCAGTGGCACAAAGTTTAGTTGGCGGCCTGTAACTAGTGGTATACACCAGGGGTCAATACTGTGACCAATCCTGTTTAACGTGTTCATTAAAGAATTGGATGACGGGGCAGGGTGTATCCTCAGCAAGTTTGCTGATGATACAAAATGGGGAGGAGTGGCTCATACACCAAATAGTTGTGTTTCCATCCAGACGGACCTTGACAGGCTGGAACCTCATGAAGTTCAACAAGGATAATTCTAAGTCCTGCACCTGGGAAGAAACAACTGCATGCACCAGTGTATTCTGGGGGCAGTCCAGCTGTAAAACAGCTTTGCAGAAGAGGACCTGGGGTCCTGGTGGACACCAAGATGAATATGAGCTGACAACATGCCCTTGCTGTAAAGGTGCTGAATGGTATCTTCAACTGCATTAGATGAAATATTGCCAGCAGGTGAAGGCACCCACTCAACACTGGTAAGGCCACACCTGGAGTACTGGGTCCAGTTTTGGGCTCCTCAGTACGCAAGAGACATGGACATACTGGAGAGACTTCAGCAAAGGGCTACAAGTTGTGGAAATTGCTGGAGGTGACTTAGAAATTAAACCTATGTTTTTAGAAAAGGTTCAGCATTGAAGGAGCTGTCAGGGTGAAGTGCAGCTGCTACGTGAGGAAACCATTCCACGGAAGTTCCCTAGTAACCACAGATGTCGGCAATGTCAGGAGAACTGACTCTAAGAGGAGCTGTCTGGAGGGTGGAGCGGTGTGGAGGCATCGTGGCCAGGCTCTGTGATAAATGGGAACTCAAGGTACCACGGAGCTGGTACGCTGCTTATTTGCCACCCTGGGCCAACAGTCCATCATACTTTTGACAAAATGCTGTCCTTTTGGTGAACTTTGCTCATTATAATGTCATTATAATACCAAAAGACACCTCCATCCCAAAAGTTACCCACCTGTAAGGTGTGACCACCCCTCACTGGGAATGCACTTTGAATTTCTTCTAGTGTATGCTTTTAAAAGTAAAAAGAGGAAATTCTACACCAATCCTAATAAAGGTATGTATGACTGGAGTCACTCAAGCTCCACCTGAAAGGTAAAAAAAAAGTAGAAAATGTGTGACGAGAAAGAAGGTGTTGGGGAAGATACCATCGCGTAGCACTGTGACTTCTGGGACCAGTCAGTGGGCTGAGCATCCTTTCCCCCCCACTGGGGATGCCTTTGGTAAGATCAAAACATCTGGGTATACCATCTGTTTCCCCAGGAAAACTTAGAAACCTCTCTATAGCTTCACTTTAAATCTCCAATACTTCATATTTGCTTAATGCATTTGTAGCCTAGCAGCATTACTCATCTTCTTAGTATTTGTGTGTGTCTTGTAACCAGCAATCTTATCACCTCTAATCCAAAGAACCTGTGTATCTATTGCTTTAATAAATTGCACTATTCATTAATCTAGCCATGATCGTTCTCATTGAATGCTACCGGCCAGGGTATCTGGCAAATTAGTTACTAACAGCAAATACTCTGATGGTTACTTCTACAACCCTTAGAAAATAAACCGTTGACCAAGTCTAAGACTAAGATTGGACTTAGCCACACCTAGACTCCTCTCTGAGAAGGAGTTTAGAAAGCCAGTGTGTCCTGTCTGAACCCCATGACTCAATGGTAGGGTTTCCCCTTAGCCAGTCCTCAGACTCTTACCATTAAAACAACACAAAGATGATTAAGGGACTGGAGAATTTCTCATATTAGGGAAGGCTGAAGGAGCTGGGACTTCTTAGCTTGAAGAAAAGAAGACTCAAGGGCAACGTCATCAGTGTGTACAAATACCTGAAGGAAGTGTGTACAGAAGACGCAGCCAGGCTTTTTTCAGTGGTGTCCAATGACAGGACCAGAGGCAATGGGCACAATCTTTAGGTTCCCTCTAAACATCGGGAAACACTGTTCTACTGTGAGGGTGACTGAGCACTGGCACAGGCTACTAGGAGACGTTGTGGAGACTCCACCCTTGGAGATATCCAAAAGCCTTCTGCACATGGGCCCGGTAAACTTGCTGTAGGTGGCTTTGCTTGAGCAGTGCAGGTTGGACCAGGTGACTTCCAGAAGTCCCTTCCAACCTCAACCATTCTGTGATTTTGCAATTTTGTTAGAGTTCTCAACCAGTGGATATTGCAAATCCCAAATTAGTGACTCCCTCCTTTTTCATGTTTAAAGAAGATATAGTACATCTCAAACTTGTGAAATGTAGGTATCTGGTATCTAATTTTCCAACTTTTAGGCCTTGCAGACCTGGTCATCATGATGCTAAAGTGTGTTCCCAAGGTCTAGCCTCAGTTTTAAGATGTCAGACCATGTAACACTGAACCACAAAAGGCTAATTACCACTAAAAATTTGAAACTATCTTTTCATCTGGAAACATATGCTCCCAATAAATCTTACAGTGAATGACAATAGAGAAGAAATATGTTAAAAAGTTATTCAAAACAAAGACTCAAAAATGATAGTCATAAGTTTAAGAACTATGAATATTTCTTCCTTTGTTTCAGTCTCAGTATGGAATGACTAGAATTAAGTGTGTTGATTTGACTGGGATATTAATTGAATCCCTCATATAAGGAGAAGAAAAAAAAGTTGGGAGTATCTGGAGACTAGGTTTATTTGGGCATGCTATCCTGGGAATTGTTTGCACTTCTCACTGTTTCGATCTTATATGTAGTTACCCTTGTATTTTTCTTCAGTTTTCAGGGCTGCCATATTTTTGCCTGTGTTCTTGAAGGGAAAACAAATGATACCCAAGCCCGATACTAAACCAAAAGGTAACTTTAGCTTTTGAATAATCCAATGATTATTTTCATGTAGCTAGAATGTCATTAGGCTGAAAACATTTATATAATTGTCCTGAAAACTCCCTGTTTATATGTTTTCATATGGTCAGAGAGAAAAATGCCTTCAACTTCACATCTGATTGTTTGCCATATTTTGCCCAGTAATCGCTGGAGAGAGATACATAGTAGATGTCAAAGAAACTTGAGGAAATGACCAAGATATAATGACATACTATTTCTTCTCTGAGTCTCTGAACACAGATATGAACATACATAGTAGCTGGAGCTGGGCCAAAATTCTGCCAGAAGGCAGTGATAATGTCATCCTATAGAAGCAACTGTAACTGTTTTGTGTTCAGAAGAGCATATATTTACCGTATGTTTAAAAGTGCTACAGCAGACTTAGGCAGAGATGTTACTTTGGCTCAGTTCCACAACACGAGACTTAGTGAACTGTTTTAATGCCTTATTATTTGCTCACATTAAATAAACTGTTTCTATTTATGTTACTGACAAGGCAGGACTGAACCCACATCTTTTTCTATGAGTCATGGCTAACGTGTTTGAAGAAAAACTTACAGGATCTCTGAGAAAAGAAATACACAAACACATTTGCTTACATAGCTGAAAACATATCTGAATTAAATTGCAAATATACTTATTTACACAGTAGATTTTTTAAATAGCTGCATAACCTGACAAATCACTTCACTTCAGACAAGATTTTTGCATTCTTTAGAATAAATATATTTTCTCTAATATCATATATAAATATGATATCTCTAATATAATTTTCATTTGAAAGAAAAGACAACAGATCTTGGTATACACAAGCCCCAGTGCTATTCGCTGGTACCTAAATGTCTGGTCAAAAACTCATCTGGAATGTTAAATCCGAGGTCATTCATTCATCAATATCAAATATGAGCAAGATGAAAAGTAAATTCGTAGAACCTTACTGACCTTTTCTTTTTCCCCAGTCAATCTTATGATTTATTCATGTCATCACACACACTTTTTTCTCTCTTCAAATTATGTATTTTTCAGCCTTGTGAATTCCACTTCTCTGTTACATTTCAAGAATTTTGACTACTGTTAAAACAATGGTTAGAAACTTGTAATTGTTTGAAAGATCATAAAATGCTTTCTAAATATAAATTAATTATACTCAGACTGTGAGATCGATGAGCGATAAAATGGAGTCACTAAGCAGCTGTGTCATGATATGTATTAACATAGGTGAAGATGAATGTCATTCATTCAAGGATTATGTTGTTATTACATATTATAGAGGTAATAAGAGCTCTGAAGTTGGAGAATGGGTTGTGAGGAAGAGTGATCCAGTTGGAATTTATGGTCACACAGGAAAATTAATTTGCTTTCTGCTTCAGAAAGTGGAAATATGAGATCTTTAATGAGAACTGGTGACCAGGATCTCTTTCTCACTTCTATCAAAGACAAGAGTAAAGCTATGCATAGATACATAATGTGGTAATAGTTCACATTTAGAAAGGCACCTCGAATATTTTGTTTGGTTTTGGGCCCTTCACAAGAAAGACACTGAGGTGCTGGAGCATGTTCAGAGAAGGGCAACAAAGCTGGTGAAGGGTCTAGAGAACAAGTCTTATGAGGAGAGGTTGAGGGAGCTGGGGTAATTTAGCCTGGAGGAGGCTGAGGGGAGACCTTATCGCTCTCTACAGCTACCTGAAAGGAGGTTGTATCGAGGTGGGTGTTGGTCTCTTTTCACAAGTAGCAAGTGACAGGATGAGAGGAAATGGCCTCAAGTTGTGCCAGGGGAGCTTTACATTGGATATTAGGAAACATTTCTTCACCAAAATGGCTGTCAAGCACTGGAACAGGCTGCCCAGGGAAGTGGTTGAGTCACTGTCACTGGAGGTGTTCAAAAGACACATAGACATAATGCTTAGGGACATGGTTTAGTGGTGGACTTGGCAGTGCTAGGTTAATAGTTGGACTAGATGATTTAAGGGTCTTTTCCACCATAAATGATTCTATGGTTCTATGATCATTAGAAAAAATTAGCATTGTTACTGCAGGGAGATAACAGTTACACAGACTCCACTGGTTTTGGAAAACTGGTAAAATCTAAAAGAGAATCTTACTGTATTCATACAGTTATTATAACTCCCTCCCAGAAAGTTTTGTTCATTTGATGATTCATGTTCTTCAGATGTGATCTTGGTTTCTTTTCTCCTCACAAGGGAAAGACATGTTTCCTGCCCAGCTGGGTGTTCTCACCATGGACAAATCTGTGGAAATTAGGACAAGAGATTTGAACATAAAGAGGAAACAGAATAAGGGTGAATGACAAGACTGATGTAATTTTAATCTGTGTAGAGGTGGAGGTACGCTTTGGTAACTGGAATGTTTGAAAGGCCAAAGATATAACCTGCACGTATATTGCATTTATTGAGGCAAAATAGGGAAAATGGAGAAGGGAAATTTAGAAGTTTTTTAAAAAAAACCAAACCACAAATAAAACAGGGTGTTGTATTCCATTCTGGAGTGGACTATTCTAACTAAAGAAAAACAAACATTGCAGAAGCCATTAATTTATATTAAGTTGTTCAGCTCTATCCCTGAAATCATGTGTTCAAAATACTAAATTCAAATTATATACTCAAAATACACCTTGGGCAAAGTGCTGCACTTCCAGTAATTTGAATACAAATCAAAAAAGCTGATTTAATCTGTGCAAAGTATATTTATTTGGTCCCAACTAATTACTGTAATTTTTGTTGTCAAAACTGGTGAAGATATCCAAGAAGAAAATAAGAAAATTCACAGGAAATAGGACCACATTGTATTATTATCACCCATAAGACGATCTTGCAGGGAAATTAACATCTAGCCCAGTGAAGATTACCATCTGGAGTTCAAACTCCTAATTTGCCGTTCTTGCAAAAATAATGTTTATCTTTTTATTTTTATCTGTACGTATACACAAATCCTTTTTTTCTCTATAGTACAAGGTTCCAAGACGGTAATAATTCATACAAGTTCATTATTTTACTATTGAGTGAGAGCAGATGAAACCTTTCTATTTAAAAATAATAACATTAAACTAAACTTATTTATTCTCCGGCATTTTCACATGGTATCCAATTTAATTTCAGTGGAATCTATGTATCTTCTCAATTATCTATGAAGGGAAATTAGAAATTTGTTTTAACAGTCAATGGAGCTATGAGGAGTCCCATCACACTCTCTTAAATTTTCAGTGATGTTGTTTATGGAGTACTAACCTTAGGATTGTTTCTCTAAATTTTTCATCACTGAATAGTAGAGCAATTAGTAACTTGGTATGCTTTCTTCTGTAACAAATCCCTTCTTCCTAAGAATAATTTGCATTTCTATCATGCATATATATTAATATTACATTTATCATTTGGCTGTTTTGTCTACATAAATTCTAGAGAAAAACACTTCAAGCACCTCACACTCTTTTCACTGTCCCAAACTCTCTGAGAGTTGATTCTGATTTTGTATATTATTTTAGCATAAAATAACATCACATTCCAAATAATGAAAAACCTTGGACTTACATCAACAAAGCACATTATGCAAAAATAGACCTTTCCACATATTAATATGTACTGAGTACTTGGATTTTTGGGAAGATTTTGATTTAGGTGCTAATACCATTAAACAAAGTAAGAAAGTTTAAAGGACTATTGGACAATGTAAGAAATACATATTGTACTATATGCTTCAGAATTTTCTGAGCATTTTTCCTATTCATATATATCTTCAGAATATTTTTTAATACTTAGGCACATTAGGAGCTGTAGATATACCAGAGGATGTACAGTAAGGATATAGTGAAGTAAAATAGTATGACCTTTATTTCAGCTGTACTAAGAAATGAATCCCTCATTTAGAGGTGTTGTGGTTTAGCCCCAGCTGGCAACTAAGCACCACACAGCGACTTGCTCATTCCCCCCACCCAAGTGGGATGGGGGAGAGAATCCAAAGAGTAAAAGGGACAAAACTTGTGGGTTGAGATGAAGACAGTTCAGTAGGTAAAGCAAAAGCTGCGCACACAAGCAAAGCAAACCAAGGAATTAATTCATTCACTCCTTCCCATGGGCAAGCAGGTGTTCGGCCATTTCCAGGAAAGCAGGGCTCCACCATTTGTACTCCATCTCATCACAGCTGTCCCGGCTGTGCCCCCTCCCAGCTTCTTGTGCCCCCAGCAGAGCATGGGGAGCTGAAAAAATCCTTGAGCAGTGTAAGTGCTACTTAGCAACAACTAAAGCATCTCCACATTATCACCACTGTTTTCAGCACAAATCCAAACATGTCCCCATACTAGTTACTATGAAGAAAATTAACTCTATCCCAGCCAAAACCAGTCCCCTTCCAAATATAGATGTTAGCAAGCTGTGAATAAAAAAAATAAATGAATTTGCATTGACTCTTATCCTACCTGTACTATCGCTCTTAACACAGATGCTTTAAGTTAACATTCAGAAGTTCCAATTCCCCTTTCAGTTACCATATTTACCTTCATTTTCAATTTTGCTTGTGTTCTTGGCCAGAGATGAGATTGGTGTGAGTGTGTGTGTGTGTGTGTGTGTGTGTGTGTGTGTATGTAATAATGAAAAGATGCAAGTGGGGTGAAATGCAAATTAAAGTGAAGAACACAAGTTCTTGAAAGTGTTCAACAAGTTGTGCATCATAGTTTTGGGGACTAAATATGCCAATGTCCACTATCAGATAATTAGAGCCCACTATGAGATAATTACATACCTGTGATTAGTTCTGCAAGTATAGGATAGACAAAACTGTCAGATAGTTGATGGACACTCCCATATACATACCAGAAAGACTTCAGGAACAGCTGAAGTGGCCTTGGTAAATTATAGTGTTAAAATATACCTCTGCTGCCCCCAGCATTTTTAAGGAGTCATGTCCATCACGTGTGTGCCAGCAAAAGAGTTCCTTTGCAAGAAGAATTTTCTCCTCTGGTTTCTGCTTAGCTTCATAATGGGTTCTGAGAAAAGGTGAGTTCTTACACTTTCATTCTCCTCATAGACGATGACATGTAAAGTACACCATTTGTCCACAAATACGAAGAGAATAATTTCGACACAAATGGTGACATTTATCTGCCTCCTCATTCACTCAAAATGGCTAATAATGCCACATATTTGAAACATAGTTTGAAATTACTTTCTTATATTTCATCCAATATATATCTTGTTCTAATAAAATAATGGAGAGGTAACTTTTGCTCATCTTAGCATAGTTAAATCTGGGTGGTCTACATATGTCCTGAGGAGAGTTAAGAGAGGAAGAATTATTGCTGAGGCATAGAATAATTTATGTTGGAACAGAATGCTGGAAACATCTGGTCAAAGGAGGTCGAACTATAACAGTTCGCTCAAGACAGTCTTAACTCCAGTGATGGAGATTCTGCAGCCTGTCTGGGCAAAGTGTATCACTATTTGATCATGTTTATGGAGAGGAAGGTTTTCTTTTTATCTAGTTGGAATTTTCCTTGTTAACACTTGCATCTGTTGCCTTTTATCCTACCACTATGCACCTCTAAGAAGAGTCTGGCTTGTCCATTAGTCTTTTGTTAGTTAACTGTAGATAGCAGTAAGATTTCCTATTTTCATCTCCAGGATGAAAACCCCACCCCCTCAGACTGTCCTCCAGTGTCCTTTGCTCCAGCCCAAGGGCCATCTTGGTAGTCCTCAGCTAGATCTGCTCCAGTTTATCTATACCTCTTCTGTTCTGGGCAGCTCAAAACTGAGCACAGCACTCCAGGTGCCATCTCACAGAACCAAAGAGAGGGAATGTCGTTTAACTCCAGTAGGTGGCAACTAAGCACCACACAGCCACTCGCTCACTCCTTCCCTGGTGGGATGGGGGAGAGAATCAGAAGAGTAAAAGGGAGAAAACTTGTGGGTTGAGATGAAGACAGTTTAACAAGTAAAGCAAAAGCCACACACACAACCAAACCAAAACAAGTAATTCATTCACTACTTCCCATGGGCAGGCAGGTGTTCAGCCATCCCTAGGAAATCAGGGCTCCATCATGCGTAATGGTCACTTGGGAAGATAAACGCCATCACTCTGAATGTCCCCCCCTTCCTCCTTCTCCCAGCCCTATATGCTGAGCATGATGCTGGATGGTGTGGGATATCCCTTTGGTCAGTTGGGGTCAGCTGTCCGAGCTGTGTCCTCTTCCAGCTTCTTGTGCACCCCCAGCCTGCTCGCTGGTGGGGTGGGGTGAGAAGCAGAAAAGGCCCTGGCTCTGTACAAGCACTCTCCAACAGTAACTAAAACATTCCTGTATTTTCAACAGTGTTTTTAGCACAAATCCAAAACATAGTCCCATACTAACTACTATGAAAAAAATTAACTCTATCCCAGCTGAAACCAGCACAAATATAAGGGGTAAACATTCTTCTTAGTCTAAGATAATAAATTAGACAACATGAAAACATGGGTATTTAGTATCTCTGAAACAGAGAGAGGTCCATGATAAGAAAGCGAAAGCCAAAAGGTTGTCAGATATCAAACTTATGTCTTTTATAGTCTCTATAGCCTTTACACCTCCTGTGTGCCAGTTTGTCTAAAGGTAGACAACCTACTTTGTCTGCTCTCAAGGTAGAATTAATACGGTAGCGTCCCCTGGTGTAAGAGAAATGTAATTCAGCTAGAAAAAATGTGGGCAAAACCACTGTTTCTTCCCTCTCACTTTGGCAGATGTTTGCATTTTAGGAATTAACATGGGAATTAAAAGATATTGCTACATGATATTAACAGCAAACCCTGTCTGAGAAAGTACAATGCAATTCTCTCTAGTCTTCTGAAAAGTAATATGCATATGATGTAAATGATACAAAGAAGATCATAGAATCATAGATAGTAGAATGGTTTGGGTTGGAAGGGACCTTTAAAGACCACCTAGTCCAACCTCCCTGCTGTGAGCACAAACAACTTTCACTAGACCAGGTTTTTCAAAGCCTCATCCAACCTGATGTTATGATGTTAAGATGTTAAGGTTATGTTAGTATGAAAAAAAGAGCAAAATTTATGGTTTTATTTCAGAATCTTGAATAAAATCTACTACATGTATGCTTTTTTCAGATTTTTATCTATTTTTAGAAGTATGTAGCTACAGATGTACAGGCAGGTTATATGTATATTGTTTAGATGTTATATAGCTACAGATGTACAGGAGGTGATACCTCTTTATGCTACAAATAACTTTGCATTAAACGTTAGTGTCAATGGGACAGGAGATTTCACAGCATTTTGGTCTTAGAAATCCTTAAAAGATTGCAAGAGTGATGTATCTAAAAATCTGAAAACTGAGATGATGTGATTTAGTTCAAAGCTAGACATCAAAATGAAGTGCCTGTAGGTATGGTCTGCAACTTCTTTTTGTACTTAGTGAAGAAGATCTAGAGCTCATTTCAGGCACAGGTTTCTGTTACTAAATGATATCCACAAGGTTATTCCATTTGATCTGTTTCAAAAAGTTGGAGAGTATCTAGTGGGTCTGCTGTAAGTTCATTAGAAGTGTTATAAATCTAACTATAGACAACGGAACGAAGCCCTAATTCAACACAGGCAGTGGATTCTACAGTCATTCATCTCAGTTTAAAGTAGATACCTTGGGCTTAATTCAGTTGCACTCATGTAGATATACAGTGTGTTTCTCTACCAAAGTTTTAGTTAGGATCAGGATTTAAAGTGAACCTCTCAACGGTCCCACTTACACTCAAAGTGTGGATCAGTCTACAAAGACACAAATGAAAAAAATCTTTCCAAGAAATGTGTATAATGGGGACACCAGATCCTCAGCACTGTTTTGCTCTAGAGGTCCATTCTTACTTATTCACACTAATTGTTATTGAAGACATAGCCTAATCTCATTTTTGGTGTTATGGGTTATCTACTCCAGCTGCTGCTGCAGAATAAAAAAGGGTATCCTTTTTTCTGGCAGTTTAAGCTTCCAGACCCATGTGGACATCCTGGGAACCTAAATGTCTCTCTCTCAGACTTCACCACATGCCCGTTTTGGCAACTGAACTGAATGTTAGTCAAGTCAACTTGGTGAACTAAAGTTTTCTTCAAGCTTCAGTAACCATTTTATTTTTATATCATCTCCAACAACTATAATAATTGTTGTGTACACACTTAAATGTAGAAGTCTCATCTTGAACTGAACCTCACTCATAATTTTTAGAACTTGAAATTCAGTTCATGTACATGAGAATTATGCAAACATGTTGTTAAATGTTTTGACTGATTATGCCTAAATTTTTTTCTGAAGACATAAGGTTCTTAAGAAAAGCTCGGTTTAATGTGCAAGCGTTTTCAAGGATTAGTTTTATATTCCTTATTGAACTTTGAATTTACAAGTATATTGATATACCTCTGCTCACCTGAACTTGATTTTGGGATGCCTGAATATGTTTTTGACTCAAGTAACAATTAATTCATAGTCAAACATGTACTGATGAAAGAAACTATATCAAATCTTCACAGGAACAAATTCTTCATTTTTAATCCTTCCCAGATCATTAACCATAACTAACAAGTGAAGCAAAGGATAGTGACTTTAAACAAGTCTTATAGTTTCTCACATAATTCATAAAAGGATTGGGGAAGTATATAATATTTTTTACCAATATGTTGGGCAAAAGTTATGGCTTGCTGGATTAATACAGAAAAATTACTCAATGTATGGCTGCATAAATGAACATCCTCAGATGGCAATATCCCATATGTTCAATAAACTTGAATGCTCATGTATATAACTGGTGTTATAAAGGAGTAAAACCTTATCCTTGCAACATTTTTTGGTACTGTCAGTGGGACACGCTCTACGCCAGAATGACAGGTGATCTCCATAATCACTAGCAGGATGTCTTCTTGAAGATTCAGAGGAAGATCCAAATATAATATAGAAATATACTGATTATTTCTTCTACTCTGTTTTGAGTTGTGTATGTCATGTATTTTTTCATTACAGAAGTGAGGAAATAAAGATAGGAAACTCAATGCCAACATTTATCACAATTTTTGCTACTTTTATATGTATTCAGGTATGAATAACAGGGTGAAATGCTTAATTCATTGCTGTCAGATTTAATCTTAAGCATCTTATATTGCATATTTATTTCTAGAAGTAATCAGGGTATCTGGATTTGTATTTTTAAAGCATTCCTTAGTGATTTGCTCACCTTGAGGAATGAGCCAGAGGCAGAACCTGGAGAGACATCAATTGCAAAATCTCTGGTGAGATGACTTGCTTAGACCTTCTCTCAATATCACACTAACTCAAGGTTTTAATGCTTTTTTTTACACACTGTTGAAACAGCAGCGTATGTGATTATGGAGGTACACCATCAAAATACGCTGTGACCCATAGTGAAAATCTGTCTTGTATTTCAGGACATGCTGCAAAAGAAAGGTAGAACTGGTTTTGAAAATTGTCTTGGAAACAAAAATTAAATGATGGAAAATTTTCCATTCTTTGTTTTATTGAGGAATTTTTAGGTAATCTAGTCTCAAGCTCAGCATTCTACCTATTATATTTATTTGAATTTATGAATTTAACTTTCTACAGCCTGGTTTAACACTGTTGATTATTAATATTATTAATCATTATCATCCTCACCTTTCAAAAATGTTTTGAAGAACTATAGCTGTAAACCACTTAAAGTTCTGCTGGAAGTTAAATGTCATTTTGGCATTCCATTGTCAGACCTCCAATGAATAAATAAAGTGCTGTACAATGCAAACCTCATGTTCACATGACTAGCTATTTGGGGATTCTTACTTAACCTATACAGGTGTATGAGCCAAAAATCTGTAGATCAAGTGGTTTATTTGGCAGTCATAGATTTTGCTTTCTTTTTATATTTTTCCAGCAAAAACTAAATGTTCATGAAAACAAATTGCCAATCCATTGGTTGTAGTAACTCTATTAAGTTTACTGGAGATAACAAAATTATACAACCATATTATAAACCTGACATAAAGTTTATAGAGATTTCCAGCTATTTGTTTCAACCTTGTAGTAAAAAAAAAAAAAGCAAAAAAAAAAAAAAAAGGGACATTCTGGCTGAAAACCTGTAGTTGTTCACTTTGGGAAAACAGGATTAGCTTGAAATTACACTTTTCATATTTGCAAAGTTTTTCTTCCTTGTCCATTTTAGAGATGAAAAGAAATGCTAGTTGAGGCTAATTTTTTTTTCCACATGAATGTTTACTTTCTTAAACAAATAAAAACCCTACATTGTATTTCTTTAGTGTCATAGGTTTAGAACTTTTTAAATAGCTCAGTTTGCAGGTTTTCTTAAATAAAAAAAAATGTCAAAATACAAAAGCAAAATTCCAAACAAATTTTAAGAACAACATTAAAGTTTACTTCCACTTATCTGCCTTTTCATGCGAACTTTTATAAATACATCCCTAGGCACTAATTTTAAATAAAATGACTTTTCTTATAATCGCAAAGATGCACTAAACTGTGAATTCAATACATCAAGTTTTAACTCACTTCACTTTTCATTCGATAAAACATTCTGTGAGTTCATTGCTGAAATTACAACTCTAGTAGTAAGTTCACCTCTTTGACAATGTCTGTATTAATATTATTACCTTTTGGTATTAAAGAAAACAATTTTTGTGTATAAAAGAGCTGAATATTCTTATTGGAATCAAACTAATGCCCAAAATTCTGCAATAAATTTAAATAGTAATGCTTGAATCAAGAGGCCATCTTAACCGTAATAAAATTATTTGTATTTTTGTAACTGAGAATTTTTTTAATGACGCAATGTAGATATATTGCAGTATTGCTTGTTTACAGGATGTTTACTACCCTGTACAATATCAGCAGTCTTCTGAAAAATCCATCCTTACTAAAGTTAGTTGCTTTTATATATTACTAACTTTGTCCTTGGAACCGTTTCTGCCCATTAGCTAATATACCAGCTGTTAACTGCTAGTAACAGATTTTGAGAAGCAATTTCTTAAGAAGGGAACTAATAGTTAATTAACTTACATGCTTGTTAAGTATCTGAATGTTCTTACATTGACATTTATTATCACGAACTTTTAATCTTAGACTACAAAATGAGGTAATTAAATTGCATTTGTTTGTGCAACAGAGGACCTGATGAGAATTCTGGAACTATGTTTATTTTTCAGACCACACATGCTCTCCAGTGTGATTTTGGAGTATTGAAAGGTCAATTAAAAAAAAAAAAACAAACACAAAACCAGAACTGCTTTTCAGTAGTTCTTTCATTCAATAAAAAAAAAGATAATAACAAAGGCTGTTTGAACAATCTTTAATATTTATAGAAAACTTAATCCATTTTTCAACAAGCCTCTGCAAATTATTTTAAATTTTTTTTCTGAATCCACTGTTTTTATTCACTGTTTAGGCTAGATAACTCATTTCTAACATACAGATGGCCTGCAAACTAATAATTTAGATTTACCACCACTCAGATTTTGTATGATGTTTGATAATTTCTGAATTTTTTGTGCATCCTGATTAAATAGATAGAATATTTGAAAGAAAAGAGTAGTTAATAACAATGACTTGTCAATAAACAATATTTTTCAGGTCTAGTCCCTGAAACTTGAAGGACTCACAAATGTGACTTAAACCCTGTCCTTTTCGGATTACGTATTTTGCACACTGGATATTTAGGACCTCCTCCCACTTGTCATTATAGCTGGTAACCTTCCAAAGCAAAAGCCTGAACTTTTTCTTTAAAAAATCGGACAGTAATCATTCTTTTCGTTATAAACAGAATCTCATTATGGACAAAAGAGAACACTCCACATATAGGTAGACAAGAATTTATTGTAAATCTCATTAATGCTTTAGTAGTTTAAGAGAAATTCAACAGTTATACTAATCCAGGCATAGTAACACTAACAGTCATAGGCTGAATTAATACACAAGAGTTTCATACAGTTAAAACTGTTACACAGAACAATCTACTCTATCTTCTTTTTTTCTCTGGCATTAGGCTCACCCTTCCAAAGAGCCCCTGGATCTTAACATCAGTGGTGACTGTCTTCCTTAGGAAAAGGTGTGGACCAACACAGCAAGTCATCAGTGTCCAAAGGTATTTGCCTGGAGGAATCTGGTATTAGTCCTGAGGGCCTATTCCACTGCAATCTTGGGTCTGACTGGACAACTGTTTATATATTTTCTTAAAACAGCCTGCTTCTTCTCATTAACTGCTGGCTAAACTCTGAAACCTGAAGAATAGCCTCCCCCACTCTCCCCTGGCACAACAGGGCTCTTGTTTATGTTACGCAGTGAACACTGGGCTTTTGCCATATCTGAGACACAGTTTAAGCTAAATGGGTTTAGACAATAGGCATAGACTAAAACCCTCTCAGCCCAAGACAAGTCAGGGAAGTCCTGAAAAACTGTGCTGCCCCGTGAGTGCACATCCTGCGGGCTGCAGGCTTTTTGAATGCAGGGCAGCGGGCAGCTAGACCTCCAGAGCCAGGTAACAGCGGGCTAGGCTGAGGAATGAGGAGTGACTGAGTGTGTGAGGAGGCCTATCTGCATTGTCTGAAGTTTTTCAGCTTAGTCTAAAGCAATTCTGGACTAACTGTGTTGGAGAAGAGGAGATGGGATAAAGAAAAAGTGAGCTAACAAGGGCTGTAATTTAGTGCTTATTACTTTCTTCTGGGACATCTGGAGTTTGGATTCAGCTCCGAGGGCTGATTAAGTATTTGAAGTGTAAAGTGCATAAATAGAAACTCTGGTTTTAAGTCTCCTCACGCAGAGGAGAAATTAAACCAAGAATATCTCATGTCCTGGATGAATGTCCTGAGCACTAAATCCTTATCTAAAGGACATTGACAACTCTTCTGGCCTCCTTCGTCAGGAAAATGGTGTTTAAGTCTGCTTTTTTTATGGTGCTCATTCAACAAATGTATTCTGTGAACATCCTGTTGCCTGTGTTCTTCTCAATCCTCTGACCTTGAAAGTGAAAAAAGTAAAAAAAAAAAAGCAAAAAGATTTTGTGCATTCTTGTAGAAGACAGACTTGATCTAGAACGCAGTAAATCATTACTGTCAAGTTCAAAGTGCCTTTAGACATAAAAATAAGCAGAATTTTGGGTACCTCAGGAATTTAAGCATCCCAAGGACTGGTATTAATAGAGCTTGAGGGTCAAAATACAGATTTAGTTATCCGTATTCCACCTAAATATGGCTCTGGACACCATTTTTCAAATCGCTTGAGCATTGAAATATTAAGCCCAGGTATAGAAAAATATTTTTGGATATCTGTGTGGCTGAATCAGAGGCCTTCTCATTTAGGAAAATGATACTGCCACTTTTTCTTTTTTTAAAAAAACTGTTTCTTTTACCCTTGCTACATGCATGTAAAGACACCATTGTGGATGCCATTAAAAGAAAAAGTATTCTTCTACACTGTAATATACACACAAAATGATGAGTACTAAATGGGAAACAAATTGGCAAGTGGAAATAGTACCTAGTGATGGCTGCCAAACCTTCTGCATCATTTCAGGAGTATGTGCACTGATACCCTTGTTCATTTGAGGGACATGATGGCAGTGCAGCTCCTTTCAGAGCAGTCTGTGGACATAAATACTATGTTGCCTTCAATACCCAGGAACCCTAGCCATCACCATACTAACCTTTGAAGATTGCCAGAGAAACCTGCGATAAAAACAACTCTTTTTTGTTGCTTTGTTTTTATTCTAGGGAATTAATTTGATAAAAAGAATCTCAACTTATATTTTCATGGATAAACTACCCGCTTTGTCTAGGTTGGTGAAGGTCAACCTAGGAAGGATTAAAGTGTCTGTTCACTCTGAACACCAAAATATAATAAAAACTAACTTATCAAGGATCCATCTAGCCAATTTTATGTTTTATATAGTGTTCAAACCCTTCATTTCATGGTCCTAGAATTTACATGGGAAAAGACAGAGAACAGTGGTTCTTGTTTGTGCTCTTGAAACCATTCGTCTTGCAATTTTTTATAATACACTCTTAGGCTCTTGTGGCCTTTTGAAACTCTTCAAGTTCTGTGTATCCTTTTCGGAGTTGAAGGGACAAGAACTGCATAACTGAGGGCAGACCCTGAGTTTGCACAGTGGCATAACAGTTCTGGTTATATTAGTTATTTCTTTCCTAATGATTTTTTACACGTCACTTTTTTTCTTTTGACCTCTGCCAAGCACCGAGCTGATGTTTTTATGAAACTCCCTGTCTTGCTTCTGAATTGTAATGGTCATTGCCAAGCCCAGCTTTTAATATATGAAACTGGAATTGTTTCTCTGTGTGTGCTACATTTTATGTTAATCCACAGTCAACTTCTTCCATTTTATTGCATTACAATATCTCAAAGTCATTCATAATATGCCATGGCCTTACTCCCTTCAATAACTATAAAATAAGCCAACTTTCTACTCTTCATTCACCTTTCCAGATGATTTATATATATATATGTACTCTACTTAAAATACAGCTATTTTAATTTATATATACGTGGTTACTAATATATATATATCTATATGTATATATTAAAATAGGCTTGAAGCTCTCTGTGTGACTTCCCTACACTGTAACAGCTAACCTAATACTCATATTCTCTCTTTTCTTGTCTTTCAACCAACAGTTTTATCTGTTTAATGGAGTGGTGATACATGCCCCATTCGACCACAGCCTTCATTCTCAGCTGGCAGAAATGGCATTAGCTCTATGATTGCAATCATCATAACATGTGGAAGCATAATGTTGTTGCCAAGTGCAGTCCTGTTCCTGAGTGAGACTCAAACATAGGTGATGCAACTCATTCAGCCTCCAAAATCTCCCCCAAGATATGATTTTGCCACCTGATGCCAGAGACACACCCAGCCTGGTTCAGCACTCCTCAGAGTGCTTTATTGTATAGTATGGATTTATCCTTAGGTTGCTCAATGTATTTTCACAGTGATTTTAGATGTTGCAGTTTGCTACTGTCTGTTCCCCTTACAAAAATTTGACCTATTGATTGTAATCACATTCAAACATTAAATCAGTTGTATAATTTATATGAGTACATTTTTCAAAATAAGGGTTTGCTTGTCGTGAGATGTTTCATAATTCAAATGATTTATAAAGTCTAGTATACCCACAACAAAATAATATACTTCAACGTAATATGGCATACATAAGGCAAGGTATGAAAGTTACAGCTTAGTTTACCAGCATATATGTATTGCTTTCTCTTGGTTTATATGCTAATATTATTGCATTTTGACACAGATGAAATAACACATGCAGTTGTTTTGTTTCCTTTACTTCCAAATATGTGCATGGTCAACAGTAAAATTGCACCAATATAGGATTTTACAGTTACCAACATTTTAACAGGATTGTTCCCACCATGCAAAAGAACAGTAACAAATTCAGGAACTGACTATGGTTTATATAAAAATTATTTTTTCTCTCCATATGTATTTATTTTTAATTCAACTCTGTTTTTCAAATCATATGCTTCCTGTAGGTGACAATGCATGCTATATGCCAACTTTGAAAATCAAACTATTTCTGAATCATCAGAGGGCAAACAAAGGTCATATTTAGGTGTGAAAAACACATTTTGATGCTCTGGTAACTCCAGATAAGCTAACTCATATTTTCCTGCACTTTCAAAAAAATCACTTTTAAATGCAAAATGAGCATGGAAGAATTTAACTTAAAGAGTTTGTGGTCTGTTTTGAAAGCTATAAGCAACAGTGAACAATGCTTAAAAGTCTCCATTCAGGGCTATACTTCTGGTATCATACTACTATATGCACTAATTCTACATTTATTGACTGTAGACATTGTGAGCCCATTTTTTAAAAAAGAATATTATGGAGCACAAAACCCATTTCCAAAACACACTTGAATACTTTGTCTTAAATAAGGTAAGCACTTGAAAATTATATGCACTAGGTAATAATGATCTTATTAATGTCTCATGAATCCCAAATAAATGCCATGCTCTGGAAACTGGATTTATTAAATTGCTTCATATGTTTTTCTAGAATGCCCTTTTTCCCATTCATTCATGGTTTTCAGGTTTCCTACTGTCTTTTTATCTTTGACTAACTGGAAACTTCCCTTTCCTGTCTTCTTTATTCTCATTTACCCAAGTATATATTTTTTTGTGAAACCATTGACACCAGAAAACTTTTCAGTGTTTTCTTGGATTTATTATTTAAAGCTAACTTTTAGATAGATATTAACTCTGTGTCAGTGTAAAGTTGACTTGTATTGGGAGGATGATTTTGTTTTCACTCTTCTCATTGCTAAGTATTTAGTATGATAGAAGTTTCTCAATAGATATCAGATAATTTATTTCCATATATAAGGAATAAAATACTGACATTTAGTAAATAATTCAGTGTATGAAGTCTTTTCTTATAGGTTCCTGCTTGTGGACTTCTCCCAGTTCTTTCACAAACTATTATCCTGAAGTGGCCCAGCTGGTGTGGACAGGAATTGGTGTGTATCATAACAGTATTACATGAGAAAGATCCCATGTCTCTTCAACACCTCTTGTGGAGAGGTGAACTTTTCCCTCAGAACATGCCATCAGTTGTTTGGGGAAGAGTCTTTGGCTTTTCTTTCCCTTGTTCTGTGTGTGCCCATTGTCTCAGAGAAGTTTTAACCTTCACAGACCAAAAAGTTGTGTGTATGCTAATGATGAAATAGCATGGATGACTCTGTACCTGCTTCTGCACCCATGTCCTCATTCTGTTTTATGTGTTAGTACAGGTATAACCAGGCCAAACACTTAATGCTAATCACTCAAAATTTCTTAATTATTCAAGAATTTGAGCATGTGCAAAAGTTAACCAGTTTGCCTAGCCAAGCTCCTAGACTGCTGCTTGAACTCTGTCATGACTGTCTCTAAACAAGCACCTTAATTTTTTCTAGGTCTCTGAAATGGCAGTATTAATTAGTCATTCTCTGTCTGGTTAACGCATATCGACTACGCCTGCTTTAGCAAGTGCTGTTTTGGAATAGGTGTAGACCTGCAGAGTTAAACAGTTGGTGTTGAGGACCTGATGTCCCCATGGCACAGCTCAAGTATTTCATTTTAGAGCTTCTCATGTCTGGTCCCATGAACTGAATGTTTATTAGCAACTAGACCACATTAGGTATCCTTCTGGAGTGTGTTTTCTGGTTTCATTCCCCAAAAGAACTGATTTCTGTGATATGAAACAAAGTGAGTGGGGGAAATTGGGAGATTTGCTTCAAAATAATCTTGACGGGAACTAAAACTCAAATGTAGATGTTTGCACTGCAGGCAGCTGCATTGGCTGTCATTGCAAAACAAAGACAGATGAAATACTGCTGTGTATCTCTTGCTAAAAATATTTTTCTGGGAAGAGTAACAGCTTGATTCTACCCCCACATCATTTGTTGCCATCCTCCATGAAAGCCCTTTGGCAGTTAAAAGACTAGTCTTGTGCTCTACAGAATAGTCTCCTGCCTTTTTTCTGAGGTGAATAATTGTAGAGGTGCAAATATAAGAATAATAGGATCAAAGTGAGAGCAGGAGATCAGATATACTGATATATAGCCCTAGCAGTTAAGGCACAGCTAGTGGGAAAGATTTTGGGCTCTTCTTCCAAACGTATCTCTCTTTTTCAGTCAAAGACTATGGCTCTGGGGGCCACATGTGCAAGATGTAAATGTATTTGCTCAAAATATAATTGTGTACAGTGCATGCAACGTTTGTGTGAGTTAAATGCTTTGGGAGCTAGATGAGTGCCATTAGATGTGTAATATCTGTACCTGGTACTCAGAAGAGCATCTTTTTGCAAGCTGAACATCTGGTCGTCCTCAGAGATAGAAGATGAACTCTCTTACCTCTAATCTCTATCTGAATTGTGTTAATGTTTGAGAAAACTTGCAGAGATGTTGTTGTCCTAGAAGTTTAGAATCAAACTAAATCTTATAATATGAAATAAAAATAAAGAAGATGGAATCATGTGTGTACCTCAGAAATGTTTACCCTCTCACTCCGGAGTAATCAATCACATCAGTGTCACAAAGCAGATTTTTTTCATTAGCCTGAACTGTTTTTCTTCTACTCTCAAGATCCACTACCACAGGAGACAGGAAGTTCAGTAACAATTTCTAGAATATCGCACTGTCTTCCTACTGTGTTGTCCATCCTTTTTTTATCATACGGTTTCAATTAACTTATCATTCAGGATTCAGGCATATACAATAAATATAAGCTATATTATCTGCAAAAAGAAATCTGATAACAAAAACCTGTATATGCTAGCTTATGAACAGTACAGGTGTTTTTATTTCACTATTTATTGTACTAATATATAGAAGTAGCCAGAAGAGTAAATAATGCTCCTAATATTAGTAAATTCCATTTTATTTCTTTTTACACCTTATTTTCAAGTCTGAGAGTAAGATGAATCTGCATTTAATATTCATTGCGAGTGCCTCTCAAAGTAGATTATACTTATTATTATTTAGGATTCAAGAATATCTGCATTTCTTTGTAGTATAAAGTTTTCAACATTATTTTGAAAGCTCTCTTTTTCCGTGGAATGGAATTGATACGCTCAGTAACTGAGAAACTGCTTTTGAGAGTGTATTAGTTCTAATTTGGAAGTATAATTACAAATGCTGCTGGGAAGGTCATATTTCAAAAATAATGATGTTAAATCTCTCCTGTAGGAAAGGTCTTATGGTTTGAGAATCTCTTTCTTTCTACTTAAATGATTGGTAATTCCTTACCATCGTTATAAGCACACAAGCATTGCCTGGTAGCAGGAGAAGATAGTCAAGGCTTTTGGAATCAACAGTTTTCTGTTACTTTCCTTCTGATCTGAAACATAAAGTTGATGAATGTCAGTTCTTCTTAAACAAAAAATGAAAAAAAAATTATACAAGACAATGCCATAAGCTTAGTGGTCTGATATTACAAAATGCCTTAAGATGGAAATTAAACACTTGTCTTCCTCTTTGTTCAGATCACTGTTCAGTGGGAGGACAATATAAATCTAGACGTAAAATATTTCTCCTCGAATTTTAGTTTTAAGTTTCACATTATTTTTCAATTCCCTCACTGAACCAAAAAAGTACTGATCATACGAAGGAGTTACAAAGATATTATCTTCATACAAAACTCAGCTGTCAAGACTTTATTTAGGGGAAAACTAGAAAACTTTTAAAATTTCCTCATTTCAGATTCAGAGAGAAAAAAAAGTATGAGTCATCCCCTGTCTAACTATTCAGACTATTTTGAAGAAAACTGTAGCCAGATTGAAATAGATATGTGTTACTTCAACTTTTTCTTCACAAATATGACAACAGTACACTGCAGAGAGACATACCTTGTAAAATGTTGGATACCTTTTACTCAGTCAAAAACCTGAAGTTATTTATAGATACCACAGTATTTCAAATGTATAGTAAAGGATTTTTTTTTTTTTTTTTTATGGTATAACTGTCACAAAGAAAATAATATTTAAAATTTTAAAATTCAGAAGGAAGTCTGATTTTTTTTTAATAGAGGTTTCTAGAGCAAAGTAAAATTCTCAACTAACATGACAGGCACTAGCCTTTCTTCATATAGTCAAAATATGGATCTATTTTCACATGAGTTCAGGAATGTTGAAGTTGTCTTTCTAGTCATTAGTAATGTAGGTTAATTTGTATGAAAGCTTGTATGTTCTTATCTCTCTAAGTCCTTCCCTTTTTCTTCTGGAAGGATCAGAAAGGTACCAAACATTATTTTATAAAGAAAGATGACAGAAGTATTCATTTTTATTTCCAGAGCACTGAGAAAAATAGTGATCAATCAAGAGAACTTGAAGTTGTCCCTTGATAGATGTGGAACTGCTCCCTGTTCCCCAGAGGGAGTAACAGAAGGAATAGCATGCTGATTAAACGGGTAGCTGTAGCCTTTGTGCAAAGCTTAGGGAAAGCAATGAGAGATTTTTATTTATCTTTTTCTGATTTATATCAGGTTCTATATTTCTTTCCTCCTATGTTCAATTTCCTTTACCAGCGTGAAACAGGAGGGTTTTCTAGCATTTACTATATAAACTCCTGTTCTTGTTCTTTTTGGTGACATGGTTTATATATTTTCTGACCCTCCCCTAATGTTCAAAGATCTTTGCTCCTCAGGGCTTACACAGAAGGTGCAACACTGAAAGCTTTTTGTAAGTAGCCTGTGAGATCTTTAGGGCAAAGAGTTTTTCTTGATTCCACTTGCAAAGCATAAAGCACACTTTCCACAGTATAAAAATAAATCTTCACACTCACCATCATACCTGGTAGGCACCTGGACAAATTTCATATTAAGTAATTGCTTTTGGCTTGCTCCTTTGAGGTTCTGAGGGCCTTTCAGTTCATGTTCAACTTCAGGGGAGGGAGGGAGGGAGGGAGGTTTCTCAGACTCTTGCTGCAGACAGCTAGCCTCTTTCAAAACTGAGTGCTCTCCAAAAACATTATATTTGTAGGGAAAAAAATATACTTTATTTACATTTAAAATATTTGTGGTATTTGTGGAATTTAAATATGTGTTTTAATCAACCTTCTGTTTTTATATTACAACCAGTTCCAGACTGGTGAAGTAGTACCCTGTTATATTAGAGTTTGCTTCTTTCTTTCTGGACATACGAAAGATGATTGGATTCATAGTGTAAAGTCCTGAATGCATGCATTGCAGACTAGTCTTTCTGGATAAATTAAGGCTTGATTAGAATTAAAATTCTTAGAGAGTGGCCAAATACTGCTGTTAATACAGCTGCATTTTAATAAGGGCTAATATGGACTTTGTATAACATTCACATTTCAGCTTAGAAAATGCTTTGGTTTTGCTTCTGATATTGTGAAAACATTATCAGTGTATGTGTTAAGTTTTAAATAAAAAGAAAATAAGTCAATAAAACCAATATCATTTTACTCACAGGATCCACATCAAAAGATTCTATAACCTGTGGTTGATACAGTAAATAGAAATCCTTTCACTTTCTATATCTTAAGAAAAGTACAGAAAATATGATTTTCACGTACAGATTACATATATATATATATAGATAGCTAAAAAAACAAATACTGAATTTAAATGCTCTTAAAGTAAGATTTTAAACCAGGAGATTTTTATTCACACATTTATTAAAGATATCCCACAAGTCTAGTGGTTTCCCAGTTAGGACTACTTTCTCAGCATTACCAGTGGATCTGGTGGCCAGTCTAAACATCCACAATTACCTTATTTCTTTTAATGTTTTAAGTAACTTTCAGTGGTTAAAGAACATTTTTGCACTTACAATAAGATCCAAACAATTTTTGAACACCTAGATTTAAATTCTGAGAGATTTTAAATGAGTAAAAAAACCCCCGCCTTTGTAGCATTTTTTGATATCTGAGGAGGTTTCTGTTGAAAACTTTGAGAGATAGACTGACATCTCGACAAATACCTTCTGTCTGAGGGTGTCTGGGATCCACTAAGTAGAGGTCTTCCTTCTAGGTCTTTGAGGTATGGTTGTATTCAGAAATACAGCAAGTGATAGTATCTATGTTTTTTCTAATAGTCTTCATAGGATTAAAATTACACAGTTTCATTCCCTAATTAGTCTTCTCATCAACAGGGAATATCTGATGAGACTCCAGTCCTTTTATTAGAAGGGGACCGGTATGATGCCAGAACTGTAAAGTCACAGTGTAGAGGGTATCCAAAGGACCTTGATGGGCAAGCTTAGATTGCCATATTGTGCTGCTTCTCTGATCCAGTTGCTGAAAAAAAAAATAATTAAAAAACCCATCACAATTATTTCACCATCTTTTTTATTTTTGTGTAAGTTCTTTGCTTGGCTGTCAGATATGACCCAATTCTAATTTATAGATCTGCCATCTGACAAAGAAATAGTTTTAGGAATAAAATGATGTTGCCTTTAATTTTCCCTTATCCACTTAATCAGACAGGGGAAGAACTACAAATGTCATCTAGCTGGACTTCTCAAAGGCCTTTGACATGGTCCCCCACAACATTCTTAACTCTAAATTAGAGGCATATAGCTTTGATGAATGGACTGTTAGAATGATAAGGAATTGGCTGGACGGCCGTGCCCAAAGAGTTACAGTCGATGGCTATGGCTCAATGTCCAAGTCGAATCAAGTAACAAGTGATATTCTTTGAGGGTCTGTACTGGTACTAGTACTATTTAATATCATCATCAATTACATACATAGCATGGGATTGAGTGTGTCCTCAGCAAGTTTGCAGATGACACCAAGCTGAGTGGTGCAGTTGATTTGCTCGAGGGAAGGGATGCCATCCAGAGGGACCTTGAGAAGCTTGAGGAATAGGCCAGTGTGAACCTCATGAAGTTCAACAAGGCCCAATTCAAGGTCTTACACCTGGGTCAGGGCAACCCCCAGCATCAACACAGGCTGGGGGATGAAGGGACTGAGAGCAGTCCTACAGAGAAGGACTTGGGGGTACTGGTGGATGAAAAGCTGGACATGAGCCAACAATGTGCACTTGCAGCTCAGAAAACCAATTGTATCCTGGGCTGCATCAAAAAAAGTGTGGCCAGCAGGTCAAGGGGGGTGATTGTCCTGTTCTTGTGAGACCCCACCTGGAGTAATGCATCCAACTCTGGGGTCCCCAGTACGGGAAAGACATGGACTTGTTGGAATGGGTCCAGAGGAGGGCCACAAAAATGATCAGAAGGCTGGAACACCTCTCCTCTGAGGAAAGGTTGGGAGAGATGTGGTTGTTCAACCTGGAGAAGAGAAGGCTTGAAAGAGACCCTATTGTGGCCTTTCAGTACTTAGAGGGGGCTTATAAGACAGACAGAGAGAGAGTTTTTACCAAGGCCTTTAGTAATGGGTCAAGAAGCAAGAGTTTTCAACTGAAAGGAGGTAGATTTCAATTGGATATGAGGAAGAATTTCTTATAATGAGGGTAGTGAGACACTGGAACAGATTGGTCAGGGAAGTTGTGGATACCCCATCACTGGAAGTGTTCAAGGTCAGGCTGGATGGGGCTTTGAGCAACCTGAGCTAGTGGAAGATGTCCCTGCCCATAGCAGGGGGGTTGGACTGGATGATCTTTAACGATTCCTTCCAATCCAAACCATTCTATCATTCTATGATTCTAGGATTTATCTAAGACAAACAACATATCACAAATACTGTTCCCCATAGACTTATTCATATGTAGAACATATGAAGATTTGTGTGGCCTTTTTTTCAAACAAAATATTGTTCTCTGATGCATCTTAATATATGTTTGTGGGAGTCAGAGGATGTCAAGTAGAAAAAAGTAACAGTTAAAGGAAGGCCAGTATTAATTATGATGTAAATGATTAGATGCATGTTTTGGAGTCAACTGAGAGAGTGGAAAGAAGCAGGAAAAGTGATTGATGTTGCTTCCCACTGTGCATTCAGAGGAGTCTGAAGACCATATCACTATTAATTTGCTACTAAATATACCACAGCTTCTAGATTTGTCACAGTAGCAAATTTTATGGCTTGTTTTGCATAAGCAATCATTCTTATTCCTTTTCAAAGTACAATTTTATATTTTTTTACTCTCTGTATGAAGTCTCAGGCAGGATCAAAGTCCTGAAATGTAATGCTTCATAACATGAGTCAGTACCCTGTGTAGTGCTACTAGAATTCAGATTATTAATTTGCCGTGTTCTTTTCTACTGTCCTTAATTAGTCCTCCTAAGCTGCTTGGGTATCATTTGCTCCAGAAATTTCAGTCACAGCAGGAAAGGGGGCAGCTGTTCCCATTTCAACTACATTTCAGAGGTCAAATACTTACACAGCTAGAACGTTTGGGGGTCACAGTTCCTTTGTCTGGTCTCTTCTTGTTAGAGAAGAAGCAAAATGAGTTAAAACTCAAGTATTGTACCTCGTTCTCTCAAAGATCCTAGGAATCCAGCACTGACAAAACTCCACACTGATGAAAAAAACACTGGCTTCTCTGAGTTCCTCCTTGCAAATACCTGCTAATACCTGCTGAATTCAGACGTGGTTTTGGGACATAGAGGACATGGTTAGACAACAAGATCACTTAGATTACAACAACCTCTTTGATATCAAGGAAGTGGATTTGAAAAAAAAAAGTTACAACTTATCCTGAAGCTTAAGTCTATGTATAGAAATACCTATATGAACACATACATACAAAGATATGCACACACTAATATAAACATATGTGTTCAGCTTGCTATAATTTCTCAAGCAATTCTAATGAACTGGGTAATGGGGGAAGTGGGACTATGCGACTGAGCTCCTGTCAAATCATGATCTGCTGTTTTGCAAAAAGATAATGCCGGGCTCTTTGTGTGAAGCAGCATCCCTGGCATTTACTGACTTGTGATCAACTAATTGATAGTATCTTACCTTGCAGGATTCCTGCTGAGCTCTTGACTGTGAGAATACTGCTGCCTTTCATACCTCAAGCTGTCAGTCTGTGCAAAATGGGAACTTTATACAAACCAGTAGATAGAAGTAGGTGCCTTATTAGGTGTAGAGAATCATCTGTTCCTGGAAAAGGAAAGGCTTCCAACTCTTGCTGAGTGCTTGCAGGTTCTGTGAAGCAGAATGCCTTTCTCTTTGTGAGGCAAAGGCTGGGTCCTGTCAGGAAATAAAATAAAGGAAAACCACAGAACCTGTCATGGAGAATCTAAATCTTTGTTTGAAAATACAGTGGAGTGACATATCACCCTGCTTCACCTCCTATGCTGAATCATTTCAGATTTTCCTTGGCTTCCATATCTAATTTCAGATCTCTTTCCTTATGTCTAAATATCATATAGAAGTATGCTTCTTCACTTTTCTCTTAACCTTATTGACACACCCCACTCCACCCCCCCACCCGCCACCCCCCCAAAAAAAAAACCAAACCACAAGATTTTCATCTTGCTTCAGAGACAGCAGGGAAAAAAATGGCAATAGTATCACCTGATTTTATCCAGAACAGTTTGGAAGAAATGAAAATAGGAAGCATTGGTGCTCAGTCTATTTAAAAGGTTGAAAGGATTATGCCTTTCCTACTATAAAAGCAACACATGTAAATAGAGTACTCTTAAATTTGATGAACAAGCCATGGAAGATATTGCAGACATTTTGCCTGAGGTTCTCATCCAATGTTAAAACAACATTTCCTTCTAAATCAAAGAGAAGGAATCTGGGAAGCCTTAAAAGGTCTGTATTCAATACTTTAAGGTGATTTTTTCCCAGTTGTGAGTTTTTATCTTGGAAAAAAACAAGGTCTTATTTGAAAGCAGAATGATTTTTAGTAAGGAAAGTGTTTTGTCCGTCTGTAACTGGTAAAACCGAATGTTGTAGCACTGGGTAAAATATGTCTGTAGTCTAAGCCAGTATGGCAAGCAGCCATCCTGCTTTTCAATCCTGCTCCATTTAAGACTTTTCTTATTTTAAGTTTTATGAACTAAACGTGTCTGCAAAGATGTGTTAACTAATTTGGTTACTAAAAAGATTAAGAATGTGGAACTAATATGAAATGAGTAAAATATAATTTATTCATAGTGCTTTCAACTGTATCTCATTCTTCATTGTTCAACTCTAAAATGTCAGTCTAGATTAAAAATGTTTGAGATAAAGACAGTGAGTCTGATTCTTAAATCTGCTGCAGTACTGCAACAAAATACCCAGTGGATTTTTCTTTTTTGGGATAGCTCATTCACTGTAGCTTTTAATGAAAAGGATAGGGACAGATGATAGCTTTTTCTTTATTGCACCTGCGTTTTGAACAGGTACTGCACTAGTTTTGGGGGATTTTCACAAATGGATTTTCAGTAGATGTACTGGATGTCTCTAGGTTGAATGGCTGCTAAGACAATTTTTTGGCTCTGTCTCAGTCAACTCTACGCCAAACATTATCACCTGGGCCTTCTTTCAATTTGTGTAATATCTAGTATATGATCCTCACATAAGCAAACATGTAATTAAAAGGGTCATCCTACCCAGACAGTATTAGGGAACTTAACTGTGCCTAGGAACATGAGAGAGGAAGGAAAGACATTACAGCAAAAATTGAGCCACTCTTGGCCACTTGCAGTTCAGATTTTTTTAGCCATTGTAGCTATTTGTGTGTCCAAGATCAACAATAATCTAGTACGAGTTTAGGACTGTCCATAACCTTGGCACTCCAGCAGCAGGTGCTTCCAGCAGAAGTTGTAGTCATAGCCATCAGTCAGCCATTTTTCTTGCTAGGCCGCATCATACCTTTTTAACAGGATTTAAGCTAACCAGCCAGCTTTCCTGCAGGACTCTGTCTATGCCAGAAACAGAGTTACTAGATAATCAGCTGTGTTTGGTTTTGATATGGAAACACAGAACTGAACATCACTGGAGTACTGATGACAATGGAGCTCACGTCACCTCACATCTGTGTTTTACAGGTTTGTGTAGCGAGGGACAAGGCTGAACTCTACACAGCGTTACTTGTATTAATCTTAAGAATGGAAGAAAAATGAATGAACGTATACAATTCTGATTCCATAAGAAAAGGTATGAATGAAGTCTCCCTACTCTAATTCCATAAAACTGTGTCATATCTGTAACTTCAGTTTGTATAAGTAATGATTAAATACATGAATACTCTTCTTGACATAATAAAAGTAGAGATGTAGCTTCTGGCTATTGTGTGAACACATCTATCAACCAGAGTTAGTTGTATCTTTTCCATAGCCAAATCAGAAGCATTTGCTTAGTCTCTACCATTGGAGTTAATGTGTAAACACATATTAAAGACCTTCCCCATTTATAAACAAATAAATAATTAGTAAAGTTGCAGAGCAGGAGAGAAGTAGAAATATTATTACTCTCAAAGACCAGTCTTTGAGCAGGGAAATGTAAACTCAAAATATTTTTAATAGGATTGCATCTTTGGATAAGTTTGATAATTAATATAAATGAAAGAAATTAAATAAAAGTGCCTCATAAAAGCTAGGATTGGGTGTCATTCCAGCCTATTTCCTCAAATCAAGTTATTTCTAACAAACTTTATTTATTACCCTTCAAATATATTTGCCATGTTCTATCATCAAACACATGTACTATCATAAAGTATGTATGTGGTTCACTCAGAAAAATTCCAGTTCTGGTATTAATACAAGGTCTGGGCACTACTTGCTAGATTTTACTAGTCATGAAAGGCAGAGATTAAGTTATCTGAGTAGACATACTCCAGGGAGTCTCAAGTCTCTGTTTGTGTTACTGAGCGAAGGTGAAATAAGGACAGCAATGCATTAGCACTTTCATATTCCTGTAAAGCTTTGTGAGCATGTCAAGTTTGGTGGATTTCTTTTTCTTGTGTATCAAAAGACATTTGCACTCTCCCTTCATTTGGCTGTACTATCTAATATAACATTCAATTTAATTATTTAGTTGTCTTTTGGCACCTATTTATTTTTCAGTGTACAAAATCACACTTTTAATTAACTAATTTCCATGTATTTCTAACATTTTATTTAACGCAAACTACCTTAAAACAGGGCTTGTCGTGTAAAACAACAGAAAAGATTTCCATTCTTCCTCTAAAAGACTGTACTTATTCAAATACTGTGTTTCATTAAAAAATCAGCAGCTTATTTTACTGATTTAGCCTATATTTCAGAACCATTTTTATCCAGCCATAACTAATGTGTATTCATACCTGCAATGCTGGGAGTTGAAGTGCTGTCAGCTTTTGTTGGGGCTGCCTTCCTTTATTCATTAAATTACCTCAGGGGAACCTAGCACTTCCGAGGCAACCTAAAATTCAAGCAAACTTCTGTCAGACAACTTTTTGGTAAAAGCAGTGTGGCTGAGCACTGGGCAGAAGACATACTGGGCTTGTCATGTTTTGTCCAGGTTCAGAGCAAATGCTGGGAACCCTGACAGATGCAGGCAATGCTGTCAACATTTTTCTACCCAGCATATAAAGAAAATATTTATGAATTTATTTCTTTTGAGTTCTATCCACTTGTTGATGGATGAACTAGCTGATGGTTTGCTTTTGCAAACTCTGCACCTGTAGTAGCCAGACATAATCACCCTCTCCTTTCATCTTCCATCGTTGCTGGTGAGCTAGGCAGAACAACAAATTGTTAGAATCTTTAATGTTTGTTCCCTTAGAAGTCTTATTTTACCTGAAAACTTACTTTTGAAGATGTCATTTCACCTTGGTTTTACAGTAGGATTAATAAAACAATAAAATCCCTTTGAAGTGAAAATAGCCAAAATTAAAGCTGCTTCTGTTTAACCCACTTTTTAGAAAACATTTCAAGATACAAAATGGCTTAAAAGCAGACATTTTGTCAGGAGCCATGAGCTTCAGAAAAGCTGAACGCCAGCTCTCTAGCACATTTCTAATTAAATATGTAATTAAAAAGCTTTCAGTGGCCCCTAAGGCTTCCCAGCCTAGTTAATAGAAAACTTCTCATCTTACTTTAACAAGCAAGATAAAACTTTTTCAAAAAAATTAACCACTGTTAAATAAAAGGCCTTCCTACTTTGTTTCCTTACTGTGCTTCAAGGATTTATTGTATGCTGAATCAAATGGCTCAGGATTTTAGAAACAAAAACAATAAAGATGATGAACATTAAATTAGCTTTTTGAAAATTTACAGTAATACAGACTATATTTAGGTAATTTTTTGGGTGAAGTAATATGCACGTTATGTGAAAGAGTAGCATGTAGTAAGTAATTATTTGGTTATTTTAAAATATTGAAATAATTGTATTTTAGTACAAGAATTCAGATTAGCTCTTTTTAGAGGAAGTGTTTTTATTTCAGTTGGACTATCAATGTTGTTCTGCTTCCTTCTTGATGGAATGGCTATGACGGAGATGATAGAAGCTTGATTATAGCAGCATAAATTAAAGGATGTTGTTCTTCAACAACAGCTGAAGTTCTTCAGCCTCCAAAGGATCTGTTTTTGTTTTTGTTTTTTTTTTTTGGGGGGGGGCCTGCAGTATTGGGATTGAAGCTTGGATGAAAGATATACATGAAAATGGCATGTGGACACCTATGAAGGATGAGGGTTGTCAGAGTATAAGGGAGGAATGGACATGGTCCTAGTTTCAATGGGGAAGTGAAAGTGGGACAGTGCACAAGGTAACACTGGGGAGCAGATCCAACAGAAATGAGCCTATGGAAAGTGTCCAGGGGTATACTGAAAGCACCTTGTGCTGCCACAGAGGCAGTTAAAATTAATTTATGTAAAAATACTTATGTAATATTGCTGCTTTTGAATTGTGGTGGTTGGAATATTTCTCACACTAGTATTAATCATAATAATCAAGGCATTTAAGTTTGCTGGCAAGTCATACATTTCATGTGTTAATTTCCTCTCTTCGCTGTTAATGCTTCTTTTTCACATGCAAATACTTCTTTGTTCTTAAAAATAATAGACATCACCTCAACCCACCATATGTTGGTGGGACCTGCCCATTAGTGAAACAGGATATATCTGGCTTCTAATTCTTCACCTCATATGAAAATAACTCTTTAGGTCCTGCAACAAATAATTTTTCCTATAGTCAATTTTCTGTCACAAAAGATTTTGTGCCAAGAGTTACTAGAGTGTTATAGGTTTGGGTTTTTTTTTTTTAACATAATACAATTTTAATTAATTAAAAAAATAGAGCCCTTATGACATATTTATTTAGCACAATAAATATTTGAAGGTGTTTTTTTCCCTTAAAAAACCTCACTTTTGGAATGTGAATAACTTGCCAACTGTGTAGAAAACTTCCAAGTTTCAACTTTTCAGGTGTTTCAAAACTTAACAAATAGGTTATACAGGAGATGATAGATATATTTGTCATCTCCACACATCTGTATTTCTCGAAGCTTCCTTTTAGTGTTTTAGCTTTGCTAGGAGTATTTTTTTGACAATTGATTCATGTCTTCATGTAGCTACTTGATTTCAATATCTGAATGTAATGTAGACATATGTGATAAAGTAATAATTTATTTATTAATACTAAACAGCATCAACAGAAATATCTATCTTAAAGATAAGTGCACATTTTCAATCACTGATGACTCTGAAAAGGGAACTGCATAAACACATTCAAATAAATCCAACAGAACAAATTTATGACACCCTCAAGGAATGATGACATGCCATGTAAGTGATTTTAAAGATCTGATTTCCTACGGTCTTCTGGAGATACAAAAAAGTGCAGCACATTGTAGCCCTGGTCTACAGCGTCTTGCCCAAAATAAATCCTTCTCCCTGGTGGCTGCCCTTCTTAAAAAAAAAAAATTTTTCTTTTTTTTTGGCTTTGCACATATAAAAACTTTCTATAACCTAATGGACCAGCTGCCTGTGATCAGTCTTTTGCAATGATTTAGATTCTGTTTCTCCCATTTCAATTTATTGGCAATTGAGTTCAGGAGCAAAATATACCAGAAAATCATAAAACAAGTGTTCCCTTCTATGTTCTTACACGTAAGTGTGTGTATATACATATGTATAAATATACACTTAAGCTGTGATGCGGACAGATTGTGTCTTGCTCAATGAATATCACACAGTCAGGAATACAAGGATTGCACTTGTTTCCTTTGTTGATTAATCTATTCTGGGTTTTACCCAGGGAGAATGAGTCGGAGTTAAATGAAAGTTTTCAGTTATGCAACTCTCTGAATATCTTGACTAAAGAAGTAAACTCTTTAGTTTACTGGGACTGTATTTCTGTATTGAATATTCATGTTACTGAGTTCAAAATCCATGTTTTAGCAGTATTTTCTAATATTCCCCGAAACATTCTTGCATGCTAATGATTTACTAAAACACTAGTGTCAAGAGATGAACTCAGCTAAAGCAATTTACTTACAGAGCTGAACTTTTAAGATGCAAGGGAGAAGAGTAAGAAGAAACATTATTTTAATGTGTATCTTGATCAAGACTTGTTGCTGGGGAATTCCTGTTTTGGATTTGGAAAGACACCTACGGTAAGGTTAAATTTACTTAATTAATAGAACTACAGTCTGGGAACTTGTACCTCAGTGACTCACCCAAGGCCCAATTCATTGATATTGGAGGACAATAAATGTTTCTAGAGTAAGTTTAATTTGACCTATGTTATTCTAGCAAAAGATAAAAATATATAGGAGATTTCGAATAAGATGGAATAAAGACACATAATGAGAAATAAAAGTAATCTGTTTGAGATAGTGGAAACTACAGAGGAGATTTGTGCAGCAACAGAAATAGGACTGTGTTAGCCATAGGGAAATAATAAAAATAGAAAAAGGAGTAAAAGTTGAAATATGGTCAATATGTCTGAAACTGTGACTACTGCACCTACATTTCTATGCCTTTGTGGATAGTTGTTATTTACTTTTGTATGGATGTTAGTATAAAGAAATGCCAAAGACTTGTCGTAGGTATAAGGAAATTGATAATATCAGCTGAGTTGTAGTTAAGGAAATGGCACAGACGGACAATATCGCTGAAGTAGTCAGCAGTTTACCAGACCTACATGAAGAAAAGGCATTAGCCTCATTGCTATTGAGGCCTGTGTCTCAATATCCAAAACATCCAAGTCACCAGCGGTGCTCAGTAGTGTTGAGGCCAGAGAAATACATCAGCTGCTATAGATTCAATATTATGGAAATTATTCAGAGTAAATGAACTTGATAACAGGAAAAGGAATTTAATACAATATGATAAAATAATGTCCAACAGATTCTTTGCTGAGTTGAGCTGAGCTATTTGGTAGACAAACCCAGGAGGCCAAAGAGTTGCAAAAGTTCACTCCAAACATAAAAAAGACATAAAATCACTGCCTTTCCTCAATACTAATTATTTATTTAGCAGGAGTTACAGACTAATATTTAAAGAGGAGCAGTCTAAAGAGAAGTCTAGACAAAGTAATGCTTTCCTGTATCTTCGCAAGAGTATTGGTTTGCCATTACCTTAATCTTTGTCTTTAAATTTGTTAGATTTATAATGAAAAACATTGGACTGATTTAAACAAGACGCCAGATTCTGAGCCCTGTATAAATTACAGACTTTTAAGAATACCTGTATGAATCCCAAACACATTTAAAAAAAAATTAGTATAGAATTATATAATCTGAGCACTATTTGCAGTATACAAAGACTTATTCCTGGCAAATTGACCAACCCATTCTTCAGAAAAAAAACAACAACAACAAAAAAAAAGCAAACAAAAGAAATCTCAACAAACCCCCCATTTTTCTTGTGTAGCAAAGGGACAAAGTCATTTTAGGTCTATTCATAAAAAGGTCAAATAGCTTAAGACATTTACCCATCATAGTTATTATGGTACTACTAGGTACTACTAGGAACAAAAGCTTCAAATACCTTTTCTTCTATGTCTTAATTTTCAAAGGGATTCACAGAGATTTAGTAGCATGACTCCCATTAGAATATATCACCTGTCTAAACAAATACACTTTACCCTGAAAACGGAGATGTTAGGACCCAATTCAGCAAACATATATTCAGGGAAGTAACTTCACTTACATTTGCGTTCTCATTACATTCAGTGGAACTACTGAATTCAGCATTTTCAAGATCAAGCTATTAATGTAATACAGGAAAACAAACAGCTTGCAATCCTAATTCTAAAATGGAAGAATTTTTAAATACAATTATATTGATAATCTGCTACAATATTGTGGATTCATAGTTTCTGAATTGAGCACAGCATGATTTTTCAGTTATTAGAAAATTATTTAGACTGTTTCCAGTGTTGAGAATTGGCTATATTTTCCTCCTTGAAGTTTTTCTTACATAATCAACTGGAAATTATTTGCTGTGACACATTTCCACAAAATTAAGATCAAGGACTTCCACATATGCAACAAGATTATTGAATTGATGATTTGTTCATTTTAATCTGCGCACAAAGGAAGACACTATGATATTTTGTGGGAGTAGAAATTGTAGCAGCTCCCAAATGTGCATAAGATCTAAACAGAATATACCACACCTCACATTTTCACCTCCTGGGAATTGTTGCCATAGTCTGAAGAATTAGCTTAAGAGGACTTAAATTGGAGATTTCCTTGGAAAGACTTGCTGTGGTTTGCATGGACTTTGGATCACACCATAGGTGTTGCAGTGGGTTAGAGAACAAAGACTATTGCAATTATGTATATAGAAAATAAACACTACAACAGGTCTTCTTAAAAAAATTAGAATGACCCTGAGTAAGATGAAGTAAATATTTGAAGAATGTCAATATTCCTTTTAATCTGATTTTATCTGACCATTTATTTGTAATAAGAAACACATATTTGGATACAGACCTACTCCCAATGTCATCAGTAAAACTATTTCCTTTTTCTTATGTGGGAGTAAGATTTAACTGAGGAATTTATCAGAGTCCACAGCTAAGAGGGAGGGCATATGAAACAAAAGTTTTCATCTCTTAACTTATTCAATCCCATTGGTTTAAAGGACACCATTCTCTTGCAACATTATCACGCAACCATGCACCCAGGTCACAGTGGACATAAAGTGTGCTTGGCCAAGGTACTGTGAGCAACACTCAAATGATTAAAGTATTTGTACGTATGATGAAAGTGTTGTATTACTGACTTGTCATACTTTTCTGGATAATTACATGTTGCTTTTGGTGTGATAATGCAATTGGGGACTGAGTGGCAAAGAAACTAAAGTCACGTTCACGTTTGTGGTAATATGTTCTTCGTGTTTATATTCAAAAGTAATACTGGCAGTTCTGGGCTTCAGGGTAAAACCAGTAATCCAAAGATAACAATGCTTCATTTATTCTTCTTATGTCAGATTTTTATTGTATTTAAAGCTGAGGTAAAAACCATATTTTCTTACTTTAGTCTTTATTACCTACCAAAACATAAGCTTTAGTTCAGTAGTTGCTTTCTGTCCCTGTAGCCAGTCCAATATTAAAAATAATTTAAAATATTGACTTAAATAATAACAATTTCTTAATTATTTTTTCTCTGAACACTCATAAGAGAGTATATTCCCTATCAAAAACAAGGAGGTAGGAATTCAGCACTATCACATCTGAGCTGTAAGGCTCTGTGAGGATCTGTGCCGATCGCAGCACTTAAACCCTCTGTCTAAAGAACAGGAATAAGCAATAACCTTTGGGGAATGAGACTCAGACTGGCTACCTGGGTAGCCAGTGAGCGGGTAACTTCAGCCAGCCAACAGGAAGCTCCAGGAAGAGGAGCATGCCTGAACATTTAAGGCTATGGTTGCATTATACGGTAGGCATTTCTGTCCCAGCCATATATTGCCACCTCGCTTGGACAGTGCTAGTTCCTCAGCTGCAAGCAGGCACAGCTATTACTGAAACGTGTTATCAAATGGTAACAGGAGCCCATGTGACTGAAAAAATAGATATTCCGGTATTTTAGTAAAGGCACCACAGGAGGTCTTTTACATTATTCTAAAATTGTAATATTTTTTTTTCTCCTGGTTTCATTCTGGCTTGTGTTCCGCAAAACCTCCGGTATGATTTTGGTTTCAATACTTTCAGGAACTGCAGAAGTATTTTTTGTTAATCACATTTCATCAGCCCATCTCACAGCACAGTCCATTAATAACCGTGTCTGTCTGCAGCTGGATACTGTTATTGTCTCTAGAATAAAATATCGGGCCAAACTCTATTTTGGCTTCAGTAGAGCTCCTTGATCTAAACCCATCTTTTCCACTTCCCCCAAAACTGAAAAGCATGTTTTTTCTTGGTTCCAAACTACTTCAGAGCCAGAAATGCAAGAATTCTGAAGAAATTTTATGAATTTCAGGGACAGCATAATGAAGGAAAACTATAGTAATTCTTAGGCTTGTTGTTGGTGTGCTTAGGTGGGAGGGGAAATTTTCTGATTCTTTTTTTTCCTGATATTATTTCTGAATTTCCACTCTGATAAGGTTTTTCATGTATTATGTATAATGCTGCCTAATATAAAAAAGGCTGCTTTTTTTTTTTTCATTTTGGTGAAACCTCAGACTACGAGCCTGTGAGATTTATGCAAACTTACTTGCTTTTGTGTGCTTTTCCTTCTAACAGGATTGCAAATCTGTCAACAGTCCATTGTCTAAATGTAAACATAACTCTAAGTTTTCTGGTTGTCACTATGGATTAGATATTTTATTTAGATTATTAAATTAGATATTTATACTAGATATTTTCCTCTTGTCTCTATTTTTTCCTCAATAGTCACAAGTCATGTAAGGTATACTAAAAATAATAGTTCTTTAAAGTCACTCTAACACTTTCAAATCATAAATCTCTTACTTAATCCCATTTTTCATATCATCAAATCACTATTAAGAACTTTTATACAGTAGGAAACTTAAAGAAATTTAACATAATAATTTATAAAACAGGCTACCTAAATTGCATTAAATTATGGGTTTTTTTCAACACCATGCTATTTATTTCATTTCCAAAGTGAATGAAATAAATGGAATATTTTTATTCTAGTTAGCAAATTTATTATAATTTAGATTAAAAATATTATATAGCATATATCAGAATATTATCTATTCTCTAAATTAATGCATGTATTTAATTCCCATTCATGTTCTTGTGCAAAGGGGGAAAAACCCTAGATAGCAGTGATAAGAAGAGATGTCAGTTTTCTATTCTAGCATTGCAATAACTTTGTTACACCTTTTTGCTTTAAACAGAATGAAAAATTAATCTATCCAGAAATTATAGAGTTAATGCTCTCTAATTCTTTTAGTGATATGCTTTCTCAAGGCTCAGTCATTATTTAGTGTCTAATAAGTACACAGAAATTTTAGCGCCTTATAGCTGTCTTGGTTAATTTTAAAAGAGAAATTGATCCCTGTGTAACTGTATTTCTAGTGGTGGCATTTTAATTCCACTGAAGGCTGCAAGCCTCTTTTATTGGCACCTTTCCTCTTCAAGACTGACATAGAAAGCATCCTGCTGTGTAGTCATATGAGACCAAAACAAAGGACACTGGAAAGTTAAGGCTCCCACAAATGCACACATTTTGAGAAAGTGGCAGAAATTTCCATACTAAGCTCCATTCTTCACCTCAGTGAGGAATTTCAACTTAATAACATACCTGAAGTTAGAGATGCTCATTTTGTGAAAACAGTTGTATTAGTATTTCTATGGCTGTTTTTATTTTAAGGACTTCTTGAAATGGTGACTGTATTAGTTTTGTGTGTAGTGGAAAACTTTAGCAGAATGCAGAGGAATTGCATATCACTGGCTACACTGTTCCTGTCTACCTTAAGAAAACTAATAAAATTCATTAAACTTTCATTTTTTTACACAGCTATACTCTGATAATTGAAAAGAAGAAAACTCAATTGCACCTTAAACTACGAAGATACTCCTTTGCTAAAATAATGATTCTGATTAGAAGTGAAAGAGAAGAATACTGCCTCTAAAATCTAAGTTTTGTGTCCAGCCTTCAAAATAAGCATGGAAAGAGAATAGTTTAAAACCATGAGGAAAAAGAAAGTTTTCAAAATGTGAATATAGACAATGTAAGTGCCATTTATCTAGAATTAAAAACAAAACCAAGCAAACTAAAAAAAAACAAACCTAAAACCATGCTAGTAATGAAGGAGAATTAACATAGACAAACATAATTAAGGGTGAAACAGACCTATGTAAGTGATAAAAAACACAAAATACAAAAATGAAGAGAAAGAGCACAGAATGAAGTTGGGTATTAAAGAAGATGAAAAAACCAAAGGTGGGAGGTGGAAAGAAGGTCACAAAATAACCTATGATTAAGAAGAAAATTTTCAAGTATATGAGGAACAATGGGTCAGCAGGAGAAACAGCACACACTGTGAAAGATGGCAAAGGTAATTTATTGTCAAAAGAGACAGATATCACTTAAAAGAAAATGGATTTGCTTCGGTGTTTAAAAGGGTGATGGAGGATAACTCTGAGAAATAGACATAAATTTCCCAAGGGGGGAAGAAGGAGAAATACTAAGGGTAATCACATCAGGAGAGCTGAAGTAATTAGGACATCTAGCAGTTGATAAGACAGTAAGGCAAGCTGAAGTCCATTGAAGAATTCTTTAAAGAATATAGAAAAGAAAGGAATAACATACATCTTTATTTTTTTTCCAAATCCCTAAATGTTCTGAAGAAAAATAGATATAAGTAGCATGTACATAACTAAGATGACAACAGCAGACAGAAATACAGTTTTCATTTCTAATTGGAACTTTCAGTAGTAACTCAAACTATTCATAATCAAAGGTGATTTTGTCTGCACCACTAAAATGTTAGGCAGTTCTAAGTGCTAGGATGTGAAAAGATGTTTATGTCTTCTGAGAATTTCATGTAAGATCCTAGAGAAAAATAATATGCAAACTGTGATTACCAATTTCCAGTAAAAAATGAACTGATTAGAATTAAGTCAGTTAAAGAGATTCTCATCCTTTATTTCTTTTTGTGCATAGAAATTTTTATTATTTATATCACTATAAACAGAAACTGGAGAGTTTACCAAATTTGAAATTTTAGAGTTAAAATTACAAATTGACTGTTTTTCATGAAGGTCAGAGTTAAATATCATGAATGCCTGTAACATACACTGGATGCATATTTCTCCATTCATCAAAGGGATGCATGATCGTACGAACCAATACAAAATACACAGAAGTGAGCAGGATTTTGTCAATTAACTTCAGGTGCCTTTCAATCAGATCACATTACGTAGCTGTTTATTGAGGTGTGTAAGACACGCTACAACGATTTTCAAAAGTTTCAGTTTCCAAAGAATGGCGTTAAGAACCACAAAAAGTCACAGAAAATGCATTTTCAGAGATATTTAATTGGGATTTACAGTTATGCCAGATGTAGACTTCTGAGTTACTTGGTATGTGACACCCCTGGTACTCATCTTATGATGTGCCAGCTTTTAACTTCTGACTATGTAACTTGTGCCCTGCAGGTTTCAGAACACCATTTTCACCTAGGTTATTATATAGCTAACCCTAGGCTATAACCTAATGTCAAGAGATGATCTGAGAGTATCAAGGGGTGAAAGTGAATCTGTGCCTCTTAACACCCTGCCCCTTGGCCAACACTGTCAGCAAAGGCAGACTGCCAACACCCTGTGCCCTGATACCCTGCCCTTCAACCAGTGTCCACATTATCCACATTATCCCTGTAAGGTATGCTTCCATCAAATCACACTGCCATCAGTGGAGCCAAGGGGTACTGTGGCTCTTGCTCACCTTCACAAGCCATCTGTGCAATTGGCTGTTGCTGCTAGATGACCCAGACACCTAAAATCCCTGGCAGCCCACTGGAGCCATGGATCACTTCTGATCCTCTGTTTGCTACCAGTGATTGAGAAAGTCACCATATGGGCGTGTTGTCGCTCGTCTTTCTTACTGCCTCAACAAAGCTTTACTTCATAATGTTGTCAGACTCCATTACTGTTTAGACCACAGCCAGCCTTACCTCAACCAAACTTCAAAAATATTGGCAATTAAAGACCAATTGTCATAATTGAGAAAATATTAAACATGGACTTGTTTGACATGGATGGAAGTCAATAGCTATTAAAATATTACAGAGTTCCTTAAAACAAGTCCACTAGTTCATGTATTGTTTACAAATGTAATTTTTTATGTTTAGAGTTTTATTTTAAGTACAGCAAGAGATGTAATGTCAAGTTCTTTTTATAATCTTTGATTCTGTATTTCCCTTACTGTTTGTTTCAAAAACAGTGCCTGTCACATACTAGCTTGCAATAATGGAGGTATGTGATATTCGGATTTTGTACCAATACGTTTTTTCTTTTTTGTATAGGAACTACTACTAAAATAGCTTCCTTTTTTTTTTTTTTCTTTTTCATAGCCATGTCTGATGTCCTGCAGAAAAACTGAAAAACATGGAGTAAATCTTGATTGATTTTTGGATGTAGGTAGTTACACTAAGAATATGTGAGCAGGAACTATCTGAAACAGCAATGTCTTTAACAAGGGAAAATCACAAAATGCAAGTTCCCTGGAACTTGTCTGTATTGGAAATTGTGATATGAAGAGGCAACAAAGTAGAGAGTAATGGATGGCACTATTATTGGAGGTGATAGGTAATTCTGGAAAAATAAGATTTGGGCAAATTCCAAGTATCCTCATTCATTCAATCACTCTCAGATGACAGTGACATCATAGCGTTCCTTGAAATGATAGCACACACAAGAGAAAGACAGTAGTTTCTGTCTAGTAAGAAGTTCTTACTTTGAAGGAAGTTGGCCTTGAACAATTAAAGAAACCCATGACAAACCGAACTAAGAACCCCCAAAGCAAACAAAACCCCACTCAACCTGGTCTCCTGTGAAATGAAAGCTGGATTAGTATGTTGGTTGCCAAGATGGCACTGCGTTCTGCCCACACGTGTATGTACATCTGTTTCCTGAAACAACCTGTAAATAAAAGTATCATAGTGTTTTTCAATGCATGAAGTCTTTAGTTATATTTATTTTAGTTTCTGTAATTCACAAATAATTTTTTGTAAAGACTAATGGGAAGTCTGTTTGCTTTTTCCATGGTACAAGAGCTGATCACATCCTGGCTTAGACAGTGTGATAAACAGATTTTATGCATAAATGCTTCTCTGAAATTTAGGGAGAATTTTCTCTGAGGCAGACATCTGTGTATTAAACTCATTTATCAAACAGCACTTTACCTAAAACAGGATGCAAGCAGCCTTCTTAAAAAACTGTACACGCCAACACCATGTAATAAGTAGCAAGAAAGTATACTTCTTTCTTTTTTCTTTTTTCTTTTTCTTTTTTTTTTTTTTTTTAATATCCTGGTTTTAAAAGTTGCACTGTACAAATAGTGCAAATGGTAATGGGTTCATCTGGGTTTCAGTTTTGTGGTTTTGGTTTTGGTGGATTTTTTTTCCCCATACCAAAATTTCATGTTTCATAATAGGAAACAAATGGTATGAAACCAGAATTATTGTTCTTGTGTGCTTTTATGCTTACATACTGAAAGCTTGTGTTTAGCCTGTGCTGACTTTTCAGAAAGTGACACCAAGCATATTTCCACTTTTGTGAAGTCTGAGTTTTATCAACATCTTTCTATCACATATTTCCTCTTCTCTGATTGCTTCCAGATCAGAATCCCTAATGCTGTCTTTCCAGTGTAATGGAAAAGATCCCTGCAGATCTTTTGTTTTCCTATTTATTTCAGAACATGAGCTGTAAATGTGCAGATACAGAAGGAAGTACAGTCTCTTCTAAATATAAACCACATCAATATTACTGAGATTTACATGCATGAGTGGAACTTGCAACATCTTGGCAATTAGGATGAGAAAAAATATTAAAACATAAGTTTTTATCTTAATATACATGAAGAGTTTGCTTCAGCATAAAAATACTTGAGGATGATCATTGAAATACAATATGTTTGGACTAGATCACGTCACTTAGTCATCTTCGGTAGTACTGTTCCCTGCAAGTTGTCCTAACAATGTCAGTCTTACTATTCGTGGACAAACACACTATTAGCTGAGGCAGGAGTATCTAATCCTTTTGGTAATTATATATTTTTCAGAATAATGTTTGGAATGCCTTTTTGTTCAAATTTTAAAAATAATAATTATAATATCTTTTCAGTTATAACTCTTAATAAAGTTGATCCTTTGTACTTAGGGAATGTCATATGCTGAAAGAAAGGATGCTTCATGGAAATTTTCATATATTTATTATACAATATGATGATCATCAGCAAGAAATCTGCAATTAGCATATTCTCAGTAGAAACACGGGAGTGCTAAATTTATGGTGACCTAAGGGATGCTATATTTTATTTTAAAAACACTAATTTGAAAACTTGTGCCAATCCCCCTGGGTCAAACACAGATATAAATACATCATTGTATTTTCTTTAGCAATAACATTTATTACCTAACTTTCACAGCTTCCTTAAAAGCCAGACTGCTACTTTTAATGAGTCCAAAGTCCTAATGCAGAGCAAGGCAAAGATTAATAAACACAGGCTGCATCATATTAGAGTAAAATTACACTTGGTTATATCCAGGCTGAGTTGAGAAAAGTATCTCAAGATAATTTTGTTTTGATTAACAGACTCAGGATCACGCCTACCAGTTTCAATAGGGAAACGTTTGTGTTTTTTGTATTTTTTTATAAGTTTTCAGATGTCAGAGGATAGTCCCCATTTATATGAGAGATTTATTTTTACATTTAGACAGCTTTAGCAACCAACAATAGTTTTTGCTGTTACCTACACTCATGCAAAAGTAAAAAAGCATTACGAGAGTATCTGTTTACAACTGTAAACAGATTATATATAAATATATATGTAATATATAAAAATTATTTATAAATAATACATTAATGAGCTTTGTAAATCAACTTACTTTTATGACATACAAAATCAATTGTTTCTTAATTGTCTACATTGCTCAGATGCAGAAAATTGCATGGACTGAGGAAAGGTAAGCAGAGCCTTTGAAGCTTTAAGATTAATGATTTTTTACTTACAGAGAAATTCTGCTTAGTCCTTTATTAACACCTAGCTTAGCAAAGTCAAGCAAGGTCCTTGCTACCTGCTCATGGAGTATCAGTTTCCTACTGCAAATTCTGAAGTATTTCTGGCAATATTGATATCACTACAACTTTTTCTTCCTACTGCTGAATAGAATCATCTGCTTTTCCGCCGAGAAATGAGGAGTGAAAGAACTGAGGGAAGACCTGGAAAATCTCTTCATCTCCTCTTTTGATGATGGGAAAGGAACAAGAGAGAGTTTCTCCCCTGCCACTGTCCTGTCCCTGCCCCTGTCCCTGACTCCCTGAATCTGTGTTTTCAACTTAATACATCAAGTTCCCACCTAACTTTTTAGGTGAGAACATACATTTAGCTTCAGATCTGCTTTGAAGGATAAGCTGAAACTTTAAATAGCACACCATTAAAAACCTAAATACAGACTTGAGTCCTCTAAGCCAATTTGCAACTCCAGTGTCACCAGGGAAAGGCAACATAAAACATAGAATCATAGAATTGTTAAGGTTGGAAAAGACCCTTAAGATCATCGAGTCCAACCACTAACCTATCACTGCCAAGTACACCACTAAACCAGATCCTCAAGCACCACATCTACCCTTCTTTTAAACGCCTCCAGGGTGGAGACACCACCTCCCTGGGCAGCCTGTTCCAATCTCTGACAACCCTTTCGGTGAAGAAGTTTTTTCTAATGTCCAACCTAAACTTTCCCTGGCACAGCTTGAGGCCATTTCCTCTCATCGTATTGCTTGTTACTAGGGAGAAGAGATCGACCACCACCTTGCTACAACCTCCTTTCAGGTAGTTGTAGAGAGTGATAAGGTCTCCCCTCGGCCTCCTCTTCTCCACACTAAACAACCCCAATTCCCTCAGCCACTCCTCATAAGAGTTGTTCTCCAGACCCTTCACCAACTTTATTGCCCTTCTCTGGACACACTCCAGCACCTCGATGTCCCTCTTGTAGTGAGGGGCCCAAAACCGAACACAGTACTCGAGGTGCGGCCTCACCAGTTCTGAGTACAGGGGCACCGTCACCTCCCTGCTCCTGCTGGCCACACTATTCCTGATACAAGCCAGGATGCCATTGGCCTTCTTGGCCACCTGAGCACGCTGCTGGCTCATGTTCAGGTGGCTGTCAGCCAGCACCCCCAGGTCCTTTTCCTCCAGGCAGCTCTCCAGTCACTCCTCCCCAAGCCTGTAGCATTGCATGGGGTTGTTGTGACCCAAGTGCAGGACCCAGCACTTAGCCTTGTTGAATCTCATACCGTTGGCCCTGGCCCAACAATCCAGCCTGTCCAAGTCCCTCTGTAGGGCCTTCCTGCCCTCCAGCAGAAGAACACTCCCGCCCATCTTGGTGTCATCTGCAAACTTACTGAGGGTGCACTCAATCCTCTCATCCAGGCCATCAGTGAAGATATTGAAGAGGACCGGCGCCAACACTGAGCCCTGGGGAACACCACTCGTGACTGGCCGCCAACTGGATTTGACTCCATTCTCCACCACTCTCTGGGCTCGGCCGTCCAGCCAGTTTTTAACCCAGCGCAGAGTGCACTTGTCCAAGCCGTGAGCAGGCAGCTTCTCCAGGAGAATGCTGTGGGAGACAGTGTCAAAGGCCTTACTAAAGTCCAAGCAGACAACGTCCACAGCCTTCCCCTCATCCACTAAGCAGGTCACCTTATCATAGAAGGAGACCAGGTTAGCGAGGCAGGACCTCCCATCAATAAACCCATGCTGGCTGAGCCTGATCCCCTGGTTGTCCCGCATGCGCCCCATAATGGCATTCGAGATGATCTTCTCCATGACCTTTCCCGGCACAAAGGTCAGGCTGACAGGCCTGTGGTTCCCCAGATCCTCCTTCTGACCCTCCTTGTAGAGGGGCTTCACATTTGCTAGTTTCCAGTCATCTGGGACCTCCCCGGTTGACCAGGACTGCTGATAAATGATGCAGAGTGGCTTGGTGAGCTCCTCTGCCAGCTACCTCAGTATCCTTGGGTGGATCCCATCCGGCCCCATGGACTTGTGAACATCCAGGTGAAGGAGCAGGTCGGTGACTGCCACCTCTTCAACAACTGGGGCTTCATTCTGCATGCTACCTCCGTCTGCCAGCACGGGGGCCTGACAACCCCGAGGATGACCAGCCTGACTATTAAAGACTGAGGCAAAGATAGCATCAAGTAGCTCAGCCTTCTCCTCATCTTTTGTGGCAAAGTTATCTTCCTCATTCAACAAAGGAGGGAGATTCTCCCCAGCCCTCCTTTTGTCACTGGTATATTTATAAAAACATTTTTTGTTAACAGTGGTGGCCAGTTTAAGATTCCAGCTGGGCCTTCACTTTTCTAATCTTTTCCCTGCATAACCTCACAACATCCTTGTAGTCCTCCTGAGTCACCTGCCCCTTCTTCCAAAGGAAGTAAGCTCTCCTTTTTTTCTTAAGTTCCAGCCAAATCTCCCTGTTCAACCAAGCTGGTCTTCTCCCCCGCCTGCTTGACTTACGGTGCATGGGAACAGCCTGCTCCTGCATCTTTGAGACTTCCTTCTTTAATAACATCCAGCCTTCCTGGACTCTTTTGCCCTTCAGGACTGCCTCCCAAGGGACTCTGTTAACCAGACTCCTTAACAATCCAAAGTCTGCCCCTCTGTGCTGGTTTCAGCTGGGATAGAGTTAAATTTCTTCATAGTAGCTAGTATGGGCTGTGTTTTGGATTTTTGCTGGAAACAGTGGTGATAATGGGGAGATGTTTTAGTTGTTGCTAAGTAGCGCTTACTCTGCTCAAGGACATTTTCAGCTCCCTGCGCTCTGCCGGGTGCACAAGGAGCTGGGAGGGGACACAGCTGGGACAGCTGACCCCAACTGACCAATGGGGTATCCCACACCATATGACATCATGCTCAGTTTATAAGCTGGGGGAAGAAGGAAGAAGGGGGGACATTTGGAGTGATGGGTTTTGTCTTCCCAAGTAACCGTTACGCGTGATGGAGCCCTGCTTTCCTGGAGATGGCTGAACACCTCCCTGCCCATTGGAAGCAGTGAATGAATTCTTTGTTTTGCTTTGCTTCCGTGCGCAGCTTTTGCTTTACCTGTTAAACTGTCTTTATCTCAACCCATGAGTTGCCTCACTTTTACTCTTCTGATTCTCTCCCCCGTCCCACCAGGGGGGAGTGAGCGAGCGGCTGCGTGGTGCTTGGTTGCTGACTGGGGCTACACCATGACACCCTCTAAATTTCAGGGTAGCGGTTTTGCTCACCCCTTCCTTACTTCTCGAAGAATTGAAAACTCTATCATGTCATGGTCGCTGAGCCCAAGACAGCCTCTGACCACCACGTCACCCACCAGGCCTTCTCTGTTCGTAAACAGCAGGTCCAGCAGGGCACCTCCCCTGGTTGGCTCGCTTACCAGCTGCATCAGGGAGTTATCTCCCACACACTCCAGGAACCTCCAAGACTGCTTTCTCTCTGCTGTGTTGTGTTTCCAGCAGATATCTGGTAAGTTGAAGTCTTCCATGAGAACAAGGGCTAGAGATTGTGAGACTTCAGCCAACTGCTTGTAGGGTACTTCATCTGTCTCCTCGTCCTGGTTGGGTGGTCTATAACAGACTCCCACCAGGATACCTGCCTTATTAGCCTTCCCCCTGATCTTTACCTATAAGCACTCAATCTTATCATTACCGTAGTTGAGTTCTAGACAGTCAAATATATTCAAGCAGGTGACAGCTGTCTATCACAAGTACCTTTATTCTTGGCTGGTTTAGACTTCAGAAAATGTTTGCAATCACCTGCTTTTGCTATGGCAGTTCACAGCCTTACTAAATCCTTGGCTCCTGTTTTGCAAGTTGTCAAGTGGTAAGAAAACACAGGTCCTCTGTAGTGCTTTAAATAATTTACTGTTATCAAGTAGCTGAAAATTAGCCTAGCTCATGGATATAGTGTGAGTTAACACTTTAACTGATTGCTAAAAAAGATGGTGATATTAAATAATAGAACAGCAAATAATTATTCAGAAAGCATATATTGTAGTAAATTGACATGCAGTAGTACCCATAGCGCAATATTACTAACCTGGTTCACACAACTGGAAAAAACCCAATCGACAGCAGCAGCCTGAAAGAAAACTGGCCTCCTGACCTTGTCAGTTCAGTTCAGGAGAGTTCAGTGCAGGAGAGACAAAACTTCTTCCCCTAGTGCAGAATATCTTGCAATGTTCACCTTGGTCTGGGCTTTCTTCCTATTTATCCTCCCTGCATTTGGTAAGCCCCCACGATGACAAAGCAGATCACGTTAGCTGCAGCTGGGCTGTGTGTGGTGGTAGAGCTGGGACTGCTGTCACTTTGGGCAGCTGGACCACCTGCCTTGAGTCTCCCCATTGGCATGCAGCTCATACCCACCTCCTCACGAAGGGCCCGATGGGAGCAGGTACATACCTGCAGGAGGCCACGCGCAGCCAGCCCCCAAGAGAGGAGTTTGGAGGTGCTCTCAGAACTCCCAGCTGGGATGTACGATGCTGACCCATTGAAATGTAATGCTTATGACTGCAGAGACTGCCTGAGCCTGTTTTCACCTGATGGTGTGCCTTGTGGTATGCCTGTTGCACTGTACCGTTTGCAGTGGTATGTTCTTGTGCACTTTAATGCCGACTTCAATTGCATGGTGTTAGATCATCTTCCCTTTTTGACCGTTGCATTCTTGCCTGTAACTTGTACGAGATAGTGAAGTCACTATCCTATTCATAGAAGAAGATGGGAAAGATGTCAAAGATGAGGGGGAGAGAGAGGCAGGGAAGGACAGAGGATGACTCAGAACTTGAGAAAGTTTTTGAAATATTCTACAAAATGGATTCTGTGGTAAAACCTTTTATAAATATCTGATGTGATACTGAGCAAATCACTGATGTTTCTCCCTTTGCTTTAACATAGTCAGAGGTGTATTTTTCAGGAAGTACATAAAACTTGCTTCCAGAAATGTTTCATCTTGACAACTGTAATCTTAAATCAGTAAGAGCTAGGAGGGCTCTGAAAATGTGCATTCAAGTCCCCTTAAATAGATGGGGTTTTAATGAGAATGCTCCACTTCCCAGAAGAATTCCTAACTACTAATTTATTCAAGAAAAGAAAATGTTACTGTTCTCCCAGCTATGTTTTCTGTAAGGTTAGCCATCTCTGAAAAGACATATTTTCATCCTAGGTGACATAATGGGTAAAATCCTTAATATTAAAATCCAGTGGTGCCTGAGAAGTGGGCAAGGGCTGTTCATTATTGACAAAGCAGAGCAATTCGATGCAGATACCTAGACACCCCCAAAAAAAATGTTACCCCTGAATGTTAGGTATCTCTGGGGTGCTGAGCAAATGGTTTGAGAATCTTAATTTTGGAAATGGGGTATCTCCTTGTAGTGTACCAAAACCAGCAAGGGGCAGAAACACTTATGACCCCAAAAGCAAGAGTTACTGGGATCACTTGTCCTTCTGAGAACCAGGAATTAACGGCTGAGGTGGACTGCCATTTTCAAATGGCTATAATGTTTTGTAGATTGCAGCTACTATCTGCAAGGCAGTGTGCTGCTTTATTTAGAAATATCTGCCTGGATTTGGGGCACGTATAGGTGTCTTTGCACTACCTCTGTGGTGCAGTATTGGCAATGCTAGTGGATGTTCACACTCCTGATCTGTGGTCCTCAAAGATACAACAGTATTTCTGTGCAGTGTGTAGTCCCCACTTCATTAACTGGGACTTGGATATTAAATACCTTTATCTATCCAGCCCTTAAATCCTTTTAAGGATCTAGCCCTCAGATACAGAGGTGAGCACTATAAAAATGCCCTAGAGGAAATTAATAATTCCTTATTCAGTGCAGGTTTTGCATAGTCTGTAGGGACATATTACAGGAGGAGGATAAAGGAATATCGAGCTGCTGTTTCTTCATTCTCTCAGCAGTGGCCATCATCCTGTGCACAGAATAAAGCAAACGTCCTGCGAGAAAAGCAACAGCATATGATAATGTCATTGTTACTCCTAACACTTTGTCACAATAAGTTAGAATTTAGCCTTAGACTAGAATTAAGCTGAACAAAATAATTTTGTGAACTGTGCACTTCTTGATTATTTGATTTGGTTTACTTTGGCATAGGATATATATATACACAGACACATATAAATATTTACACCATAAGCTCACTTTCTACACTAACAGCAGCATGTACAGAATACAGAGCCTCATATTTCAGTACAGACATTTTAGGACCTCATAAGCTACTGGTTGGTAGTTTGTATGATCGTATGTATGTATCCTCAACTTCTGCCCTTCTTTCACTTGTCTGTCTCAGACATTTTAAAAAATCTGTAATTGTCAGCTCTTCTGCGCTGCAGGACAGTGTCTAGTGCATTCACTCATTTTCAGAGCTTTTGGGTATTATCATAGCACAAATAAGTAATGGTAGGTACATAAAGAACAGAAAAAAGAAAGTTAATAAAAAAGTGTTAATTTTTGAAGTGTTTGAGCCAGCAGGAGTCTCTCTTGTTCTGTTCTTCACAGAAGCAAATACAATGCTTCAGAAGAAAGGGTTTCCTAGCTGATAAGGAACAGTAAATTTTAAAACATTTCTTACTGCAGAACAAATTACAACCATTGTACTATTGCTTACATGTATATGTTTTCTTATTCAGCACAAAAACTCAGAGTTACAACATAATGAATGTGTTTTTGTTTCTCCTTTTTAATCTCAGCATTTTAGAGAAGTCATCTTGGTGCAGGCTACATTAGTCATAATCATACTTGCTGTTACAAGGAGAGTGTATAGAATAATTGAAGCACTGACAAATTTTCTTTAGGCTTTTTGTTGATCAAAGGTGCATAATGTAAGTAAGAGGAGATGTTAAGATAGTACTTTATTGATAATAAACTGATATTAGCAAACTTCCAAAATGTATCTGCATAGGTAATGACTGCCTATTTACAGTAAAGCTGAAAAGGAATAAAATAATAAAAGACACATATTAAGAAAGTGGCTTTTCTCATTTTAGAAAGAAAGCCTAGGGCAAAGAAAAAAAATAATCATGCTTAGTAATAAAGGTGCACTTTGTATGATTTTCTACAGAAATCATGCTTAGGTTAAAAAGTAATATTAACAAATTGGTGCTAAGATTTTTTTAAAGACTTTTTAATGTACTTACAAATTTGGTTGCTTTTTATTAACTTACATCAACTTTTCTGAACATTTGCAGATGCGAAAGTGAATTCTTAGGCACTTATTTACAGGGACAAGTTAGTGTGGGATTTTCTAAGGATTTTTTATTGTTGTTCCCCAGCAAATTCTGGCAAACCCAGGCCTTTGGGAGGAAAAAAAGTAGAGCCAGGCAAAATATGAACTTAATCAGTATTCAGAGAGCATACCAAGCATGCTTAAGCCAGAACATGCAACACAATGTCAATGAGATTGGCTTTCCTGAATGTATATACCTAGTAAATATTCTCCAAACAGAATATAATTCCCCAATTAAGTAATGACTGGAGAGAGAGAGCTCACACACTTTTTAAAATAAGTTTTTGAAGGAGGCAAGGGACAGGAGATTGACAGGAACACAGAGTTATGAACATGATGGTGAGAGATGGCATTACAGCTACAGCCATGGTAGTGCTGCATATAGCAAGGGATTCTTGAGGGGCAGATGTGGGGCCTTTGCTGAGTAAAAAGAACTGCCATATGCTTACCATAGTTTAAAGACCAACTCTCCAGAAACCTCCAGTCTGTATGCATCTTGTGTCTGATACAGAGAAGTCTTTAAAACATTAAATTAGGGTTTGAAACATGCAGGAGCCAGACCTCTATATTTTCCTTCTGCAGCAACTGAATAGCTGAGGTGGCACATCTGGGTGATCCAAATGCCATGGACACCATTTCCCTCTTGTCCCTACTCACCTCCACCATGCCTGAATCAGGGACAGCACCTCGCCCCTTCCTCACAGGAGGCTTTCCCCCAACCTGACACCGCTTTCCTCTTACCTCTTCAGAGCTGTACAAGAAGTCACAGCCACAAATATCCTCTAAACTATGTCAAAGAAGCCAGACAAAAATTCAAAGCAGTGTCATGTGCACACGCAGGAAGATGCAGAATATGTGCATATAGCTGATTAACAAAGTTAATTGAAATCCTGTTATGCCAGCCTTGATTCCTTGAATAGTTAACATGGCAAAAGAGATGAGTCACAACACCCAGGAAATACGCAGTTAGGGAAAGAGCAGGTGTTCATGTGAATGTTAGAATGAGAAGGAAAGACAAGAGCAGCCAAGTTCCCAAGTTCCCATTTTTCTGAATCTTCTGAATCTTCACCTCTGTTTTTAATGTCACCCCAAAATTTTTAGGCTTGATTTTTTTTTATTGGAGGGAGCATTGTACATGATCACATTACAAAATCCACTATTTTTCTAAATGCCTAAATGAGCCAGAGAAGTACCCCATGGAAAATTTCTGTTTTATTTTTTTTTCAGCTATTCATATTTTGCATGAGCTGTGAGGAGATCAGATAAGACCAGAAGTAACTTCCCAGGTGCATTTCTTTGCAATGTTTGATATAGCCTTCCAAAGGACAATCTTTATTTTTCATTAACTTGTCTATGAGCATGTCTTACTCAGTAAACACTAAAGCTACTTATGTTAAAATCACTTCTTTTGTAAGAAAGAAGTACAGAAAAGATACTGAAGGATTTCAGGGAGTGTGGAAGATATTTTACTGGATATAAGGCATAGGACTGGTTTTTAAAGAATAATAAAGAAGCTGTATTACAAAAGCACTAGACACTCATCCAGACATTTGGGATTTATTCAAACTAAGCACAACCCCAAGCTTTTAAGTGTCCACCCAGTATTAACGTGAAGCATGAGCTTCCAGAACAACTGGATATCATGTGTCTGATATGCATTACAGTCTGATTTACAGTACATACTTATAATGTAGATTGTAGACTTGTTCTGAAGAGAGCTATCACATGGTCTCTGATGGACTGTCTTAATAAACACACACTTTAAAGCACTGCATCAGTTTAAAAATTAATAAAAGGCAGTATAAACCCAACCTGATCCCAGTGGTAGTAAGCCTTGTAGATCTAGCATCAGGAACAATTTTGTCTGCCTTCACGCAGTTTGCAGGATGCACAAGTACTGAGCTGCCTGTCTTATTTGCCTTTGCCCTTTGGGTAATCATCATCATTTTAGTGAACTTCTGACTGTACTCCAGGGTATAGGTAATGAAAACCAATATCAGATGCATACAGTATTAGACAACCTTATTGCAGTGCTGCCATCACGCATCATTACTATCAGTTTGACCTTGTCAGAACACTGTGCAATATGTTCTTTGCTTTAGGTTTTATTACTGCTATTCTTGCTGTCTGCAGGAGTTGCGTGATCTAATTGATCTCAACAGCACACTCACCCATAACTAGAATAAGTGCTCTGTCTTCAGGCATATTATTGTAGTGATTGCTTGCATTTTTCCATAGCTCATATCTGTGCAGACCTATTACGTGCATTATTATGCACTGTAATGTATTTTGCCTTTTAGATAAGATCTTGCACTCCCTGTCATTCACTCTCCTTTAACATGAGTAAAGATCTTATTAGAGATGCATACTTCATCCTCTGAGATTAGCTGCTCTCAATGCATTTATGCCACCATTTATTCTAAAAATGTTGTAGGGAAAATGCTATTCAATAAACGTATAGTTTTGCATGCTTATATTCAATATATTAAAATGGTATTCAGGTCCCTGAGTCAAACTGAAGAGTTCCTGAGACCAGAAAGACACAATATTTTCCAGTTCCAATAATGGTGTAATGAAGAATTAAATGAATTACAAAAGGAAGAGTTATAGAATTGCAATGCATAGGTTATCAAAGTGATTCAGATTGTGAAATTGCAAGGAAGAACTAGACTAGTTGATACAGTATTTGGAAAAATTTTCAAGGGACAGAGGAGGAAGACATTTTGTCAGAAACAAAAATCAGCATTTGTTAATCACCGGCTTGAATGGTGAGAGGGGAGAATGGAGAAAGCTGACGGAGAGATATTGAGATATCTAAAGGGGGGAGAGGGTTTTAAGAATGAAAGTAATAAACACCAAAGAAGATTCATGGAAGGAGTTAAGGTAAGGAATAGAGAAAGTAGTGGTCACTTTGGCATAAAAAGTGAGTTCCAACTCATTTACTTTAACCTTGTGAAACCTAGGAATTCATTTAATGTAATCATCTAGGCTTCCTCGATAGCCTGTGGAGTGGGCTCTTCTAAAGGCTGATTCATGTATTCTCTCAGAGACACCTATTGTTAAACAGGATGAATTAAAGACACTTTGCTCTCTCCCTTTCTGCACTGACTATGACAAGAGTTTGAACTGACTGTCAAACTTTTACATGGCTTGACTTGGGAGGGATACATTTCCCCAAGAGTATCAAGATGGTTTTATACCTACAGCAGTATAGCCTGGCAGGCAGGAACACCTGGGCTGGTGCAAAAAATTTAATCCAGAACTAACGCTAAACAAGATTAAACCTAGCATGCAGCTGGCAAAAACAAATGGAGGAATGATTCCTCTGCATCACTTGCAGGAGAGATGGAAAAAAAAAAAAAAAAAAAAAAAATCTCATTTTGTTCCAAAGGAAATACCATGTCTTCCCATGGAACACCTTCTTCCCTTTGAGATCATGTATTTTATACCCAAATCTTAAATGAAACAATTTGGCAGATACAGGTAACTTAACACTTTTCCTCTTGCTTCTAGAGGTAGCGAGTTAGTGATGGCAGCACTTGGAAAGAACAGTGCTGGAGCCATAGTGTCTGTATATTCAGTGCTCCTTATTCATTACCACTTTTGCAGTACCAAGATTTTGTCTGCTAAACTTGAAGAACATGAGGAAGCAAAATCCTACTAATAGCTGAAAAAAAAAGCACAATAATCTTTTTGTAACAGCCAGTGTCCTACAGGTATGCAAATACTCCTGTGATTTGAAGGCAGAAATAAATTTGGATGGTACTTTTTTATTTGGTTTTTTTTTTTTGTTATTGTTGTTGTTCCTTATAAAGTCTATAAAGTAGACTTTATTTCTAGGTGGAAAGAGTAGGCTGGGTAATGAAGAGACTCCTAAGAAACAAGAAGTCAATAGCACAAGAACTGTGACTGAGGAACTTGACTCCACTTGGCCTTATTTGAAATGCATGGTATTTTATATCTTATATAATTCATACAAGAAAACATGTAAAAATATTGCCACTTTAAAAAGTCAAAATTAGCATTGTAGTAACAGGTGAATTCATTTAATGAATACATTTCTAAATCATTCTTTCCGATTCAGGTCACTGAGTCAAATTGAAGAGTTCCTGAGGATAGAAAGACACATTATTCGAATATATCTACTGTTTAGTAGCTGCTTACTTTCAGTGCAGCCCAGTGCTCTGAGGGTTGAGTACTTTCTCCTAAAGAGAGGCTGCACGTTGGATCCTGTGCTGGTGGGCTGCAGAGTAACAGGGGTGGGTATCTAACAACCTCCACAGTCTGGGCCTCATACCAAGCTGCTGCACAGCAGTGTGTCAAATAATCCATAACACAGTTCAACAGAGGAGAAAGTCTAGATATAAGTATTTCTAAAGTCTGAGGTATTTGTTGCTTCTAAATCTGCACATTTTAAAATTAAACCAACATTATTTTCACAGGCATTAAAATCGCTAGGAACTCAATTGTTTCTAGCTTTAAGTTGTAACATTATTTAATAGAAGACTATTCCATTAATACAAATCTTGTGGCTAGAAAATGGAAAAACAAATTATAAAAGGGTCAAACCCATAAACACAAGTGGAAAAAAAGAAGAGAACATAATTTCAGACTGTAAAGTATTTCACACATTTTCAGGAAACTTCCATATTGACTTGTTTTTCAAGTGCATCTCTGGCTTTAACAGTAACATTATCCTTGTCACTAGAATACATGTTATAGTTGATATTTATTTTTAGAAAACCATGCAAACAAACTTTTATTCACTTTTATTAATTAAAATTTTGCATTAATGGACTTCAGTGCTTCAGCGTAATATATTAATTTATAGATTATCACTGGAAAAATGCTTCTTTAGTGCTACTTATATAAGAAGGTAATTTAGATATAAAAAGCAATTTAGGAGGTGCAAAATTAATTTTGTTTTACAAGTACTCTGTATGTTCTGTGCTATTGTTAAGTAATTGGTGTTTTTCTAATGTCATTCCATTAGTACTGTTAAGAAGTTGCATAAAGAAGCATGTACCTATGCCCTTAGCTCAAAAAATCATTACTCCAGTTGACAAAAAACCTGTATCCTGTGATGGTAATTAATTTTATCTTTCAGGGCATATTTTGACTAAATGACTGCTGCATGTACTAATCATCATAGGTTAAAGTGTTATTTAGGCTCCAGTTATTTATAAGTTAAAAGTAACTAAATGGAATTATTAATTTAAAAATATAAAATGTCTGTCAAGATGTGAAGTCATATTAAATTAGCAGAGGTTAAATTAGGTAGTGGTATGCCACAAGTTTATATAATATTGCATTTATTTAAAAAAAAATCAACAACACCCCCCCCCCCCCCCCCCCGGTGGAAACTTACAAAACCAGATTATTTGTGAATACTTGTTTGAACTGCAGGTGGTTTCAGCCTTGATCACACCCCTTTTACTCCCTAAGAATGAGATTCCTATAAGAGGGATGGTTAAGTTTTGTTAACATCAGTTAATAGGGTTTGTTACTACATTTCTAAATGTAATAGCTTACATTTAGAGACAAAGTTATTCACATAAAAGCAAGGATATCTGTTATTTGTCTGTGTCCATATTAGCATGCTTGGTAAGAGCAGTAACGGGGTTTCAAAGTGAATCCTCTGGCCACCCGAGCATTGATTTGGTATTAGTATTTGGAAGTGCTATTAATTCACGAGAACTTGATTGGTTTTGGAGGTAACCACAACATGAGATCCGCTCTCAGTTATGCACCAGATGCACTCAAACTGCTGGGGCAGATCTATGTGCTTGAACCAATGATCTGTCCTTTTGGACATCTACAAATCATAAGGGCGCTAGAGGCGTTTATCCAGGTGAACAGACTAAATCTGATCTGTAGGAAGAAAAAGCCATATTGTATACAAAACATTGCATATATTGTCAATGGAGTTAATTTACCTTTGGTATTTCGATCTAGAGAGCCTCTCTTATGGTACAAAGTTGCTTTCTAATGTCGATGTAGCATTTTTCATGCACTGTTTATTATTTACTTCTCACCTAAATAAGACAAAGCAGCCAGAAGCAGAAACAATTAAATGTAATTGGTCACTAGACACCAAGAACATGTAACAACGATTGCAAATACTTAAAGTTAATAATTTGTGAAGAATTCTAGAGCTTAATTTGCTTTACCCATACTATTTAGTGAATAATTTTGAAAAATAATTCTCCAACACATGCACAGAAACCAGAATAATTTTGCAACTCTTTATTACATGAGAAAAAAAAGATGAATACTTGATTTAGATGTAATGGATAATTTGAGGTCTCAGTTGTGTACAGGTACGTATCAGCTCTACTGATGACCTGTGGGATAGAATTTCGCATTATTTTTCCCTTAAATTATGGGAGTGTAGTTGATGCCACCACTCTGCACCTAATTACTGTGGGTGGACAACCCACAGAATGTGCATTCCCTACAGGTAATGAACTGGATTTATGTATTTTATGTGTTGGTTCAGCGTTAGGAACTGAAAGGAAAATTAGTTTCAATAAAACTCTGTGCCAAAATATCATGCTTAATTTGTACTTCCCCTTCTGATTCCACATTCCATTTGCAAACAGCCACATCCTTTTATTTCAGCACTCACCTTTGTTCAGCCAAGATTTTTCAGTGCAGACATTAATCTTCTTGGCTTTTGATGCTGAAGTGTCCCTGATCTTATAATCTGCTTTTTATTTAGGAGGAATGGGAGGCAAGTCACAATAGCATAGACGGAGATGGTTTATTTTAACAAGCAAGCAAGACTGAAGGTTTCCTGGCAAGAAAAATACTCAAGGCACAAAAAGCTCAATATATCAAGGGTACACCTCTGATCCGCATGTTTGTTTGTTCCTCAGAGTTTCCACTATGGTGTAGACAAAATTATAGAAATAATCTTTACAAAGAGGGAATAGATATAAATAGCGCTTGTTAAACTATGAATTATGGCAAGATAGAAGGCCAGAAGTTGGAGGTTTCTACCAACTCTGTTTTGAGAGATACTGGCTGAAACTCCTTTGCCAGAAAAGCTCTGTGCAGTTTGGATAGCAAAAATGGAGAGGCTTTTGTTTTGTTTTGAGAAGCCTATATGTTCCACAGCAGGCACAGGGACAGTGTATTCCAACTAGTTGCAGCCAAAACAGGTGCCTGTGACACATAGAAATTATAAATGTATTGACTAGGGTATAATTAATACTAACCCAAAGTTAAACATATTGAAATAATGCAACTGACATCAGTATGTAAGCATTTTGTAACACAGTGCAGGCATAGCCAGACACAATCCTTAAGCATTTTACATAACCATGGGAATAACATGACCACAAAAGGGGAAAAGACAAGTGCATGCAGGAGGCATCCAAGTAAGAAAAAAATTGCAGAGGACAATACAAGCACAAGGGGCCACAAACTACCAGAGCTTCCTACCAAATGTACCAGGGTAACTGGAAGGCAGTATCAGGAGCAGATTTCATTCCCCTGAGGGTGGGAGGGGGAAGAGGAGTGGAAAATAGCATGATAACATCAGGCACAAGTGAGGAAACTTGTAGAAGAAAGAAAAGACACTGCACTTCAGACTTACTCTGTTGGAGCTCTCAAGCCTTATCATCTTGATCTCACCAACGAAGGACCACCATGAAACATAGTCATCGGTGGCATCAGTGATGTGGTGTTGTATAGACACAACTAATTCAGAATGTAAGTGAAGACACTTTGTACACTTTGTGCTGACACTTTGTTGAAGACACTTTGATACATTTAGTATCAATATTGATTTTTAATGTGCAAGAACTAAGCACTGGCATGAAGTGTGCTGTCAGTGAATGAGTTTAGCAGAGTATTTTAAAGTTTAAAGGCAATCTTAACTGCCTTTAAAGACAGACTTATCTGTCTTCTAAGGATTCTCAACACAGGAAACTTTATCCTTCTGTCTGTGTGTATATATACAAATATATTCAGTTGGAAAATAGTATTTAATTGTTCTAGTTTTCTCAATTTATTGTATACTCAGATGTGACGAGACAGAGATATTTTTCATAACAAAAGGGGAAAACTGAATCTGCATTTTAAATCTCTTCTGATTTACAGGTAGGTGATCGCCTGTTATGACACATCATAACATCTAAAATCTTTGTACCTGCTATTCTTTAGCTTGCATTTCCGCTCTATTTCCCCTTGACATGATACAGGTTGGTTGCCTCTGGCAAATTTACTAGCTAGAGAGTTCAGCTTTTAGTTAGCTAAGTTAGCTAAGTCTTTTGGCTTCCTTATATCAGAAGTCATTAAGTCAGTGCAACTACTCAAGGAAGCAGAGTGAGTTCTTGTTGTTTTCTTCTGGCTTAAAGGGTCATAGATGAAAATTTTCTCCATCTTGGTTCTGAAAAAAATTGAATACACAACTGAGAAACTTGCTCAAATTATTTATGATATATAAATGAAAACACCTTAGGTATTCATGTTCTTTGTTCTTTCTTGGTTGAAAAATGAGTTTTAATATTACAACTCAGGCAATGAATCAAGAGACATCACTTCTAACTCAAAATATTAGATCTAGTTTGTTGATTAATGAGCTGATTCTGAGTCCTTCGTTCCTGATTTACAACCCACACATTCAGTACTCCTCTAAAGCCTCACTGTCTTTCTTCCCTTAAAAAAAAAAAATCAGTTCTGAAAACCAAGGAGAGACTCATGCTTGCCAAGCCACACACCGAGAAACAATGATAGCCAACATGTACGTCTGAATTATTTCCCTTACAGCATAGAAAAAGAATCTCACACAAGCTGAAGTCAATTAATCATACCTAGTAATAAAACACCTAGATCAAGGTACACACACAAAAAAATCTTTATTAATTGTCTAGTAATTTTATTAATTTTTCTGATCTATAGTCAACTGTTTAGATGGCAAAATCAGGAACAGCCATTAACTTTAAATTCTTTTCTTGGTCCCTTATTTTTTCATCCACCTCTCTGTCTCCCATAACTCAGCAGTTCTTGACATCTGTTAATTACCGGTCCAGTTGACCTTGCTTTACTTGACACACTTCTCAAACACAAAGCCAGAAAGAAAGGTGCTGCTTTACAGACCTCTCCTGATGTTTTTTAATTAAAATGCCATTCTGACTGGGACTAGCTTTCTGCTTAAAGAATTTCAGGAAAAAGGGAAAAGGCAGCAAAGAAAATAAGCAGTTTACAGAATTGTAGCATGCTCCCTTATTGCAAAAAGATAGTAGAGAGGTGATGAGGCCCCAGAGCAGATACAAGAATAAACAATATAAAGTTAGCTAAGATAAATTAATAAAGATCTACAGTTCACCTGGTAGCAATTCTGCTTAAATTCCTGAGCTTAACGTACTTATTGCATGGTGCTAGGATTTCAAAGATACCAAATGCATATGTGTGCAAAAAGTTCTTTTCAGACATATGTCAGATTAACAACTACAACTTCAGTAATCATCATTCACTCAGTTTATGCTGTATCAAATTATATATGCCATTATTTTGTGGATTACATGTATCTAATAAAGCATATTAAATAAACATTAAGACCAAAGCAAAACTGAACATCGATTAAGAAATACCTCTGCTAATGGCAGATAAAAAAATTAACTGAAGAAAAAATGGAAATATTCAATAATTGAATTTTTTTTTCCTTCTGAACAGGCTTTTTAAAATCAAACTGGCAATGAAGATGTTCTCACATCTTTTAAGTGGTTTTACTCTTAAAAGTTACATATGGAAAGCTCAGCTGCACATAATATGCATCAGCTGCAGCTACAAACAGCTTATCAGACATTTAAATAAAATTTCAAAAAACTAAGCCAAAGAATTGAAAAACACAAGCATAAAACTAAATTACTTGAGCAAGTATTCAGCTGTTTTAGATATCCTAAGTCAGATATTCGCTTTTGAGCTAGAAATTCTCTTCTTAGCAAGTGAAGAAAAGACATACCTTTAGAAAAAGTTTACTTTTTTCCACCCCAAACTAAGTGTCCAGGATGGCACCTCTGCACAGAAGCCTATGTCTGTGATTTTAAATGTGTTTGAGTTGCAGTAGAAAAGCCAGTAGAGTTTTATCAATCTATTACTACATAAATAAGAAGATGGTGAAAGACTTCATAGAAAATGTTAACATGAACATGACTTTGTGTGCTGGTTTTGGCTGAGGAGGGGTTAATTCTCCTCACTGTGGGGGTCGGCTACCTTTCCAGCTTCCCGCGCTCTGCCGCGTGGCGGGGGGGGCTGGGAGGGGCGGGGCCATGGCGGGGGCGGCTGACCCCGACTGGCCAATGGCATGTTCATTCCATACCACGTGACACCGTGACCAATATATTGAGGGGGGGCAGTGGCAGCGCGGAGGCGGCGCGGCGTCGGGTCAGCGGGCGGCTGCGGCGAGTGCGGTTTGTTTCGGTGGTTCGTCCCCCTCCCCCCTCCCTTCCCCCCTCCCCCGGGGCTTTGCGCCTCTCGTTCTCCTTTACATTGCATTTCTGTTGTTGTTTCTTTTAATTTTAATTATTAAACTGTTCTTATCCCAGCCCACGAGCGTTACCCTTCTGATTCTCTCCCCCATCTACCGGTGGGGGAGTGAGCGAGCGGCTGTGTGGGGCTGAGCTGCCGGCTAAACCACGACACTTTGAAATGTAATACTTTGTTTCACTGTCTTGTTCTCTACCAAATGAAAGGGTTTATACCGTACTGTCCTTTATTCCATAAACCGGTGTTTTACAGGTAAGAAAATAGCTTTAAGAACAGAAGCTTGAAACAAGGTAGCTTAAAGAACAAAAGCAATACTGTCATCCCTGTAGAGGACTAAAAGAAGTGAAAACTATTTTCTAGAAACTAAACAAATACATCAGCAAGAGGAAGTTAATAAATGTCAAGGACTAGTGTTAAATTACTGCAGAAATGGAGGATAACATCAGACAATCTGGGCAGAAAATGCATATCACAGATTCTTCTTTTTAAAGAATCGAGAAGTTGGTAGCAGTGGGGTAAAAATATGAAAGCCTAGTGAAGTGATACTGTGGAAAGAAACAGATGTTATCAAGGCATTGGAAATGTCAGCTGCCTGCTCTCTCATCTTCTCAGGTGCAATAAAGTATTCTCTAAACAGCTTCGCACCCTGTATCTTTGATATTATTCCGGCCATCTGGAAAATAATGATATTTTAGAATGTACTATCAAACTTAACCCAGAAAGAGAGGTCACATCAAAGTTTTTGTGTCAAGTGAAAGTGGGAATTATTTTAGTTTTCTTTTAAAATATAGATGCCAATTAAAAGTTTTCCTAACAACTTATTTTTTATAGATAATATATTTTAATGGCAACAGATGTCTAACCAGCTGACTGGGATGTATTGCAGGTTCAAAATCCTAAACAGGCGCTTGTTGTACATTCTGTATATATTTTTTAAGATTTTCAAATGTATAGTGATATGAGAATGTTATTATGCATAAAATTTAAATCTGCTTACATTATATTTTTGACTGAATATTCTTTTTATAGCCTGTATTTTGATGGAGAGCTAGAATTTACTTATATTTTAATATGAATTTGGATTATTTATGTTATGGCATCTTGGTCACCATTAAAGCATATCCAATGTCTTCATTTCCTTATTTCTAGCAGAAGATTCCACCTTCAGATGGATCCTGGAGGGATAAATAATAAAAAGGACAGGTTTTGCTAATAAGAATACCAGGTTAATTTTTCTACTTAGCACAAATACTTAGTTGAAGCAAAGTGTTATACCACTGCTTGATCTAGAATATGGATTTAAGTGATTGAATATGGATATAGGTGATTGATTCTGACTCAGAAATTGCTCAGGAACTCTTCTTTAGATGTTCTCATTTTAATGCTTCTTTTTTTTTTCCTAGTAACAATATGTGGTTTTTTTTTCCTGCTTATATCTTCTGGGAGAATTTAAAAGTATTTAGATTTTGGCTATGATCAGATGATGAATCAATTAAAAAAATGAGTTCAACATAATGCAGATACTAAATCTTTTTCTCTTTCATACTGATAATAAAATGCTTTAATATCTCTATGATTAGGTGAAAAATCCTGTAATCTCATGAAACAGAAGAAGAAGCCGGAGCAATGAATGTTATGTACTGGCGACACCAAGTATGCATCTGATTTCATAGTTAAGATTCTTACTCCTCTGACTCCAAAACCCTAAAAACCAAATGTGCATAATATATGTATTTTCTGCATTTCATCAACAATCAACCCAAAATGCTTCATATTTCCTACAAGAAAAAATCTATTCAAATACTATACAGGGAAGCTGTACCCAGTATGGCAGTATATCATTCCCTCAAGCTGAGCACGGTAAGAACAATTCTACTAAACAGTTGAAAAAAGGACATGGTGAATAATAATGTTGAAGTCTGTGGGAATCCGAATCTGCAGTGGTCTATGAAGGGACATTTGGATATTCTGTTCTGTCTAGGAGAAAAAAAATGAAGTGTGTGGATTGTTAACTCACATTTTAAAAGCTATTGATTTGGCATAAGGGACCACAGAATATTTCCAGAGTAATTTCAAGGCAGAGCAGGAACAGTGAAGACACAGCAATAGCTTGATAAATGGATCTTGAGTTTATTTAAATAAATCAGAATTTTCACTGCACCTCAATACATTGTTACACAGAGATTACAAAATATTATTAGGCTGTGGAAAAGAGAAAATTCTATACCTGGAAAAACAGACTTACAGAAAAACAATGAAAAAGGCTGAGAAACACAACGACAGAGATTGATTTCTTCTGAGTCACCATAAGACATTTTGCCTATTGCAGTCACCTTATGGACCAGAGATATTCAGCAGTCCTTATGCTATAGCTGGGAAAGCAATATTAGCATTCAGTGCCTCTCAGAGAAGAAATATACCCATATGCATATTTAAACAGAGATAATCTATTCACAGTATGTGAATTGACTGTGAAATTAAAAAATATTTCTATACATGTTAACAGAAAAGTATAAGGAGCAAGACCATAGAATCATAGAATGGTTTGGGCTGGAAGGAACCCTTAAAGGTCATCTAGTCCAACCCCCCTGAAGCGAGCAGGGACATCTTCAACTAGATCAGGTTGCTCAGAGCCCTGTCCAGCCTGACCTGGAATGTTTCCAGGGACAGGTCATCATCCACAGCTTCTCTGGGCAACTTATTCCAGTGTTTCACCACCCTCATCGTAAAAATTTATTCCTTATATCTAGTCCAAATCTACCCTCTTTTACTTTAAAAACATTACCCCTTGTCCTATTGCAACAGGCTTACTAAAAAGTTTATCCTTATCTTTCCTACAAACCCCCTCTTAAGAACTGAAAGACTGCAATAAGGTCTCCCCACAGTCTTCTCTTCTCCAGACTGAACAACTCCAGCTCTCTCAGTCTGTCCTCATAGGAGAGGTGCTCCAGCCCTCTGACTATTTTTGTGGCCCTCCTCTGGACCCATTCCAACAGGTCCATGTCTTTCCCATACTGGGGACCCTAGAGCTGGATGCAGGACTCCAGGTGGGGTCTCACAAGAACAGAACAGAGGGGCAGAATCACCTCCCTTGACCTGCTGGCCACACTGCTTTTGATGCAGCCCAGGATACAGTTGGCTTTCTAGGCTGTGCGTGCATGTTGGCTGCTCATGTCCAGCTTTTCATCCTCCAGTACCCCCAAGTCCTTCTTGGCAGGGCTGCTCTCAATCTCTGCATCCCCCAGCCTGTGTTGATTCTGGGGGTTGCCCTGACCCAGGTGCAGGATCTTGCACTTGGCCTTGTTGAACCTCATGAGGTTCTCACAGGCCCACCTCTCCAGCTTGTCTAGGTCCCTCTGGATGACATCCCATCCTTTTGGCATGTCAACTGCACCAGTCAGCTTGGTGTCATTTGCAAACTTGCTGGGGGTGCACTCAATCCCACTATGTGATTGATGAAGTTATTAAACAGTTCTGGTCCCTGTACGGACCCCTGAGGGACACCACTCATGACCAATCTCCATCTGGACATTTAACTGTTGACCACTACCCTCTGGATACAACCATCCAACCAGTTCCTCATCCACCCAACAGTCCACCTATCAAATCCATATCCCTCCAATTTAGAGAGAAGGATGCTGTGGGGGACCATGTCAAAGGCCTTACAGAAGTCCAGATAGATGACTTCCATAGCTCTTCCCTTGTCCACTGACGTAGTTACTCCATCATAGAAGGACATTAAGTTCATCAGGCAGGACTTGCCCTTGGTGGAGCCATGCTGGCTGCCTCAAATCACCTGCCTGTCCTCCATGTGCATTAGCATAGCTTCTAGGAGGATTTGTTCCATGATCTTCCCAGGCACAGAGGTGAGGCTGACAGGTAAGTAGTTCCCAGGGTCCTCCTTTTGACCCTTTTTAAAACTGGGTGCAATGTTTGCCTTCTTCCAGACCCCTGGGGCTTCACCTGACTGCCATGACTTTTCAAATATCATGGAGAGTGGCTTGGCAACTACATCAGCCAATTCCCTCAGGACTCTGTGATGCATCTCATCAGGTCCCATAGACTCGTGTATGTTCAGGTTCCCCAGGTGCTCAAGAACCTCATCTTCTCTTACAGTGGGAAGAACTTTGCTCCCCCAGTCCCTGTGTTGCAGTTCATCCATTTGAGAGGTATGGGAAGAAAGGTTACCAGCGAAGACTGAGGCAAAGAAATTGTTGAGTAATTCAGCCTTCTTGTCTGTCGTTACCAGATTGCCAGTCGTGTTCATTGGGGGGGGCTATACTTTCTTTGACCTTCCATTTCTGTCTGGCATACCTGTAGAAGCCCTATTATTCTTTGCGTCCCTTTCCAAGTTCGGCCTCAGCTGCGCCTTGGCTCTCGTGAGCCCATCCCTACACAACCGGGCAGTGTCCCTATGCTCTTCCCAGGATACCTGTCCCTGCCTGTGCACTGCCTGTGCAGTTCCTTCTTGCTCTTTAGTTTGACCAGCAGGTCTCGAACTATCCATGCAAGTCTCTTGCCTTCCTTTCCTGATTCCTTATATCTAGGGATTGAGAGGTCTTGTGCTCTACAGAAAGCATCCTTAAAAATCTGCCAGCTCTGTTCTGCTCCCTTGTCCCTGAGGGCAGTTTCCCAGGGGGTCCTATTGACTAAATCCTTGAAGAGCTGCAAGTTTGCTTTCCTAAAATTTAAGGTCCTGACTTTACTCTTTGCCTGACCCATACCCCTCAGGACCGTGAACTCCACCAATGCATGATCACTGCAGCCCAGGCTGCCTCCAGTCTTGACATCACCAATTAGCTCACCTGCTCTGATGACCAACAGATCCAGTATTGCATCCTCTGTGGTAGATCTGTCTATTACCTGCCTTACCAAAAGCAGATAATGCACCTAGCTGTCATTGTAGGTGAAAATCCAAAATGTTTATTTTCAAAATCTCACTCAACTGTTGTTTGAGATTCAAGGTGATAGTGGGTTTCTTAAGCCTCTGTCCAGTGAACAGCCTAAATCTTGTCTATGGGAGCTGACACAGTAGGTAATTTTAGATCAAACATGTTTTTAATATATAACGTAATATACAAAATATACAAAACTGAAGGAGGTGGTGATCTTATACCTTGTAGGCTGAGTGTAAGTATTCACTTCAGATATGGATAATGCAGACTGTTTGACCCATTAAGTAAGTAAAGATTATAATAAAGTATTATTTTTTAATTGTGGAGACTTTATCTTAAATGGGGTCTTTCCTTGTACCTTTAAGAATATCCCTTTCTTAAAGCTTATCTGTCTTTAAATGCTTTATTTTTCTAATTGGCAAAGTACCAGTGTTCTTTTTATGTGTTTTGCTTGCTATAATTATGTAGAAGCAGTCTCAGTATTTATTTTTCTTATCAGCTGTTCCTGGGAATCCTAATCCACACATGCACAAAAAAGCAAATGGCACAAATTCTATCCACATTTCCAGTCAAAAAAAATGTATATATTTGCTTCAAGGAAAGATTCAGAACTTTGACATGTCTTGCACACAAAATCTCATCTTTCAGGTCTCGACCTCCTCAAAGAGATTTTGTATTTTGGTTGACTGTCAGATCTTAAACTAATGTACATTACCAGCAAGTATTTTCATGTCATTGGAGCATGCTGCAGTTGCCACCTGAAGCTCTAATTACACAGCCTTGGGGACTGCATTATGAAATGAGTCATAGAGACACGCTGGAAATACTTGTCTGATAACTAACGTTTAAACTGTGTTTAAAGTTCTCAGTGTGGCTGTGGAGAATATCTCCATCTCGCTCTCATTAGTTGCAAGTATAATTGAGACACAGATCCCTTTCAATGTTTTAGTGGGGTTTTAGGCTCTTTTAAACTCTTAAATAGTTCAAGAATTCAAATATACTAAAGAAGGGGTAAACAAATTTAAGTTCTGCCATATTATCTATTTAGAACTCTGTGCCTTTTTCAGAACAGTAGGAATTTTATTTGGGAAAAGATCTTATAAAACACTTGAAATCTCTCACCTAAAACAGAAGCTAATATATTTTTACCTTAAAGATGGAATAACTTTGCAGAGAAAACAATAAGCTTCTCTTTGACAGAGAGATAATCATCCATATTGTCAATGACACAAATAGAGGTACAAAAATACCTACTAGTGAACTTTTTACTTACGTCTCAATCATATAACTCATGATAGCTTATCATGTGGTAACACATCCTACATTATTTAAAATACATTGACATTGCTGTTTTACAATATGATTTTTTTCATTTTTAAACAACCTCAACCTTGTTACAAATGCTTCCCAAGCCAATAAATATGAAGTTTCTAGATCAAGTAGAGTGTACGTGTTTGAACTATTGTTAGACTCAGTCAAGTGTATTGCTTGTTTCAAAAGAAGATGAAGATATTCTGAAACATCATCACCTGAGGAAAGGAACAAAGAGATACACTTGGTGAAACCATGAAATTTGCTTCTAGTCTTAGCATCTTGTCATTTTTGTAAATGCATTGATTTCGGCTAAATTACTACATATTTACACATCGGTGGGAAACAGCAGGCATTTCCTCACTTTTACATATTTCTGTATTTCCTTCAAAATCTGTCTAATGAAATTCATAGAAGCAAAAACTGGAATACTGGTCTTCCTCGCTAGTGGTCCTATGCATTGCACCACAGAGTCAGTCTCCTTTTTCATTATTCCCCCTGTAGGGCTACAACCATCATTTTAAAATCTGTGGTGTTTCTGTGATTCTTTCTCTTGTTATTACAGAGATCTTTCTCTGAAGGATTTGGTTACTGTATTGAGAAAATATAGTACTCTTTTCTCAGCCATAGATGGTAATAGCAATGTCAAGACCCTAGATATTCCTTTAAGAGATGCCACATTTTTTAAAAACATTCTGGATTTTTGGGCAGCAGCTGCTATGCACTGCCATATTCCCAGATACCAAAGAAAATCACAACGTTAAGGACTGTTTTTACACTGTTTTACTAACACACTACATCATACTAAGCAGACAAAGTTTCCAAGTGGACTTCAGTTATAGTAGTGTCCTAATCCCCTGTGCTGCACTGCCACATTTCCCTAAATGAGAAAAGAAGCCTTCCTGTTGTGGAGGGAATCACAGCAACATTACTCAAAGGTTCCTCCTTTTCGGTGTGAGTCTTCTTGCAGCTTATAGGGTCTTTTTCCCCTGACATTGAAAAAATCTAACATGACACAGTGCTTAGGTACTAGCTGCATTGCCTTTGTTAAATGGTGGGGTCCATTTACAGTCTGATGAATGATAACCATGCTGGAAAACCTAGAAAAATCAGAACATTCAGCGCAAACATGGGCCTGTGGTTGTGTGTATTCTTTAAATGTTAGGAAGCACAGTTCAGATTTGTGCCACCTAGCAGTGTGCCAGCACACAGATAAGTTTCAGCTTTCAGAAGAGGCTGGAGATTGTCTCCCACATGCAGTTTGGGTGGGGAGAAAGAGCCTTAGGCAAAAAATCTGAACCCTGACACTTCTTCTAATGGAATAAAAGTTTTGTTTTATTTAGGTAGATTCTGTTCCCTCCAGCTGAGAGGGAATAAGTATTCCCTTCCCACACTCAACCAAAAAAGCCCACATTTTACTTAGTGAACAGAACGTACAATCAATACAGAGATGTTTAAAACACATTATTACGGTAGCAGACATATAACAATTTGTCTGATTGCATATAGCTTCCATGTTTTTTATCATGTATGTCCAGTAAGAAAAAAACATCACAACTTTTTCTTAAAAATATTCCAGATACAGCTTTTTCTTTTTTGTTTTTAAATTTTATTCCCCAAGTGTTCTATTTGTATGTGGTGCACAAACATTAAGACTTGCAATCTCCCCACTGGAATTAAATCCCACTGAGATAAACACAGCAGCCTGCTTTAGACAAGAAAAAAAACTTAGACTGAATATTTTTTTTTTTTTCAACATAAGTTATAACTCTGTATCTGGCTGAGTATCCCTGTTAGAAGAGGAGTTCTTATAAGAAATTCATCCTGTGTGTAAAAGGTCAGATTCAGAGGCTAAGTGTTCTACAGCAAACCTCTAGGCTTGTTGGTACAGAAGCCCCAAGGACCAAAAACATGTTCAAGTCAGGCAATAATGGGAAAAGATAAACCAAAAAAAAGCTCCAGAGGAAAAAATAATACCCACCTCTGTGTTCTCAGAGGAAGAGCAGACAGGAGGAAGGAAAATCCGGAGAAAGAAAGTCTTTGTTGTAGGAGATTTAAGTGTAAGTCTGTATCAAACAATATAAATAATTTATATTTAAAAAACCACCAAAAAACCATCTAACTTTATCTCCCAAAATGATTTTTGAAATATTTTATAATTATTCACAAATTAAACTGTAAAAAAGAGTACTTAAAAATTCCAAAAATATTAAGGCATAGAAAACCACAGTGAAATTATATATACAATTTAACCTTGCTCCAAGGTGATGTTATGCAATAATCATATGATTATATTTCATCTGTGGTCTTGAGTGAACCTCGGGACTCACTTTACTTGTGAAAACGCTACTTCTTACCCCCCCCCACTCTGCCTGGGCAACAGTGACTAAAATACAGCCTAAAATGACAAAATCTGGACTACTGTGTAGAGCAGACAAATTACTATCAGCTGATAATTGTCATATATATTTCTTTGCAGACGCAAAAATACAAAAATGATTTCTCTCTCACATGAACACACTTTTTTTTTTTAATCAGTTCCCAGACTTGTCACTGCATACACTCTCTTTTCTCTCATTCTCTCACCCCTAGCACATACCACAGCCATTACTTTATGGATTAGAAAACTAGTATTCAAGGATGGTTCTCAGTGCTACAGTCAATTATCCAAAAAGAGAAAGCTGGTTTACATTACTTGTTCCTATGGGAACTTGAAATGGTTTTGGAATGTGATAGGACATGCCCAAGGATACCTGTGCATGACAGCTGGGAGCCTGCATACTTTAAAAATAACATCGTGCCTCATTATGAAACAGAGAAAAGCCAAAGGAATAATAAGGATGATTGATAACTAAGTTTATTACATGGAAGAATGTTTGCTTACTACTGCAGTTAGTTTATCTGCCATCCTAAGGATGACAGTAGCACTTGTCAGAATTAAATTACTGAGAGTAAAAGCAGTATATAAGCAGCTGCCAGTCAGACTAGCCAGAGCCGGTCCACTGCCTGTTACAGGGCTTACTGTTCTATATGCCTTGGGCAAAGGTCACTTTACTTCGCCTTATGATATTATGAGATGGGTATTTTCTTACCCTTATAAATGCAAAAGACATTATAATGGCTGCTCTAAGTGCCATGACTATGTAGGTATATAGGAGTTAAAAGCTGCCTACGACAATGTGGCTTATTTATTTCCTAAATATAAGACTATTTTCTATTCACTCCTACTGAATGTAGGACATACTTGACAGCTATTAATCTGTACAGTAATTAGCATTAGTCTTGCAAACTGAAGATAATGTAAAAGCCTTTTCTGAAATATAAAATGTTCCAATGGCTCATAATTAACAAACAACTTCAGTTTCTGATAAATAATTCTCCCTATTATTACAGGTTGTACCTAATTACTGTGAGTGAATAAAAATTGATTTTTCTGTCCAGATCATGTAGCAATATTTCTGACACAAACATTTCTCCTGTGTGTTCATTTTCTTTTTTTCTCCCTTTTGTCAACAAATTTCTGAAATATTCTTCTTTCGACACTGGTAAGAAATTTGAATTTAGTCTAGGTTATGAACACCTGCATGAAAGACAGGAAGAGTAATGATATTGCTGCTGTTAAAAGAATAAATTAGAAACTTGTAAATAAGTTCATACTCTGGAATATGATTTCATATGCCAGGATTTATGCAATGTCCTGATACTGAAAACAATCTTAATTATTACATAATTTCCTAATGAAATAACATGACTGTCACTCTGCTGATATTAAAAGCAAAAAGTGGCTGCAAATTGCCATGGCTGTTGGAAAAATACATTTAAAAGGTAATGATAGTATTTTTCTTCTTATTTTGAAAGTGGTCTGTGATGGAGACACATCATACCTATTTCAGTTTCAAGCCACTCTCTTAATTAAGAATTGTAATCTCTGCTATATATACTTTGCTTTATAAACTGTATATATTTTATACACATAAACCATATATACACCTATACACATGATGCTGTTTCCTTTAGTGACAGCTTACCACTCAGGAGCTATTGCTTTATAACACTCATCAAGACTAAAGAAAAAAATAACATTGACAAATAATCTACGTATAAGTGAAATCAAGCATTGTGTACATGATATTGCATATTGACACCTGATATTGAACTATTGCGCTTCAGGCAAGTCAAGGTTAACCCCTTCACCATACAAAGAAAATGCATTGCAACAAGTAGTCTTCTTTATAAGTTGTTTTGATCAGACCATTTGTATGGTTAGAAGTATGACAGCTGAACAACACGAATAATTTAGGGCTCTGCATGTGGATGTAGAAGTCAAAATAAAGAAAGTGTAGCCCAGAATAAAGATCTAACTATCCTGCAACATTTTAGAAGGCAGTAAAGCTAGTAAAGGTAGATGACTATGGCGGACTGCATTAAGTAGCCTCCCTATGTACTCTGCCTTCTCAAAATTTTGATTTATTTCATGTTGTTTTCCTTAGAAATAAGGCTCAAACCAAAGTGAAGTTATTTATCTTTCTATATGAACAATCAAATCTACTTAAAATTCCTTCTCCCTGTCATGACCTTTATCTTCAAAGAAGAACAAGAAATTGAAAGAAACTACCACAACACTTCCAAATAAATAATTTTCCTTCTGAAAAGTCAGTTCATTTCTAAAAGTAAAAAAACCTAAAACCTAGGCTTTAACACCCATGGAAACATTACAGGATGCCATTAAAATATAATCTAGAACATGATTCAGCCTGTAATTTACTCATTGGGGCATACTGCCTTTTTCTCTCTTAGAACATGTCACCTAGTCATGTAAGTGATAATTTTTTTCTAATTTTGATTCCTAAACAAGTAATTAAAATAAATATTTAAACTTCTCCTAAACCTCTTATTTCCTATACAGTGAATGGCTTATATGTGGAACTAATTAAAAGTGTACCTTTCTTCCTTATTCTTCCAATTCCTAATATGTTTTGGGTGAGTCACACTGTAGATTTATTTTTTAAAAAACCATCTTCCCACCACTTCTAAAGCATGTTTGATAGAGCTGGATCTGGTAATGTAATGTCTGTTGACAAGAACTTGTCCTATTTGTAGAATAATGTGTCATATACCAACCCACATGTGTCTCTGCTCTTTTTACTGTTTAAGTTCCCTCTGTGGTGGGCGTGATGCTATATTTGCCAGAAGATGAGCATATTGATGATGTCTTGCCAGCTAATGAAAGGCCATCTATTCCAACCACCCAGCAGTGGCAGTGTTGAGAGCTCAGAAAAAATGTTAAATACTACCTGGCAACTTAAAGCAGCTGATGACACTGAAATAAAAGTATGGCTGGACTCTGTTTCTTTAATGGAAAATGCTGGAAAAGCTTTGTTTTCCCAGTTTGTCACTGTCAATTCTTTTCCCCTCCTTCTCAGATAACCTCAGAACTTACAAGGTCACCAAAAAGAGTATCTTCTTCAAAATACAAAAAGCAAAACCCTAACCCCATAGATGGTTTAATGTACCCTTTCCTTACTTATGTCAGTCTTCTATGCCGCAGCCTGAGGTTTGAAGAACTGGTCTTTAGAGGAAGTTTAAAATTTATTTTTTTTCTATTTTGGTTACCTCTTTATGCCAGCCTACACTGCCATCCCCATGAACGTCTCCTCCTAACCATGGGCTGCAAAAATGCAGATGCCACACAGAGCAAGATAACTAACACCCTGTCTATGGCTACAGACGGAAGTTTCTCTAATTTGCCATCCACATATTTTTGACATTTGGATTTTCTTCTACAAAAAAATATGTCAGTGCTGCTGGCATTCTTCAGTATGAATCTTAAGAAATGACATCTACTGTCTTGAACAAGAAATGAAACATCAAAATAAAAAAATACATTATGGATTACAATATTATAGAGACATTATAGAAGTCAGAAGAATGTCTGCTGTAAAATAAGAGGCTCCATTTCACATATCAGAGCTATAACAAGTGCCTCTGATTTGGTTGTAATATCAGAAATCCGGTACTCTGGAATGGTTTCAGATAAGTAGAATACAAGACATTTCAGGAGAAAGAGAGAAGAAAAAAGGAATGTTTATCTTTGACAGTGTTCATATTTTGCACACTGAGATGTATTTTTGCCTGTAATCATATACCAAATCAGCTAAAGATACAGAAAATCTCTGAAAGCATTTTAATTTTCTTTACAAATTGGTCCTTCAAGACAGTAAGCAGTCTCCATGTTTTTGAAATACTTTCAGAACAGCTTACAAAATATAAATGTACATAGACAAAGACAGGCAGCCAAATTGTTTATTTCAGAAGAAAATTCTTAGAAAAGGGCCCTAATAACAAAGAAGTGCTTTTAGAGGGAAATGCTAGTGTTTAATTTAAAAAATGGCAAATTGTTCTTCTTCTGAGGGAATATTAATGAGCCCCACTTTAGTAAGTGGAGTGAGAAAGACATTCAGGAGAAAAGTAATCTCTTTTATTCTATAAATGGAGGTACCTAGCTCCCTCCACTGAATATACATGAAGCTTGATGAATCAGTAAACTTAGTGGCCTGAATTTGTATGCCAAAATTAAGTGAGATAGATCATACCTTCTGTGATTCTTAGGAGGAAATTTTCCTTCTGCAGTTTCCATGAAGACAGAAAAAAACAAAATTGAGATTATGGTGATGGGGGAAAAAAATCTAAATAAATATATATAGAGACAGTGTTTTCTTTATTTTTTTAACTACTCTTTCAAATATATATATACTTATAGCCTTAAATAGAATTTACATAAATACAGGATAAAATGTCATTGTTATTGTGTCTCAAAACTAAATGCATTTTATTCCAGAGCCAGGGCTATCATCCCCTTACCTGGTCATTATTAGTGGCAAAACTTAGGAAATCAGTTACAAGGATTTATTTTTTTTTTAGTTACTTAGTTATACCTAAAACTTAAAGGTATGCAAAAGGTCACAACTATAAAATACTTTGAAACATTTTGGAACTAGAAAAATAGGCAATGAATGTTATATTCTGACCTTTTGTGATGATTGGTGCTATAAGAAACAGCTCTTGTCTAGTTATACCTTGATGAATATGAAATGTTTTTAAGATTTCTGAATCAGTTCGAATTTTGATAATTAATAACATAGAACTAATTCTATGAACTCTCATATTAAGAAAATTGTCATTCAGACTGATTTTGTAAGTTAGATATGGTTTTCAGTTGAGATTTTCATGTTTTAGTGTTAATCCACTGTCATTTGTAAATAATGCTGCAATTCAGCCTTCTGAGCAGCGTACAAAAAATAAACTTGTAAAAAGGGGCCTAAAAAAGATGTGGAACTGATTCTGCAAAATGCAGTGGTGGAAAGGCATTTTATCTTCATCTTTTATCAATTTACAAACTTTTTTTTTGTTAAATTGTTTAAAAGATGCCAAAATATGTTCTGTTTTTTATTTTATTCCATATTCAGTACCATTATTGCATGATGGTGCTAAGAAATCTCGTTTCTCATCAGTACTGACAGGAAATAAGATCATTTAGCATTAGAGAAAATATTCACAGTTGTAGGACTTAGAAAAAGGAGAAGTGGGGCAGCTGTACATGTCTTTGTCTTTTCTTTATGTAAGATGGTAGCATAAGGGGCACTACACTGGAGTTTCTTAATATTACATCAACAGTTGTAGTGGTTAGAAAGGGAAGACAGTAATGAATTATTAATACAGATCCATTTTCGAATATATCTAGAAGACCCATGTGACTTCTACTGAAAATCCAGGTCACTGTGTTGAGCAGCATCTGTGTGAAGCTGAGTATCAGTTCCTATGCATGATTAGAGCTCTCTGGGTCCCCCTTTACCCATCAGTCAGTTACCTGAGTAAATTCTCACCAGTTTGGCTTCAAATGTGAACAGAAGATTACAATAACCCTTTTGGAAATAAAGAAAAAAATCATTATAGTTTCACCAGGTATTTAGATTTTAGATTTTTTTGCTTTCACCTGCATTGAGTAGCCATTTTTCTAAAAAAGGATAAGATAGGAAAACTGAAGCAGAAGGAAAAAAGCAAAATGTGAAAGTATTATTGATGCTTTATATAACAAATTCTGAATTTTTTGAGTTTGGTAAGTAGAGCAAAGTCTGCACTTATCCATAATATAACAGAATCATACAGGTATTCTCGAATAATTGGTGTGTTGGGAGCTGCTGTAAAACCACATTTATTTAGGAATAAGAAGAACTATCCTTCTTAGAGATAAGGAATATTAATTGGCCTGGCAAGGTTTGAAGAGCAAAAAGGATAACAGCACAGTACTCAGAGGCAATAAATAATCCTTCTATGCAGCTTTCCTCACAAAAGCAAATCATCAAACAGTTAGAGATGCTATTGAGTGTTATAAATACTGGAAAATGCAGAATTATAGCTGCCACTTAATCCTCAGTGAGGTAGTATCCACAAAATAATTCTATTACCATTACATATTTTTAGGCTGAAGAGACTTCCTTCTCATTTCATCATGTGCACATCTTGAACTTACTAAGCTACCGAGCTGCATGTATACATACATGTATTTCTGTGTGTAATCACCGTTGCAATGCTCAAGCCAAGCCAGTCTTTTACAATAAATTTGTCTTTTCAGCTTGTGTTTCTGCCTATACATTGTAGAAAAATGGGCAAAAACCCTAACAAGTCAGTACTTGTTAGGTACTCTTACATTTTGTATCATCTTGCTCAGCTCTCAGATGTCTATATAGGTCATCAAATACAAGACAATCAGAATTAAACAATTTTGCATATTTAATTTCTATAGTTTCTCACTTTTATCACGAGTCAACATTAAACTGTGCATATAGTCAATTTGTTCTGATTATCTGATGTACACTGGAATCATTGATGAACCAGACACAACTTCCAACTCTGGAAGATCCTAACATGCTATTTGTGAGAAACCAGGAGGGCATATGAGGAAAGGAACCAGCTTTCAAGCACAGCATTGATTATTTATTTGGGTTTTTAGTTTACCAGCAACTATCATGCAGACTTACAGAGCCACTCATCCATGTAGAGCTCAAAGGCAGAAAAGTGCACCTGGGATGTAACGAGACACTCTGCCCTGTGGAAAAAAATAAAATAATTATTGTCAAAACCATACATCAAAGTCAAGGAAGAGTGGGTGCAAGGGGAATGTTTGCAAGTCTCAGTGAACGAGTGATAGTATTCATCTTGCAAGTATTTTGTCCCTTGTCTTAGTCAGGCGATTCAGTTAATTTCGTGACGCATCCAAGACAGCAAGGTAGTTAATAGAATACAAATCATCAAAGGTCAGAGGGAAGCTTGGAGAAATAGTACAGTAATATATCTCAGCCACCAACTGGGAAGACAAACTATAAATGATGCAAGATAGGAGAGAAAAACGTGTTCCCTTTTTTTCCAGTGGCAGTTAAGTTGAAGATGAAACAACCTACCTGCTGTTTGTATTTTATTTCCAATCAGCAAGAGGACCCTGCAGCAGCTGTGTAAAACTGCCAGATGCTGCACACGTGCTTTTTCTTTTCCCTAATTAATTTTGTCGAGTACCCTCTCTGTTTTGCCATTGACTGTTCTCAGTAATTCTGAGACCCTTAGAGCAGTCACCTGTGCAATCACATCTATCTCCATTACGATCTTCTTCCCTCTTTTCTCCTCCTGAGCCCACATTTTTCTGTTTTCTTCCATTTACCTACAGCTTTAATCCCAGAACTCTGTTATTGCATTGTATCAGAGTATAATTCAGTAAAGTCTTTAGAAGTTCTCACAACTACAAGAATGGTATTTTTCTTAAATGAAATTCAAGGCATTCCAACTAACAGCAGATATACCCCATTTTGTTGTTTCTTTAAATGCTGTGCCAATTATTGTGGCAAACTTGACTGTAAGCTAACTCAATAACTGAATTTATTGGTTTAGGAATTATATTAAACCTTTTATATTTTGTTGTATAATATTAACAAATCCTGTGTTATTTAATTTTTTTCTCTGTTGTAACAGTACAGTACACATAAATAACTTGAAAACACTGGATAGATCAACAATAAAACACATTTAAATTATTTTATGTTTAATATCATTATTAAGAAATTAATTTCTTCCTAGAATATCCAAAGGAGGGAATGATTTCACACAAACAATCTGATTCTGAACATTCATTAAAGCAATCCCAACTCACAAGTATGACAGAGGTGTTTAAGATGGCTTATACAGGTAGGACAAAATGACATCAGAGGAATAGATTGTAATTTTCATAGAGAATAAAAAATGGTAATTGGTCTTTTAAAAGAGATGTATATTGAGCTATGTATTGTATAGTTCCCTTCTGCAACTAAGGGTGAAAACAAAAACCCCATATTAAATTGGCGATTAAGGACTTAAAGTATTTGGTAATATACTTGTCAGCAAATATATGTAAAAAATATATGTAAAATATATATGTAAAAAACCCTTTTCATGTCTCCAACAAAACCTTTTTTATTTTAAAAGAATAAAAAAGGGATGAAAAACCAGAAATGGGATTTACTGTTATTATTGCTGGATGTTGCTGAAAGTTGAAGTAAATATTTAGTAAGATGTTTACGTTCCAGCATAAGAGGTGTCTAAAAGAATTACTGTATTTGACATTAAACAAATGGTGAATTAGGGCCTGAATGTTCAAAAACATAGTATATAATTTTGAACAGTGATAGCAAAAATATTCTATACTAAATAATGTGCTAAATATTCCTAGAGTCTAAACCTCTGTAAAGGTTAACTGAGGTAGTATTGGAAATAAAAGCCAAATATTGATTTTTTTTTTTTTCAGAATCCATAGAATATTTTCCAAATAACATGTGCCCTGCAAGTTAGTTAAATATCAGAAGGTTCAATTCAGAATCCCAAGAGTCTGAATAAACCAGAAAAATGTCAATTTTACCCAGTGTTCCAATTTATCTTGCATTTATGAAAAGTACACATACCTTTAATGCTGTGATATGCCATTACCAAGAGAACGCCTTCTAATGTTAGAAATTTTGAAGAAATGGAACATGCTGAAGATTTTTTTTCTCATTAAAGGGTATTTGTGTTTTAAAGACATAGAAACTCAGATTATGCTTATACCAAACTTAGTAGAATGAGTGTATCTCATAAAACTTATGGCTTCTGTCAGAAATTGTTTATCTCTGACTCATCAGATTGTAATGTGATATTTGTAGGTAAGCATAAGAAAGTATGCCCATGACATGCAGAAATGTTTGACATAAAGGTATTAAAATAGTTTCACTGTAGGTGTTTTACTACCAGAGTATTTGGAAACTTCGGTCTTTATCCCTCCCATTCTACCCTAAAATTAATAACAGCTCAGAGATCTGCATTTTAAATATAATAAAAGACCTTTCTTGTTTTTATCTTGTCATTTACTACATGAAAACAAAAAGCTTTGCATAAAATTTACCACCCAGCATACTCTGAGGTGTTTAGCTAAAATCTTGTTCTAGAACACTAAAAAGATACTGTGACTGTATAACATGAAGTGTAAAGGAGCATAACTTGCATGGTAGTGAAGCAAACTTGTGGTCGTTCTCTTTTCAACACCAAAGCACTGAGTTACTTAACTGAAAAGCTTTATGTCTGGATATCTCCTGTCCGTGGTCTTTTCAAGTGAAAAAAGGAATAGAAAAGGAATACAAAAGTACAGCAGTGCAGGTAGAGATCACAGCAATTCCCTGAAAATGACTCTCACCAGACATGTTGGAGCAGACCATCCTCTTGTATAAAAGAGTACAGCACTAGTGTAATCATGGAGCTTTGAAGGTGATACAGTAAATGAGGCTTTCCTTCACAGTGGCTGCTGTGGGCTTGTGGGTTCTGAGATTTTGTTCACACCCAGTGAGCTTTCCTAATAATTTTTCTTTTTTTTTTTTTTTTGTAGTAGGAGAAGCTTGTCACTGCTACTGGACTTTGCCTGGTTTTGCATGCTGTGCTAGGACATAGAAGGTGGCTAGTATTTTTTCATATGCAGAGGCACTTACAAAAATGTGTCATGCATACATGACTTTTTTTTTCAACCAACACCAATTTTGTCAGACTTCAGATATGTTTGTTCTCCTCTGTGCTACATACATGTGGTAGAAGGGAAGTTAGTTTTTATGAACATTTTCTTGTTTTGTCTTGAATGACAGATGGGTTTCTCTTTCATATTTAGAACAGGAGTCTACTGGATATGGAACTTCTTGTAAGGTATTATTAAAATTTTGTGATCTCAGTGGAGACCAAGGATTAGATTCAGCTGTTGAAATCAGACAAAGGAACAACCAAGATATCCATGTGGAGTTGGCAGATATGGCACAGAACCAAAGGAAGTCTCTGTCCTTTAGTAGCAGCAGTTGAAGGTCTGGTAAAATTTCATATGGTGTATCAAATATTTATGGCAATCTAACTGTGAAACAAACAGAGCTGTGCGGACAGCTGACCCGCTGGCTGAATTAACTTTCAGACACACCAGCATTTAGTGCTAACTGATATGCAGTGCTGTGTTCAAGACACCTGTATGGGATCTGCAGGTCTGACAGAGGTCTTGGTGGAGACAACCACAACCTCCACTGGAGGATGGGGAGCCAGGTTCAGTTTCGTCTCATATACAGTGATGGAGGACCTGCAGTCTCAGAGCGAGATGCAGCAGAACGGAGCCTGAGCACTGGAAAGACCACACTGAAGCAGCCCAAGGCTGAGCTGAGAACAACCCAGGCATCAAGCAACGTGGAGAATTCTGGATCTATTCACTATTTTTCCCTTTTTTATCTCATAGTGTAGATATATGCAAAGGTTATACTATGTTGTTGTTGTTATTATTACATGGAGACATAATGTAAGATCAAATGTTGACTCAGAGGTAACATGCAAAGGCATGCTGATAGGTAGAGACATTGGGGGAATGTTTTAGATACAAGCCATTCTCTTTCAGGACAAAAAACAACTCCTGGCCTGTTTTTTTTTTTCCTTTTTTTCTTATAGTATGGATACAATCAAAGAAATCAAATAGATGTGATGGATAATTGTATTCAATGCCTTTCATTTAAATGTTATTTGAAAAGACCCATTGATGATTCATATTTATACACTATGTCTTAAATTGCTCCTTCCACTGCATTCTCAGAGGGGCCAGAGGTTTTGTGCTTATGACAGTGGGTGGAGCTGGGAATGATGTAAACGGGAGCACTCAATGACAGAACACTCTAGGTAAGGCAAACAAATTGAAACTCAAAGGGTTTATACAAAAATAGTCTTGGACTAGGTAGAAAATATTATCACTCTTGCTCCTCAGAAACTGACAAGACATATGGAAAAGCTTTCAAAGTCCTCATCAACCTAGATTCCACTCTGCCTCCAACATTTCTCTCAAAAAAATTGTCACCACTATGAATTAACTCCTTCCCAAATATACGTACTTGCAGAATTAATCCAAGTGACATGTGCAAATGGCATACTTACTTTGTCAGGGTGATCAAAACCAACTGTAAGAATCTCACTGTTCCGTTTTTCCTGTAAGATGAAGATATGAGCATTACAAAGAAAAGCAACCATAAAGTAGTACTTTCATTTCAGCAGTTCAGATCCCCAAGTCAACTTTTCAGTACTCCAAATATTTTGTTACTAATGTGGTAAGTTTAATTAACTATTTCTAGAATTGATATGTTCTTTGAGTTCTGAATAAATATTTGGCATCATATTGTGGAAGCTTTACACATGCTGGGCAGCAATTAGCACAAATAATTTCCTTTTTTTTCCCCAGCAATGGTATTCTCAAAACAAAATACTATTCAGTATGATTAAGGTATCACACTCTGCTGGAAGTAACTGCCAGCTTGTATTCTTATTTTATGTGAGGTTTAATACTTTGCAGCATTCCATACTTTTTCCAGTATTAACTGAAATGTTATTTATGCATAAAGGTGGATGATTGAAATTATTTATTTGCACACCTTTTGTACTTACTTCCCTAATGTCTCAGACTCTATATTAGTTTGTCAGAAGAAAACAAAATCTTTCAGAACATGTTCATTTAAAGAAAAATCATATAGTACCTAATTCCCACCCAAAACAAGACAGCTATATGAGAATTCTCTTTAATTGAATCCTAGACTGTAACTGTATGAAACTCTTGCGATTGAAAGGGTCCTTTGTCTAAATGATCTGTGGTTTTTAGGCAAGAATGATAAATACTCTTTTAAATAATATAAATTTGTTCATGGGATAAATTTCTTGCTTTTTCTGGTGGTTGTTTTATCACTCTAAACATATAATTTCAAAAAATGTTCAGAACTCTTTTCTGTACATGGCAAAGATAAATTGTTTGTTCATTTGCTTCAAACAGAAGCTTTAACGTTTGGAGTCTATGCAATCAATCTAGTTTCAAGAGAAACAATCCTGTAAAAAACAGCATACAAATGAAAGTTTGGCTTTTTTGTTTGGTTGGTTGTTGGTTTATTTTTATTTCTGTTTTCTTTTTAATGTCATATCTTTCCTTTGTTAGGTATGATGTGCATCTGAGTATATTTTTCCTATATTTTCTCACTTAATAAAAAAAGTTAGAATTGAAAAATCAGCAACATACTTAACACTGAATTTGGGAGGACTATTCACCTTTTTCAAAGTACTTCTTTCAGATAAATTTAGCTGCTACAATTGTCTGTACTTCTCAAAGAGCAGCAAACATGGGCAGTGTCTCAGTGTACTGAACAAAGACACAACAGTGTTATACACAGTTCCCAGTATCCACACCTTCCCTTCATGCCATGTTCACTCTTCCACTGCCCATCTATGTCCTAAGGTCTATGGCCTCAGTTTGGTGTTTATATGGGGAGATAAAAGGAGTCATCAGCATCTCAAGTTCTTTGCTGGAAAGAAGCATAATGTTGATGTCGGCTGTTTCCTTTTCTACCTTCTAGGAATCCCCTGGGTTTGTTTTTATGTGTTTGTTAACATACTTTTAAACCTTGCTTTTGGTCTGCAAATTACATCCAAATTTATTGTATGATGTGGTGCATTTCAAATATGTCAGAGCCTTGTTTTCAAACAATTTCAAGTGTTCAAGGCAGATTCAGAAAAGTCTGGCAAGCCTCTGCTCTGAGGACCTGCAAACTCAGTGGCCTGTTCCTAGCAAAGGCAATACAGTATTACTGGGCTACAGGCTACAGTAGCTTTCACTTTACCTCTGCTTAGCAGCTAAGGCATCTAGTGTGCTTCTATGGGCTCATGGTTAGAGAACTTTCCAGCTTCCACTTCCTGCACTACTGAATTTTTATAAATATTATTATTTTTAAAGTAATTGGAATAAGACCTGTAACTCAGCACTCTCCTTATCCTCGATGTAGTTTTATAGGATATAGTGAGTTATTCTAGCAAAACAGAAATCAAAGACTTCTGTTTAACTGCAGGGGATTAAGAATCGTCTCACGTCTGTCATTCCATAGTAACCTGTTTTTTAACGTATTTTTGGTGATGACAACAGGTTCAAGCCCCTTCACCAGGGGTAAAAAGAACTACTTCATCTGTATTCTGTATGACATCTTTAAGCAGTCAGACACTGGCTAAATTAAGAGCACATTACTTCCTTCTTACTATTATCTGCTTTGACTTAGAGGGCAGAGCATCTGATTATGCATAACAATGGTAAATATACATGTAAGAATTATTGCTGTTACACTATTTTTAATATATATGGGTACGTGAGATTTTAATGTATTTGTGTGTTGGCTGCAATTTCTTTCACCTAAAACAGGGATCTGTAAAGTAGCAGTTAAGTGGTCAAGAAAATATACTCTAGTCTTTTACTTTAAAATATTGTTCTTCATTCATACAGCAAAACTGTGAAAATTATTAGACAGGGATGTGTAGGAGGTTGCCTAATGCTTGGCAATAGTACTAAGTATTGAATATTCCTGTAACTCCATTTTTTCTCATAGCTTTAGACATTGTAGACAGAAATGTTCTTCCAGTACACCTCGTATTTCTCCCATAAGAGTTGAAACAGCTTTTTTTTTTCTTTTTCTTTTTTTTTTTTTTAAGGAAAAATATCCCTGGCCCACAGGTAGCTAATTATATTTAGGTGTCGGAATCTGAGAAAGAATCCTCACCTGTCCAAAATGAAGGGCAAAAGGATCTGGATAACCTGAGAGAAATATCATGTGATATTTGAGCTATCCTTGGATATTATTCCTTGTTTTCAGCTCTACTGCAGAGTCATGCCATTTTACACTGATAATTTTAATTACGGACAACTGATATGGCAGGTTACATATACTAGTGTAATGACTGCATATTTATTTCACAGTTACTCTTGTGAGCCACCTTTAATAACAGTGCTCTGAGGCCAACAATAACGCTTTAGAATTCTATGTATTCCATAACATATGCAGATTATAGGTTATTATAGGACTTTTGCTCAGAGTGACAATTTGACTTGGCTAGTTATGATCAAATTATGAAAAAACCATGCAATAGAGGAACTATCAGGTTACCAAGAAAGTTGTAGAAAAATATTTAGCCCCAGAAATAAAACTTTCTGTTTCTTCCTTAATGTCAGAGAAGCTTCACAGTCGAATAAAGCTGTAGATGAGAAAGCAGAAGGTTGGAGGAGAAAATATTAGAAGAAACAGAAATACAGGTCTTGGACTTAGAGTTATATTACCTTTGAGAAGTTAAAAAATAGTTGTCTGGAAGAAGACATGTTAGAGAAACATCACGGGGACATTAAAGACTGCGAAGCACCAAGAACCATAATGCAGGCATAAATTGTAATAACATTTCATGCAACTTAAAAACAAAGCAGTGGCAAGTGGTTTGAAGTTTACAACAAAATTAGACCTGTTGCTATTCTCAGCTGGTAAAAGGGATTAGTGATTATGAGTTTGTTATAAACATCTCCAAGCTGTAGTTTAAAAAGTCTGAAATAAACCTAAACCCACAATATTTCAGTTTTTGGTTTGTAGCTATACCTGTTCTCACAGGCAACAACACAACTAGAATATATGTATGTCTAGAATTGGATCATACTGGTGTGGTAGTATGCTAATAAGTTAGATGCAATAAGTAATTATACTGTAAATTGATGATGTTTTTTTCTTGTATCACTCTGCTTAGAGCCTATAAGTTTATAAGCTTATAAACTTAAAGAGATAGGTAGGGTTTCTGTCCCTTTTTTTAAAAAAAAAAAGTAGAAAAAGCAACAAAAGGCTTAACAGAGGAAAAGAACATACATCTTTTTGCTTATTCATTCTTTATTTAGTGATGGCATAATAAACTTTAGTTTTTTCTAGCTGTCCACTTTTAAGTTATATATTGACTGACTTACTGTAAAAGTTGCATAAAAGCGGGCCTTCAGAGACAACTGAAGGTAAGAATGTAGTAAATTAATCAGCCAGGTCTAGTACACTGTCTCAATCAGAAGCATAGAGATATTTTGGGAAGGAGTAAGGCAAGAAAACAACTAAGGCTGGAATCATCTGCAGAACAGAGGGAGCATATTGATGGCTATGTGATAAGAGAGGAAAATCGGTAAGTACTGGGGAGCTGAGCTGGGAAAGTTTTTAAAAACAAGAACAAGACCTTAGTATAGTGAAAGCGTGAGAATTGCCTTAACAGAACGTTAGTTGGGCTGAAAGAACATAATATTGAAAAGTCTCGTTTTAACCAATATTTTTTTCTAAGTAGACGAAAAAGTGCTTTGCAAAAGACTACAGTAATATTATCTTAAAGCTGGAGCACTGAGAACTAAAGTGAATTCCAGGCTATGTCTCTATCGGTAAGTAAATGGGCCAGGAACATTTTGCTGTTTCTAGGGCCAAACAGCATGCTCAGCTCCCATCCCAGGCTTTTTCACATGCCCTGCCACCCCTTGACCAGGATGATTCCCCTTAGGTTGCCTATTAGCAACACTCCTTTGTACATGCTATTCCTCAAACTTTGACCCTGCATTGTCTGAGAGCAGGCTACTACTCCAAGACAAAATCATACCAGTTAATCATAACACCAAATTCATGCCTGAGTGTGAGCACATTTTCTGGTGCTGTTTAGATTTCCTAGCACAAGTACAGCTTCTAATAGCAGCAGAGGCATCTGAAGAAGAATCAGTGTGATCGTCCCCTAAACCCCATTGCAGTGCTGTGTCTCCCATGTGCCAGTCACTCTCAATCATTTGACAGCTAGGTCATTTATGAAATAGCTGAGTTCAGCTCCTCACTCACCTGCCATTTTAGGGTGGTTGCTATCTCCTTGTTTTTCTGTTGCTTGTTGATGGCAGCTGCTGCCTTTTCATGGCTTGATGCTGATTGTGTGCTGAGGAAAATGAAGCGTCAGCCTTGACTGGAACCGGTGCAAATTCCCGTGTGAGTCCTGCCTCCACTGGCAATGGGCTGGTATCAAACCAACCACTCTGGTGTATCACAGGATATTTTGTTTTGATTCCTAGTGGAATGTAAAAATGCATTATTGCTGAAATACACCTAATTTTGGTAACTAATTCTGTATGTAGTTAGCTCTTCTTAATAGCAGTCTGATTGTTGATAGATTTGCAGACAAAAAAGACAAAGGATAAATTCCTTGATACAGTAAAGATAATTACAGTTTTGCCACTGAGTGCACTAGGACTTCAGTTTGTTTTCCTGTGATTGACACATTTCCAGAATCAGAGGTAGACGGTAGAAGCCAGGGAGATTATTTTCTCAGTAAAATGTAGAAGCTGTTTTCAACAAAACTCTCTATTATCTGTGTTACTAGTGTCTCTTGTACTGTCTCTACAACTGTAAGGACAGAACATGTTAGAAACTATATGTTTAGTAAAATGTATATGGAGACAAAAGAGAAAGAATCTGTCCTTACGGTTTAAGGTTCTATGTCTCAATATATAAAGTAAGCAATTACCTACGAGAAGTATCACAGTGCTAGAATCATAGAATCATAGAATGTCCTGAATTGAAAGGGACCCACAAGGATCATCAATTCCAACTCCTGTCCCTGCACAGGACAACCCCAAATTCACACCATGTCTCTGAGGGTGTTGTCCAAGGGCTTCTTGAATATCGCCAGGCTTGGCAGTGTAACTGCCTCCCTGGGGAGCCTGTTCCAGTGCTCCGCCACCCTCTGGGGAAGAATCTCTTCCTAATATCCAGCCTAAACCTCCCCTGGCACATCTTCCTGCCATTCCCTCGGGTCTTGTCATTGGTCACCAGAGAGAAGAGATCAGCGCCTGCCCCCCTCCTCCCCTTGTGAGGAAGCTGCAGACCATGATGAGGTGTCCCCTCAGTCTCCTCTCCACCAGGCTGAACAAACCAAGTGACTTTAGTAGCTCTTCATATGGCTTCCCCTCTAAACCTTTCACCAACTTCGTGGCCCTCCTCTGGACACTGTCTAGTAGCTTTATATCCTTATTGTACTGTGGCACCCAAAACTGCACACAGCACTCGAGGTGAGGCCGCACCAGCGCAGAACAGAGCAGGACAATCACCTCCCTCGATCGGCTGCAATGCAGTGCTTGGTGCACCCCAGGGCATGGTTGGCCCTCTTGGCTGCCAGGGCACGCTGTTGGCTCATGTTTAACTTGCTGTCAGCCAGAACCCCCAGGTCCCTCTCTGCAGAGCTGCTCTCCTGCCTCTTGGCTGTGTGACTCATTTAAAAAAAGCTGCGGCTTTTGGAAAAAAATGTGAGAAGAGTATTGGCTTGGAGACCTGAAGCACAGATGGATAATCTGATCATTGCTTTATTACCGGACTTCTTTAGTGAATAGAGACTGAAGTGCCATCTCTTCAAGTGACATTCTAAACACAAATTCTCCTAAAATTAATGCTTCAAGGTTTAACAAAACTATTTTAGTATTTTAGGTAAAGCTAATTAAAAAGCAAATTCTAAATTCATAATTAAAACTCAAGAATACCTGCAATTACCAATTTTAAACTGATTTTTGATGCACATTCATAAAATAAGAGTTGGAGAGAGAATCATGGACTATTTTTCCTTGCAGTAACTTCAGGGCGTAAGCTAGTAGCTCTTCAGTCTCCTCATTTATCCACCTAGGAACTGAGTTATTCCTTAGTTAAGAAGGCACAGGGCTAATACTTTAATCATATCACTGACATGCCAGGTCCTGTTACATTATATCCAGTGTGACATCACATGGCAAACAGTATAGAGCTTCAACCAGCAATTTCTTTTATGATGCCTGGCAGCTTATAAATCTAATAATGTACTGTCCTTGATGATGTAGATGTCATTCCTTTGCAATATGGTCTTTTCAACAAAGTGCTCAGTCCCTTAGACATGCACAATTTTCCATAAATCTGCTTTGATTAGGTGGTGAAGGCAGAGTTCAGATAAGGTTTCTTGTCTGCTGAAGACTGTAGATTCCCTTTTAATAAAATTCTGCTGATAAGAATAAGACAGCCTCTTATTCAGGACAGAGTAATTAGAAATTAGGCTGTTTGGAATAGGACCTTAGTTTTGCCTAAAAGAAAAATACTTCTCAGAACAAGACATACAGATTAAAACCTTTAGTTCTATGTCCACTTTATGGCTCCATAAAATGAGTATAACCATGGAAGTCAAATCAACTTTACTTCAATAAATATTGTGGAAAACTGGCTTTAAAGCAGCTGAAGTAACATAAGAAAATTTGTTTTCTTCATTCTTAGGTAATCAGGAAAGGTTATGGACCACATTTGACTGAAAATGGACATTCTATGCAAAGGGCAAAGCAGGGCTACACTTCTGGAGCCACTATTAAGGAGGCAGTTATCCCGATTTTCTTAACTGCAAGTAAATAGGGATAATGCAAAATAGTATAATTCTGTATTTGTTTTCTTGCAAGCATGTCAGGTTTTTTCCTCCCTCCCAGGTGTTTCCTTTGCATCGCATTCCCTGCCTCTGTACTGAGACTTTTTTGTTGTGCTAGTCTCCTAGACTAAACCACTGAATCAGCTGGTGTCTTCCGTAAGAAACCACAGCTATCTTGAGTTCGGAAACAAGGCTTTAGAATACCTTTAGGGCAGGATCTTAAATATAAGAAGAAAAAAAGTCCTGCTGAAAATTATTTAAGCATGCTGGGAAATTGCCTCTTTATCAATTATGCCTAAGTGTTTTAATAACATTTCACACTGCTTGTGATTGTACACAGAAGATGAAAGATGAGCTGGCTGCTGAGAAGAGCTAAATAAACTGGAAATGTAAATCAGTCAGGTAATTAAAATGTTGACTTACAGTAACACTCTACCCTATGATACAGGCTTTTCTGCCATGACACTTAACCTTTGTGAAAAGGTCAGTTTTCTACTTTCTGAAGCACTTAAAGTGTTTTTATTTTGATAATGATTGTGCATGTCAGGTATAATATTCTTGGTTTCCCATGCTTTTCTATCATGAATTGGTACAGAAAACTCTCAGGGATTTATTCACCTACTTGAACAGTGTCTAGTGCCATTGGTACACAGTAGCATGTCAAAGATATTTGAACAGGGCTGGAAGATAAAACACAGGCCTTAAGGATAACCTGTGCTTTCTGGAATAGCAATTAAATGCTATTTAGAAGGTGGTAGGGACATCAAGTAGTACTCGACAGCAGAATGCTGCTGTCAAATACCTTGGTTAAACCAATAATAGTTTAGTTCAGAAATAATTCAAAATATGAGTTATTAGCACTGATTATCCCTTACCCACTTTTCTTAAGCATATCAGAGGAGTCAGAATTTTTATAACAAAAATTATATCTGGTTTTTTTCTCAAACAATTTTCTTAGTGTGGATGAAAATACTGTTTGATTGACATTTACTTTTGTTTCAAATCATACTCCATTCTCATATATTCAAATAAAAAGAAATACCTATGTTTCTATTGCCTAGTCCATTGAAAATGAGCATTAGGTGCTTCAACACCATCTCACTAAGTGACAATTTAGAAAGCTTGTTTTATATTGTCTTTATCTGTAGCTCTGAAGTTTGGGATCAAGCTTGACTAAAACCCTGTATGTAGCAAAAAATCATTCCACCTTTTCTGAGAGATTTAATTAATATTTTCCCCATAGTTCTACATGCTTAATTTCATGAATGTTCTCTGGCTTTTACGTATTTCCTAACTACTCATATAACGTTTTCTTATCCTGTAACTTTTATGTTTGAGATCTCATGGTCAGCTTTTGTCTTATGTAACAATTAATCCAGGAGAAATGGCTGATGATATATTTGTAACTCCATTTAAATTGCTATCACTTTTGCTTACAAGCTCCTAGAAAATCTGTAGGTTTTAGCTGTAAGAATTTTTCCTTTTCTTCATCCATTACAATTACTATCTATTGTTCTCTTTTAAACCAACATGAGAATCCATTCCCTTCATTCCCACCACAATGTTGTCTTCTAGTGAAAACTTTCCTTTAGGTTTCCTTTCCCAAGAAAATAAGTTCTTCTCATTTTATTCATATTTTTATTCTGCTTCTACTTAAACATAGTAGATCACTGGTATGCTTCTGCCTTTCTGGTGGTTCTTAGTTCTCTATTTTCTGTTGTGGATATCTACATCAGGACAGTACTTCGGGGTGGCCCTTTGTTGACTTCAAACATTCATTGTCAGCCTATGCAGGATATCGATATTCAAGGAAATACACTTCTCTGCATAGCCATAAATAAAATCCCTTTTCCAGTTTGAAGTCTTCATGGATTTTTTCTTTCTGGGTTGACATGCCCAGATGATACTATTCCTTCTGAAGGGAATCCATAGTCATTCACACAAATGTGAAGCTAACACCCCTCATCAGGAGCAGTATCCTGTAAAGAAGGAATTCATAGATTAACTACTGATTACCTTATCATTACATCAACTCAGGCTCACACAGATATTTTACTGACTTTCAAGTTAGCTTAAGACTTATTTTTTGTATCATTTTATATAACCAAATGGTCTGACATAATAATTTCTACCCACTTAAGAGGTGGGATAAATGCAGCACTTGGAATTTGCAGGCGAGTGCAAGAAAATGCACCAGATATCACTTTTCCCTTGTACACTCTTTATGTCATCTCTGTGCTACTTACTAGACTTTCTTGAGTGCTCTTTCCATGGTTGGCTTTGTTGGCATTAGGCGACTTTGCCCTGATGTTTTGATTTACAGTCCAGCTGAGGATTTTGACCGGTAAATCTGAATCACTCTGTAAATAATAAGCACTATCAAAAAATGAAGTCTACAATGTCATAGTGGAATAAGCATGAGAACTAAAAACTACCTTCAGAAGATTTGGACAATGCATCTATCATAATAATCTCTTTCTAATACTCTTCATGAACATGCTCTGCTACTTCTTTATGACTGTTTTCTGTCTTTCATTTTGAAGTTGCATTATGTAATGTTGCCTAACACTAATGCTGATCTGAATGCTTTAGGCATTGCAGTTTTTAAAAGGACACGTTTGTATCAACTACACAGGATAAAAATACTAACAACCTACATCATCATTTTGTTTGTTTTCCTTCTAACTGAACTGACGAGATAGTAATGTAGGCCTGCTTCTCCCACAAGTTTAATTCTGAGTGAGAATTCTTTCTTCAGCAAGAATGTCAAAAAAGAGACCAAGGAAAGTATTAGCAAGTTCTATATTTTAGCTCCACATTTAAAATATCATAGCAGCATTTAAAAGTTTGACACCTGTGCACTCTGGTGGCTACATATACACTATTTTCAGAAAGCTCGAGTAAGAAAGGTATTCACAAATGGGGTCGTAATTTTCCCGATTCACACCATAACCATGAAACAAGGATGACTCTTCCATCCCTGATACATGCTATTTGTTGTAATTACAGTGGTTTGGAAGACATTTAATCCATCCCATGAGTTACTTTTGTCATAGGTTCCTATTCACACTGCCCAGCTGCCATTTAGGTTTTACCATGGTATTCAGAGGTCTAGTCAGGCATACTTATTTGTCTCCCCCTTACAGTCACATTTAAATGAAATAGTGGAGTTCTACTGCATAATTTCAGTGTGATTTATTTTTTACTCTTAAAAAAAAAAGAAACATAAAAGCAAGTCATTTGTTGAGAACTCATTCTTTTGTCCTATAGTACATCTTTATATTTGATACCTATGAACCTGCATTTTTCTTTGGGTTTGGGTTTTTCTTGTTGGGTTTGTTTTTTTTCCCTGAGGTAGGAAAATAAAGACCGGATTAAACCTCTGTATTTTAATTATGAGTTCAATTAAGAAATGGACTGGTTAGGACCTATTTGCTTGTTTTAGTAAACCTTTTAAAGTTTCAAAAGAAAACACTTGCTTTGCCTAGTTTGGCAGTCTGCATTTAAATCAATTGCCAAAACATGGGTGTCATCTCTGATGGCTATGGCCCTGCTTGGCTCCCAATTGCCATTCCAGGAGGGCATGGTTAGTCTTGAAACATACCTGCCAAAGTTATGTACCTGGCTTAGGCACACCATGACATCTCAAATAGCACAAGATACCCATCTTTAGGCAAGTAATTGAGCTGCTGATCTCTGTGACTAATTGGATCTTCTACACCAAACTCAGGTAGACACCTGCCTGACCTAGAGATTACTTCTAATCTATGACTTTACATAAAGAAACATATTTTTTTAGGTGTTTCAAACTTTTATTGAATCCTATTTTCTTCCTCCCATAGAGTAATGCCTGAGTTACCAGCTCAACAAAGCAGTTAGACATATATCTAAATTAATCTTTGCTTCTCAATGCATTTATTCATATGCCACTCATAAAGTATGTGCCCAAAGCTAAACACTTAGAAACTTTGCTCGATGTAATTAGATTGTGCATGTCATTCTGTGGAAAGAAATGGAATAATTTATGTCAGGAAATACTGCAAAAGTTGAGCAAAGGTGGCCACTTTGCTACCTAGAAAAAAACAAAACCCCCAAAACCTGGGACAAACCCTTTGTATGCACAACTTGACTTAAATTGTCATGTTTCTTTGAAGACCATCCCCCTTTTTTATAGCAAAAAGATGAACCCAATTTTTAAATGTGATTCTGCCACCACAGATTTTTTTGGTAACAGCAGAAAGTTGCAATCAAAAGCAGATCATTACAGAAACAGCAAAAAGTTGCAATCAAAAGCAGATCATTATGCAGAGCTGAACAGGCTTTAGGGCTTTTCTGTCTTTTCACAGCAGAAGCATGACATTCAACTCATCAACAGTCCACCAAGGCCAAGTATTTATACTCCTCACGCCTTGAATGCCCTTATTTCATGGCATGGGTCACTTCATTTGTAGTGTTCTTCCTAAAAATGCTCACTTCTTTAATTTTCCTGAAATTCGTATGCTTAGTTTAAGAGATACTTTAACAAACCTTGACTTTTATATATGTTATTGGATTAGAAGTTAATGCCTTATGCTAAGTTGGGTAATATTTTCTTTTTAAGAAAAGAAATGCAATAATTTTACAGATAACAAAAGAGACATTCCTGTCATTCTTTGAACATTAAAACATCGCATACACTTGCTGTAGTTAACTCCTCTGCTGGAGAAAGGAAAATGAAAAGCACCTACTACTGAGAAGTTTACATATTTACTAGCTTGTATGAAATGTCTTTGTGAGTTGCCATGTCTTCAGATTGTTCTTTGATAAACACAGAGTTTAATAAACTTGACGCAGTGTGAAGAGTTTTCAGTTAAATTTCTTTTAAAATTTTGATGGGACATATTTAAGGCAACACATTTCAGGGAATGGTGCAGTTTGTCAAATGTCTTTGCTTCAGGACTTTAAAGTGATAAGTCATCAGTAAATTTGTGTGTCCCTACATTCTCTTTTCTTCTCCTTTGCTGTTTAACAGATACACAGACCAATGCAGACACAGTTGGGCATTAACTTCAATTCCAAACTGTAGATGAGCGTGTTCAATTAAATCCTAATATTATGAAAATTTATGGGACTTTTCACATGCATTTCCCTGGTACTTTTTTCTGTCATATGAAAGTAGCACAGTATGTCAGGTATAATCATAGACTACCATTACTAATCTATGATTAGCACCTAAAGTGGTTGTGGCCTTTTGCACGAGAGAAGCCCGGATGAGTCCCACTGCCTCTTCTCTCCAATTTCTATTGTTTAAAAATGGGAAGCCAGGCGGCCAACAGAAGGATAGGGAAGGACCAAGTATGCAGACCTACATGTAAGAAGAGCTGAAGAAGAGAAAGATGACAGCAGTTAATGATGAGAAAGGGGAAGATTAAACCAAGAAGTAGCCTAAGCTGACAAGAGGCAATAAAGGATTGGAGGGCAACAGAAGAGGCAAACAAAGGCGTGCAGAGGGGAAAACCTGGTGTCAGAAGTAGTGAAAAGGAAAAGTATGCAATACCAACACCATCATACATGTTGCATTTAGATCAGTCTATACACATCCACAGCTAGAAAAGAAAATGGGAATTTCTAGAGCAGGTATAGGAAATACACATTTCTTACTTTAGGATCGTATTTAACTATTTTACTGAATTAAAGCCTACCAGAAAGAACAGTGCACTAAAAAAGAGCAAATTCCCTGGCTTCTCTAAACCAGAATAGTTTTGCTGAAGACTGAGGAACAATATTACTCCAGCTTCAGAGAGGAGTTAAAATCTTAAACGATAAAGCTGAGGATTTGGAATTATAAACAATATGTTTTCACAGATATATTAATGCAGAAAGCCATGCACAGTCATAAACCGTAATGAGTAACTGCTTAGTAATTTAAATGGAAAGATTACATTAAAATACAAAACTTAATGATTTCTTAATGCAAAAATGTCACAGAGAAATATTGAGAAAGAAGAAGCACATGATAATGATTATATAAATTATCCTAGTTAGCATTTAGTTTTGGAATGAATGCATATTCTATGTGATATATATTGTTGCACCACAGTTTGGTCAATCAAGTTACTTTCTAATTTTCAAATTTTGAAAAGTAATATGTAATTATGTTCTGCTTAATATCTTCTATTTAGCTGTTGCTTTAAGTAAGGCCAGATGGACTGCAATTAGATTTTAAATGGGAACATTTAGCACTTACAAGATTAAACTGGTTATTCTAATTCTTCATGAAAGTGATAAAAATAGGGACAGGGTTGAAACATGCAAAAGTCTTCAACAAACTACAGTATACTTAAGAAGGAAAAGGAAGCCCTTTCACAGTTGCTTTCAGAAGACGTGAAATCTTAAAAAAATAAAGTTTTCTATTGCTATCAAAGATAAATCAACAGAAGACACAATTAAGACCAGAATACCTTTTTTTTTTTTTCTTTAATAGAACACATCCCTACTACTTGTTAATTTTTGTAAAATACAATAAAGAAAACAGAAAATATAGGTATATAGGTGTTGGAATAAGCCATGCCCTATTGTTTAAGGTGCAAACTGTCTCTGTGGATAAGGTGGCATAGTAATTCTTTTACCTATTTGATTTGCGTGGTAGTGAGCCTCAATTAGTGAAGCTGATATAAGAAATGGAGGGGTGAGAAATTGAGGAAGAAAAGAAATAGTGCGCTGTATACCTCTTACATTTGCCATTGTATATACTGTTGAATCTGATTGTTATCTACATTTAGACATTACTTAATCTAGCAACGGCTTTTTTTTTTTGTAGTAATTTTGTTGTTCTTTCCAGTCTCCTATAAATGTTTAGTTCATAAATTTTCCTGGTTTCGGCTGGGATAGTTAATTTTCTTCACTGTAGCTGGTATAGTGCTGCGTTTGGATTTAGGATGAGTATAATGTTAATAACACACTGATATTTTAGTTGTTGCTAAGTAGTGCTTACACTAGTCAAGGACTTTCCAGCTTCCCGTGCTCTGCCGGGTGCACAAGAAGCTGGGGGGGGGGGCACAGTCCAAACTGGCCAAAGACATATTCCATACCATATGATGTCAGGCTCAGTATATTAACCAGGGGGAATTGGCCAGGGAAGCAGCAATTGTGGCTCAGGGACTGGCAGCACCAGTCAGCAGGTGGTGAGCGGTTGCATCACTTGTTTCTTGGCTGGTTTTTCCCTGTGAAAAACCTGAAACCTGAGAGGTTTTCGCCTCTCTACTGTTATTTTCCCTTTAATTATATTATTGTTGTTATTATTATTATTATTACTACTATTACTGTTTTATTTTAATTATTAAACTGTTCTTATCTCAACCCACAAGTTTTCTTTTGCTCTTCCAATTCTCTCCCCCATCCCACAGGGGTGGAGGGAGAGAGCGAGAAGCTGTGTTGTGTTTAGTTGCTAACTGAGGCTAAACCATGGCATAGATATAGGTGGGTGTTTAAAGGCTAGAAGCCATTGTATCATCCCTTTGAATTCCTGTTGAAGTGAGGTCACATGTAGAAAAGGATAAAAGATTCATAAATGTGAAAAAAGAAAAGGCTTTGCAGTAAGGAATCTTATATGAGAAATTGAACTCTTATTGTCATTTTGCCTGGTTTGTTTATATATATTGTAGTCAAAAACGACTGTACAGAAAGTAGAATTTATCTAAATTGTTGTGGGTGGTAGAAGTTCACACACCTGTTTTGGATACTAGTAATATTCTTGTATCTGCAGTCTGAAGACGGCAAAAAAAGTCAATTATTCCACTTCCTGAATGCACATGTCACTTTCTGGCAGTGATCTGTATCTATATATCCATATCTACCTATTTGTATACAAATATAAAAATGATGTTTGCAAATGACTAATTCTAGGTAGTTCTTTGTTTAATAACCTGAATTTTATATTTCATATTTTGAAGCAGCTAAACACTGCTTAACTCAGAATTTTGGACTTCAAGCTACAGAAAAAAATTATATCTGATTAATTTGGAAGTACTAAGTATTTAGGGTAGGAGAGGCAGGGATGATGGATGGTTGAACCAAACCTTGTCAATGTAATTCAACTTACTAGTGTTTTAATTGGAACTTTCTTTAGCTTCATATTTAGCAAAAAATCCTAAAGAACATAACGGATTTACATTATTTATAGACAGAGTCAATCATTCTAACAGTATTCCTTATTTTTTTGCTATTTACTTTTTAAAATAGTGGTAGATTATTCTTCAGAAACTTGTTTCTTTTCTAAGATTTCCTGATAGCAAAAATACTATGCTTGAACCACCTAAACAGATTTTGTTTTGTTTACCCTTCAAAAAGCAATGTTTCATATTGAAACCATGATTAAAAATCAAATGACAGTAAGGCCTAGGTAAGGCAATTTGATTCAAGTTCTTAATTGTTATACTACTACTACATATCAAACATAACAATGAATATTGCTAATTATTTTCAGCATTTACTTCACATCATTCCTGTTCCATGACATATCTTGAGCTCATTACCCATGTAACTATTTTTTCATAACTTATATAATTTAAAACCAGTGAGACTGTCTGAATAAAGACGAATTTGCTAAAACAAGTCCTGGATTTTTCAGCCAGCTGTACTGGTATTTCACTATGTCCTGAAAAAAAAAAAAAACAAGCCTACAAAAAAAACCAGAATTACAAATAAAGTCTCAAGATGACCAGACAAGAAAGTTATTTGTGAATTAAAAAAAGAAAAAAAAAAGGGTTAACACTGATAGATGGATTCTAATTTTTAACTCTGGCAAGAAATTAAGAAATGCAAATTTTGTTTAAATAATATTTAGTGTGAATTTCCTTTTTGTGATTATTCAGACTTACTGGTGTGGAATCAGAATCATTAATTAACACAGTTAAAAATGCAGTCCAGAATATTAATTTATAGCTTGTTTGTAAAGTTAGATCAAAACTGTTGTTTTGATATATGATCCTGAGTTTCTGAAATTCTAACCCTTCAGAACTAACTGTTTGCATTCATTCGCTTTGAAGTGAGCCTATGGAAACGAGTACAAACTTGATTATCTAACTCTAATAAGCTTATGTTTAAGGCAGGATGAATCTTTTCCTTGATGACTGCAAGGGCCAGCAGGAAGTTCTTAAGGCACCTGAAATTATGTTTCTGACCAATACGCGGTCAGAAAAAAGAATTTACCAGTAGGGATAATTCTGGTACTCCAAAAGGGGCATTCACCTTTTTGAAATGGAGCCACTCCACAGTTGCAAATGCGAGAATCCAAGGGGGTGATGCAGACCATACAAACAGTGACCCAGTGACCCCAGCGCCTCACTGACAAGTGTGAACTCTTTAGAGGTGGCACACATTTTATCAGGCAAGGGCGTCTGCTAGGTTTATAATACCTTCTTGAGAGAGGGCAAAGAGCATCAATAAAAATACTGGGCTGGGTGGAAAGGAAGGCTGAAAAGCTGAATCACTGAATCACAGTGATCACAGGTTGAAGTCAGAAGACAACTCTGGAGACTATTTTGGCCCTCCTCTGCCCAAGTCAGAGTACAATCACCTACAGCAGGTTGCCCAGGACTGTGTTCAGTCAGGTTTTGAATATTACCACAGATGGAGACACAACAATGTCTGTGGGAAACCTGTTCCAGTGTAAAACCACCCTCATAGTAAACAACCATTTTCTTATGTTCAGACAGAATAGCATGTGTTTCAATTTATGCAGATTGCCTCTTGGCACCACGGAGAAGAGTCTGTCTCTCTCTTCTTCATTCCCCTCAGCCTCTCTTCTCCAGGCTGAACAGTCCCATCCCTCTCTATTCCATATGAAACATGCTCCAGTTCCTTAATCTTCTTTGTGGCCTTTCACTGGACTCACTCCAGTAATTTAATTTTTTAAAATTTTATTTTATTTTTACTATTACCAATTTCTCATGCAAGCCTTATGTACTGAATTGTGACCTAGATCAGTCATAACTTTGCTATTGCAATGAGATAAGGCCTACCTCTGAGATCACTGCTCTGGTAAATGAGACCTGGAGTATGTCTACCTGGCTTGTTTAGATTACTGTGCTGCATATGGGGAAAAAAGGATGAACTACAGATGACCCAAGCTGCCCCATAACAACTTTGTATGCGCATCACTTATTTGGGGGCTGTCCTTATGACCTACATAACAAATGCTAATTGTCTCTACATATGGGGATACCCTAGATCCATGGTAGAGGTCTGAAATGGACCAAGGAGGCTGGAGGCTTGATTTTCACAGTGTGAAGTGTGTGCACATTGTAGCATAGGAATCACTAACCAGCTGCCATACCTATGCTGCTTAGTAAATAAATTTGCGACTACGTGACACTCAGTGCTGTGGTTCTGTTTTTATTGTTGCAGCACCCAAATTCCTCCATGTCATATTGGTTTCACATTTTATGTAAGGAATGAGATGTCTGTAGGCATGTGTCTAGAAACTTAGCAATATTCGTTAATTACAATTATCTAAATTAAAATAAAACCAAATACATTATGACAAAGAAACAAGTTTTTCAAATTGCATCAGATAGTAATTTATGCTTTTCTGCAGGTGATATTTTTCAATACTTGTGACATTCACATCTTTAATTTAATATTCCTCTTTTGTTTAAGACAAAAAAACCTAAAGGGAAATAAAAATTCCCTTCAGTTATTCAAATACCAAAATCCAGGTGGTTTTGAGCTTAATGTATTACTATTACAAAGTCTCTGGAGGAGTTAAGGGAATAGTTCTTTGCAATAAGTAGAAGACAAAGTGTATTGTTATGAGGAAACTGTGGAGGGGCAAAGAAGTGTAAGGACGCATACTAATAGGGTTTTGTTTTTACCTCCAGTTTATACTGAATAATTGAGGACATCTACTTTTCAAGAAATCAGCATTAATATTACTGTCACATAGGGACAGATCAACCTTCCAAAAGGCAGGAGGAGTGGAAAGTTAAAAATCTTTAAATATTTTTTTAGTTTTTCTGCTGTGGGATTTTAAACTGTTGAGGTTTTTTTGTACAAGTTGAAGGACTTTTGACCTTCATGAATTAATGAATTATAGATAAAAATGAAATGAGAAGAAAGTAGTAAAGATAGTATTGGCTGGAGAGACTATGAAAGTTGCACTTTGAAAGTGCATTCCCAGTTGAAGACATTTATGCTTGGAAGTCCACTTGCAATAAGAAACTATTATGATTGGCAAAAATTGGTGTTCAGGTGATATTAATGCATAGAATCATAAATCATAATAGAAAATATATGAGCTTATGGCTATGAATTTAATATTTTAATGTATGAACTGTATACTATCCTTATAAGATCTTGATTGTTACCCACCCCAGGTTTTCTGTTCTATCTACCTCACCTGGAGCCTGTAAAATATAAACCAGCTTCAGATAAAGAAAACTGTATCTGTAAACTTCTTGTGGGTTATATTAAAATTCCTGTGACTTGTACTTTAAACATAACAGAAAGTATTAACACAGAAAATGAAAGTCTGAGTAAACAGAGCAGGCTCATTTATTGTTCAGTTCTGATAATTTCTATTAATTTATATTAAAGGTTAATCTCACAGGAAGACGCTCTTGTTTTTCATTTTATGTTTTTTTAAAATCACTGATATTTTGACATATTTTCCTCTGATATTCATGCAGCATCTTAATCGCAGATTAATTCGATTCCTTGCCAAGGATTTTCCTTCAGCTTTCAATAAATTTGTCAAGAAAAATACTTCTAGTCTTGCTATATGAAACTTTATTCTCCAAGGAATATAAAAATTAGATTACCTTGTAGATTATAACTGCAATGGTTAACTTTTATAGGTTTCCCACTTGCTAGACTATTATATTTCCCTGCACCTAATTACGAGTTTCTTAATATCCATTAGCCTGGATGCTTTGCAGCAACTTTGCATATTGTGCTTGTGGAACTTTGAGCTCAAAGGATGTGAGCAGATTATTTCATTTTAAGACAGCAGTTTTTCAGGAAGAAGTAGGTCTAAGTGGGGACACAGACAGAGCTTCAAGATGTTTCACTTCAAGAACTTATAAATTACTTAGAACCTTAGCTTAGTTGCCCATAATGAGTGCAGAGAGTGCAGTATTTCTGAAGGGTGACAAATCTTATGGAGGTGGAATAAAACTCTGAAGGTAGCCACTCTTCTCAGTTGACTTCAGTGGGAAGTTCATAAGACTATCCTCCAAACTCAGATGTCAAAGCCTGTGTCTACATTAGCAAGTAGTGCAGCACAACCTGAGTGGATCTATAGAGTGAAATAGTTGGTATGAGGACCAAGTGCCATGCTATATTAATTTTAGGCATTGTAATGTATGCTAGTTCTAGACTGATCCCATGGACTAAATTCTGCATAGGAGTTGTAGTGCATTAAGTGCTCTCCTGAACTGCATTTTATGGTATGGTTTCACCTGGGAAGAATCTAATTTTGGCATTCAAAGACTGTTAAATTCAGAAGGTAAGAACAACTGAGAAATTCACTTTCCACCCTCAATTAAGTTGTTAAAATGAGGGTGGAATGAATCCAGGCCACTGTGGAAAATTTAAGACTGTGTATACACATGACATTGTAACTTATTTAGTTGGGCAGTGGATCTCACTTTTCTTGAGACCATACTGATTATATTTTCTCAACAAGGGTGTTTTACTATGACTAATTTTGCTTTATTATGGGATTATAATTGACTCAAGAAATCACTCTTCCCTGAATACTGTTGTCACCTGATACACCAAACTTGAGCAACTTTTTGCCAGCCATCTTCTAGTCTCTGATCTGACAAGGTGGTCTTGCTTAAATGGCTAAGCAACCAGCAAAAAAAAAAATTTGAAAGAAATGAAGGGAACAAGAGAAAAAAAGAAAACCTTTACACTCTAAAGGTGCATTTATACATGCTGTTCTTTTTCTTAATGTGTGTCAGCTGAATGAATAACAATTCATTGTCGGTACTCTCCTGTTGAATCTCTAGGCCATCTGAAAAATAAATTGTTATTTGCAATTCCCTGTAATACTTCAATGACTTATGACAATGTAATCTTATATTAAGACATACCACTTAAAGAAGCTTTTCTGCTCACAGTTGTTATGAATAAGGTTTGAAATCTAATTGGTTTTTGCCCTTGTAAATGCTGTTCTTGTACTCAGAAGGAATGGGATGGAATTCATGTGGCCTAGGTATCTATAGGGCAGGCATTTTTATCCAAGCTAGTCACACAATCACCCCTAGGTTTTTGTAAGATACTTTCAGAGAGTGAGTCTTCTCAACTTAATGTAGATATAAAGGCTAGATTGCTCCTGTTTTGAAAGTATTTCTGTCTCTTTGTTGACATCAAAAGTGCAGCTTAAATAGAGGTTTACACTGAAGATACCCCAACAGAAAGGAGATAAATATCAACTATAAGTTCAGAAAATTCTTTGATGTTCATATCCTTGTACTATCCCAGAATCTAAAACGTCCCTATCCATATTAGCCATTTTATAAGGTACTCTTCAAATAAATTTATGATATGTATAGTTATATTGACAAAGGATAAACAAACATGCACATATATATTAAGCATCTATATATGTGTATGTGTGTCTTCTGTGTGTGAGTTTGATGACTTGACATAAAGAATGAACAACATAGAGAGGGCTTTCCAAACAGAGAGAGGACCCTCCAGAAAATGCTCAACATACTTGACAAAAAGGTTTATAATATTTGTTACACACCCACCTATACCTTCAGAATAAAAGCGGATATTAGACGAACAGCCAGGAAGTAACTCGGTCACTACTCCTGAGAAATACAGAGTAATTGGATCTCTCTGGCATTCAACATTCAGATCCTTTGTGACTAATGGCAGTTTGGAGCCAAAAAGTTTCAACTCTCTTCTTTTAGTTTAACTAAGTGGATAAGAAAATATCTTCTCTGAAGGGAGAGTAATCTGATACATGACATGGTCCTGGAGAAATAATCTTTCTAGACCAGCATGTATAATTATCTAAAATATTTGTTGCCCCTTTGTTAAATCCTTTTCAAGATCATACCTTAAAAGAATCTGATTTTTTGTGTGTTTATGAAAACTTAAGTATAATACAGAAGTCAGATTCTTCTATGAATTAAAGAAGTTTCTAAGACGACTAACATAGCTTCTCTTCATTTTTTTTGTTTTTGAGTTATTGGCAGTGATTCACCTAGCTCCCATTAGCACTGGGAGTCCAGAAGGAGTTGGAGACACGAGTTTCATTTTTTAAGGACCACATTCCTTGTGGCTGAAGCCTAAATGGGTCAAATATTGTAACAATTTAAATGGCAGCTTCTTAAAAAACCCTCCTCTGTGTGTGTGTATGTGTTTGTGTATACACACACAGATATAATATGAAAATACAGAGAAATTTATACGTATTCCATTTGTGTCTATATATTAGATGTGTGCATGCATATACATCTTTCAGCCAGGAATTTGGTGCACATTTTGAGATTTTTTTTTTTTCTGTTAAAAAACATAGTGGAATATATGGTACTGGACATGCAGATGGTTAGCATAAAGGTAAAAACTGCCACAGCGTGACTGCAACCACTATTCTTTTCAAAATGTAACTCAGGGTTCTACCTTCTGATTTGCAGTTAAGCAAACAAAATGGATGACAACGGGCAATGAAGACATCAGAGTAAGTTCTGACCATCTGTGCTTTATGCAAGTATATTCACTGTAATCTTGCTATTAAAGATATATATTCCCCAGATAATTCCCTGAAGTTAGTTTTTCTAATTTTTATTTTTTTCAACATGTCACATTTCATGGTTTTCACTTTAAGAAAGCATTCTGATAAAAGGATTGTGTAAACAAGCAGACATTTGGGATTAGACCTAGAGGTGATGCAAAATGAGACAGTTTAATACAACAAAGACACCAGCTTCTAACCAATCTACCCAACAGCTTCATCTTCAACTTCTTAAAAAGAGAAAAGCAGAGTTATTTATCCCCAAAATAAGAAATACTAAAGGCAACTTTATTAAAAAAATGGTAAAGATATGGTTTAAAACATATTGCAAGCAAATTAAAACAAAGAAAATCACTGGAAAAGCTGGTGTATCAATTTCTCTAAAACTTTATGTTACTGTTTCCTAAATTCTATGAGAGGTTGAAAAGAAATGGGAGAGAGATTATGAGATGGGATGAAAATAATCCATCTGTTTCAGTGGAAATAACAGTGTGTATTTAATTTTCCCTGTGAACAACCATCAAATGTTGGTAATAATAGGAAATGGAGTTGCAATTACATGATACTTGTTCTGTGCCAAAAAAAAAAAAAAAAAAAAAGGAATAAAAGAATCCTGAAACACCTGAAACAGATCTTGATTTTAGCAGCAGCTTTTGCAAGATATTCAAGTCTTCAAGTCAAGAGCAGTGTGTACATTTGGTGCAACTCTACTCCCCAACTGATCACTCTTAGCCTTTGTTCTATTAAACTAATACTCAAACTTCATGATTAGCTGTCTTACACAACATATATTGTTTCTTCTCCTTCTGTGTTTATCAAGCAGAAGGCGAGCCAAAGCATTGCAGAAGCATGTAATGTCTGGTCACACTGATGAATCCTAGATTTTAAAATACATGGGTTCTCTTTTTGCTCTCTGGAAAGTATATAGATTCATTTTTAAATCAAAGTTTACAGTTTCTTGTCATCATGTTCCTACAAAGAAATTACACACATGATTAGTTTTTGTGTATATGTATCTGCATTTTTTTTTTCATTAAAAAAATTCACTTCAGCACCAGGATATTAGGGGAAAGATTCAGAATGACTTTGTTAAATAACATACACCCACTTGAATACACCACAATTACATGTCTGTCAAGGGCATTGATCATCTTCAGCAGTTTGCATTATTTATGATAATCAACGCTGCATTAAAATTATTTATAATTACACATGTATTTGGGTTTCTCTTTCAAAATAGAGGATGCAAGTATATCGAGCCTCAGTTTTGCACTTGCAGGATAGGTGTTTATATGCAATCTGACATGAACATTCTAGAAACATAATTTTTTCTGTAAGAGGAAAAATCCAGTCTTTATCTTTTACAGAAGAGACTTTGAATTCATTGTTTGTTGTAAGGTCTGATATATTTTCCACTACACATATAAATGTAAACAGCAGTCAGATTGCAGATCGATTAATTTTATACATCAGTGTTGCTCTTTTAGAAATATTTTAAGGTCATTAGAATTTGTATTCCTTTGTTTTGGAAATACATGTATTTATTAACACATTCACAGAATTACAGTGTTAAAGATATCTCTTTTGTACAAACAGCGTAATTTCTGTCTAGGCTAAGTGTGAAAAAAATTTATAGAAGTAGTATCTTCAAGTGTTTGTTTCCTTGAAAAATGTATATCAAATACAGTAATAGTTAAAAGAAAATATGCATTTTCATCAGTAAGAATTGGCTTTGTATTAATTTTAATATTTTAAAGTTTTCAAATAATCATTTCCCAGAGTTCTCCCTTTCGATTTAAGCAGTGTTGAACAATCTAGATGAGTGTGCGTAATTTGTTCTGGGACTTATCAATCATGAAAAGACTGAACCTTCCACTGAAGAATAAGGTAAAGTACAATGTGGGTAAATTAAATGCTAAAAACCCAAACATAGCATCAAAATAAATAAATAAATGAAGAAATTAAAGAGCACGATAGTAGCTTAACTGGATATACTTCCAAGGCAAGTTGTGAAAACCACACCTTTAACATTGATGCTCTCTAACTACTAATTATAGGAAAGATGAACATGTATTCAAAACCATAAATATAACATATAAACATGAGAAAAAACTCCTTTCCTGTGAGGGTGCCAGAGCAGGGGCACAGGCTGCCCATGGAGGTTGTGGAGTCTCCTTCCCCGGAGATATTTAAAACCTGCCTGGATGCGTTCCTGTGCCCCCTGCTCTGGGTGTCCCTGCTCAAGCAGGGGCGTTGGGCAAGATGATCTCCAGAGGTCCCTTCCAACCCCTGCCATTCTGTGATTCTGTGTTGTGTGATTTACTGTTAAGAATAATTTTAGTAACTGTTTCTGCACAGTAATGTCTGTATTGGTATAAATAATTCTAAAATTCTGAAAGATGATTAAATTAGATAACCCTTATAAGACGGCATGACAAACTAGTCAGAGACTAGTTTAAGTTGATAAGAATTATAATATTGAGGAAGTTTCATGAGAGATTTTAGATTTCTTGGAAAGCCTAGTAAATAGAGTAGCCTTCTAAATAATTTAAAGGAGTCAAACAGGAAAGAAAAATTAACAAGCTTTAAAGGATATTTATTGGATCTGGACTAGTTTACCATAATATCTTTTCCTGTAGACCACTGATGAGTGATAAGTAAAAATATTTACCATTTCACCTCAAAAGTGGCTTTTCAAGTATATGTAACATTAAAATGGACTGAATCACACAGCTTTCTTAGATTCACTGTCAGGAAACCCATACTTCCTCTCCAAAAATGCAGTAGCATCTAATTTAAAAGGTAATAAATTTAAAAACCTGTTTTATGTATATGCAGATCTTTACACAGCAGGTTTAAAAGCAGAACTGTGGTTGATATAACCTTGTGAACAAATCACATTAAGAAAATAAGTGCTATGAGAGTATATTGGGTGAGACCCTCATCAGATGTATGGTCTGGGTTCTGCTAAGTTAATGTCACCAGGCAAGTTTATGTTACTATAACATTTTGCTGTCTTTATGCAGATGATAGATGGGTCAAATAGGTGTAATATTCTGTTGGATCTGTTACAAAGACGGAAGATCCCACTATAGCTATGAAGGCTGAGAGCAGCCTTGGCAACAGTAGCCATGAGATTAGGGAGTTTAAAACCCAAGAAGTGAGAAAGATCAATAGTAGAACCACAGCCCTGGACTTCAGGAGAGTATATTTCAACTTGCTCTGTGAATTTCAGCTTGTTTGGCAAGATCCATTGGGAAATTGCACTGGAGAGCAAAGGTGCCCAGGAACCTTTTACTTATCAAAGACAACCTCTTCACAAGAGGTTGATCCATTCCAATGTGAAAAAAGTTGAGCGAATTCAGCAGACAGTCAACATGGATGAACAGGGAACTCCTCAGTGAGCTCAGCCAGAAAACAAACAAACAAACAAACACCCACCAAAAAAACCCAACCAAACAACCAGCTAAAAAGAAATAAACAGAAAGTGGAAACATAAATAGGCTACACACATGCAATAAAGACACATCACCCAAAAGCTGAAGCTAAAACTAGAAAGCGTTGTGAGGTGCAAAAAAAAGCTACTGTAAGTACAACAGCAGCTAAAGAAAGGCTAAGAACCAAGGACATGGAAGAGATTAAGGAATAGAGTGCCTTCCTTGCCTCAGTGTTCACTGGCAAGGTTCATCATGAGGCCTCCCTGAGCCTAGTAGGAGAGCCTATAGTGGAATGATGCACTATATTTAATATAGCCATTGCTATGTTACTTGAATTTCCAGAGGAGTCATAATTCCTAAAATTTTAACATAAACATGACCAAAAATGTACTAAGCCTTAAAAAAAAACAAAAACAAAAAGACGGTATACCGTCTTGAAATAATGTTAATTTGTACCTGAAAAAAAGAGTGATGCCTTTATATAAACCAGATTTCACACATGAACATTTTCATGAAAGTGCTTCTTTAAAAATATCCAAGTCTCTCTGTTGAGGAAGGCTGGATGCTCAGTAACATGATCTGGAATGGCAATTAATATATTTTTGATGCTAAGTGATATTTGTTTGTGATTTTCTCACAGTAAAATCTCTAAGTACTTTGCAGGATAAACTACTACTGACCTGTGGAGGCAGTAAGAGTTTGTATGATTATGTGCAGTACAGGATGAAATGCCATAAACTGGAATCATTATGCAGTTTTAAAATGCATTAATTTGGAACTCTCCAAATATTTTTATTCCTACTGGCAAAATTAAATTAAAAATCTACTGAAATAGATTCTGAAGTTCCAGTACAAGATTCAGGCACTTAGTGATGAACAGTATAAGAGTTATGGAGCTCTCCAAGCCACTCTGCATCATTTATCAGCAGTCCTGGGCAACCGGGGAGGTCCCAGATGACTGGAAACTAGCAAATGTGAAGCCGCTCTACAAGGAGGGTCAGAAGGAGGATCTGGGGAACCACAGGCCTGTCAGCCTGACCTTTGTGCCGGGAAAGGTCATGGAGAAGATCATCTCGAATGCCATTACGGGGCGCATGTGGGACAACCAGGGGATCGGGCTCAGCCAGCATGGGTTTATTGATGGGAGGTCCTGCCTCACTAACCTGGTCTCCTTCTATGATAAGGTGACCTGCTTAGTGGATGAGGGGAAGGCTGTAGATGTTGTCTACTTGGACTTTAGTAAGGCCTTTGACACTGTCTCCCACAGCATTCTCCTGGAGAAGCTGCCTGCTCACGGCTTGGACAAGTGCACTCTGCGCTGGGTTAAAAACTGGCTGGACGGCCGAGCCCAGAGAGTGGTGGTGAATGGAGTTAAATCCAGTTGGCGGCCAGTGGTGTTCCCCAGGGCTCAGTGTTGGGGCCGGTCCTCTTCAATATCTTCACTGATGGCCTGGATGAGAGGATTGAGTGCACTCTCAGTAAGTTTGCAGATGACACCAAAATGGGTGGAAATGCTGATCTGCTGGAGGGCAGGAAGGCCCTACAGAGGGACCTGGACAGGCTGGATCGTTGGGCCAGAGCCAACCGTATGAGATTCAACAAGGCTCAGTGCTGGGTCCTGCACTTGGGTCACAACAACCCCATGCAATGCTACAGGCTTGGGGAGGAGTGACTGGAGAGCTGCCTGGAGGAAAAGGCCCTGGGGGTGCTGGCTGACAGCCACCTGAACATGAGCTAGCAGCGTGCCCAGTGGCCAAGAAGGCCAATGGCATCCTGGCTTGTATCAGGAATAGTGTGGCCAGCAGGAGCAGGGAGGTGATTGTGCCCCTGTACTTGGCACTGGTGAGGCCGCACCTCGAGTACTGCGTTCGGTTTTGGGCCCCTCACTACAAGAGGGACATCGAGGTGCTGGAGTGTGTCCAGAGAAGGGCAACAAAGTTGGTGAAGGGTCTAGAGAACTAGTCTTAAGAGGAGAGGTTGATGGAGCTGGGGTTGTTTAGTGTGGAGAAGAGGAGGCTGAAGGGACACTTTATTGCTTTATTTTTAAAGCAGGATATCATAAATACTTATGGAAATAAATTATTTTCCATCATACAAACATGAAGACAATTTGGAGTAACAAACACTTATAGGCTGGGATAGTGGGTTGTTTGAGACCAAGATTAAAAAAGAAATTTCTGTTATTGTCTAATGAAAAGATAATGAAAAATAACAAAATAGTTTTAAGCTTCAAATAATGACTTAAGGTATGCTGAACTACAATTCTGGCATTTCTTTTTAAGCTAGTTTTAAATTATAAACCTCTTCAAGTCATTTTTAGAGATGGAATAATTCTTAGACAAGCTCAGAAAGGGCAAAATTCTTTTATGCTTATTAATAAAAGAAATACAAACATATCAGTCAAGCTTGTTTTGTGAAAACTAGCTTGTACAGACAGTGAAAATTTAAATTTTATTTTTACTCCTGTAGTGCAAAATGGATAAAATCCAAAGCTTATTAGCATATACTTAGGAAAAACAGTATAACAGTAAGTGAAGAATACTGTCATTACATTTGGAAATGAGCATCCTAAGGACTTTTTCACATATAGATTACATTTAGGCGTACTGTTCTTGATGGCCACTAATAAATCTGCCCTCTGTGACTTACTTCTGGTCCTGTTTTAATTCTATTATATTTTTGGCCTTTATACACACTATGGCAAATTTCACAATTTAATTATGTCAAGTGTGAAAAAAGGCTTTCACATCCTTCATTATTTATTTTAATTTAGGCATCCGATAAATTAATTTGCCTCTTTCCTAAAGTGATGATAATTCATTTGGCAGCTGATATTTTATGTGCGCAGTTAAGACATTTTCCTCTATTAGCTTCTTTGCATTTATTGACATGGAATTTAATTTCCTTTGTGCACTCTGTCAATATAGTGGGATTTTTGTTCAAAGACCTCTGTGATCATATATCTTAAACAATTAAACATTACCAGCAAACTTAGTAGTCTTATTATCATTGTTTTCTAGAACATTTACAAATGTATTTAGCAGTACAATTTCCATATAGCTACAATGGTAAATTCGCTCCAGAGTGAAAACCTCACTTTTGTTCATAGCCTCTATTTCCTATTGTGTTCTAAATAATTAACCTTTTATAGGACCTTCTGTTTATCTTATTTTTTCTTTAAAAGCCTTTAGAGACAAAAGCCATTGTCAGATTTTTGAAATTTGTATGCATTAGGACTAGACAACATAGATCAATGTGCTATTTAATTTCTTTAAAAATTCCTGTAGGTTTGTGAGACACGAATTTCTGATACAAAAAGATTTGTAGTCCTTTCCACTTTATGTGATGCATATAGTAATATGTGTATTAATTCCATCTTTTATCGAATATGCAGGTTGACCTGCTGTAGTTTCCCCCAGTATCCTTGGGTAGATCCCATCCGGCCCCATGGACTTGTGAACATCCAGGTGAAGGAGCAGGTCAGTGACTGCCACCTCTTCAGCAACTGGGACTTCATTCTGCATACTATCTCCGTCTCCCAGCACAGGGGCCTGACAACCCCGAGGATGACCAGCCTGACTATGTTAATCTTTCAGGTATTCTTTTGAACTATCTTCCTCAATTTTATGTACAGTCATTTTAAAATGAAGTTTACTAAGGATGTTTTCTTTTTTTGTTCATGGGTATTGAATTTTAGTGCATTACTCTGATAGAGTGTATTGAGTACAGAGTTCCACCCATTGCAGGACTAAGTCAAGAGTCACTTCTCTTCTGTGGGTTTGCTAACTATATTCCAAATATATATTTTTTTAATTTATATCCTCTGCATCTTGACATTAATGGTAGCAATAATAAAAGTCCCATCCTAATTCAATAAGAACTTAAAAAAATAGGTCAACAAGCTAAAGGATAGTTTTAGTCAACAAGGAATATAGCTTTAAGAAAAGAAGCAGCCTGGTACATGGAGATGAAGGTGGGTTCCCCAAATATATGTAAAATACCATACATCAAAGCAATAAATAAATAATGAATTAAAGAAAATGAGATGTGGCAATCTTTAACAATAAAGCAGATGGCCCCCAGAAAGACAATGAAAGTAAAAACCTATGCCTACATAAGGATGGATCTACTAGCAGGGATGTTTTTGACTGCTCACTTAACATGGCTACAGTGACTGTGCAACAGTGTGAAAACCCAAATGAGATGTGAAGCATGAAAATATAAGAACACATGGGTGCATAACAAGTCTTTATTGTTATTTATGGTATTTACAGTTAAGATTCATCAGTACTGCTGAAACTCAATATAATAACAAAGGAGGAAATAATATTCCAGCAGTATTTCTACAGCTGGAATTCTAGTAAAGGACACGATTTTAACATACCAATTGGTTTTCCTACATGCCTTTGTATTATCTGCCAACTGCAACTTCTAATTTTTTACTTAGCTGTATAAAGCTTTCCTAGCTTAGTCTCTTCCAAGAGATTTTTAGTCCTAAATCCAAGGAAGTTCAGCTATTTTCATGTGTGATCCTTCTAAATTAAAACACTTGGTGTTCATTTTTAGAGTAGGATCCATTTAGATTGTGTAGGAAGGTCTCTGATGACTGAGAATTGTATATAGTATACATCAATACTTTTAATAAAGTGTGGAAGGCATCAAAGTAACACCTAAAGCTTATGTCTGCCTATGTCTTTCTAGTATTCTACAGGTTTACCATTCTCATACAGTGACCAAAAACCATTTAAGGTCCATTCTGGTTTACAGATTTTTTAAAAGCATATCTTAAGAACTGTTTTGATACTTAGAAAATATTTAGCCTACTGTATAAGGTAAATCATTACTGTATTGAGTCATGGCTTTTTTTTCTGTCATCTCAGAAGTAGCTAAGAAAGGTATTTAAATGTCATCCTTTCTCAAAGAGAAAACATTAATTGTACTACTAATTTTATTAGATACATTTTAATTTCAGGACCATCGTAACAACTTCTTATGTTTAAAGATTTAACATCCTGTATTGAAAACAGAATCCGTGCATGTACATATCCTGAAAACAATTCTCAAAGAAGCAGAATTCTTTCCTTGTATTTTCCCGTACTCCCTTCCCTATCCATCTGCATCCTTTTCTTTCCTCTCCTTTGGTCCTTACCCTATACACCTCACAATAGGTTTCAAACAGTTCCTTTAAAATATCTGTTGTGGTTTAAACCTAGCCAGCAACTAAGCACCACACAGCTGCCCTTTAACTCCCACCCAGTGGGATGAGGGAGAGAATCAGAAGAGTAAATGTGAGAAAATTCATGGGCTGAGACAAAATAAAGTAAAAAAGCTGTAGCAGTAGTAGTACTACTACTACGAAAAAACAAAGCAAGTGATGCATGATACACTTGCTCACCACCCCCCGACCGATGCCCAGCCAGCCCCCGAGCAGTGGTCGCTGTCCCCTGGCCAGCTCCCCCCAGTTTATACAGTGGACATGACGTCATACGATATGGAATATCCCTTTGGCCAGTTTGGGTGAGCTGTCCTGGCTGTGCTCCCCGCCCTCCCAGTTTCTTGTGCACCCGGCAGAGCACGGGAAGCTGAAAAGCTCTTGACTTAGCGTAAACACTGCTTAGCAACAACTAAAACATTGGTGTGTTATCAACGTTACTCTCATACTAAATCCAGACCACAGCGCTATACCAGCTACCAGGAAGAAAATTAACTCTATTCCAGCTGAAACCAGGACAGTATCACATAGAAGCTTTACACAGGTTCAGAATTGTTTTCCATCCCAGAACCCTCTTCCCCATTTCCTGCAATAAATCCTATAGCCGTTTGTGTAATACACTGCCTTATTTTGTAAGGCATTCTGGAAATCTAGTTTCTTCTTCTGAATCATCTTGGTGGGTTTTGCAGTGCGGACAATGGCCTAATTGTGCTCTTTTGCTGGTCTTAAGAGCTTCAGGGTTCTCTGGTTTTCCTCACTGCATCACTGAAGTTCCTCCAGAAACTTCCCATGCTGCTTGCATCCTGCTGTGCTACCCTTTCAGCATCTAGCAGGGAGGTTCAATTAGGGTCTGCCATACAGAGAGTTCATCAAGTTATTTTAGCATGAGTCTGTCTGTAGTTCCTTGCCTTGATTGGCTTTCTGTAACAAGCTCCCCCCACTGTGTCATCCTCACTGTTCTCCCTCAGATCAATACCCCCTGACATACTTAGTTTAGAACTTTCCTCACCTTGTTAGCAAAGTTACTTTTACCTGAATTTGACAAATAGATCCTGTCTCTCACTAACAGACCTTATTCTTCAAAAAGGGATCCACGGTCATAAAAGCTGAAGTACTACCAGCACCACCAGCTACACTTACAGTTGTTAATTTACAGGATGCATCCAGTCCAACCCAGCCCTTTCCCCTCCACCTGTGGGAAGGAGAAGAATGCCATCTGTTTTCAGCTCAGCTAGCTCCAAAACTTTCCTTAATGGAGCCTGATCCCCCTCTTTGGGGATTAGGCCACTCCACTAATGCTGTAAATTCAGAGCTGAAGGTGGAGGCTTTCTCCTGATGCCAGAAATCACAAGCTTCCTAGCACTTCCATCTTTGGAGTCTCAATCTTCCACTTGTTCAAGTATAGCCTCTTGCTATACTTACTTCCTTGCATCGTGCTGTTCAGGCTCTTGTTTTGGTAGGGTCTCTGTGAAGACACTGTCAACCTCCTGTTGCTACACAGCCTGCTCACCTCCTGCCATAGCTCCTTCCCTTGGTGACTCCAAGCCTGGACTACAGGCTAGCTGCCACAGGTAACTCCACCATTGCCCCAGCCACAGGGAGGCCTGCAGTTTAAGACCTGGGAGATGGCATATACTCTCTGGAGGACAGTCTGCGTCAAGGCTACAGTCTTGTAGGAGAGGATGTGTTGTTTGAACTGGTAGATTGTAATAGCTCAAAATGCAGATTGTAATAATTAGCTAGACAACAGAAATGTGTGGGAGGGGTCTACAGTGAGACAAAAGAAGGAAAATATTAATGTCATACTTTTTGTCTCCAATTTCTGTCATTATTGTACTTCACTTCTTTAATTTCCCTTACAATGTCATAAACATAATAAACATGGAATTTCCTTTATGGAGGTGTGCTGTCAGAACCTATCTCACTTTCCATTATAAATAATCAGTTTTGCTATATTTTATGAGGTATTTTAGTTCTGGATGTACAGTGTATAATATGTACTTAAAACATGAATATTTATAATGAAAAATATTACCAAACCAAATGTTTTTTAAATATTTGGTTCCAACTTGTCTGTAAAGCAGCAAGTGCACATTAATTGTTATGTTCGTTAAAAAAAAAAAGGAGTATTAAGTGTTTCTCTTTAGAATTGGCTGGGTAATACGGACCTGTTTTCTGTAACTGAACTCTTAGTAATAAAATTTTCCAGGATGCACTTTTGAGAGCAGAACATTTTAAATTAGCAGAAACAATTGAGGGGCATTTGACTCTGGGTAACAGCCAGGAGCTATAAGTTATATTTTGGTTTTTGTTATCTCCAACAGAATGGCATGTCAAAATGTCTCCAGTGTATCACTGAATCTCGGCAACATCTGAATGAAATTGAACTGTTTGGTAGCCAAGATTACTTAAAGTTTAGAAAAAAGAAGTTAAACTTTAGTCAAAAGTAAAGGAAGTGAATGCTTGAAATAAAACTGCCTAGAGAATCCAGAAATTCCATTGCCCAGATGGGAATTTAGCAAAGATATGCATTCTCTTTGGAAACTGTGGCAATAGCAACACAGCATGCAATAACCCAAACATCAGTTTTACATTTTATCCACAACTAATATGGGAAACTGGTGGGGAAGCATACCACCAAGAAAATATTTTCTAAAAAAACAGAAACAAAAACAAAACCACACAACCCTGTCTACAGATTTATATGTCTTTAGGTTTTTTCCTCAAGATTTGTGATTGAGTGCTTCTTGGTAAGGGAAATATGAAAGTAAACTGACTTTGAAATGTTATTTTACTGCTTTCCTATCATAACTATTATATTTTAATTTATTGATGTGAAACATTGTAATAACAATTATATATTCAGAATGTAAATCTAATACATTTTGTAATCAAATGACAGCTATCCCAGAGGCAAAATGCTTATCATGCATATAGTGTAAAATATGTGTTTGCTTCAGTCTTTTGGGATTCCTCAATATACAAAGCAGATCTCAGCTGAAAAATGTAATAGGAATTTTATTTCATAGCTGTCACCAGGGAGTAAAAATATGGCTGACAATAATATTTACATGGAGTTCTCTTTTCGTGTGCTTCAAGTCTTTGAACTTACCAAGAAAAGGCTTAATCAAGGACTTAAAAATGTTTGTGAAGACATGGCCAGATGCTATTGCATTTGAAAAGGCAGTTGCAAGGAGAATCTCAACTATATTATGTTTAAGAATTCTTGCTGGGATTAAAAATGAAAAATCTTCAAATAGATGTAGATGATAAGAGTGAATTAATTTACCAGATTTCTGAGCTCTTTGACTACTCTTATATCAGGATTACTTGGAGATGTTTAGTATTTTTAATTATGTATCAGATGCTGTACATTTCAGAAATAAACATTCTAGCTTATAATGTGGAAAGTTTTATACCTACAGTAAAGACAGTTTTGATTTTTTAAAATGTGCAAGAGTATTCAACAAGAGGGGGGCTCAAATCCCTCATACTGTTGTAAATAAACAAGTCTATATGAAGAAACAGTGTCAGAAAGTTGGGAGATAATGTTAACACAGAGAAGGACTGGAATATTATATGGGAAGAAATAACTGACATTGATGATATTGAAGTAGGGCAACATGCAGGGATACAATGTCAGGGTCAAATATAGAATGAATTTCAGCTATAAGATGGCAACTCATCTTTGGAGGCAAATAATTAATTAGGCCACATTATTAATAGCACAATGTGTCACCAAGAGAAATCAGATTTGGAAATAAATGTGACTGTAGAAAGATTCAGCAGAAGTATGTCCAACAGAGAAAGTGAAATAGTGATTTCTGAACCATACTGAGACTTTGTTTCCATAAACTACTCTGATCACGTAGGTGCAGGAAAAGTTATCTGAAATTAAACATACAAAGATAGAAAGTGAGAAGAATACAGGCCTATATAAATTAAAGGAAATTTAAAAAACTTTATTTTCTTTATCCTAAAGCTGGAAGAGGGTATGGATAACAGCAATTAATAGATTAGGAGGATATACAATTAAAAAAGAAAGTGAAAATTTCTGAAGTAAACATGGCACAAAGCACATTCAAAGTAACAATCTGCTAGAAGAAAGTAATTTCAAAGGTTCTGGACAGCAATTCCATTTTTCATCTGTATTGACTGTTTGGTTTTTGTATGAAGTACTTCCCCTCCTTTTCTAGGTAGCTTTATAGTTGAAGTGTTATGACAAAGGCTGCAATGCAGTACATGTACACAAAAGACTCAAGACAATAGATTTTTTTAATTGATTAATGGCTTCAGGTAATATAAAAATATTCAGTTGTCATCTTTATGATTTTTTTATATGAAATGGATTTTTTTTTTTTTTTTAACTTCGCACAGAGATGAAAAAGAACAGTTTACACTCATTTGGCAAGTTTTTTCCAAACTCTACTCTTTGGTTTAATAGCTGACAGCATGAAGTCTTATATAAATATCTGTCTGATATTCCTAACATCATTGATTTATTTTACAGTTCATGTTTTCTCTTGCTACAGAGTCAGCTTGTAAAACCACCTCTTTACAGAGATATTTGCATGCTCATATGCATACATTTTCTAACATGTACACTATTTGTATGTGACTTTTACGTGCATTGAAACTAAACATGCTTTATTCACCTATACCATATTCCATTGTTTCACTCCATGGTGTTTGGTTTCTTAGAGTAAAATGGTAACTGAGGTCTTAAACTAAATGGGTACGGGATAATCCTCCACTGAGGAATCTGGTAGCAAAATACAGTAATCTTATTCGTCTCTTATTTCATCTCTTTCTCTACCTGATCTGAATGCAACATGTTTTCCAGAATTTTCTGGAGAAAATATGAGAGTTTTGCATATCAAAAATATGTGGGGAAAGGAGAAATAAGATCATGAAGAACTCCCTCAGTAGACTTCTGAATTACAAGGGTTTGGTGGAGATCCCACATAGAGAGATAATGTGTTAAAGGCCTTTAAGTCATTGGCCCATTCTGTGAACCTACAAAGACAAAAATAATCAACAAAAACAATCCTAGAATCTACAGGTTGGGTGGTGGTGGTATTTTTTTTGTTTGCTTATTTTTTCTTTTGCAGCTATGTAGTCTTATCACTAAGCTACAATTCAATGATATTCTAAGCTATACAATAACTTCAAGCATAGCCTCTCTTCCTCCTTTCCAAGATCACCCCATAACCAATAAATTTAGTTACTCTGTTGGGATGTAGTTATGACTCCCTACTTGGTCTAGAAATGAAATCCCCTGAGAAAAGACTGGAACTCAAGTATGATAGATGAGTACTCTGAACCATGCATTCTCACATAAAATGTGGACCATACCCTTAATGAAGTCAGCTACTGATTTGATAACAGCTATCTTTAGAGTTCTCCAGCAACATAAAAACATTTAGGTGCCTGTACATTGAAACTTAGTTTGTGGTAGTGACTTATTTCTCCAGAAAAGACATTTCAGGAGATACAAAAGTTAAAGTGGCTTTAGACAGGGAGTCACCTAAATAATTTATATACTCCCAGGGACAGGAACTGTGTCTTGGATGCAGTCCCGCTTAACTAGTATCTTGAGCTGATGATAGAGTTTAACTAAACTTGACTCCACCAGAAGTTCCTTTGTTTAGTTTTGATTAAAAAATATCCAATGTAAAGTATAACCATGTTGCAAAAGCATAGATTCTATTTCTGCCTTGAGTTTTTACCTCTCCTATTCTTTTCTTACCATTCCTCACCTCCACCAAGATATTTTTTATTGCCTTTCAAAGCTATCAGATCTTGGATCCACAGGGCTTGGCTTAAGAACAAAATAACATTCTATCAAATGTGTGGGTAAAACCATTAAAAAAAAAGTAAACAAGCAAACAAAAGCAAGCAAACAAAAAACCCCCAAACCAAAACCCAAATAATGCAAGTTCTATTTATCACACAAATATTGGATGCTGATAAATACACACTAGATAATTCATAATATGGAGAAGTAAGCATGCAGGTAATGTGTTACAATGCTGGCACTGTTGTCTAGTATTTATTATACTCCAACACAAAAAAGAATTCATAGCTGCAAAAACGACAACACCTTTTTCTACAGCCTGAGACTGTCAGCATGAAGTAAAATTATTCCATTGTTTAGGTTGTACTTAGGAAATGTTTATCTGAATGAGATAAACATGTTCTGAGTGCTGTCTCATGTATGTATCAATGGTCTCCATAGACAACCTTCTTAAGGTAGCCTCATCTAAGCAGCTGAAAGACCAACTTAACTTTCTCAGTTCTCTTTTTAGGACTACAGTGTGAGAAGAATCACAGCTGTCCCCTCTCCTCCTTTTTTAGCTATCCAGATACTGCCCTACCATCTTGCTAAAAAATCTAAAAAATCATTATCTATTTATGGGGGTAATAAGGTACTAACTCTCCCACCATATAACACCTATGCACACACATACATGCATACACGACACACGCATGCATGTGCATGCAAATGCACAAAGGGAAGTAAAAACTCCAAGTGTCAGGTCCTAGGCCAACAACTGGCTAAGGAAAATTAAGGGAATATTTATCTCTGGGTGGCATTTCAGTAGCTGTTTTCAGAAGCTTTATGGATATGAAGAATACAAACTTGTTACTGTCAGGGTTAGGACAGTGGCCCAGATGCTCTGATCCAGAATGAGAACACCTGAATTCTAATGCTACACAACGTGGGGCAAACCATGCAATACAATATGAAGTAGCAGCCTTTCATGCAGCTGCTCTTAAAGTAGGACAGCAATATGGCAAGCAACCTGTTATAAGCCTTTATAGCTAACAGCTGGAGTTATATTTTTGTCAATAAATAGAAGAGTAGTTTTCCTTAATTTTTTTTAGTGTATTTCTCAGAAGCTTGTTAGAGTGAAACATTTGGCTATTCAAAAGAATTTGTACATTTCACACAATACATACATTGTATTTCATACAATGGCTTAAGATTTTTCCTCCTAAGTTTTAGAACAACTTAAGATTGACAGATTTTTAAAATACTTTTGTTTATATTGCTTTTATTTTATGTGTGAAATCTCCAGTAAACACATGCGTTTTTCTCTCTGGAACATCCAGATGACAGTTACAGGTAAAGTGCATGCTCCTACACTTCAGAGTTTATTTTGTTTCTATGATGAATTAGTCTTGGGAGAGGTAACTTTATAGATCACAAAAGCAGATTTTTTTTCATCATGCTTTGGCACCCATATTCTGCTCTGCCATGAAACAAGTGTGATAAAAGCAAAAACAGTATTGGTTACCCAAATACCACTTTATAGCTTGCAGATCTGAAAAGCAAGGCAATTCATTTTATGTTATCCAACAGAGATGCTGAATGATACTTGGTGCACTTGATGCAGTACAGGGTGGACAAGATATCTCAAATGAATCACTTAATGAAAATGCTCAGCACTAATCCTCTGGAAAGTTCCACAGTATTCACCTTTTGTGAATTGTGGTTATTATTAAAATACACACAACGTAAAGAACTATGAATTTTATAAGTAGCTTTGCAGGCTAGTTAGGCATGTACTAGATATTAGTTTCCCACAAAAGTGCTCTCATTAAATTCAATGAGACTGTAGCTTAGTATTCAAACAAACAATGAAAAAGATTTATCTGTAAATTACTTTGAAATGACATCTTCTGTCAAAAAAGACAGTCTCCTGAACAGTTCAGTGAACACAGAAAGCTAAGAAAGGTTTAAAAATAATCCAGTACATAAAATCTTTTAAAAAACCCAAATTAAGCCATATGTAAAGTACTACCACTTGCATAATAACCTTTTCATGTATCCACTGACTAGAGCAATTACATATTGGACTTTTTTGCTCAAGCTTTTCAGGACATGAAATAAGTGAGAGTTGTTCTTATCTACCTTTTTGCTTGTGTGATATATTGGCAGATAGAAGAACAGACCATTTTTCAGGCTGTACTTTATTGACGAGTTATTGTGTTTGTTTCATCCGAGGTACAGTATTTCTCTGAGACATTTTGAAGTTTCATTATTTTCAATAATGAAATAAAATGAAAATAAGTAAAGAAGCCTTTAAAATATTATTCTAAACAAACCCTACAATCTTCGTTTATTTTTAAATTTCTACCAAAAGTGGTGTGGGAATGGCAGATCAGATTAGATGAATAATGTTCATAATATTCTCATGTTGCAGTGGAAAGCTTCATTACCTAAATAGAAGATTGAGGGGGTTTTGTACCATATCTTCAGAATTTCCTGACTTTTTTTTTTCTTAATAAAAAATTATCCTTCTGACATACTGGTAAATAGGTTACATATGTATTCATGCAGTAGATCTGACAGACAAGATTTCCTGGATTTGTTAGGATTCTAATAAATGTAATAATTTATTTTTCAGTGTTGTTTAGCTTGATAAGAGAGAAAATATTACCATGCTGCTGAAAAAAGTGACTGGAAAATGGGCTTATCTGATTATTGCATTTTTCCCCTGTCATATGTAAATATGCAGCAAAGATTTATTAAAAATGCTTCAGAGGAATTGACTGTATTTTTCTGACCTTCCCTCGGCTGTGTAGCTTACTTTGAATGCTTTCAAATTTGTGATGGTTTACACATTTCCCAGCTTTGTCATAGGCTATTTTGCAATAAAAATTCTCCACTTCTATGCAAGACATTCTTAACTTGTAGAATGTGATTACCACAGTATATAGTCTATTGCAATATGGATACTGTTTCCTAAACCAAGCAAGCTGGGCAGAAGACCAGCTTGACTGAACATGGAACTCTTGGAATTCAGAAGGAAAAAAAAAGTTGCATGATCTATGGAAGCAAGGTCAGGCTTTGCAGGAAGATTGCAGAGCCATGGTTTGCACATGCGGGTAGAAGACATGAAAGGCCAAAGCTCAACTAAAGTTGAACCTCACAAGTGTTGTGTCAGACATCAATTTTTTTTTTTAAGTATGTCAGCAGCAAGAGGAGGTCCAAGGAAAATATTGGACTGATACTTGTTGAAGATGGTCACCTAATAGGGATGAAGAAAAAGCAGAGGCACTCAATGCATTTTATTTTTTTTTTTTATTTTTTCCACAGTCTTTAAAAATACTGATAGATCTTGGACTGCCCAGTCCTCTGAGTTGGAGGATCACAAGTGCAAGAACAGTGACTTTCCATTGGTGAACACTGGAATTGTAAGGGACCAGCTGTATCAGCTGAATATTCACAAGTCCGTGGGGCCTGCTGTGATTCACCACAGAGTACTGAGGGAGCTAGAGGATATTATGGCAGGACCCCTCTTGATCATCTACCTAATGTTTTAGGAGTCTGTGGAGGTCTCCACTGACTGAAGCTAGACAATGTTATTCCAGTCTACAAAAAGGGCGTGATGGAAGACCCAGGAAACTACAGACTTGCTACTGTAACCTTAGTAAGTACCAGGGAAAATTGCAGAGAAGATTATACTGGGTGCTGTAGAAAAAATTCTAAAGAATAATGCAATTATGAGGCACAGTCAATATGGGTTCACAAAAGAAAAGTCCTGCTTAACTCATTTGATATCCTTCTAAGATAAGGTGTCTTGTTTTCACCTGGGATAGAGTTAATTTTCTTCATAGTAGCTAGTATGGGACTGTGCTTTGGATTTGTGCTGGAAACAATGTTGACAATGCAGCGATATTTTAGTTGTTGTTAAGTCGTGATTACACTAGTCAAGGACTTTTTCAGCTCCCGGTGCTCTGCTGGGTTCACAAGAAACTGGGAGGGTTCACAGCCAGGGCAGCTGACCCCAGCTGACCAATGGGATATTCCATACTGTATATAAAGCTGGAGGAAGAAGAAGGGGGGGGGGGGGGGGGCACTGCGGATGGATCACACAAGTTCAGAGTGATTCCATTTGTCTTCCCAAGTAACAATTACACATGATGGAGCCCTGCTTTCCTGGAGATGGCTGATCACCTGCCTGCACATGGGAAGGAGTTAATGAATCCCTTTGTTTTCCTTTGCTTGTGTGCACAGCTCTTGCTTTGCTTATTAAACTGTCTTTATCTCAACCCGTGAGTTTCCTCACTTTTACTCTTCTGATTTTCTCCCCAACCCACCAGGGGGGAGTGAGTGAGCAGCTGCATGGTGCTTAGCTGCTGACAGAAGGTCACCCACCTAGTGGATGATGGAAAGGTGGTGGATATAGTTATTTTCTGGATTTTAGTAAGGCTTTTGATACTGTCCCTCACAGCATCCTTAAGTGCTCTTGATATTCATGTCTTACTTTCATTTTTGCCAGTCTTCCTTCTTCTGCATTCAGCAAAAGAACAGTAGATTTGCAATCCCTTTTGCTTGTGTTGTTCTTTATCTTGCAACCTTTGTTACCTAGATGCTTCCTGTGTGCAGCTATACACATCACTGTCTGCCTCTTTTGTGGTCATATATGTAAAATTCTTAAGCATTGCATCTGGCTATTCCATCACAATTTTAACAAAATACTTAGGTACTGTTGCTGTTTATACCATTTCAGTATACTTATATTATCGTGTAAGGCAAACAAACATGAATTATATCCTACTTAATACACCTATGATTTTTAAATGTTTCAGGTCTCTGCTGTGTGTAACAATTTCTAGGGAGGATGGCTGACACCATGCAACTTTTCTGGTACGGTTCTGCTGTGGAGGAGCCTTCATGCTGAAAAAAATGTATTGAGTACCTCTAGGGTCCCTTTCAGAGACAGAAATCCTTGTTTCTTGGATCTCCTCTGAACCCTGTGCTCTCCTGTGAACCCTGCTTTTGTGTGTTCTTAGTGTCTAAATAACGGATCTTTGTCTCCATCCAACAGAGTGATATTTTTATAATGTGAAATTACAGATGTATGTTGCATGCCTTGAAGAATGGTGTGGAGACATGTGGATTTATTCAGGGCACCTTTAAAATCATTTTTGGAGGCACTGAGGATGTGTTTGAAGTGGTCTTGTCTATGCTACTGTTTGGAGAATGTTTTGGACTCAACTGCCTCCTAAACCATGCCTCAATATTGGCTTTTGAGAACTATTTGGAACAGATAGAAACAGAGACAGAGAGTAAGCTTGCAACAACATAATGTAGATGATCAGAACCCAGGGGAATTTCCCTGGCTCTCTTTTATTTAGTTGTGTGGATCCCTTGAGATAGAGTCTATTAGTTTCAAAGCGTGTTTACATGCTACTCAAGACTTTTCTGACCAATGCACAATGACCATGATTCATCACACCTGTTTTTGACATTTAACTGAAGTATCTAAATGATGGATATTGTTGATGATGGCTCCGGATGTTGTAAGACCTTCAGAGAGTGATTCAGTTCATCTTCAGTGTCTGTTCTTCACTGATTCCTAAGACAGCCTATGGCAGCTATTCTTTTAACTCAGCTGCTTTCAGTTTAGGTAAGATGAATTTTGACAATGCTCAGAGAAAACCTGGCTTACTATGACACCTATTCTTCTGTTTTGGACATTCTGTATCACTCTTCTGTGACCCAGTCTCACTCAATTGGCTTAACCATCTCCAAATTTTAACTGAAGGAGCATATGAAGATGTTAGCTCTTGGTGATATGTGTGACCTAAAATTCAACAGAACTCATATCATCTGCATCTTTCACTAGAAAAGTTGTAGGATGTTATGTAAACTAGATGCATAAGCTTCCTTGCCATTCTCATCACAAAGATGGGTCACAAAGTACCTCTGACTTATTGCTTTACTAAACTATGCATTATTGGGAGAGAAAATGTCTTGCAAGGAGTGACAGCCTTGCAAGACCAATGTAGATCTCCACAGGAGTATGAGACGACACAAAATATTCTGGAGAATTCCCTAGTCTCTATCTAATTCTGCCTCTACAGATTTCCCAGCTTTTTAACTAATTAGGAGTTTTAACAAATAAATAGCAGTGGGTTTTAAAAGTTTAAATGTTTAGTTTAAAAGTTTAAAAGTTTAAACGTTAAGGAAATGTGCTAACTTGATGAAGGAATCTTAAGTGATCCCAATAGCTTCTCCAGGTATCTCTCAAAGGTAAATAAACGCAGGTGCAGCAATTTTATTTCAGTTATTTGGTTTTATTTTCATACTTTATGAAACAGATACCGTCCTTTTGGAAGACATCTTAGTCTCTTGTGGCTCCTTCCTTGTTTCCTACTGGTGACAGATCATTAAGTGCTTCCTATGCTCCTACGTGCAGAATAATAAAGTTTAGTATTAGAAGAATGTGAGATATAGTGAGCAAAATATAACTATCATCCATTTCAGTCTAAAATAAGTAAGCAAGCAGGCTCTCTAAAATGTTCAGCCTTTCAAACTCTCTCTGTTTAAGACAACTCCATCTCATTAGGCTTCTACATAGGTGCCAGACTAGCTACATTACTGGACAGGTATTTTTATCTTTACTTGACATACAGCCTCCAATGATTGTGGAACACTGAATTTAATCAAATACCTAATAAAACCTTGGTCTTTCCCATGACTTGTAGTCTATGCCTTTGGTCATTACCAAAGAGATTAAGGATTCCTATGGGTTTAGGTTTTGATTTGTTCTGTTTCTTTTTTTTTTTTTTTTGTGGTGGGTTTTGTTTTTTTTTCCCCTTTTAAACTGGAACAGAAACTCTTTATACTTTGTTCATTGATGTTTCAGCAAAGTAGTCTCCTTGTGCAGCAAGCCTAAACAAAATTCAGTTAAATACAGCAACTCTGTTTTGGCAGAATACTAAAGTGTAAGCAGTGAAGTAGCTAATCAAATTTCCATCTATTTGTGCTGTGTTCAGCTTTAAATGAGGGTTTATACTTTGAGATATTATATTAGAAATTAAGTTAGACATTTGATTATAATAACTTATGGATAGAGCTAAACCTAACCATAAAATTTCACTGACATTTTTGGGAAAAAAAAATCAAACCAGAAAATCCTGTTAGCAGTCACTCTATGTATCAGCTATGTTAAGGTATGCGCAAAGCCATGAATCGTGAATTAAGAGACATCAAGACACTGCAACTATGTGATTACACTTAGGTAGAATTTTCTTTCCATCATTAAAATGAGTAGTTGGATTTCTGATATGATTAAGTGGTTTGTTGTTGTTTTTTTTAATCTGGAAATACTTCCTCCAACATGCTAGTGCTGCATTAATTTTCGAAAAGTAGTCTTATGTTAAGAAGAGAGTTCATAGTGATGTTCATTAAATGCAAATCATGTCACTATTCAGCAGCAGTCTTTAAGAAAACTGAGAAATATTATGGTGTTGAGAAGCAGTAGAGAGAGCCATATGAAAACTAAAAATTGTTTTTCACACAGAGTACCTAGAGAAGAGCGATCACAGTGATTTTCTGGACAGTGGGTGGGAGAGGGGGTAGGGGAGGAGATGTTTTCTAAAAAGGTAAACCATTTGATCAAATGATCAATATCATACACTATTCTGGAGATATTTTTAAGAGTCCAGCCGCAAATGACTTCAGTTTAATACATTTTCAATCAGTTCTTTTGAAGGTAACTGAAGGTAACTTTTGTTTAGCAGCATATAGTCAAAAGATACAGAAATTCCCAATGTAATTAGGAATGATAGAGCTATGGACACCAGCAAAGCTGAAGTTAGCACTACATGAACTATGGAAGTATTTTAAAAGCTAAGTACATGGAATAGATAAAAGAGCATCTAATTCTGAATGACAGCAGAAATTTAGATGAGACATCAAGTTATCATCCTAAAGAACAGTGCTACTTTTGTCATAACTACTTTTAAAAATAACTCTAGTAAGTATCCTTTATTTAACAGCTCCTCACTATTCATCTTCCATGCATTGAGTGAGTGATGACCCTTGCAACTGTAGTAATTAAACTTTTCAATTGCAATAAGGGCCTCTGACAGTCTCAAAAGGAGAATTACAAATTAGAACTCTGACAGCCCAGCCCTCTGAAAAGAAAGAATCTATTTTCCCTTGGCTTTTTAACTCCAATTCAATCTTGGCAGATACAGTCAGGTGGGAAAAAAAAAAAGTTTCTCATAATAGATCATGGCTTTTAGGCTGGTAAAATATCTGAATGTGCACTTTTTATTACTCTAATCACAGTGATTGAACATTATACCTTACAAGTTCTTTAGCTCTCCCTCTAGTGGGAGAAGAAGCAACTGCATATTCATTATGGACTATGCAGTGACAATGATGCAATAAAAATGAAGTAGAAGGACATGAAGGCGACCAATGGGCGCAGCACAACTTAATGGGAGATTCTTTCAGCTCTGACCACAATGTACTACTCTAGACTGTTGTCTAGCAACCTGTACTTAAACCATGCCCAATTCAATTGTATGCAGAGAAGGAAGTAGCTTGCAAAACAGCCCAAAAGACTAGTATTTACCAGAACTAATGGAGGTGTCTTAACCTTTTAACCAAGGTGTAGTACAGATGAGATCACAGCTGTACCCATTCACTAGTCAGCCTTCTGTTGAGAGGTTCTCAGCTGACCATTGAAGACTCTGCTTAAGCTGTATTTTGAATGCCTGAATTAGAATCTCTGTGCTGGCATACAAAATACAAACTATTTAAGGCATGGCTTGTGTCAAGAGATCTATCATAGGTCCTTATGTCCCCATAATCCTATCCTACCTCACCATTTTACTCACCATTTGCTAGTTATTATTATAATAATTTCTTAAAAAAATGTGCATTAAAAGAAACAATTGAATTCAGCTTTGCTTAAAGCCTGCTATATTAAGTCTACCCTCATCTGCCTTATTAAGCTAAGTAACAGTAATACACAATTAAATAATAATTAGATAATGACTTTTGCTGAGGTGAAATTATAATTAATGACGTTTAAATTAAAGTATTGACCTTGAGGGATAATAAACCACGTTAATTGAAACTAGAAGTTAATATATTATATTATTCAAAACACTGGAGGCTTTAGGGAGGTATCACTTTCCTCCTTTCCTCAATGATGTGATCTTTGTTCACCATTTTTTTTGCCTTTAGGGGATAGACAAATGTTTTCTCACAGATTCAGATGTAGCAGTTATAAAAGTTATTGCTGAAGGTGAATTAATTTAATCCATTTCCTAGTTCTTACTGGAATGGACTGGAAACATTCATACCGTCTTGCATTCGAACTATGAAATCCTACAGATAAAAGACAGTACCAAATAACATATGGTGGCTTCAAAAGCTGTTCTTTCTAGATTTGAGACAGGATAGCAATGATTTGTATAACTTTATCTTGGCGACTTTCAGGCTCTTACCAAGGTCAGTGCATATTGCCTGACATGACCCACATCAAAACTGCCAATTAATGAAAAGACTAGGAATTTAAAACTGTATCATAACCCAAAATTAATTGCTTGTATGTTCAGATGACTTTCCCCCTCCTTTGTCTGTGAAGCGTGCAAAAGAACTGTGGCCAGCAGATCAAGGGAGGAGATTCTCCCAGTCTACTCAACTCTGGTGAGACCCCACCTGGAGTACTGCATTCAGCTCTGGGCCCCCCAACGTAAGGAAGACATGGACCTGCTCAAGCAGGTCCAGAGGAGGGCCATGAAGATGATCAGGGTGCTGGAGCACCTCTCCTATGTGGACAGGCTGAGAGAGTTGGAGTTGTTTATCCTGGAGAAGAGAAGGGTCTGGGGACACTTTATAGCAACCTTCCAGTACTCAAAAGGGACATACAGGAAAGATGGAAAGGGACTCTTTATTAGAGAGTGTAGTGATAGGATGAGGGGTAAAGGTTTTAAACAGAAAGACAGCAGATTTAGATTAGATATTAGGAAGAAATTCTTTACTATGAGGGTGGTAAGACACTGGAACAGGTTGCCCAGAAAAGTCATGGATGCTCCATCCCTGGAAGTGTTCAAGGCCAGGTTGGATGAGGCTTTGAGCAACCTGGTCTCGTGGAAGATGCCCATGGCAGGGGGGTTGGAACTAAGTGATCTTTAATGTCCCTTCCAACACAAAGCATTCTATGATTTTATGATTCTATGATTAAAGATCCTATTCAAGGTGTTAATACTATGCTATAGCAGTATATTAATTTATTTATGGCAGAGGGCTGTCTAGTAAGGAGTTTTAGGTTTTGTTTTGCAGGAAATATTGTTCATCTTCTTTGCATTTCTGCCTGAGGTTAAGGTAAGTGATAGGTTCAGTGACTGATTGGTGTTATGAAATTCTGTGAGAATAAACACCAGTATGAGAGACATTTTTATTTTTACTCTCAGCTATATTTTTTTAAATTTCATCTTCAAGTGACACTACAAAGCTTCCTCTCATTAAAAATATTAGTCCACCCCACAGCTCACCTTGAAAAGTAGTTTGTTTTGTGAATAGTCCTAATGATTTCAAATAAACTCAATAATCAGTATTCTTTTTGAAGAATAGAGCACAGTCCAGGTTCTCCACTGTTGTACAACAACATACATCCACTGGATTTAGTAGAATTCCCCTTATTTAGGCCAGCTGAAGATCTGGCACATAAATCGTGCAAAAGCGCTATCCCAGTACACTGGGAAATCAGTAGGGTGCTTTGGAAACTAAAGATCATCTGGCAATTCTGGAACTGTTCCTATAAAGCTTAAGCATAATAATTATTATTGATGGTATATTGCTTCTCTATTTCCAACAGTGAATAAGGATGGCAGAATAACATATAAGAATAGATGTTTTGGGATTAGCTTCCTTACGCATAAAACACCTCCCCTCAATTCTGTTGAAGGCTTTTTGCCAATGCTTTACTAACAGTAAGTGCTGATGGAGAGAGACAAAAATAGCCTTCTGCAAGATATACTGAGAGTCCAGCCTGACAGAGTAAGTCTCATTTGTTTGTGTCCCAGCCTCACACTTACATTGCTAAGCCTGCATATTCTTGGCAGTATGGGTCTTTGGTCCTGAACACAGATCCTCTTTCCACTTGCATTTATAACGAGAAAGGCAGCTTGGTAGAACAGTCACCTTCACTTCAACTTATAAAATGGAAATTGTTTAGACTGCGAGGATAGTTAGTTGGAATGTGTCTTGAAGCAATATTTCAGTCCTGCACTCTGTGCTAAAGTGCTTCCATCTTTCAAATAAAGCATCCACTCCTACTCAGATAAAGAAGAGGAGATCCTCCTCCTCTTTATATTGTCTTCATTTTACTCCAGTTTAATTCTGACCTTCTCAGAAAGACAGGGCTGGGAAACTTGTGAGTCTGTTTTTCAGTCAGGCACTGTTTTTCAGTCTCTGTTGAAATGTAAGATGTAAATGTTGATTCAGAAAGGACTTTGGAGCTTAGCAAGCACTTTGTTTCCAGAGTCAAAGTGAAATAGAACAGATTTTATCTAAAAAAAAAAATCGTATACTTAAGTATACGATTGAAGCCACTTTGAATTCTGATTTGAAGGCAAAATAGCCCTTGCTTTTACTTCATGGATAAATTTCTGGTCAGCACCCAGTTGCTGAAATGCTTGTTGCTGGGTAACTAAAATATCAACATAATGGTTTTAGTTCCTTTTATTCAGAAAAAATAAGTTACATATGTTACCCATACGTTTCAAGGTCTGAATTCAAGAGGTTTTTTTCTGCTGTAACTTTTGCTGAAACTATATGAACATGTATTTATTTTCCATGTACTGACTTTACTAAAGCAGTATTTTAACACTAACCATCAGCTTTATGAAAGATTATGCATATATATACATTACACACATATACAAATATGTGTCTGTTTGACTGTTTTGAGGAAAATAATCTGTTACCTCTCCTTGGAGTGCCGTGACTAATTGCACCTGAACCAAAGCAATTTGGGACATAGTCATTTTTGGCTCAGTTCTGCAGAGAGGTATGTGAAGTGCTGAGCATCTACAGTGTTCACTGGCTTTCACTGAGAGCCATCAAGTACCTGCTAGGATTTCCTCCTATGCTGAAGGACATTTAGAGGACTATGTCAACTCTAAATGAATGATGAGTCATGTTATATTCATTAGTGTCAGCTGTAAAGCAAGGCATTCGGGCAATCATGTCAAAGAAAACCCTAACCCTCTACTGACTGTTACGCATGCAAAGTAAGAGAGAATTTTTAGTATCACCTGGTTTTCATGGACTGAAGCTCCTTGTAATTGCAAACTCTGTATTAATCTATATTAACATATTCATACTGGATTACTGTGATTAGTGTTTTTATATTATATATATAACACAACGCAAATATATATATATAACACAAATATGGAAACACATCCCATGTGCAAAAATAGTGAGATGAAAAGTGTAGAAGCTGCAACTCTGCACAAATGACTCTGATCACTTAATGACTCATAATGGCTCACTGCGAATCTGAGGCATAAAGTACTGAAGCACAGCTTGTTGACAGCCACCCACATGTGACAGCCTGTACAGTAATCCAGTGATGCAGCAGTAAGGTTATGTTACAAGATTTTAAAAACTTTTGACTGAGTCAAAGTGAAGTTTGGACATACAACAGAAAATCCAACTTGCAGGTGCCTCTTCCTTTATGAGATCCATCTCAGTTAACAACTGAAAATGAGCATGCAGTTTCTGCTGGAAATGGGTTCGTGGTTTGCTGCTACTGGGCAACTGCCTACATCGGAAAATTTGCACCTTATTTGCTACAGCTCAATACACATTTCCATCTCCAGTTTCAGGCAAAACCCTTAAGGCAAATTTCTGTACAGTGAGTGACCTTAAAGCCCTGAGTGAATGGAAACTGTCGTATAAAAGGATAGTCCCATGTTTTCTGTATGTTCTCTGGTTTTGCCTATAAAAAAGATGCCTATTTTATAGTCCTATCTAACTCTGAGCAAATGATAAAACAAGGAGAATGTGCTGTCATGACACACAGTGAGATACAATGTTTTCTTTTCCTATCTCAGTAACAGCAAGCAAGTACTTCTGGTACAAAGAACATCATCCTTTACATTTGTATTTTTAGGGAACTATTTCTGAATATTCTTGTAAATGAAATGCATGCAGTGTAATTTTGTGAAAGCAATTACAGTTCATGTATCCTTATATATAAAGCTGTTTATTTGAAAAGATATTCAACTCAGTATTTAGGATTTCTAAGTAATTCCCCCCTCCTCTGGTTTCCTCAGTATTTCCTTAGCACTCATAGGCAATTCTGGGTATTCAAAAATGTAGACAGAAATGGAAGAGAAAATTAAATATATAACACGCTCTCACAAGCATTCTTTCCTGAAGCTTCCATTACTTCCCAATACTCTTCCAGCAGTTCTCATCCCAGACTGTTAACCTCATGTTCAGATCAAGGATATATTTTATCTTATAACTCTTTTTACACATGAAACTTTCCTTATTGGGTCTGAACATTCCCACCCACCCTGCCAATTGTTCTAAAAATGTATGTTGAATAAATCATGACTCAAAAGGCAAAAGCATTTAGTCTTGGGTTTTAAATTCTTCTTTATAAAAGTAGACAATTGTAACTAGACTGAAATGCAGATGTAACCATTAAATACATGTGTTTTGAAGGTGTTTGAAACTGGAGTTTAGTTCTGAATTGTTGCTAACATTTTTTAGAAAGCACTTGTGTGATAGAAAAATGAGAACAGAAAACCATATATAAAATTGCTATACGTAAATGGCATCCACATAAGTAGGATATAATAAAAGCTGGTGATTCTGTAAAAGTATTCTCACATGCACTGGGAATGGTTACATTTTAGGATAGAAGTACACCACTACTCAGAGCAAGGAATATAATTTGTTAGCAGAATGTTCCGTCTTTTTGTCCTGTACCTGACCTAATAATAATGCAAAGGGTATAAGGCTGAAATGTTTTGGATTATTAAAATCTCCCTTCCACTGAACAAAAATATGATTGGATGTCTAGTGAATTGGACTGTGAAGAAGTACGTAATGATGGTTAGAGATTAAAAATCACCTGTGTGGACTTTGCTCAAGCGTTCTCATAATAATTTAAATATGAAGTATGAAATAGAATGAAACACAAGGCGGTTCTAGTTGACATGGATTTTAATAGGAACTTTGTGCTAGCAGGTGGCTGAAATTTCACCCATAACCAACAGTGCAATTTAATAGGCACAAAGTGGAGTCAGAACAAACTGTACCTAGAGTTCAAAATTATATATTCTAGTCCTGCAGTAAGAAAACCAAAGGAGCTATTTATTTATTTTTTTAATAAGAAAACATTTGGCATTAGGCAGCATTGCATTAACAGCAATTCTAATTCTGTGTTACTCTTGAATACATGTCACTGCTGGATCGTGACTTGAAGAAATTGTAGGCAATATTTTATGAAGTGAATGGAAGGGAACAGCACACATGCATGTTCATTTGCAAATGCATCCAGAATAACATATCATCTCACTAAAAACCTTAATATATTTGCAGAAAAACACTCCAGGTATAATTACTTCACTCCTTTGCACACAGCATTTTAGTTTATAGATTGATAGTACACATTTATTTAATAGGAAGTCATTAAATTAAAAAAAAACCAACCCACAACATATTGAAATTCTTTTATAAAAGGTACTAGGTTATGTGCAGGAGACAGTGATATGCTGTGGCTTTTCTGCAATGATAAAATACCATCATGCATTATTCTTTTGCAATAGGCATCACTATAACTGCACAAATGGTTTTCCTCCTGTAGAGCCATTTAAAAATATACACCCTGGATGTTTCTGGTTTGCTCAGGACTATGGACAGATGGATTTCCAGTCCTGCCTGACCCAAATCTGCTCCTTCCATTGGAGAAGGCCTGAAGATTTTCCATACCACTTTCACAGCATGAGAAGGTAATAATTGCCATACTGACGTGTTTGCTACATAATAAATACCTTGGCAACTCTGGGATGACAGTGCTGTTTTTAAACCTCTTGTCATGTCGCTGTCTCTCCCATCTGCAAACAAATCTCTACATTCTTCTATCTTAACATTATTTTCTTTTTCTGCTCCATTTTGATAGCAGCAGGACATGTGCTAACTGAAAAGTTCCACTAAACATGTATGCATACAGAGGTGTGAGGGAGATAAATGTTGATGGATGATTGCTTTTGTCATCTCTCAGTTGCTCATGAAAATATATCCTTCATATGCAGAGGATTGCTTTAAATTCTCTTGGCCAAATGCAAACTGATTTTTACAGGTCACCAAATGTCACTGCCACTCTTCAGGTTTCTAGCAGTTACCACACAGCTCAGATGCTACAACAGTTAAAAAGTAGGATGCAAACATCATGTTAAACTGCCAGTAATGCATGATGTTTGCATTCTACAGTTTTATAAATAGTTGTGGTACATTGACCCTGGCTGGATGCCAGGTGCCCACCAAGTTGCTCAATCACTCCCCCTCCTCTGCTGGACATGGGAGACAAAATATAGAAAAGGGCTCATGGGTTGAGACAAGGACAGGGACATCACTCAGCAATTACCATCATGGGCAAAAGAGACTCAACTTGGGGAATTAATTTCATTTATTACCAATATTACCAATCAAATCAGAGTAGAGTAATAAGAAATAAAAACTAAATCTTAAATCACCTTCCCCCCACCCTTCCCTTCTTGCTGGGCTCAGCTTTGCTCCCAATTTTCTCTGCTTCCTCCCCCAACTGGTACAGGGGGATGGGGAATGGGGATTGCAGTCAGTTCATCACAGTTGTCTCTGCCGCTTCTTCCTCTGGAAGGGGAGGACTCCTCATTCCTTCTCCAGCTCCAGCATTGGATCCTTCCCATGGGAGACAGTCTTCTACAACCTTCTTCAGTCTGAGTCCTTCCCATGGGCTACAGTTCTTCACAAACTGCTCCAGAGTGTCTCCGTTCCATGAAGGTGCAGTCCTTCAGGAAAACACTGCTCCAGTGTGGGTCCCCCATGGGGTCACAAATCATGCCAGGAGCCTGCTCCGGTGTGAGCTCTCCACAAGGTCACAGCCTCCTTCAGGCACATCCACCTGTTATGGCGTGGGGTCCTTCACGGGCTTCAGGCAAATATCTGCTCCACTGTTAACCTCTGTGGACTGCAGAAGGACAATCTGCCTCACCATGGTCTTCACCACAGGCTGCAGTGGAATCTCTGCTCTGGCACCTGGAGCACCTCCTCCCCCTCTTTCTTCACTGACCTTGGTGTTTGCAGAGTTGTTCCTCTCATGTATTCTCACTCCTCTCTCTGGCTGCAGTTGCACAGGGTTTTTCTCCTCCTTAAATATGTGATCCCAGAGGCACTACCACTGTCGCTGATGGGCTCGGCCTTGGCCAGTGGTCTTGGAGCCAGTAGCATTGGCTCTATCAGACATGGGGGAAGCTTCTAGCAACTTCTCACAGAAGGCACCCCTGTAGCTCCCCTGCTACCAAAACCTTGTCACACAAACCCAATAAAATAGTTGAACCATTTGTATTCAAACATTTCCAGGACATCAGTTGTGCCTGGTTAGATGACAAATTCAGCACAAATATCTCTGAAAAAGACCAGATTTCTGAGCTCTTAAAGCAACCATTTAAACAGAAGGCTATTTGCACTGTTAAATGTGGGTAGAGTTCTGACTGCATATGCAAAAGGGGTGTTATTATTATTTCTGACTTGTGCAAATAGAAGCTGCCTGACATGTAGCACAGAGGAACCAGGCAGTACACGTGGCTTGTATCAGCTGTAAGAAGCAGCTAATTACCTATATCAGCACCGCAGCTGTAGCTCCTTGCTAAGGTCAAGTAATGATGTACCTTGCTTTATCAGGAGTTCGTTCAGTACAATTTCATGCATAATTACATTCCTCTATGATTACCAAAATGCCTGGGGAAAAAAAGAAACCAAAACAACAACAAAACCAAAAACCAACACACAAAACAATTATTTTCTTGAGATTATCTGAATAAGTACCAGACATTGCTGTCTGTGTAATAGAAACAAAACCAAAGGCCCAAAAGTATTCAAGAGCACATAGTTGGTAGCAAGCCATGCACGTATTTTCCACTTCCAGAAACTGCAATTATTTCTAAGTAATAATGCATTTTTCCATGAAAAATTTCTTAAATACATCTTGCATATATTTATATAAGAGCATCCGCCTGTGCCAAAACTGCCTCATGTATTTTTTCCTTTTCCAGTCTTAAGTGCCACATTGTCATTTCGCTACCTTTACTCTTCTTATTTTGTACTCTACCCATTAAAATAAAGGTTAAGGTCAGAAATACACAGTTACTGAGAAGCCCTTCACCTTTCATAACATTCAAACCTTAAAGATTTATTCTAATTGAACGTTTCCTTTCTATATAAAGAGATGGAATTTTGTTTTAGGTGTTCCAAACCATGTTTTGATGTTTTCCAGCTCTTCACTCATGCGCACTCTGAGGGTTACCTGAAACATATGTGCACTAGCAGAGATTAAGGTCTTGCTGCAGCATGAACAGAAAATTCCCTAGGCATCTTGTCTAGTCTGTGATGTGGACTACTAAAGTATCATTTGCATTGACCTTGCTGGCACTATTTGAGAGTTATGGTAAACCAACATTAAATGTTAAGATGTTTTACAAAACAACTAGGCTTTGCTTTGTATAGACAAAGGCTAGACAGTTAAGCAAAGATGAATAGTGATTGCAGGCTATCCACCCTTGGAAGAGACACCCATAAACACTGTTCCTTATTATCTTTTTCAAAGATAAATAAGCTTAATACTGGATGTCTAGCATAGATCAGAGGATGAACCTGTTTTAATTCTGTCTAGTTTCGTTCCCAAGTAGTAAGCACAATAAGAAAAAGGTATTTGTTTGCTAGAACATTTCAGTTGTGCTGAAGACATTTAATCTGAATATTGGCAGCAAAAGAAGAATGTCAAATGTGCGTAGAAATGGGACATATTATTTTATTCAGTGGTCACTGAGGAGAATATATTAGGTACCATGCATCTTTTCTTAAAAACAGTATTCTGCATCATATTTTATTTGGTTTGTGTCTGCTGTTAAATGGAGGCTAGAGGACTATTCAGTTAATTCTGAAGTAAATACTTGGATTTGATCTACTAAATAGTTCTCTCACCACCAAGGAATACGTCTATCCCCTGGCTAGTTCTCTGTTATCCCCAATGGAGATTCAAACAACTGGCAGAACAAGACACCTAGACTGCAGGCATCTACATCTAAGTGTGTGTTTGGAGCTGCCTCCCATTTCTGAATTACACATGCAAAAATCTTAATGCACATCTGGCTCAGCATCGCTGGTCCAGAAGCAGTGATGTTTTCTGTGATTTATGTCGGTAAAGCTGATTTCTTAATCTTTACATAGGTGAATAATCCTTAAACTAACCATTGCTATTGAAACTGATGGCTAACACACAAAAAGATTATTATTGGCAAGCTTAAGAGTTTCAGCATCAGGCTTTACTTGCAATTTTCAATGAAACTGCTCCGTGACAGATGCTCCCTTTTCCAGATCGTAGTTTGCCTTCAGGAGTTCCGTTGATCTTCCTTTGTGATTTACAGTAGACTCTGATCTTTACTTTATTCTGACATTTTCCCACATAAACCCAAAGAGGTCACAATACTGGAAACTGTGATAAAAGCAAGATGAGGACACACAAGATAGTGCAAAGATAAAAGTAAATAAAATTTTCCTATTGTAATGCTCAGAATGCTTGTATATTACATTTATTGAAAAGGTAGAACAATACTTGGTTGGAATAGATGGTCTTCAATTTATGATGCTAAACAAAAACAACAGCTGAAGCTACAATGTCATGCACTACAGACAGACATTGCAACTACTGTAAATAGCTCTTTCTATACTTTTTTTAAAGAAGCAGGTTGATTGTAACACCTCTTTTTATATAGTGGCAACAACCATCACTGACATCATAATGATGTCTCTGAAGACACACCATCATTTTCCTCCAGTCTTCTGTTTACTACGCTGCAAATTGCTTGATTTTATTGTTCATGCCTTAGCAATTAACTGTTATTTAAACCTGAAGGAAGTATTTTGTGATATGAACAGCTTTGCCTGAGGTGATTTGTTGTTTTAGAGTTTGTGCATGATTTCTTTTTATCTGTTTACCTTTCTAGGAGATCTTTGAAATTGCTTTGTGGAACAAACATTACATATTATGAATTTCATTACACATAGTACTCCTGGTTGAATAGCAATTTTGCTCCTCATCTCCAAAATCGGTGAAGTTCTGTTAAAATGGGAAGACATGCTGGTTTCATGGATGACTGCTGTTAGCTTAGCTTTGCCCCATCACTTAGTTAATTTTGTAATTGTTTCACTTTCCTAATGCAAAGCTATGGTAGTGTCAGCTTGAGTATTTTACCTTAAAGTAACAGTTACTTCTTCACTCTTGTATGAAACGCAGGGTAAGACAGGCCTGTACAAAGCCCAGTGAATACGCCATTACTTTTGGAGAGCCCTATATCAAGGTTAGAAACAAAAGTTATGGTAGTCTTTTGTTAGTTTTTTTATCAGGAACTTAGAACCTATCAGGAAAAAACAATCCACAGTCAAACAAAACCACCAGAATTACTGCATAGTTTTATTGTATGTAAATAATTATTATCTGTCCTGGTTTCAGCTGGGACAGAGTTAATTTTCTTCATCGTAGCTGGTATGGGGCTATGTTCTGGATTTGTGCTGGAAACAGTGGTGATAATACAGAGGTGTTTTTGTTATCGCTAAGTAGCACTTACATTGGTCAAGGACTTCTTCAGCTTCCCATGCTCTGCCAGGTGCACAAGAAGCTAAGAGGGGACACAGCTGGGACGGCTGACCCCAGCTGACCAAAGGGATATTCCATACCTTATGATGTCATGCTCAGCACATAAAGCTGGGGGAAGAAGGAAGGGGTGTGTGTGGACGTCCAGAGTTATGGCGTTTGTCTTCCCAAGTAACCATTACGCATGATGGAGCCCTGCTTTCCTGGAGATGGCTGAACACCTGCCTGCCCATGGGAAGGAGTGAATGAATTCCTTGTTTTGCTTTGTTTGCCTGCATGCATCTTGTGTTTTACTTATTAAACTGTCTTTATCTCACCCCATGAGTTTTCTCCTTTTTATTCTTCTGATTTTCTCCCCCATCACACTGGGAAGGAATGAGTGAGTGGCTGTGTGGTGCTTATTTGCTGACTGGGATTAAACCATAACATTACTATTATTGCATGTAAATTATTATTATCATTATTGTGGTCAATGACTGAAAAAAAATCATTCTGTAGAACAGCTGAAATGCATGCAATAGAAATGCAGACATCCCAGGTCTACTACCTTCTTCTATGCTGCTGAAAAGATATCCGGGGAGCAGTCTCTTGCTCCCTAGCTTGGAGCTTCAGAAAGACTTATACCTGTATTTTTCCAGGGAGACACCCAACAGCAGAGTGGCTGCATCAGCACTGCATGGAACTTGGCTTTAGGTCGCCTCTTGCCTCCATGTAGTGTCTTCGTAGCACTAGGAACTAATTACTGTTTTGCTTACATGAGCATAATCGGACATTTTCCCAGTAAAATGTTTCTGAAGCAATGTGAGGAATGTGCTCTAATTAAGTGAAATACTGTTATTACATCATTAAATTCAAGTTATGTGTAGTCTGTCCTGTGGTATGACATGAGAGCATTATGAGGACGTTGCAGTGTGCACAGTTTGCTTAGATAAGACTGTAGGATTATCTACAGCATGCAGAAGTCAGTGTGATGTGAACGGGTGTGAACTATCCAACAGAATTATACCCAGGTTTGTCTAAGAGAGAAATAGAAGTTTCCCTAAGAAGAGAGATTTTGAGTAAATTAAAAATTAAATAGTGTGGACAAGCAAGAGACAAAGACCCAGGGGTCTTAATTTTCTTCACAGTCTGTACTACAGTGTTGTCTCTTCTAAAGCTGAAATGTTCACATCACAACTCTTAAGGGGGCCAACAGTTGGATAGAGTTTAGTGAAATGCACCCAAAGAGAAAAAGACGTTAACAGTTTTCATATATATTGCACACACAGAATCTCACAGAATCCCAGGTTGGAGGGACCTCAGGGATCATCTAGTCCAACCTTTCTAGGAAGAGCTCAGTCTAGACAAGATGGCCCAGCACCCTGTCCATCTGAATCTTGAAGGTGTCCAATGTGGCCGAGTCAACCACTTCCCTGGGGAGATTATTCCAATGGTTGACTGTCCTCACTGTGAAAACATTTCCCTGTCATGTCCAGTCAGAATCTCCCCACAAGAGCAACTTGTGTCCATTCCTCCTTGTCCTCTCCATGGGACTCCTTGTAAAAAGGGAGTCTCCATATTCTTTGTAGCTACCCCTTAAGTACTGGTACATGGTGATGAGATCCCCTCTGAGCCTCCTTTTCGCAAGGCTGAACAAACCCAGTTCTCTTCTCTGGACCCCTTCCAGCCTGTCCACATCCTTTTTGTACAGCGGGGACCAGAACTGCACACAGTACTCCAGGTGTGGCCTGACAAGCGCTGAGCAGAGTGGGATAATGACTTCTTTATCTCTGCTGGCGATGCCCTTCCTGATGCAACCCAGCATCCTGTTGGCCTTCTTGGCCACATCAGCACACTGTTCGCTCATGTTGAGCTTCCTGTCCATCAGGATCCCCAGGTCCCTTTCCACAGAGCTGCTCTCCAGCCAGGTGGATCCCAGTCTGTGCTGCACTCCCGGATTATGTTTTCCCTGGTGCAAGACCTTACACTTGTCCTTGTTGAATAGGATGTTGAATAACATTGGGCCCGATATTGATCCCTGGGGGACCCCACTAGTGACAGGTTGCCACTTTGAAAAAGAGCTATTTGCTACCACCCTTTGGGTGCCGCCTGTCAGCCAGTCCCCCACCCACCGCACAGACTTCTTCTCTTGGCCATAACGCATCAATTTCTCCAGGAGGAGACTGTGGAGGACCATATCAAAGGCCTTGAAGAAGTCCAGGTAAACAATGTCCACTGCCCGCCCCATGTCAACCAGGCAAGTCACTTTGTCATAGAAGGCCACCGGATTTGTCAAGCACGATCTGCCTTTAGTGAAGCCATGTTGGCTTTTCCCAATCACGTGCTTCATTTGACCTGTGATGGCCCCCAGGAGGATTCGTTCCATAACTTTCCCAGGGACTGAAGTAAGGCTGATGGGGCTATAGTTACCTGGATCCTCTCTCGAGCCCTTCTTGTAGTTAGGGGTAACATTTGCCGTCCTCCAGTCCTCTGGGACATCCCCCGTTCTCCATGACTTCTCAAAGATTATGGAGAGTGGCCTTGCGATGACATCAGCCAGTTCTCTCAACACCCTTGGGTGGATGGCGTCTGGGCCCATCAATTTGTAGGGGTCAAGCTCCTGTAATAATTCACGTACTAACTCTTCCTTCACTGATGGTGGGTCTGTGTTTGGATCAGTGGGTAATTTCATCCTCAAAGCCTGGGACCCGACAGTGTTGGTAAACACAGAGGTGAAGAAAGTGTTCAGGACATCTGCTTTTTCATCGTCGTTGGTGACTGACTCTCCTCTTCTCTTTAACAGTGGGCCTATGTTTTCCTTCTTTATCTGCTTGTGGTTGACATACCTAAAGAAACTTTTGTCAGATTTCAATTTCCAGATCTTTAGAATTTGTGGCTTTAGCAATCCTAACATTTTTTCTAGTTTTTTGATATTTGTCAAAATAAGTAAGTGCTGCAAATTTTGGCCTCATCCTCACAGTGTGTCAAGCAAGGACATTACCTCATAGGCATGTCATAATGATGAATTAATTTAAGCTGGAGAAATACCTATATTTTCTTAATGAACTCTACTGACAAAGCTAAAAATAAGTAACTTCAAAAATAGCCATGGAAAGCTTTAGAGTGGCAATTATTTAATTACAGGGCACCTTTAAAGAAATGAACTATAACTCATGTGAATAGAATTATTTTTCTTGTTACGCAACTTCACAACAGCGTTTAAAAAGAGCGTAGAGCTTCAGGTGACATAGATCTAGGCAGCTCCATGGAATTCAGTTCAATAAAAACTGTTTGTGATAATTATGCATTAAGTTTTAATTGTTTAGTTACTATAACTGCATCTGAGAAGTCACTCTTAAATTTATCATTAAAAATAGTATAAAGGTATAATGTACTCAGCTGTTAATATGTTGTTACACATAGAAGACCTGACCATACCTTCAGAAAAGTCCCAGTAGTGTTGAAATAGGTGGTAAATTAATTGAAGTATAATACTCAGATGTTATGATAATCCAGTCTTAATGGGTTGTTGACTATGTTTTACACTGTTCATTTCTCTTTGCTACAGAAGGGATGCAGAGGGAAAAAATGGAACCTCATAATGTCTTTAAAGTAAAAATATTTAGGCCAGACTGAAAGAAAAAGCTCTGTTGTATTTAACCAACTCAGTTCAGCTTTTGTGTTTGGAAAGGTACCTGTTAAATGGCTACATAAATTCAGTAGGTTCTTCCTTTCTTGATCTGAAATTTTCCTCCAGAGCTTTTGTAGCAATAAATACAACTTTCCTGATCTGATCAGTCAGGTTATTTACTCTCTAAATAAGACCCATTGGAATTAGAATATAGGCTGACAAGATCTTAATATCCTGAGGGACACAGTTGACAAGTAATGCTCTAAAAACACTCTGCATATACAGAGTTCACTGAAATGCCAAAAGCAAATCAAGAAAAAGCACAGGAGTGTAGGCCTCTTTCATTTAAAAACACAAGGGATAAAGATATTTTCTTTTTATATAATATCCTACCAGACAGACAGCTTCAATAGATTGAAGCATACCGCATCCCACCATGATTCAAATGTGCTTTCAACGCTCAAGCACATGACCAAGCCACCAGGTCAGAAGCTAAACAAAGTGTTGTAGGTGTTCACTTCTAGTGTAAATGGGCCACCGTGTGACAGAAAGTAAAAGATACGGCCAAAAGACAAAGAAAAAAACCCTGATATATCATGCCTTGATTTCCACAAGTATTATGTTGTTTCTCACATAAAGTTTGACTATGAGCTTTAAATACAGTTGAAAGTGATGTTTTTGTATTGCAGTAGTATTTTCCTCTATCACTGGGCTATAAAAAAAAAACCAGATGTGTCAAAAGGAACAAGGCAGATAATAAATTCCTAAATTAAAGCTCAGATGTCTGAGCCTTTTACACAACTCTAGCCAAACCAACACACTTCCTCCACACATGGAAAATAGTAATTGCACAGAATGTAAACATAATAAAAACAAAGATTATTGAAAACCTTCAAGATGTAAAACAGTTGTTATAAATATCTAAAATACTTGAATTATTAGTAAATTTAAGTATTCCATTCTGGAGACAAAAAAGGATTTATGTTTTGTACCTTTCAGTTTCTAAGCCCTAAGATAGTCCTACAGTGATTCCTAGGCTACCGATATCAATAGAAAAGTCAGTTAAATTGCCTGTGATGGAAACTAAAAGTCCCTAAGACTGATTAGGAAACATCCGTTAAAATCAATGTACTGAACTCAGAGCTTTTACTAGTTTTTAGAATTCATGCCAGAGGAGAAAGGAAATAGGCTATTCCAGGTTGACTTTTACTAGTTTTGCCTGATGACATCCTGTCTTTTTGGGACAGCGGCATTTTCTTGGAGTCAGCCAGCAAACAGTGTAAAACTGATAATGCACATATTTTGGAATAAGGGATATCTTATTTTCAATATTTTATCAAGAATACCTTAATATGAAAGAGAAATTATTCTAGGTTTACAGCCTAGATAGTGGAATTTTCTTCTTCTCTCAATCACACTACCCATATAGTTAATATAACATCATAAAAGTGAGATCTCAGGAACTTCAATAGTATTACATGTTTCCATTACTGTAGGAGCAGGCTCAAACCAATCACTGCTTTTTGGTAGGGTTTTGTTTTCTTTTCCTCATTGTCATCTCTTTTCAGCAGTCCAAAAGTGTTAAAGAATCTCCAGCATCTAAATTAATCTATATTGTCTACCATTAGAAGATACAAGCGTAACTGTTCCTAGCTAAATGTCACTGTAAGATGTGTAAATACATCAAATGTGAAATTCTCATAAGCAAGTGTAAAGATAAGGTTATTAGATTTGTGACCACATTCTTTACCAGTTAATTTAGCCCAGTATTTTAACAATAAGGAACCATGGATTACTGGTCAAATTGCTATTCTGAGCCTAGTGTTTGTCTTCTGTTGATTAGAAAATGCATTTGCTAAAAATGTACAATCACTATGTCTTCATACTCTTGTTCTGAGAAAACGCACCAGCTTCCATTCAGAAGACTCTTGATATTCCTTTTCTCATTCTAATCAGTGGCATTGTGTTCTGCCTAAAGATAAATCTCTTGCTTTTTCATTGGTATTATAGTTGTAGTAATGAAACATATTTGGAGTCATCATCTGTAGATAAACTATGTTTATATTTGTTGTCTGATTATTTTTTTTCTTTCTTTTATGGCTAACATTTAGGGTCTGATTCTGGCTAAAGAAATATTGTATATCTTATTTTCCATGAAGCAAATAAATCTTCCATGCGGTTGCAAGGAGAGACCTTCATGTTCATCTTCTCTGATGATATGATATGATAAAATTTCAGACAAATTCTGCCAAATATTGTGACAGACCAGAGTTATGCGATGTCCTGAAGTAAAAATTTTAGGTTAAACAAATATCTCAGCTTATTTGGCCTCCCCTGTCAGAGTGTAAAAAAAAGCTGAATAAAGAATTATCTATTCCAAGGAAGAAAAAGAAATATTAAAAGAAGAGTTTAGTATCTTTTCAACAGACCCAGGATCATGACAAGACAGTCATACCTATGATCTCTTCCCTGGTCATATTTTAACAATTCTTAAAATGAAGTAAAGATTAAAATCACTCCTCAGAGCCCTCATTGCACTTCTAGAGGTATGTTTCTTTCAGTAGTCACAGAGCCATCTCAGCTGTTTCTGTCCCTTGTTTCTCTGTCTTTTTTTAATTCAGTGTTACAACTCTGGCATAACAGCAGAACAATAGCAGAGTATCAATTTTAAAAAATGGACATGTTTTCTAGAAGATTTTCTTAAAAGGGTGTAATTGCCTGGTATTCCCTAGAAACAAAGCTACATCAAGTCCAACAGGAAATCATCTTTAACTGGTAATTTTCTGTTCTGCTTTGGTTTGTTCTATTTTGTTTCCATTCGAGTTTCTGTCATGGTTTCAGCTGGGATAGAGTTAATTTTCTTCACTCTAGCTGGTATAGTGCTGTGCTTTGAAATTAGCATGGAAAAAAAAACCTGTTGAGATAACACACAGATGTTTAGGCTGTTGCTGGGCAGCGCTTGTACTAGTCAAGGACATGTCTAGCCTCCCATGCTCTGCCGGGTGCACAAGAAGCCGGGAGGGGAGGGGGCACAGCTGAGAGAGTGGATTCAAACTGACCAAAGGGATATTGCCTATCATGTAACGTCATGCCCAGTATGTTACCTGGGAGGGGCTGACCGGGGGAGGGAGGCAGCGATCGCGACACGGGGGCGGGCAGCGTCGGTCGGCGGGTGGTGAGCGGTTGTATCGTTCGTGTTTCTGCGTTTTTGTTCCCTGTTTTCCCCTTCCTTCCTTTTCCCTTTTATTATATTAACATTACTGTCATTATTATCATAATCATTTATCATCATCATTCTATTGTAGTTATTAAACTGTGCTTATCTCAACCCACAAGTTCTTTTGCTCGTCCGATTCTCTTCCCCATCCCACAGGGTTTGGGGGGCGGGGTGAGCGAGCGGCTGCGTGGTGTTCAGTTGCCAGCTCAGGCTGAACCACGACAGTTTCCCAGGCAGTATTTTCAATGACAATTTAAAGGTTCTTTTCTAATAATTTTTTTCTGAGTTTTTGACCCATAACATCTTTGCAACTATCATCCAGACTAAACTATCTTGTAGACATATAAGATAAAATTGTAAGACTAGAGGTGCTGTGTGCCTGTCAGTCGGTGGCAAAAGTAAACTTTTAAAGAGCTTTTTGTAACTTAATTTATTCTTTCAAGCTATGAAGGACATATCCACCAGAGACTGTTAGAGGTGCAAGTTGTTCACTAGCTGCAGGGCTGTTTATTTCAAATGCCAGTTGTATTTAACTTCTCTTCTTCATAGATAAATCATCAGAAACCACTTGTAAATTGGTTGTTCAAGCTGTGAGGTGGAATGCATAGATTAAAATTAAAATGTACTCAAGAAAGGCTGCAAGAACACAGAAGAGGATGGAAGAATTTGACCTAAAGTCATTGGTATTGTTAAATATTATACAAATTTAGGGCAAAATCTCATTCATAACAGTATTTGTTATTGACCAAGAGTAGTTCTTACACTGGGGGCCACACAATCCTACTCATCTTGAGTTATATGGAGGCCCACTTCAGTAATATCTGAATTATTTTACTCTTGAGCTAAACAAAAATGGAAACAGTGGCACACATGCCAGCACGAATAGTACAACCCCTATACACCAGAAAAGGAAATATAGTACATTGTAGTGTGAGGGGACCCCCACCAACTAAATAGTGCTAGAGCTGTGACTGCTTTCAAACCAAAACATATTTTGCATGAGTAGAAGTCCCTATATGTCAAAAGTGCCATATTATACTATAGTTATCTTCTACCACATCTTATGCAAATATAATGCATATTTGTAAAACATACACTTTAATCTTCCTGATGCCAAATTACTGAAAACTGATGGAGCAATTTTTTTCTCTGTGCTCTGGGAATCCTAATGACTAAGAAGTTTAGCGCCTCTATGGAGTTGTCCTGGTTTCAGCTGGGACAGAGTTAATTTTCTTCATCGTAGCTGGTATGGGGCTATGTTCTGGATTTGTGCTGGAAACAGTGGCAATAATACAGAGGTGTTTTTGTTATTGCTAAGTAGCACATACATTGGTCAAGGACTTCTTCAGCTTCCCATGCTCTGCCAGGTGCACAAGAAGCTAAGAGGGGACACAGCTGGGACGGCTGACCCCAGCTGACCAAAGGGATATTCCATACCTTATGACATCATGCTCAGCACATAAAGCTGGGGGAAGAAGAAGGAAGGGGGTGTGTGTGGACGTTCAGAGTTATGGCGTTTGTCTTCCCAAGTAACCATTACGCATGATGGAGCCCTGCTTTCCTGGAGATGGCTGAACACCTGCCTGCCCATGGGAAGGAGTGAATGAATTCCTTGTTTTGCTTTGTTTGCCTGCATGCATCTTGTGTTTTACTTATTAAACTGTCTTTATCTCACCCCATGAGTTTTCTCCTTTTTATTCTTCTGATTCTCTCCCCCATCCCACCAGGGGAGTGTGAGCGAGTGGCTGTGTGGTGCTTATTTGCTGACAGGATAAACCATGACAAGGGTGACTAATTTTTTCTTCTGGAATTGCTTTGACATAGAGAGTATAGGTTTTCAGTTGACTGTAAAACTTCAGGTTTAAAACCACTTGTGATATAATGACTAGCTTTATTCAAGATACATAGAAATGCATCACAGCTGAATCCATATTTTTTGCACTTATCACTAGTAGAATTATAATAAAACTTCATTTGTATACCTTTTAATTGAAAAATCTGAAACCTGAGACAGGTCTCACTGAAAAAATTATTGATGTGGACAAAGCTCTTAAGGTGGGTATATAGTAACTTTAAATTCCAATCAAGCAGTAATTTCAGGATAGGGATTAATGGCTCCCTATAATACAAGGCAAAACATGCTAGTTTTACCTGAATTTTCTTGGAGATTTCTATGTCTATAAATCTTGACCTAAAAATGACACTAGGTTTGTGAACCTAGAATCTTGAGATTAACTTAAGAGATAAAAATTAATTCTGATAAAGTCTGTGATAAAAAGAAGAACCAGTTTCATCCAGGTCTGCTACTACTTTCTCTATAAATAGATCACTTGAGTGGTAACTGTGTCTGCAACGGGAAAAAGAAAGCCAAGAAAATAAAGTAAGTGAAGCCCAAAGACTTTGATTTGACTTACCTGTTATATAAATGCCAAGTTTGGCCCTGTCAACACTCATAGCTTTCTGGGATTCCCCAGATGTGGAACTTTTATGTCAAAAGCTGACTCAACTTTAAATGGAAACTGAACAGAGTTTTGAGGATCATTAAAATGACATTCAATTCTGAAGGTGCACAATAATCCATTCTGTATAGCAACAACAAAAAAAACCAACCCAAAGGTATATGCTAGCTGCTCCACGGTAACTATGCCTGTGCTCTTCTTTCTCTATGTAATAAGCGCAATATGTAATTATTTCTTTATATTATCTTATAATAATAAAAATACAATTTTAAAGAGAGTAAAAGTAATATGTCTTTGTCATAATGAAATATATGATAATATCATAATCAGCTTCTTTAGATGTCCTAAGAAAAAGTAAGAGTGTGCTTAGAATATATTGAACCCCTGTTTATTCTTCCTAATCTGAAACAAGTAAAATCTTCAAATAAACCGCAAATCTCAAAATTATCTTCACTGTTCTAAATGGCAGTTACAGCTGACTCTTCTGTTGGTTATGTGTCAACCATGGAAATGCCTAATGCACTTGTCATAAACACATATTTTTATTATGAGTCTGAAATTAGGCGAAACCTTTGATCCTGGAATTTTCTAGATCAAGAAACAATCCCTTTTTGGTCTCAGTGATTAACATGACAATTGAGAGCAATTATTTCTCACTTTTACTAGAAAATAAATCCTCTGGAAAAAAAAGTGTAATTGTTTATTTTTAAATTTAGAAAAAACATATCTGCATTTTTCACAGTAACTAATTCAACACAAAATATTTCAGTGCTTCACCTTTTCTTCAGCCTTACTGGGACAAGAACCCTGATAATCCTGCTCTTTAGAAGTATTTAATGTATTATTCCTCCTACTCAAATGTTAGTAGTACTCATATGAAATAACTGAAGATGTAAAGGTTTTGTAAAGACAAGGCAAGATAGGGAACATGATAGAAAACATCTTGAGAGGAGGTGGAAAGATATGGGACAGAGTAGACTCTTGGAGGGAAGAAAACTCTTGTAAGCTTAAGTGAAAGATCATCCCCCCAGTGGTGTTCCCCAAAACACTTTTAGTATCTCACTCTTTCTCCTTCTCGTTCCCCTACAATCTAATAAGTATTTTGATCATAAATTTTAGTTTACTGTTCCAAACACAATAACATAAAGGAATGGCAAAATTCTATTTTGTCCATGTTTCTGAGAAGTCTTAAGTCCATCCTGCTCTCTGTATTCACATACATGCTACTTTCATATTTAACAGTGGCTCAGATGTATCTCAAAAACCTCTCTTTTGCACACCAAATATCACTAAAGAGGTGAATTGACTTAAAGGAAGAAGAAGAGAAAGCACTTGGTATTTTCACTAAGTGTGTTCATTCCTTTTACTTTTTCTTCAGTATAAAGTATAAAGGTTCATAGCTCAAACATTTGTAGGGAATTGTTGTAAACCTTCTGATTTTATAATAACTGAAATCCCTTGTGATTAAATGGCTAATTCTGAGTCCAAACCTGCTGAATCCTACACTGCATTCTGGCTCTTACAATACTGTATGTACATTTTACTGGAAAACATACCATAAAGATTTATGTCTACTTTAGTTCCATGTAGAACATTTTCCAGTGTGTTCTCTATGCATTCTTATGTTTTCCCCTGTGCTGGTTTCAGCTGGGATAGAGATAATTTTCTTCATAGTAGCTAGTATGGGGCTCCGTTTTGGATTTGTGCTGAAAACAGTGATGATAATGCAGAGATATTTTAGTTGTTGCCAAGTAGTGCTTACACTAGTCGAGGATTTTTCAGCTTCTCACCCCACCCCACCAGCGAGTAGGCTGGGGGTGCACAAGAAGCTGGGACAGCGGATCCCAACTGACCAAAGGGATATTCCATACCATATGATGTCATGCTCAGCACATAAAGATGGGGGATGAAGAAGGAGGGAGGGGCTGGGGGTGGGTGGACGTTCAGAGTTATGGCGTTTGTCTTCCCAAGTAACCATTACGCATGATGGAGCCCTGCTTTCCTGGAGATGGCTGAACACCTGCCTGCCCATAGGAAGGAGTCAACGAATTCCTTGTTTTGCTTTGTTTGCCTGCATGCATCTTGTGTTTTACTTATTAAACTGTCTTTATCTCACCCCATGAGTTTTCTCCTTTTTACTCTTCTGATTCTCTCCCCCATCCCACCGAGGGGGAGTGAGCGAGCAGCTGTGCGGGACTTAGTTGCCTGTTAGGGTTAAACCACATCACCCCTAGGAACTTGAACACTATGACTAGCCATGAAAGTACACAAAAATTAAGTCTCATCTCCTTTAGGATTGAATCATCAAAACAAATAAACTCAGAACCCCAAGATGACAAGAAAACTTTCCCAGCTTGAAGTAACTAAAAGATCCTTTAAAAATCTTCTCATTTGCCTTTTTGTAGGGGAAGGAATAGCAAAATGCATAGGCAGTAATAGTTGAAAGTGGCGTTCAGGAAGAAGTTCTGGATTTTTGGTTTCAAACTGGTGTTCAGTGTGAGTAAGATCTTTAGGACAAGGCCCTAAAGGAACTTTTCCTGTCTAGTTCATAATATTCTGTATTAAAATCTTTAATGGATTTGTGATAACCTCAACAGAGACAATGCATAATTTAGGAATAAGCATATCTTCTTACATAAACTTGAGCCCAGGATGTTCTTACTCCCTTGTACACCTGACAGCGCTGTGGGATTATTGCTTAATTAGTAGTTTAGCCTTGGCAGTGAAGATGCATATGAAATTATATTGACATTCAAAAGCTGCCATTTATCTTGGCTATATGCCAGTCATTGCAGTTATCATTGGAATTCTATTTATCTTTTTCTTTTTTTTTCTTGTCGCAGCCCTGTTGGAATAAACATGGCTGAAAATAAATAATAATAACAATAACTGAAGCATGAAATAGATCAAAGAATATCAGTAACTAATGTTTCAGGGCCCCTCAAATTAAGGGAAGCTAAGAAATACACAGCACTGGAGATGGGCTTCTGAAGTGGAGCAAGCTCCTGTCCTGGTATCCCTGAATGCTAGACCTTGGGTATCACCTGCTGGGAAATCATCCTGCCTGAAAGGATGTTTGCAAATTAATTCACTCTATCTTTGAAATGATACTCCTGCAGAAAGAAAACATTCAGTATTAGTGGGGTCAGAAGACGATAGAACAGAATCTATAGGCTATGACAAGGGTTAACTGGCTTTCAGCGCTCAACATTGCTTTTCCTTCCAGTTTGAAATTTAAACATAATGATAGCATGTCACAACATAAAAGGAAGAGAAGGAACTTCTACACAAGTGTCATGGTTTTAGCTGGATAGAGTTAATTTTTTTCACTGTAGCTGGTATGGTGCTATGTTTTGGATTTAGTATGAGAATAGTGTTGATAATACAGAGTTGTTTTAGTTGTTGCTAGGTATCACTTACACTAGTCGAGGATGTTCCATACCTTATGACATCATGCTCAGCACATAAAGCTGGGGGAAGAAGAAGGAGGGAGGGAGGGGTGGACGTCCAAAGTTATGGCATTTGTCTTCCCAAGTAACCATTATGCATGACGGAGCCCTGCTTTCCTAGAGATGGTTGAACACCAGCCTGTGGGGCAGTAAGCGAGCAGCTGTGTGATGCTTGGTTGCAGAATGGGACTAAACCATGACAGCAAGGCAATCATGTGCTGGACGTATAAGGCACTGAGTGAATCGGCACATGAGAGCTGTGACATCTCAGGCAGCCAAAGGTAACTGATGATGATTCTATACTACATGTTAGTATGACTTTATCAGAACACGAATACTGAGCAAATTAGTTAATTCAGTAGCTTGATTAAAAAATGTCTCATAACATAGCAGAAGACCCCATAAAGGTTTTCTGTCAATAAAACCAAAGCACTTCATAAAAACAAAAAACCTGTAATGACAGGATTCCTCTAAAAATCTAGAGTTTTATATTTGTCCGCCAGCCACATCATTTGTCTCAAACAAACCAGAGAACTGCAGGTGCTGAAACCATGTCAGGATTTAGGTAGAGATTTGTCAGTTAATATCTATATGCCACAAACATAGTCAGTGTTTCTGACTACATTTTCTTACTCCTTCAGCTTAGGAGAACAATAGAAGATTCCTATCAACATATCTTTGTGATATTTTCCATGGAAGTTTTTTTTCAGCCTTACTTAGCATGAAGACCTTTAAGGTTTAAACATAATTACAAACAAAACTCTTTGCATGTTCAAGTATATTATTTGTAGCTTATGGTGTTTTCCAGATTTATAAATGTTCGATATTGGTTAGAGCACTAGCTGTAAAGGAAAATATTTGAATCAAGGTAAATTTATTGTTAAAGATGGCCCAGCTTAACCCTAAAATCACTCGCTTGTGACTTTGAAGTTCTATATTACGACCTCATATTTCAAGTTGGAACAAATTTATAACACACTGAATAGTCAGCGAGCTATTTACCTTAGTAACTTAAGTCCACTTGTCATATATTACCTCAAAAAGCTTTGTACAAGTGTTCCTCTGATAAAAAAGAAAAGTTTAATGCAATAAGAGTACATTTCCAGCTTGATTAACATCTCATCATCCATCTTAAAACAAATTAGGCTAGAGTACCTGAAGTTCAGCCTCTGGATATTGCCCAAAAACCTTCAATTACTGTACAGCTGGGGCAAAGTTGTTAACAAGCTTTTATGTTTGAAGTGCAAATTGAGCAGAATTTAAAAGTTGGTGTCCAAAGTATTATCAATGTTCTGTCTCCTGTAAATGGTGAAGTACTTGACAAACCTAAGTTTTACTCAGAAACATTAAATCATGCACCTAAAGTTTGATTTTGCACAAGGCTACATGTACTGGCATGTTGGGTGAGCCTTGAAAGTGGTCCACTACCTTACTTTTGAGGTTATTTAGGTATAAAAAACCTGCTGATATCCAAATTTAAGCTTCTTGCTCCTGAAGTTCTTTATACGTTTAATCATAGGATCATAAAAACAGGGCAGGATAGGATTACAGGAGGTCGGCAATTTGATGTCCAGATCAACTCTAATAAAACCATTCCTGACATGTATTTACTGAAGATGTATTTAAAAACCTACAGTTATGTAAATTCAGCAGCTATGTAGGCAATGTGTCATTTGGAAACAGTCCCAGTTTTGCTCCAATGTACTGGTTCTCAATTCAACTTCTCTGCAACCAGAACATTTCTGAGATCCCTTCTGGAATGCAGCTCCCTTAGAAGGAGAGACAATTAGGGCTCTCCCTAGCAAAGCATGTATGACTATGGTTCACAAATTAGTTCCTTAGAGAAACATCTCCAAAAACCAATGTACACTGGAATCACGGTAAGTCTTACTCATTCAGTCCATGCTGGCCCTCCAACAGCACAAATACTCTCAGGATATGTCTCTGTTTTTTTGCTTGTATTCTGGCATTTTGGTATCTTGCCTTAGAAACATAAGCATTATTGTATGTGAGACAATCCAAATAATAAGATTATCTTGGCCACATTAGGAAGGATGTCCATTAAAAAAACCCTCACTTTAAGTATTGCAAAATGTTTCAGCTCAAAGAAAGCTCCAGAGGGCTAAGAGAGCAAAGCATCTATTGTAATGTTTTGAGGTACTTCAGACTGAGGGAAAAGGGATGAAATTAAAATTATTCTTTCTGTCCACCTAAAAGAACGTTATAAGACAGCTTCCCACTGCTTCCTGATGCAAATGTTAGTTCACAGAATCATAGAATCATAGAATAGTTAAGGTTGGAAAAGACCCTTAAGATCATCACTGCCAAGTTCACCACTAAACCAGAATCTCAAGCACCACGTCTACCCTTCTTTTAAATACCTCCAGGGATGGAGACTCAACCATCTCTCTGGGCAGCCTGTTCCAATCTCTGACAACCCTTTCGGTGAAAAAGTTTTTTCTAATGTCCAACCTAAACTTCCCCTGGTGCAGCTTGAGGCCATTTCCTCTTGTCCTATTGCTTGTTACTAGGGAGAAGAGACCAACCCCTGCCTTGCTACAACCTCCTTTCAGGTAGTTGTAGAGAGCGATAAGGTCTCCCCTCAGCCTCCTCTTCTCCACACTAAACAACCCCAGCTCCCTCAACCGCTCCTCCTAAGACTTATTCTCTAGACCCTTCACCAGCTTCGTTGCCCTTCTCTGGACATGCTCCAGCAAGTCAACATCCTTCTTGTAGTGAGAGGCCCAAACCTGAACACAGTACTCGAGGTGCAGCCTCACCAGTTCTGAGTACAGGGGCACGATCACCTCCCTGTTCCTGCTGGCCACGCTATTCCTGATACAAGCCAGGATGCCACTGGCCTTCTTGGCCACTGGGCAAACTGCTGGCTCATGTTCAGGTGGCTGTCAACCAACACCCCCAGGGCCTTTTCCTCCAGGCAGCTCTCCAGCCACTCCTCCCCAAGCCTATAGCATTGCATGGGGTTGTTGTGACCCAAGTGCAGGACCCAGCACTTAGCCTTGTTGAATCTCATACTGTTGGCTCTGGCTCAATGATCCAGCCTGTCCAGGTCCCTCTGTAGGGCCTTCCTGCCCTCCAGCAGATCAGCACTTCCACCCAAATTGTGTCATCTGCAAACTTACTGAGGGTGCACTCAGTCGCCTCATCCAGGTCATCAGTGAAGGTATTGAACAGGACCGGCGCCAACACTGAGCCCTGGGGAACACCACCTGTGAATGGCCACCAACTGGATTTGACTGCATTCACTATTAATCTCTGGGCTGTGTGAACCAGGAAGGAGGCCCTGCTGGACTTGCTATTCACAAATTGAGAAAACCAGCTTTGTATTATCTTGGTTAGTGATAGCCTTGGCTGCAGTCATCACAATATTATGGAGTTCAGGATCCTGCTGAGCATGCTGAAGGTCAGCTCTAAGACAAGGGTTCTAGATTTTAGAATAGCAAACTTCAGCTCACTCATAGCTCAGTTAGGGGGTATTCCATGGGATGCTTCCATGGAAGACAAAGGAGTGCTGTGAGTCCTTCAAGAACTCTCTCTTGGAAGCACAAAACCAGTTTATCCCCTATAAAGTAAAGGGAAGTAAGCAAAGCAAGAGGCCCCCTTGGCTCAGCCGTGATCTCCAGGGTCTACTCAAAACCAAGAGAGAAGCATACCAGAGATGGAGAAGTGGATGATTATCCGTTGAGAGCTACAGTGGCATTGCCAGAGTGTGCAGAGATGCAGTTAGAAAAGCAAAGCCCAGCTTGAATTGACCTGGCTGTAAATGTCAAAAATAAAAGAAAGGTTTCTTCAGGTATGTCAACCACAAGCAGATAAAGAAGGAAAACGTAGGCCCACTGTTAAAGAGAAGAGGAGAGTCAGTCACCAACGATGATGAAAAAGCAGATGTCCTGAACACTTTCTTCACCTCTGTGTTTACCAACACTGTCGGGTCCCAGGCTTTGAGGATGAAATTACCCACTGATCCAAACACAGACCCACCATCAGTGAAGGAAGAGTTAGTACGTGAATTATTACAGGAGCTTGACCCCTACAAATTGATGGGCCCAGATGCCATCCACCCAAGGGTGTTGAGAGAACTGGCTGATGTCATCGCAAGGCCACTCTCCATAATCTTTGAGAAGTCATGGAGAACGGGGGATGTCCCAGAGGACTGGAGGACGGCAAATGTTACCCCTAACTACAAGAAGGGCTCGAGAGAGGATCCAGGTAACTATAGCCCCATCAGCCTTACTTCAGTCCCTGGGAAAGTTATGGAACGAATCCTCCTGGGGGCCATCACAGGTCAAATGAAGCACGTGATTGGGAAAAGCCAACATGGCTTCACTAAAGGCAGATCGTGCTTGACAAATCCGGTGGCCTTCTATGACAAAGTGACTTGCCTGGTTGACATGGGGCGGGCAGTGGACATTGTTTACCTGGACTTCTTCAAGGCCTTTGATATGGTCCTCCACAGTCTCCTCCTGGAGAAATTGATGCGTTATGGCCAAGAGAAGAAGTCTGTGCGGTGGGTGGGGGACTGGCTGACAGGCGGCACCCAAAGGGTGGTAGCAAATAGCTCTTTTTCAAAGTGGCAACCTGTCACTAGTGGGGTCCCCCAGGGATCAATATCGGGCCCAATGTTATTCAACATCCTATTCAACAAGGACAAGTGTAAGGTCTTGCACCAGGGAAAACATAATCCGGGAGTGCAGCACAGACTGGGATCCACCTGGCTGGAGAGCAGCTCTGTGGAAAGGGACCTGGGGATCCTGGTGGACAGGAAGCTCAACATGAGCGAACAGTGTGCTGCTGTGGCCAAGAAGGCCAACAGGGTGCTGGGTTGCATCAGGAAGGGCATCGCCAGCAGAGATAAAGAAGTCATTATCCCACTCTGCTCAGCGCTTGTCAGGCCACACCTGGAGTACTGTGTGCAGTTCTGGTCCCCGCTGTACAAAAAGGATGTGGACAGGCTGGAAGGGGTCCAGAGAAGAGAACTGGGTTTGTTCAGCCTTGCGAAAAGGAGGCTCAGAGGGGATCTCATCACCATGTACCAGTACTTAAGGGGTAGCTACAAAGAATATGGAGACTCCCTTTTTACAAGGAGTCCCATGGAGAGGACAAGGAGGAATGGACACAAGTTGCTCTTGTGGGGAGATTCTGACTGGACATGACAGGGAAATGTTTTCACAGTGAGGACAGTCAACCATTGGAATAATCTCCCCAGGGAAGTGGTTGACTCGGCCACATTGGACACCTTCAAGATTCAGATGGACAGGGTACTGGGCCATCTTGTCTAGATAGTGATCTTTGTAGGAACGTTGGACTAGATGATCCCTGAGGTCCCTTCCAACCTGTGATTCTGTGATTCTGTGAAGTGTCTCCATTTACTGATGTTAACAGTCTCTGTCCCACTTGAGAGACATTTTTTACTATTTTATTAACACTATACCCATATTACTTAAAATTACTGGTTTAAAAATACTATAAGGCAAATCATGTTATTTCCTATACATCCTATATTTCACATTATGTTTTTTACTTTGGATAGGGACAAGTAATTTTGAAAACTGTTGTAAGCCACGGCTATGAAATTTTACAATCTTCCTTATCATATTGTATCATTATATTCTAGTATGGAATGGTTTTCCATAAAAATTAAGATAACCCCCTCAAAAAATAGCAGAATAGTTGTTTTCCTGTATGGTAATTTTGATTTATAGTCAGTAGGATTGTTAATTTTCGTTAGTATTAATTAGAACTTCAAAAGTAACATATTCAGCAAATTTTATCTAGTGCTAATCATTAATTCAAACCACACACTAATTGTTGACTAATCAAATCACATCTTTCTAAAAGCATAGTATAAGCTTGATCATGGAAATAATTTTATAGACTTTCAAGACCTAATACTTGTAAAATGTGAAGCCTTACGAATCTTGCAGTTTGACTCTGTTAGTGAAATCTGCTTCTGGTCAAAGCTAGAGAAGAGTGGTTGTCAGTACTATGATATCTGACATATGAATGCAGAATAATATGCCTTAGCTACCAATCACTAACAGCAAAACCACACAAACAAGTTACTATATGGCTCATTTTCTCTCTTGTCTGCTGAAATTGCAGTATAGCATCAGTCCTAAAACTTAAGTTGTGTTAGATTTTATGAAAACCTCTGGAATGGTCTGAGGTGTTTGTCACACAGTCATTGAATGCTATACTAAATGTCAAATTATCAGTATTTTAGAGGCTTTAAACAATAATGGTTTTATTTCAAAAGTTGTTCTCAGAAAAAAAAATCTTGTTTGCAGTTTAGTTAGACAGGTCAAGACTGAATAAGTAGCAGAAGGTCCCTCTTGAGAGAAAATTTCTCTAGTTCATTTTTTGTGTGTACTAAGCAATATATATAATGAATAACATATATTTTACACACATAAATTATATGAAATTTCTTTATGATGAAACGCAGGTTTATGCAGGTAATTTCATTCTTCTAAAGTTAGAAATATTTACGTGTTTAGTAATCAGGCAGAAAAGTTGACTGGGTTCTTAATTTTGAGTTCTTTCAATTATTTCAAAAATATTTTGTGTGGGTGTTTCTCTTTTTTCTTTGCTTTTCAGGTTCATTTATTATCCAAAACAGTTTTCTGAAGAATCTAACAATGTGTCAAATAACCTGCATAATTGTGTCCCTGTCCACCAGCACTGTTATGTTAGGTCAGGCTGAATAAAACAACTGCAAATGTAAATAGCTTAAAAAGTCACTTAACCAGAAAGGCAGGACAAGAAGGTGCCTGTGTTCATGAGACTTTATGCACATTTACAGTTTTGTATTAAACAAGCACCAGATGAAGTACATAAATAGCACAAGATGCTCAGGTTTCAGCTATGTTGCATGAGTACACTAAGTACTAGTTTGCCAAGATGATGCTCTTGTTGAGTGAATATTGAATTCTATTATGCATAGTAACAAAGGTAGAGGAAATCTAGAGAAGGTTGCTATTTGGAATAACCTGCATCTCTTCTCTCACATGTTCATAGCGGTTGCTAGATTCTTCCTTTCCAGAAGGCAGAACGTGCCCAGAACCTCAATGTGCCCATTTTCCTCAAAATACAGTTATCAGTAGAAAACAAATTATCCTTCTTTTTAGAATTTTCTGATGAGATATAGGTCCTCTAAACTGGAGATCTTGACAAACTAAACAAGGAATGTCACAGCTTCTAAAGGAGAATGGAGAACCTGCTACCCAAATACCTTCTGTGCTTAGAGTTATGTTCTTGGAGTGTGGCAGATGCAGGTTCAGGACCCTTATTCCTGAGATGGACCTTGAATACCAGTCTTCTGCTTTGCGAAGGACAAGCTATTATGCAAAAAGTGGACATCACTTTCAGTTAAATTTAGACTGATAAACACCTAGAATCATAGCTGATAGCCATCCCAGATATCTCAAACAGGAGGTTAAGTGAGGAGTTTTAAAATTCATTTGCCAACTTTCTGCTCCAATGGCAGAGTGCATGCATAAATCCTCTCTCTACAGCCTCTTTCAATAGGAAAATACCAAAAGGTCTAATAGTCATCTTCATCTTGTTTGTGAAACTAAAGGTTATTAGTTCAGTTCATGACATGATGTGATATGACATAGCATAGTATAAAAATGTTTACATTTCTAAGACAGGACTCTATCCTTTCTTGACTAGATGGTTGGTCACCTGCTACGTACCTAGTGTTTATGATCATGCTGATCTTACGCTATTAGAAGTCTTACAGAAGTTACTCTCACTTCTGTCCAAGGTTACATCAGCATTTCAGCAGTGTATCACTTGATCTGATGCATCATCTGGGGAGAACTGTCTAATCTTTTTCTCTGTGTGCTGGTTACTGTGTCCTAGATCATCTAACACATTTTTGCCTTGTGACTGAACATAGGATTTCAAAGGCACTTTTGATCTTGGTTGAATGCTAGTTAGCCCACAGGGGCAAAATGCCTGAAAACTCAATTTGTAGATCAATTATTCTTTGATTGAGTATTAAAGTATCAAACACAGTGTTTAAAGCTATGAGATTGACGTGCTGTCTTTCATATTTTTAGCCTCTTAAAAGTTTTCCTTCTTTACATCGGACAGGATAACTGATGCATAGGTAAATAGATAGTGCTACGTAGGCATATGTTACCCATTGCTACTCTACTTCTGTACTTCTAGCATGCATCTTCCTTTAATAAACAGGCAGGTGTAGTGCAGTTTAAGCTTATGAGGGACAAATAAGCAAGACAAAAAAAAAAAAAAAAAAAAAAGAGTTAAAGATGTCTATTTTGGTTGTATGTTCCAGAAGAATATTATTGTCTAAAAACTTGGCTTTGCACACTGACTTCCAGGAAGGTGTTTAAGAACATGCCATACATCTGAACAGCATTATTAGATGTGGTATTAGACTTCATTCAGCTCACCACACTATTAGAATTGAGCATAGACTGTTCAGACTGCCTGTACAGCTGAGTTTGAGTCTGAGTCAGTTCTGTCCAGTTCATTAATCTTTTCCTTTTGTTTTTAAAGGAATCAATCTCGAATTTTCAGGTAAGTATGAGTAAGTGCTTTACACAAGTAACAGAAATAAGACTCAGATTACAAGCTCCAAAGTCCCCAGGCCTTCCCAAAGGCACCATACAACAACTCTTTTATGTGGCTGTCACAACTTTGAGAGATCAAATTTTTTTACTGAATTTTTTTTTCCCAAAAGGCCCCAGAAGTAAAAATTTGATCTTGTTAAAACTCAATTTGCAAATTGCAACAGTGTTAATGGGAAAGTCATACCAAGTTTATTTGTTGAAGCAACATCAACTCAGTAACAACATGTGTCAATGACTGCTTCAGCTAGCATTCAAACCTGGTAAAAGTTGTAAAAAGAAGGCCAGAAAATTGCAAAGGACCAAATTTTTAGAATTTATGTTATTTGAAGCTGAGAAAACAAGCAGTTCACAGTAAGATAAGTAGGTTTTAGGTTTATTATTACATTTTTCCAGCTGTTTTGGTTTAGCTGGCAGCTCAGCCCCACACAGTCACTCGCTCACTCCCCCACCAGTTGTTGGGGAAGAGAATCAGAAGGGTAACACCTGTGGGTTGAGATAAGAACAGTTTAATAATTAAAATTAAAAGAAATAACAACAAAAATGCAATGTAAAGGAGAACAACGAGAGGCGCGAGGGGGGGAGGGGTAGGGCGGGGGAGGGGAATGAATTGCCAAAACAAACCGCACGCACCGCAGCCGCTCACCACCTGCCAACCCGATGCCGTGCCACTCCCGAGCCGCAACCGCCCCCCCTCCATGTACTGGTCACGGTGTCACGTGGTATGGAATGAACCTGCCATTGGCCAGTCGGGGTCAGCCGCACCCACCATGGCCCCGCCCCTCCCAGCCCCTCCTCCCCCACCACGCGGCAGAGCGCGGGAAGCTGGAAAGGTGGCCGACCCCCACAGTGAGGAGAATTAACCCCTTCTCAGCCAAAACCAGCACACCAACCAGGCCAGGAAGCTTTTCTCAGAAAGTCTACTACAAATAGGATGATCATTGAATGGAGGCACCCGGAATAAGTTAATACAATTTTCCACACTAAGCTTGTCAAATACAAATATAAAACCTCAGCATAATCTGTGGCCTGTGTTTCTTATCTAATACTTTAAAATATACTTGATTATCTGCCCTCATTCACAGAATCACAGAATCACGGAATGGTAGGAGTTGGAAGGGACCCATGGAGATTGTCTCATCCAACCCCCTTGCTTGAGCAGGTATACCTAGAGCAGGGGGCACAGGACTGTGTCCACAAAGGTGGTGAATATTTCCAGGGAAGGAGACTCCACAACCTCCCTGGGCAGCCTGTTCCACTGCTCTGGCACCCCCACAGGAAAGAAGCTTTCCCTCATATTCAGCTGGAACTTCCTGTGTTCCATTTTGTGCCCATTGCCCCTTGTCCTGTCGTTGGACCCACTGAAAAGAGTCCAGCCCCATCCTCTTCTTGACACCCACCCTTCAGATATTTATAAGCACTGACAAGACCCCTCTCAGTCTTTTCTTCTCCAGGCTAAACAAAGCCAGGTCTTTCAGCCTTTCCTCATAAGAGAGGTGCTCCAGTCTTCTGATCATCTTTGTGGCTCTCCAATGGACTTGCTCAGGCAAATCCTTCTTGAACTGGGGAACCCAGAACTGTACACAGTACTCCAATATGGCCCCCAGTAGTGGAGGAGGATAACCTTCTTTGACCTACTGGCCACACTCCTTTTCATGCACACCAGCCCTTCTTGGCCACAAGGGCCCATTGCTGGCTCATGGTCAACCTGTCGTCCACCAGCACTCCCAGGTCTTTCCCAGCAGAGATCATTTCTGTCTGATCAACCCCCACCCTGTACTGGTGCATGGGGTTGTTAGTCCACAGATGCAGGACCTTGCACTTGCTCTTGTTGAATTTCATGAGGTTCCCCTCTGCCCAGCACTCCAGCCTGTCCAGGTCTTGTTTTATGACAGCACAGCCTATTCGGGTATCAGCCACTCTTCTCAGTTTGGTATCATCAGTGAACTTGCTGAGGGTACACTCTATCCCTTCATCCATGTCATTGATGAATATGTTGAACACGACTGGACCCAGTACAGACCTCTGGGAACACCGTGAATTACAGGCCCTCAAGCAGACTTTGCCCCATTGATCACGACCCTCTGAGCTCTGCTGTTCAATCATTTCTCAATCCAATTCACTTTCCACTCTTTTAACCCACACATCCTAAGCTTGTCCATGAGGATGTTATTGGAGACAGTGTCAAAAGCCTTGCTGAAGTCAAGGTAAACCACATCCACTGCTCTCCCTTCGTCGACCCAGCCACTCACGACATCATAGAAGGCTCTCAGGTTGGTCAAGCATGATCATCCCACGGTGAATCCATGTTGACTACTTCTGATAACCTTCTTTTCCACTACATGCCTGGAGATGACCTCCAGGATGAACTGCTCCATCACCTTTCCAGGGATGGAGGTGAGGCTGACTGGCCTATAGTTCCCCAGGTCCTCCTTCTTGCCCTATTTGAAGACTGAGGTGACATTGGCTACTCTCTAGTCCTCACGAACCAGTCCTGTCCTCTAAGACCTTTCAAAGATGATGGAATAGTGGCTTAGCGACAGCATCTGCCAGCTCTCTCAGCACTTGTGGGTGCATCCCATCAGGGCCCATGGATTTGTGAGGATCCAGTTTGCCTAAATGATCTCTAATGCAACTCTCCTCAACCAAAGGGAAGTCCTCCTTTCTCTATATTTTTTTACTCACCCCTAGAGGTGGGATGCCTGAGGGCCAGCCTTAGCAGTAAAGAATGAAGTGAAGAAGGTAATCAGTAAACCTGCCTTCTCTGCATCCTGTGTCACCAGGACACCCACCTCATTAAGCAGCAGGCCCACGGTTTCCCCAGTCTTCCTTTTACTGCTGATGTATTTGAAGAAGCCCTTCTTTTTATGCTGGATATCCCTTGCCGGATTGAGTTCCAAGTGGGCCTTGGCCTTCCTTTCTGCGTCTCTGCACACCCTGACAACATTCTTATACTCCTCCCAAGTGGCTGGTCCCTTTTTCCACATACTGTGAACCTCCTCCTTCCATCTGAGTTTCACTAGAAGGTCTTTGCTCATCCATGCGGCAATCCTGGCTCTTTTAAGTGACTTCCTCCTCACAGGGATGCACCGATCTTGAGCTTGGAGGAAGTGGTCCTTGAATACTGAACAACTTTCTTGGACCCCTTTCCCTTCTAGACCCCTAGCCCATGGGATTCCTTCAAGCAGGTCTTTGAAGAGGCCAAAATCGGCTCTTTTGAAGTCCAGGGTTGTAATTCTACTTGTTGCCCTTCTTCTTACACTCAGGATTCTGAACTCCACCACCTTGTTGTCACTTCAGTTGACCACCCCCAACTCTCAGATCCTCAACCAGCCCTTCCTTGTTTGTAAGGTCTAGCAGCACATCTCGCCTCATTGGCTGCTCCACCACCTGTGTCAAAAAGTTGTCCTCGATGCTCTGAAGGAACCTTCTGGATCGTGTGTGTCTCACCGTGTTTCTTTTCCAGCAAATATCAGGGTGGTTGAAGTCCCCCCTGAAAACCAGGTCCTGAGATTGTGAGGCTACTTCCAGCTGCCTGTGGAAGGCCACATCAGCTTCCTCTTCCTGACCAGTTGATTCTCCCCCACCTCGCCTTGCTGGTCTGTCTCTCCTGAAAAGCCTGTAGCCATCCATGACCACATTCCAGTCATGCGAGCTATCCCACCATGTCTCTGTGACTGCAATGAGATCATGCCCCTGCAACTGCACGCAGACCTCTGTTTCTTCCTGTTTATTCCCCACACTGCGTGCTTTGGTGTACAGGCATTTCAGAGAGGTAATTGAGCCTGCAGGTTTCACTGGAGGGGCGCACAGGGTGATCGGTCTGCTGATTGCCATCTCATGAGGCAGCTAAGGCACTTTTGTCACTGCTCTGGTTGTCCTGTCTTATACCCCTGTTGGATGTGATAGCATTAGCATTGCCACTTTGGACCCCACCCCCCCAAAGTCTTCAGTTTAAAGCCCTCCTCACCAGGTTGGCCAGTCTGCTGCCAAAGATTCCCTTGTCCCGCTAGACAGGTGGAGTCCATCCCTCCCTCACTGGAACCATGGTAATGATTCCATGATCACTGAAACAGATACAGCTGTTTCTGATGGGTTTCTGGTTTAGGTCTCATACATCTGTGGTCTGAGGTTTCAACATTTCTAATAGGTTTCATATATCAATAGCACTGGCAATGGGTTAACTGATCAGTTTCAATTGTTGATTGAATTGCTCACTCCTTATTGTATTTCTATGCAGAAAAATCACTAATTTTCAGTTCATTGAAGCCAAATAGAACCCTACTTCAGTTAGTAGCCATCTTCCCAGCTCACGTGTCTCAGTTCCTGAAATATGGCATTCAAATAATTCACAAGTCCTTGTCCATGTCAAAATGGAGAGTTTTTTGTTTTCTTAAAGAAAACAGTAAAAGATAGACCAAGTTTAGTGTACACACTGTACACTGACCTGCAAGTTTCACAGGCAAATTACTTATTAAATGTATTACCAATAAGGTCAAAATTTAAAGAATTAATTATGATGCCTTGGCTTTCAGAACTACCTTTTGCCTTATCATATAAATTTCCTGTATTTTATTTCCGTAGACGAAAGGGTAGATATGTTTGAAAAATAAAACTTTGAATATCTTCTCAGATAAACTAATGATAACTTCACTATTTTGATAGCATTATTCCCAATTTACAGTAGCAACTGCAAAGGAATCAGGTCTCACCCTTTTATACTGCTTTAATGTCAGAGATATTTTCTTTCTGTCCCTCATGTTATATTTTTACACTTTCTCATGCGGCTGTCTTTTTCAGTATCTTATTCCATAAGCTGCCTCTCACAGCATGTTGCTGAGCTGGACAAAGATATTTTCATCACCCTGTCTACACCTAATGTTCTAGAGTGATAGAAGATTGAAAGGAAAGTTATGAGATAATTGCTCTGACCTATTTACTGAAGCCTCCTGTCACTGCTAAACTCCTGCAGCAGTGTTGTCAGCAGCCTGAAATAAGGAAATAGAAACGGACTCATTAGATTATGAAGACTTGAAAAATAGAAAAAGAGTTTGCATTCATTGAAATCTGGCAATTAGTGATGAAGTGTAACGAGCAGTTACAAGTGAAGAAGTGAAATCAATATAATCGTACAGAAACAGGCATCTATGATTTAACTCTAGGTTGTTCAGTTTCTGCCATCTCATTAGATAAGTTACTCTTTAACATGCACGTGTCACAGTGGGGATATAATGAAGCTTAAAATCCTGAATTCTGATTCTTTTGTTGGTTAAACAATACTACTTGCAAAGGGTCTAATGCAATGACTGGGAGATGGAAACTTAAAAGTGATCAGTTCCATTGGGAAGATGTTATAAAAAAAAATTAATATTATACTATTTTATACTAGTTTGAATACAACATATGACAGTGCTTTCATGTTCATTCCTTTTAACTAGAGCTAACTGTTAACTAACTTAACAATGTAATGTGGTAATGGCTGCAATAGCTTAGTGCCATATAAACAAATAGTAAATTATTTTCCTTACTATAAGAGCTTATAATCAAGAAAGAAACAAGCAAAATTAAAATACCTCTTATTTTCTAAGATTCAATGTAATATAAATTATTCTTTATTCCTTAGTAGCCTATGCCTTCAGTTACATTCGAGTGAAGAGTTAAGAAAAGGGCATAGGTTTTACGGAGAACTTAGCAATGAGCAGGGCTTGCTGTGAGTGAAAATCAATATAAATACAGTATGAAACAAGGCACACATTGATACATTGGCAGAGGTCAGCTGTAGTCTGACAAATCAGACAAGCAACAGGATGAGCAGTTTCTCTAACATTTATCTATAACAAGAGTGGTGAAATTGTTTTCTGAGCAGTGAAAATAGCACAGCTTCATTTCCTATAGCTTTCTGTACTATGCTGCAATGACAGAACAAATTCAGCTACCCTGACTTATGTCCTGTATCTATATTTTTTTTTCATTGTTTCCCATGTTTCCCTACATTTTTTCCCTCTGACCTTGCACACTCTGTTCTCAAGGTACCTCAGATTCCCTCCTTTACCAATTAATTACCAGTTACATAAGAAGACTTATATGTTAATCCATTTGTTATTTTTTTGGCTGGAAACAGGCCAAACAGAACAGAAAATTAATGAGCTGAAGCCTTTCTCAGACTGTGAGAATATGGGCCAACCTTTCCAGCTACCTGATTGATGAAACAGAAGATAAATTGTCTTTTTGAGTTTCACTTTTCTCAAATTTGGCAGAAATTGATCAATCATTTAAAAAAATATTGGGAAACAGACGACAAACAGATGGACAGATAGTTAACTCAAGTAAGCTTCATTTCATTAAGTAATTTACTAAAAATGAATTTATCCTAGCAAATTCTAAGGAAGCCAGTAAATACAATGTCTCATTTTGTGCCTTGTATAATGTCATTATGAATTAAACATAATTATTTAAAATTTAAAATAAGCAATCAGCTGAACTAATTTCATTTAAGATTTGATGCCTATAGTGTAAGTTCAACTCAAACCTGATAAATGCCTAGGTATAAATATATATCTTCTTGTTTCTCTTCCTGTGTGAAGAAATGATGTTTTTATACACTGATGTTGCTATATTTATTAACAACAAAAAAAAATGTCCTCAAAAATCAGTACAACTATGAACAACTGTGTATATTAAAAATTGATGTAAAGTAGTAACGATTGGGAGGTTTTGGGACAGTTTTAATTAAGAATTTTCAGAAATGTAAAATTCTGAAATCTGTTCTTTTGTTAATAAGAAAGAAAGGAAATAAGGGGGAAAAAGTAAGGAATAGCAAACTGGAAAAAGTCCAAATCAGAGGCTAGAAACTACAGACAGATTAAAGTTTCCTTTTAAATAAGTACTTCTTAGGAAACCAGTCTGGACTAGTGGTCTGATCTCTTCTGACCACCAATGGTTAGACCTCCACCTCTCTCTGCTCCATAGAGAGACTGTAGCCAATTTTTTCCTATCATCAGCTTTGGATTCCTACCTTGTAGTAAGATGATCTGTGCTCCGAATGTGCTTATCTCTGTACACTGATGGAAGAGAGCACTGCTTCCACCACTGCTACCATTTTAGACAGCTAAATGAGGCTGCATAAATTCTGTTCTACTTTTAGCAATTAGTGAATCAAATAGCATCTGAGGGCCATAATGTTAAGATTACTAGTATCTCAAAAGACCAGGAGTAACTAACAGTTATTATATAATGACAGGAATATGTTAGCTGTAATTTTCATAACGTTGTAACATGGATTTTGGGGTATCTCATTGTAATTTCATATACTATGTAAGTTCATGTAAATTCGTATACTGTGCTATACATCTAGGAACATCACTGTGTCTTCATTTAGAATATGTCATAAAAGGAAAGTACTGAATCCAAGTACAGCTATTGGAATTATGTCAGATAATAACAGATCATAATGTGATACTGTAACTAAAACACCAAAAATCCTTGGATTACAAATGCAAGAATGTCAGGTAGTTGTAGGGAGAGGATCAGTTAACTATGCATATTCCCAGGGAGATTACCACTCTATTATTGGTAACATTTCTGGCGTACCTGTGTTGTTTCAATGACTCACTACTTGTTTTTTAAACTTGTCAGATGCCCCAATACCAACGCCACGCATAAAATCAACTAAGAAACCAACTTTTTTTGGGGTGTTGTTTAAAATGGCAATAATCACAGAAGACAAAGTGGGTCTGATCAGATTAAAACAATAATAATGACCAAAGAAAGTAAAATAATAACTGACACATTAAACAAAAATTTACCATCAGTTCTCTGCAAACAGATAATTTGCTTTGCACACATATTTTGTTAATGTAAGACAGGACTATACATTAACAAGTTCTAATTTGAAGGATGTGACAGTCAAAGGGGATTACAGCCATGTAATCACCTGTGGGTATTCATGTGAAATCTTGTTTTGGTCTCAGAGGACTCCTAAAGGAAGGATACCTTTAAGGATGCACTTACAGATCCTGTTCTGGAGGGTTGCCCGAAAAATGAGAAGCAAGAGAGGACTGCAGAAACTTTCAGTAAATGTAAAGAACCGGTGAGCCATAGTAGTTCCCTGAGTTATGATTTTCAGCTACTTCAGTATTGTATCCAATATTACACAGAAAATTTACTTTAAGCTGGTTTGTGTTGTTATCTGGTGTAAAGCAGTTTTTCCCTCCTGTGGATGAGGCAGAAGGGCAGAACACAATGGAAACAGAAGAACAGAAATTTCAGAAAAGCCTGATAAAATGGTACATACAGTACTCTGCAGGTGAAGTTTTTGCACGGAGTGCATTAGTGCATAAATGTGCTTCTATATTTCTGGACACATTTTAATGATCAATATAGATGTTTTGTCTGGGTATGCTAGTGGTTCTTCAATTTAAAATAAACAAAACCTTCAAAAGTTACAACTAAAAATAGCTCTTCACAGCTGAGATATTACTTACACCATTCAATGTTTTATTGTTTTCATCAGCTACAGCATGTCTGTAATATTTTCAGTTAATTTCTTTGCTGTATATTGAAGTAGAAAAATGCAACAGTTAACGTTGCATACCATAAAAAAGCATAGGCCATAAAGGCACCAGCTATAAAACATGACATTAAGCATCTTTTACATCACTGTGTGCTCAGCAAAACTCAGTTTGTAGCAAATGTGTCTACAGTTATTATCTTACAGCATGAAAAATTTGGCTCATTGGATTTAAGACCAAAGGAAAAGAACACTTCTCTGAAAGGCCACTGAATGGAAACTGCTAGAAACATTGGTTGTTATGAGATCAAGAAGAGTGTTCCAAAGGAAAAGCAGTACATGGACTTCTAAAATCAACTACTACCCTTTAAAGGGGCAATATTGCATACAAGGTTTCATTAAACCAAAGGCAGCAACAGCTTGATTACTATGTGTGCTCATTTGGATGGAAGATAATTTTAATGGTTGTGAAAGTTTATTGGACCCTACTGATTTAAACACCCTCACAGTAAAGAAAGAATTGCTGAATATAACTGAGACGCAGACTTACAATGCAGTGGATGCTCAAGGTCCTGAAGGACATTAAAGGTAAGCAGCTGAGGGAATTTGGATGATCTACACACCTGAATGGTGTTGGTAGTAGCTACAGTAAAACTGAAAATTTATGAACAATTTATTCATCAATTAAACACCTTCCCTAAAGTCATAAAATATGATGTAACCATGTTCCATCACTGCTGCCATGTACACCACCACTGCTAGGCACAAATGTATGCTGAGGCGTTTGTCAGGTGAGAGACAAAAGTAATATGGCCTTCAGTGAGATGTAATAGCAGTTTGGTACTACCAAGGCCTTCTCATCAAACTGTTTTTAAATGTGTTGGTTTAAATGAAAACCAAAGGTTCTACCCTTCTTGCAGAAGAGACCCCATATGTATGCTTATAATGCAACAAGGATGACAGTACACAGTGCAAAAGGGGCTAAGCTGGACAATGCATGATTATCAGATATCAGGTAACAAGTTTACAGTATGCCAAAGCATCGTCGTCTTAAAAAAAAAAACGTTTTGTGCCCATTCCCAAACTTAACTCCAGTATTATTATCTGTGGAATTACAGTCCTGAATAAGGGCAAGGTTTTGTGTGAATATCTCATTTAAAAGCAGGATGGAAAGAGCCCCCTGAGGGGCAAAGAAGGAGTTATAGTCTTTGTATATTAGTCTTGGCTTAAATTTGGCGTTCCTAGAGATCACAGAACCATGCAGTCAGTAATTGAGGTTGGAAGGAACCTCTGAAGGTCATCTTGTCCAGCTTCTGTCCTTTCTTTTTCCAAGGATACCATAAAGAAAAAAATGTCATATGTCGAACACATTACTTAGCAGAATATTTTAATATTTAGGTATTGTAGTGATAAGTGCAGAATCTACATATGAAACAAAAGATTCTGTGCAGCATGGTCTGTGCAAGGTTACACCAAGGAAATTATTTCAAATAAAGTAAGGGGGAGATAGCCTGATAACATTAAATTTATCTATAGGATTTTTCAGTTGTTCTGATTAATTCCTTATAATTTCTTGTTTGACAGATATTCATATTATTATGTGGCGTGCATTTTAACAAAATAATATGCTTGGATATGTTGCACTCAAATTCTTGTAATGGGCAAAAAAGGAATGCCATCAACACGGACTCATTCCAATTTCAACTCACTTTTCACAGCCTAATAGTCCAGTTCATCTAACTCATAAATAAAAGCCTCACAAATAAGAGAGTTGCTCCCCAGATTTACTGGGCTACATATGCCCAGACAAAATACATATTTATGCATATCTTTTGTATAATCTATTCACATTTATAGTTCAATATTAATGGATTGTGTTCTAAGGAGAAAAAGTGACTTCAACTACTCTGAAATCAATATTTAAAAGAGTGGTAATTCATGTATCTTCAAAGATCTTGTCTAAGTGAATGTCTTCATCTTATCTGGAAATTAACGATATTTTTTTTAAAAAAAAGGAAGCATTAATTTCTTGAACTGGAACCCAGCCACAGAACCGTCTGTGCTCTTCTGAAAATACTTAATCAGTTTTAATACTGACCCATATGCACCATCAGTGAAAGCAGCACTGGACCTGCATTTCATTTTACAAAATCCCTCTGGCGTATTCCATCATGGAGAAATCACAAGCAGAAGTTAGTTCAGAAAATAATGTTTCAAAAAATACAAATTATTAATTGCATGATAGTCTCTCTATATAATTTTTAGCCTTTCCCACCATTCAGCTCAGGAAAAAAATACTTCAGAGATCAAAATATTAGGTAAATTTTCAGATTTTTGATGAATATTAACACATGCAGGGTGATTAAGTCTCAGATCCACTGACATTCTAATACGTTTTGTGATTAACAGATGTTTTTAGACCTAAAGGTCAGCTTCTTTTTTATTTTTTACAAGTAAAGTAATAAAAAAGATTTTGTTTGAGAAACACAGAGGCATTGACTGTTCTCTATAATCAATAAATCAGGATTTGTAGTCACAGACATTTAGGGTTTTTGCATATGGCCTTAAAAATGCCCTCATACAGAAAAAGTAAGAATTGGCACTTTCTACAGATAACCAATAAAGCAGAAGGAACACCTCATGGTGTTTGCTGAAATTCTGCTGCTCCATATTGCATGTATCTGCTGAAGTAATAGAGGTCTTTCATTCCTCATTCATAAAGTCTCATTTACCTTTATTATTATATTTTTATATTTATAGACTACAAATAACATTTTGTAGGACTGCCAGTGAACGTGCAATACCAAGAAAGCCTTGTGGCTGAAGAAGAGCAGTGTACCAAAGTAGCCATTTTTTATTTAATGTACTGACAACTTCTATTTTTTCAATCCAGAGTCTGTAAAGAAAAATTGAATATTTCAAGAATAAGAGTAGAAGTAAAACAGTTTTAACACATCCTTCCAAGCTTCTTAAGATGGTTCCTTTGTACTCTGCAAAATACAAACTCTGATATTTGTATTTTTAATAGAAGTTCAGCTTAGTAGACTATATGATTCCTAACAAAATCTTCCCTCCTGTTAAAACACATCTTTAGGTTAAAGGTTTCTGGATCTTCTTTTAAATGAATACTAATTTAGAAGCAGTTGGACTCACTTTTTTCTTCTCCTTGAAGAATGGAGAATTCAGTGTCTTTTTATGACTCTGTATCTGTAAATGGTTTTATAGATGGTAAATGTAAGTATATGTCTCACCTTACCTCTCTCCCCTTATTCTTCCTCACACTCATCTCTAAGACCACAGTTAGCCTTAAAGATATTCCATATGGTACAGAGATAGCATAGTGTCTAAGTCTTATATCCTCTTTCTGCTCCTGCCATGAAAGAATACCCTGACTGCTGATTTTCACCATGTATGCCAAGTTCAGAGTTAGAGAGTGCACAGGTAACCTAAAGCTCACTTTAAAACTCACAGCCCCTTTCTCTCATTGCTGTCTAACATATAACACAGGAGAAAGATTAGAGGCATGGCCTTAGTGCTTATGAGTTTCTAACAATTTGTAATTATCTGGAAGGAGAAATGTGTGTGGGGGGACTTGTTTGCTTGCTTTGTAAGAATTGTGAGTTTCTAAAATACATTACTTACGACGTGAAAGTCAAATGCTTGTACTTCCTTGCAAAAGTCCAGACTTGACTTTTCAGAGGGAATGAACAGCCTCAGTTCCAGACAAAGGCTCTGGAAGCTGTGAGCATACAGCCCTGGCAGCTCATTTTTTTAAAATATAACAATAATGACAATTTTAATGACTTGCTATTACAACAGTTTGATTCTTGAAGTAGTGAAAGTCAGTTGCTCTCTGTTCAGGTGTAGACATACTACTTAAAACCATAGACTTTAGTTAAAAAGAACATGAATGAGAAGGAGGAGATCTTTTATGTAGGAGACAGGATAATGCTGACATTCAACTGCATTTTACTTTAACACCAATCATTTCAAGTGCACTCTCACTGATACTCCATACATGTTTAGCTGAAAACCATAGGCTGGGTGAGAATTTTGTAACCACTTCAAGATTTAAAATGTTGGTTTTTTGGTTGTGTGTGGTTGTTGGGTTTTTTTGTTTTTTGTTTTTTTGGGTTTTTTTGTCATAGAAAATCAAGGTCCTTTATATAATATTTTAATGATACCAGTGCATATCATTAATAGCAGGAATAAAACATATTGAGCTATTTCTTTCTGTAGATACAAATTCACCTTCCTCTCACCATAATTCTTTCTATTCATGTTTTTATTAGGCAACTTTTTTCTCGCTCAGTGATCTAGAGAGCATTAAGAGAAAGCCAAAACAACAAACAAACAAACAAACAAACAGAGACCCAAACCAAACCAAAGCAAAAATTAGGAAGTTTATATTGACCTTGGAAAATGGTTGTAGACTCAAAGATGGGCCAGAGAAAAAACACACAAGCCAGACATCTGGTAGGAATTTTTTTTCTTGTTTTTGATGTATCTTTTTTGTATGAATGCCTGGATTATTGGCTAGTTTTGTCTAACTGCTATGGGAGAAAAGTTGTCACAAATACATAGAAATGACTCTGGTCAGGCACATAATGAAAAAGAAAACTTTGGCTGAAGCCAGGAGAATACTTTGACAGGAATACATTATTTCTCTTTGTTCTTGAAAATATGACATTTTCATTTTTCATTTTACAGCAGTATCATTCAATAGAGTCCACATACCTAGCAAAATATCAGATTGGACTAGTGACCTTGTTCCCTATTATTTTTAAAGAATAGTGGCCTTCAGCAGGGAGCATGAAAAGTTCAGATTACTCATTTAAAGAAGATCTTCCAGATGTTGCATACAACACTCAGTATTAAGAGTATTTAAAACAAGATAACTCATGGAGCAAAAAGTTATCTGAAGACTATAGAATCATAGAATTGTTAAGGTTGGAAAAGATCCTTAAGATCATCGAGTCCAACTGCTAACCTATTACTGCCACATCCACCACTAAACCATATCCTCAAGCACCACATCTACCCTTCTTTTAAATACCTCCAGGGATGGAGACCCCACCACCTCCCTGGGCAGCCTGTTCCAATGCCTGACAACCCTTTCGGTGAAGAATTTTTTCCTAATATCCAATCTAAACCTTCCCTCATGCAGCTTGAGGCCATTTCCTCTCATCATATCGCTTGTTACTAGGGAGAAGGCCTTTTCTGAACTAAGGCTCCAGCTTGCATTCAGCAGGATTTTAAAGCTCTGCTCCTGTGCAATCCTGCATGATGATAGCATTTATGAACTCTGTAAGTGCAGGTAACCTCTTTTCCTACCACCGTGAAGTATGAACTACAGTTTCTTGTAGAATGAGATCATAATGGAGGTAAAAGACTTTTCTGGATTGGTAGAATTTGTTTTAAGAAGGCTGAGGCTTTTGCCCTTGGTTTACAAATAGTTAGTGGATCCACTGTCTGGTGCCCAAAGACAGGCTTACGCTACCAAATAGCTGTCCATCCATTTCAAGGTGTAGAAAAGAGGCCTGGTTTTGTTTTGTTTTGTCTCACTATCTATTCAGATAACATGCAATATTTCCAACAGAAAAGAAATTGAAACAATGACTGGTACTTTAGAATAGTGACTTCCCCACTTACCTGCAGAGTAAATTTTCAAGATTCAAATCCCATATTTAATCAATGTAGACCTGACATACTTGTTATCTTCATTTAATGACATTTTCCATAGAATGCCACACCACACTTGATGCATGTGCTTTGCATGTACAGTGAAACTGATACAAAATCTCTGTAGTTTGTTATTTACACTAAATGAAATAATTGCAAAATACTAAATCTCCTTTCAGCCAAATCCTAATATGACAGTGAATATAATGTGTCATAATGACTGTTATCTTTTGTAAAAAGTTCTTGGAAGTTCTTTGGGTACCCATTCATAGTGAAGAAAAAAAAAGTAGATGATGCTGCACCACTACCACACTTTTTTAGGCATTCTCACAGGTAAAAAGTGATATGGAAGGTATTAATGGTTAATCTTTGGTTCTAGGAACAACAACATTTTAATTGAAGGGTAGAATACTGTTGGAGAGGCATCCAGGAAGCTGTTAAGAAAAGTGCATTTTGAAGGAAAAATGGATCAAAGCAAAAAGAATAGTTTTTACTGTAATAGAAATACAGAATCTCACAGTTCTACAGCCAATTTTTCTTTGGTAAATGGAATTTCTGCAGTTAAAAATCCAAGATTAGGCCTTTTGCTCAAGAAAAATAGGATGTTGACTCACTACGGCTGACAATACCTTTATATGGAACTTCGGAATTTATGGATTCAAGGGAAATTTTCTTTGTGAGTACTGTGATGTTAGTATTAATTTACTACGATTTTGATGATTTGTATACCATTGTCCTTTGTTGCTTTTGACCTGGAGGCATTGCTGCCCAAAGTTGTATAGCTTTTCAGTTATAAATCTTTATTTGCCCTCTGTTTTTCATTGTCCTGTTTGTGCTTTATTGGATTATCTTTCCTCATGTCAATAATTTTATGTGAAAATGCCATTTTTGTGGAGAATGGTAGCTTTATGTATATATATATACACACACACACACAAACACACGCATACATTGAGTGTAAGAACAAATAAAAGATGCTGTGAATATATCACTAACACACTTTAGAAAACTACCTGAAGATTTTATTCAAACAATCAAACTTTGCTTTGGCTTTACCCCTAGCTGCTTCATTTCCCTGGAGTCACCACAAAGCAAATTTTTCATTGACTATTATTATTTATTATTGTTATGAATAGTCTTGGCCCATGCAAGTTAATAATCTAGGTGTAAAACAAAAAGCAACAGGTGGGTATTGTACAGCAGAAACACACAGAAAAAAGTCAGTATTGATTACTGTGGTAAACGGTGACCACAGCATGTCAGATGTCCAAATATGCGAGAACAAATGCTTTAAAAGCTGACTTTAAAATTAACTCTTTTCCTGCCAACAGTATGAGATATAGAATAATAGTTCAATTTCCGTATTTTGTAATGTAGTCAATCTAAAATAAATTGTTCCAAACTTAAAAAGAAAAGAGTAGATTAAACAATGAGTTCAGAGGTAACATAATTTCATTATGCTCAAATTATTGCCAAATGTGGATTTGTAACTACCATTCTATTTTGAAGTGGCTTGGATGGATGTGCCCAGGCGGCCAAGAAGGCCAACACCATCCTGGCTTGTATCAGGAATAGTGTGGCCAGCAGGAGCAGGGAGGTGATTGTGCCCCTGTACTCAGCACTGGTGAGGCCACACCTCGAATATTGTGTTCGGTTTTGGGCCCCTCAGTACAAGAGGGACATTGAGGTGCTGGAGTGTGTCCAGAAAAGGGCAACAAAGCTGGTGAAGGGTCTGGAGAACTAGTCTTAGGAGAAGCAGTTGAGGGAGCTGGGGTTGTTTAGTGTGGAGAAGAGGAGGCGAGGGGAGACCTTATCGCTCTCTACAACTAACTGAAAGGAGGCTGTAGCAAGGTGGGTGTTGGTCTCTTTTCCTAAGTTGCTAGTGATAGAATGAGAGGAAATGGCCTCAAGCTGCATGAGGGAAGGTTTAGATTGGATATTAGGAAAAGGTTCTTTACTGAAAGAGTGGTCAGGCATTGGAAGAGGCTGCCCAGAGAGGTGGTGGAGTCACCATCCCTGAAGGTGTTCAAAACACGTGTTGACATGGCCTGTTAGTGTTGGGTTGACAGTTGGACTTGATGATCCTAGAATTCTTTTCCAACCTTAATAATTCTATAATTCTATGATTCTAAGTCATAAAGATGTGAATAAATTACTCAAATGGAATGTCATAGTTTGTAACAGGGAAAAGTAAATCAGCTTTTTAACTTGGCTATGCACTTTTTTATTTGATTTCTGACTTTTTTCCCTTGAATGAATTTTTTAAAGAATGAGGTGATTTTGGTCGAAAATATTTTTTCATTTGCATTTAAATAAAAATGAAATGTTACTGCAAAATATCCTTCCTTTTCAGACACTCTTAGTATATTACTTTGTGATTCAGGCTGTGAACTTATTTCTTAAGAGAATTTGAAGATATTGCAAAGCCTCTCAAATAAGTTACGAAAGATTTCTGTAAACTTTGTAGTTGCATGATTCCTGAAAACCTGTTTCTTATGGACCTAAACTGGATATGATCTCATTGTAAGACATGTGACAATTCTAGTGTCTTTTCTGAACCCAGTGCCCTCCTGAACAATATGACCGGACATGCAACCATTGTATGGATTTGGGAGGTTTGGTTTGCATCCCCCTCTGGCCTCATCATATGACTCAGTATGTGTTCGTGCTCCTTTTCTGGGGATGTCACTTGTATCAGGGCAACTCAGAGGTTGATATTGATATGAAGGTAAGATCAGAAATCTGTACTGCAGTGCACTGACTTGTTAAACAAGAGTCACAGCTTTAATCAGTTTACTGCACAGCTAGGTAAAACAGGTAATTATGAGGAGAGGAATGGGAACAGAAAATATAATAGTACACCAGAGATTAAATGTACAGCCTGACTACTGTACTCTGAAAGAACAGTTTGTGGCTTTTCTTTTCTTTTCTTTTTTCTTTTCTTTTCTTTTTTTCTTTTCTTTTCTATTTTCTTTTCTTTATTCTTTCCTTTCCTTTCTTTATCCTTTCCTTTCCTTTCTTCTTCCTTTCTTTATCCCTTCCCTCTCTCTTCTCTTCTCTTCTCTTCTCTTCTCTTCTCTTCTCTTCTCTTCTCTTCTCTTCTCTTCTCTTCTCTTCTCTTCTCTTCTCTTCTCTTCTCTTCTCTTCTCTTCTCTTCTCTTCTCTTCTCTTCTCTTCTCTTCTCTTCTCTTCTCTTCTCTTCTCTTCTCTTCTCTTCTTTCTCTTCTCTTCTCTTCTTCTCTTCTCTTCTCTTCTCTTCTCTTCTCTTCTCTTCTCTTCTCTTCTCTTCTCTTCTCTTCTCTTCTCTTCTCTTCTCTTCTCTTCTCTTCTCTTCTCTTCTCTTCTCTTCTCTTCTCTTCTCTTCTCTTCTCTTCTCTTCTCTTCTCTTCTCTTCTCTTCTCTTCTCTTCTCTTCTCTTCTCTTCTCTTCTCTTCTCTTCTCTTCTCTTCTCTTTACACGTCGGTGTCAGCACACTTGGTTGTCCCACTAAAATACACAGGCATGTATGATGAAAAGAAACATCAAACCTGAACAGTGACAACCAAATAACCAATTTAAGAAGCAAGTTTTCATATAATTTTACATATAACTTCGATAGAAAATCCTGAAACAGAAAAATTACTGCTGAATGTGACAAAACAAGCGTAAGGGACATGTAATTGTTAGGAAATAACTTCTTTATGTGCACTAACAGTGAAATTACATTGGAGGTTATCCCCAAAGTCTTCACTAGCTACCTGACTGACTGGGAGACAGGGACATTCAAGGCAGATATGCATTTTCATTTTCTTTATTCAGCTCTATGTCCTTTTAGTGATTTCCTTGATTTACTAAAATATTCACGCCTTGGTAGTTGTGAGTTGATGGGGACTGAAAAATAATGAGAAACTTTTATCAAATTTATTAATGAACTAGGCACAGCTCATCAGACTATTAGGCATTTTGTTTCTACAGATTGTAGCTGAATATGAAAAGGAAGAATTTATTCAAAGATGGGTGAAGTGAAACAGATATACTTAGTTGCACTAGAAGATAGCAAAATCCCCCAAACTTCCTTTCCCATACAAAACTTCTTGCTGCACAATATATGGACCTTTCCCCTCTTCCCCGCTGAATTACTTGTGGTTCCTGGATGTCAGCCTTGAGCATCTCATTTAACTGGTAGGACAAACCTTTACATTTTCTTTAAAACATCCATTTAAACTAAATGACCCTGCCATATTTATTAACCAACAGCACTGCACAGACAGAAAGGAATTAATTTTTCATTTGAGATCTTCCAGAAAGCTATCTGAATGGAAGGAAGATATTCTGTTTTGTACAGAACCATGATGATCAAGCTATAGTACTTGAGCCAGAGATGTTTCTCCTCTAGCACAGGGTATCATAGAATCATAGAATGGTTTGGGTTGGAAGGGACCTTTAAAGGTCATCTAGTCCAATGAGCAATTGCAATGAGCAGGGACATCTTCAACTAGATCAGGTTGCTCAGAGTCCCATCCAACTTGACCTTGAATCTTTCCAGGGATGGGGTATTGATCACCTCTCTGGGCAACCTGTTCCAGTGTTTCACCACCCTCATTGGAAAAAAATTCTTCCTTATATCTAGTCTGAAGTTAGTGCTGCTGCAGGAGATTTCAAGAAGTTTTAAGGGCATGTGGTAAACCACAGTTCCACTGCATAGTCAGTGGGAGATGTTGTCATTCAGAGGCATCAGGAATGACCTAACCAAAAAATATGGCAAGCAAGGAACTATGGAAGAGCTGAACGTGCATCAAAGAGTGCCTTTACTTGCATTGAACTTAATTTAATGATAATGTAAACTAGACTTCTGTAAGCCCAAGCATGCTGGGTAGAGTGCAACGTGATAGTCAACTGTGTTGGATGTGCTCAAGATGGGTAGAAGAAATCAGCTTTGTATAACACCAAGGAGATTATAAGCAGTGACTGATGGTTTAGGAGAGTGGAGAAAAAGAAACAACAGAACAAAACAAGCAGAAAGTTATTTCTTGGCCTAACATCACCAAAGAATAGCACCAGGACATGAAAAATAGCACTAAAACCTGGAATTCCCTAAGGGTTTGTGTGAGATCTGATTAAACCCTGCTTACCCACAGATTTGCTTATTTGTAGCAGACCCAGACATGATCTATTCTATCCTGTATAGTTTGTAAACCCCATCTTGGTTAATATGGTGTACTTCATTTGTACTTGGAAGTGATATGGTAAGCTGAAATAGCTTCTTGCCCTGCCTAAACAAATTCCTTTTCCCACCTCCTTTAAGGATGAGCTGGTGAGTGAGCTGGAAGTACTCCTTCAGTCAGCCAACCCTGCTGGTCAGTGGCCATGGTCTTCATTCAGTGTGCAGTCATGCTGTTCCTGCACAGAAGGTGGGCTCAGCTGGTGGTGGCTGGAAGTGCTTGAAGCAGTTGGAAGAGACTGTGAGAAGCAGGTGAAAAGGCAAAAGCAAATGGAAGTTGCTGCCAATAAGTCTTAGTAATACACTGGGGTTAGGAAAATCAATACATTGGGCTTTGATGGCTTTCATTATTCTCTTGCCTGCACAGTGGCAGCATGAATAGCTCTAGTAAGAATTAGGTTCTTCATTCTGAAGTGGTTGCAGGGATAGATGCTTCTTATGTATGCCTTACCGTAACTCCAATCTCACATAACATTCCTCATCCATCAAGTCTATGGTATGGTCCTGGAAAACCAGTGCATCAGAAATACACAAAAGAAAATCAAGATGCAGCTAAAAATAGGGAAGTTCATTTAAAAAGTATTGATCCTCACTGCCAGATTCTCACTGATACTATTTTAACAAGCAAATACGTAAGAAAAGGTAAGTCAAATAGTAAAAGCCAGTATAACTAGGACTCTTTGAAACAGAAATAATTTATAGGTTTACGCATACCCCAAGTAGCTATTAAAATATATTAGAATACCTAGGAAGAAATTTTAAATTAAAAAAATAGACAAGGAACCCTAAAAGAAAATGCAGGAAATAAAAAGAAACAATGTTTTTTTCAAAATATGTCTCAAAATCTGAATGTTGATATATGCTAATGCCAGAAGTCACTGTAAACCTTATGTTTTTATAACTTTGTTGAAAATAAGTATAATTAAAATTATAATTCTTTCTATAAATAAGAAATTTAAGAAAAAAATTGTCAAAAATCTAAATGTTTTCTGCAAGACCTTAAAAATATTATTTCCAAAACTTGAGAAGTTGAAATAAGTTTGAATAATAATTTTGACACAGTTCTTTTTTTTTAACAAATTAAATAGAACTCGTCACACTGAGAAAAGTACTTAGCTACATAATTTGTAAAGAAGATGTTTGGTCCAACAGCGGTAACACCTGATTATGACATTTTAAATGAATTACTATAAAATGTTTTAAATACATTTAAGAAAAAACACATCTCCCAATATTGTCTTTTAAACACTGTAGTTTCTTTTCATACCTCACTGACTGCATAACATGATAGCATGTTCATTATCCTTTAGTTACCAAGAAGAGCTTAAAGGATGGACTTCATGTGTAGTTAGAAATATCGAGGAATAGATGTGTTCATAATAGAGGTTAAAGCAGTTACATTCAAATCTCTTTGGCTTTATGTGCATGGTCGCTATGGTAAGAGTCTTTATACTTGGGATATGGACTAATGGTGAAAATCACTCCAGTGCATAGAAGCATAACGGTTCCTGGGTACAGAAGAAAAGAAGTGTTGCTCTTTGCAGGTTACGCTTTGGCCAGAAACCTTTGTTGCTAGATGTCTGAAACAAGAGAATTCATTCTACTTTCTACTGAGACTGTTGAAGAGAGTAATGTATTCTTGTACCTTGCATATCATCCTTTTACCATGCAGAGATCCAAGTGATGAAAAATAATACCCTTAAGGCATTTCTGCCAACTCAGATGTCCTCACTGAGAGATTTCTAAGAATTTATAAAGTTGAGAAGAAAAAACAGATCAGCTTAGGTGTGGTAAGTAACTAAGCTGTGTCAAAAATCTGCAGTGCTACTCCCTAGACATTCATGTTGAGGGAGCACATCACAACGTCTTTCTTGGTTATTTACCAGAGTTTCTTTCCAGAGAAAATGAGAGCAAAATATTATGTGTCCTTCACAATATTTAAATGCATAGAAATGTATCTTATTTCAACATACAATGTGGTTACAGTCAGTGTGCACAGAAAATGCAGGAAAATAAGAAGGGTTCCTAGGTCCCTCATTTAGAAATTTGTAGCTGGAGAATGATGAATAGGAATGTTCTTGTAGACAGTGAACTTGAGGGTATACAAGTGCCAAGGATTTGTTCAGTTATTAAATGGCTGTCCTATTCTTCAGAGGGCTGGACACTGAATACAATGTAAGATCAGAACCTTTAAGAATCAGGCATCTCTACATAAATGAAGATGCATAACTGAATTGAATTGAATTACAATTGCATTCCTAATGTTCATTGGGAATGTGAATTGATTTAAAAGGATGAAAATTTGTAAAATAAAAAAAAAAAGCTTTGAAATTTTTTTCTTCTCTTCCAATCGTAGTTAAAGTCAGTGGCCAGGAACTAAGTTGGCAGTGAGAGAAAAGTGTCTTTTGGATAATTAAAAGATATAGAAGGAGATCTAGTGTGCGTAGACAACTGTTATCAGAAGGGTGCTGGAATGCTGGCAAGATAACAATACTTACACAGAACAGGGAAAAAAAAATATGTAAAAAATGGAATATAAACTTTATGATAAGAAGGTTAAGAATCAACCAATTTAGTTTATTGAACAGAATACACAGAAGTGATTGAGTACTGGTGTAAAAGAGATTGGTAATGCAGGGTTTTTCAATAGTCTCCAGTGGATGCAAAATATTCACAGACTTAAGTTAGGTAGATTCAGTTTTGAATTAAAATGCAAATTTGTAAATGCAAAGGTAATTTTTTTTCAGAGAATTTAAGAGAAGTGAAAACATTTTTTTTTCTTAATTAAGTGAGATTTAGAAATAGAAGACATTAACTGGGAAATCTTTTTGAAGAATAATGTTTATTTCTGCACCTGGAAGTTTTTAGAGGTTTGGTGGTCACTTTGTAGCCTTGAACTATATAATATTTATGACAAGGATTAAAGAACTAACAAAACACAATTTTAGATAATGTATTTTGGGCCTAATTCTATTAATTTTTTTCACTCTGGATTATAGTCCTTATGTAAAAGTATATGGAAATATCACTTATCAGGAGATCTGTTGTCTCCATTTTATTTAAAAAAAAAAAAAAAGAAAGGTGTTATGACTGCAGGGTTGCAGAAGAAATATATGCCAGGGGCAGGGGGAGAGGCAAGTGCTTTGTTCATGTTCAGCAAAATTCTGAACTAAATTCTGATGGAAAAGGCATGCTTGTGCTTCCCCATTTTATACAGTTTCTGCCTTCATTTTGCACTGTGTTTTCTGCCAGAGATAATAGGATTGCAAAGTTGTTTCTCAGAATTTAATTTGAATAGTATAATGGCAGCCAATAACAGAGAAATTGATCTGAAAAATCTTTGACATAGATGAAGTGAAACCTCAAGTTTCTTGGACCTTAGACTTAACTTGAACAAATGTTTGTTAGGAAAAAAAAATCCTCATAAACTGAGCAGTACATTGTGCAATAATTTAGGGAGAAAAATGTGTATACACTCACCAAGAGACTGATTTGTAATTAGTCACCTCCTAAAATCCTTCTTAATTTGGATGCCATGAATACCAGATAACCTCAGCTCACATAATTTATGTTATTTATGCACCTTTTCCAGTGTTGTATTCATCCAGCATTGGCTTTAGGCATGGGAAATTTTAGGCAGTTAGGGCAGCAGACTGCCAGGGTAAGAAAAAGAACACAGGTAAGTTGTGTACTTTGCACATATGAAAGTATACTTTCGTATGAAAGCAAAAGAAGTTGCAGTTGCTGCTCACGGAAATCTGGGATTGAACAATGGTTGCTACTGTTGAAAGAAGAAATAACAAATAAACAAAGCAGCAACCAAACAGGAGAAAAGAAGAAAAGAGAGTAAAGATGTTTTCTCTACTGATAGCCTTTACAAAGTCCTGCTTTTCAGGGATCCATGGGTCTCAACCCATAACCATATCTTTTCTCCCTTCCCTTCCCTTCCCTTCCCTTCCCTTCCCTTCCCTTCCCTTCCCTTCCCTTCCCTTCCCTTCCCTTCCCTTCCCTTCCCTTCCCTTCCCTTCCCTTCCCTTCCCTTCCCTTCCCTTCCCTTCCCTTCCCTTCCCTTCCCTTCCCTTCCCTTCCCTTCCCTCTTTCCCTTTTTATCTTTTCTTTGTTCTAAATGTCTAGATTCCTAGTTTTTTCTACTCTCCATCACAAATTATATATGTCAAAATGTGTATGTATAATCCTGGCATGAGCCAACTCATTCCATTAAAGACAATCTGAGCTCTGCGTCTTTAAGCCACCAGTGAATTAAATTTAATACACATTTTTATTTTGTCTTGCTTATTCTTCATAAACATTTCCAAGAATGACCTTTTATCTTACTTGCCTTATATTTTCCCAGGATAAAACTGCATTCCGTAGGAACTTTTAACTTATTTTCCTAATGAACAAACAGCAAAAGTTTATTAAACCATCCATCAATTTATCTAAATTGCTATTATAATCAAGGACAATCCAGCTAGTACAGTTCTTGATTCTGAGGGCTCTTCTCCTGTCCAGACGAAAATGACTCTTGCCAATGAGCTGGGTTGAACTCTAGTCTCCACTGTCAGTACTGAGAAGAAGCTTGATCCACTTGCCTAAATTTAGGCTTCTAGTGTTATTTGTAATGCCTTGGGGTGTCTGGGACATCTGCAGAGGGCCAGCAGGTATGATCGAAGGAGATCTGCACGCTACGGACCAGCAGCCAGAAGCCAGACAGGATACCCTGAGGCATCTTTTCATAGAGTTGTTTCCATTTAGGTAACGGATTCTTCCCTTAGCTCTCCACTGAATTGTAATAAAAGCTTAGACACCTTTGCACACAAGTATCTTAAACTTTAAAGAAAGATTTTTAGTGTGATTTTGGAGGCTGTACGTATTTTATATGCCTTCCACCTGCTGCTCCAGATGGCTGTGCTTCTTCTGTATGTTTTGTGTCAAGTCTACCAACCTTGTGCAGGTACTATGGATTTCTTACAGTGTCTCATACTGTACTAGATACCTAAGTTTAACTACAGAATGAATTAGTTTAGGAAATTAATATTCCATACAACTTAAAGGATTTAGTGCTGCACCTGCTCTTTACCAGGCTACCATGGATGTTTTGAAGGAAGATTTTAAAAAATGGACACTGCATAGGTATGAAGAATTCCTTTCACTTCTACTCCAGTCTCAAATTTTTCATTTTTAATTATTGTTTCATAAGCTGATGAGTGAGATTAATACATCTTTTAAACCATAACATAAAATGAGACAAGCTTATGTTTTTTTTTCTTCTTTCTTGGAGTAATTAATTCTTGTATGCATTGTAGCCTGCTTGTACTCACCTTCATTTAGATTTGATGCTGGCCTGATTACTACAGCTTTATTCAAATCCCACTACTCTTGGTACTTTTCTTGTTGTTATACAGAGGAATCAATCTAAACACACGTAAAATCTGCTTGAACACCTGCTAACCCCATGTGGAATAATTACTGTAGGTGACTTAGTAATTAAACTTATGTTTTTAGAAAAAGTACAACAATGAAGAAGCTGTCAGGGTGAAGTGCAGCTGATATGTAAGTAGTCCATTCCACAGAAGTTCCATATTAACCGTAGATGTCAGCCATGCCAGGAGAATTTGGCATACTAACTCTAAGAGGAGCTGCCTGGAGGGTGGAGCAGTGTGGAGACATCACGGCCAGGCTCTGAGATGAATGGGAACTCGGGGTACCCTGGAGCTGGTACGCTGTATATTTGCCACCCTGGGCCAACAGTCCGTCATACTTTTGATAAAATGCTGTCCTTTTGGTGAATTTTGCTCATTATATCATTATAATACCAAAATACACCTCCATCCCAAAAGCTACTCGCCTCTAAGGTGCGACCACCCATCACTGGCTATGCGCTTTGAACTTCTTCTAGTCTATGCTTTTAAAAGCAAAGCAGGGAAATTTTACACCAATCCTAATAAAGGTATGTATGACTAGAGTCACTCAAGCTCCACCTGAAAGGTAAGAAAAAGTATAAAATGTGTGGCGAGAAAGAGGGTGCTGGGGAAGATACCATCGCGTACCACTGTGACTTCTGGGACCAGTCACCGGGCTGAGCCTCCTTCCCCCTACACTGGGATGTCTTTGGGTAAGATCGGAAACCTCTGTAGAGTCACTTTAAACCTGTAACGTATTAGATTTGCTTTGCTTCATGTAGAGTTGCTTCGTATTTGTTTAGCATACTTGTAGCCTAGCAGTGTACTCATATCTTTGGCATTTATATGTGTCTTGTAACCAGCAATCTTATCACCTGTAATCCAAAGAACCTGTGTATCTGTTGCTTTAATAAATCGTACTATACATTAATCTAGCTGTGATTGTTCTTATTGAACGCAACTGGCCTGGGCAGCTGCCAAACCAATTATGAACAACAAATACCCTGTTACTTCTACAACCTTTAGAAAATAAATCATTGACAAAGTCTGAGACTAAGACTGGACTTAGCCACACTTAGACTCCTCTCAAAGAAGGAGTTTAGAAAGCAAGGAGGTCCTGTCTGAACCTTGGTACTCAATGGTAAGGTCTCTCCCTAGCCACTCCTCTAACTCCTACCGTTAATGCAACACCCCAACACCACCCACACATGACAGGAATGTACTGCAGAAAGCTATAGTTTAGATGCTTTAGTCAAACTGAATACATATTTTTTATATTCCTTTCTGCCCAATTAAGCAGCAAAGGATTCCCTTTTCAGCCTTCTATCTTTTTATCTGGGTGCATTATTTCTGCTTCTCTTTTCTGAAAGTTTCTGGTGCTTCAGTACAGACTGATTAGCAACTTAAAAGTTCACATTTACCCTCATATTTTTAGAGCACCCAAGAGAAGGGAGGTGGTGGGGGGTGGGGGCTCACTGTGTTCTTCTGGTAAAATATTTCATAGTCCATTTATTCCATTGGGGAGGATGTTACTTCATGGCACTACTAACGTGGGTAATGGGATAATGAAGCATCCATACTGTATGAATATATTTTTGGATTTCTCAATGAACCATCTAAATTGAAGGAGGATACAAAGAGGCAAATATTCCAGGATGAGTGTTTCATTCACATTTATTATAAGGTAAGTTATTTACTTGGGCTACTGAAACAGTCATTGTATTTATTAAGCTCTGCCAGTAGGGCTCTCTCTTGCATTATATTTGAATTCAGTCAGAACATTTTCATTTTGTGTGCATAATCTCCTCTTCTAGTTGGTTTTAACCCAGAAATGATAAATCACTAGGCCTAGCCATGGAAACTATTTGCCAAAGAATTAGAGTGCCTTCGTATTCAGAGTTCCAACAGGAAGATATTACTAAGATAATTTCTTTTTAAGTAATTTGATTCCTGTTTAGTGAAGATGTGCATATGCAGTTAATGCCCAACAGTTTTAACTGCAATGTCTCCTAGGAAATTTAAATGGTCAAGGCTGTAAAATTTTACTACTTGCCACTGAAGGCTCAGAATCTTAATATATATCTCCAAGAGTGGAGGAGATCCCGACAGTGCTCCAGATCCCACATCTGTCCCAGGACAGATAGATATTATGTCTCTACCTTGAACCTGTGTTGGGACAAGACTCAGGTACAGGGCGTTGCTCCATGTCTCATGGTCCTACTGGAAAGACACCCAAGCCAGTATACAGGTGCCCCATTCTGAACAATCAGGGATGAGGACTATACCCATAAAAAAACCCAGACCTATCTTCAGTTTATACCAGATCATCTAGACCTTTTAATGGTTCAAGGGCCTTCCTTCCACAGGAGTCAGGACTTCCACAAAATGCATACACTGTACATATGCTTTCTTAGTAGGTAAGATTTTAACAATTTTTTTTTCACTACACCTAGTACCCCTACTGCCAAAGATATCCCTGTGTATTTCTGTGTAGTAATTTTGTTCTGATATTTGTTTCCAAATATCTTAAGAAAGTTAATATTCTTTTAAATACACACAAAGAAAAAAATCCAGTGTGAACAAGAGCATCTAGTGACTTAGTGGTCAGTAGGAAGAGATATATCCCATTTGTCTCAAATGCCTACCCATGACTTTTGGAAGTGCCTGTCTGTCCTCATTAGATATAGCTATATCTGCCTTAGACTAATCACCTACCTTTTTGCACAGTAAAAATTAGATTAAATGCTTCTATCTTCTCTTCCTATGGCAATTTCACTTTTTATACCCAGTGGCTATGTATAGCCTTTATTACCCAAATCCTTGACATATTCAGAAACATTACTGTGGTGTAACTGTAAAACACTAATGTGAGGTAGGAGAGTCATAGTAGACATAATGACAGTATTGCATGAGTACCCAACGCACTTCAGAATAAGTACATTTCTTGGCAGAAGCTAAGACTTTGGCAAAAATTAATCTTCAGGACTGGTGTAACTGTAAGTCTCTTTGATAGAGGTGGGGTTTTTTTTCAGGCCAGTGGCCCCACCTGTTATTTTTCTGTTGTTGTTTTTGTGAATTATTTCTCCAGAGTTTGGTAGTGATGCAAACATTCAGAATTCTCAGACTGTCCGTTCTAAGTTTTGGTTTTTTAAGGCCTTTTTTTTTTTTTAATGGGCTATGTGCATCCCAATTAGCACACAACACTTTTTAGCTGTTGCATTTATTCCAACATCATAACAAGAGCTTTCAGGCCAGAATTTTAGAGCAGAGATTTTCAGATCTAGTTACCTGTTCATGTTCTAGTTTACAATTGTATTCATACACCTAGAAAATCCTAGGATGGATTCCAGAACCTTGCAATGCTTTTAAAATCAGGTCCCTAAGTAGGAATTTAAGCAATTAGTTTGCAAAGCCTGCGTTTGCAGGCTTACATATTGCTAAATATTTTAACTGTATATCACAGCAACAGATGACTGAAGAATCAGCTCATCTAATTTAGATCAATTGTAAATTAGATTAGAAAGTGATTCAGAGCACAGAGTAAGATCAATATCTTCTTAGTAGTTTCTAGCTTTTTCCATTAACTGAAGACAGAACCTCTGAGGCAACTCAAGATAGGAGATTAGTCCTTTCCTAAGTGACCATATTGTGAGTACATTTAAAAATTGAAGGTATGTGCTAAAATTTCTTTTAAATACTGGATATAATATAATGCAACAGGGTAAATCAAGATTGAACCACAACTTAAGTTAATGCTGAATCAGTAGGCAGTCAGGAGATTCTTAATTCTTTGCCTTTGCTTTGAATATCCTGTAAAGGATTATCTGCAACCAAGATCCAAAAATTATAAAATGCTGATAGAAAGGTTATTATTGCAGAATTTCTAGCTGTGAATGGGACCAGAACATAATAATAATAATAATAATAATTAGTAGTAGTAGTAGTAGTAGCAGCAGCAGCAGCAGCGGCAGCAGCAGCAGCAGCAGCATTGGAAAACAATGGAGTCCTCTCCAGGTTTCTCTAATGGGAAGAAATCTAAGCTCTCATAAACTCTGGACCTTTATTCAAGCAAACTAAAATTGAGTACATCTTCCCTCATGGCCTTCTGCCACGGAATACTGAACATAGGCTGAATAGCATTGATCAAAATGGGATTCCATGTAAGTCACAAAACTTTATAACGTATCAGGCAGCTCTAGCAGAAACTAAAAAGTTGAAAGTTAAGACTTTTTATTTAAATTTTTCCTCTCTCCATGTCAGTGTTGCACAATGCCAGGATTCATTTATAATTCTTTGTTCATATCCCAGTTACTTTATATCTACCAGGGTCAACATGCTGTAGTAGACAGTAACAACCAAATCCCACAGAAATCCCACAGTAAATTTCATCTAAGAAGTCAGTCTTCACTGTAAAATAACAAGATCATTTATAAAGATTATGTCCATAAAAATAAAGTGATCATATTTAAAGAAATACCTGGATAACTAAAGGTGTACATAGTGAAATTGTGGAAGAAACGTAAAATATGTAAATTGTCCTTCTGTTCTTATTTCTTATAATTAGTTATTCCTAGCATTTTATAGCTGCATTTTTGTTAGTAGAATCTTACATAAAAATTGCTATATATTTGTTTGAGTAAATCCATATTCATTCAGTAGCAGTTTACACTCACAAAACTACATGTTTAGAGAATTGTAGCCTTGCTGGAAATGAGAGAGGAGGAAAGAAGACCGCAGCAAGGCAGAGAATGTCATTGCCAATTTATCTCCTTTTTCTTTTTCAGTACATACAAAAAAATACATTTGGGTGGTAGAGGAGAATCTGGCGTAGGTTCATAAGTTTCATATGTAAATTCATTACCATTTGTACTTCTGCCAGAAATGTGTAGAGTATCATGAGTTATAATCATGCAAGAAATATTTTTGTAGAAATGAGGTACATGAGCAACTAGCATGATTAACCATTCCACTTTAGTTTGACATCTGCTTACACCTTTAATAATATGTTTTCTACTACCAGGGATCCATATATGATAGGCCATTTTTTTTGAAGTACATATTCTCTGAGAGATATGTAATTGCAGTCAAAAGACAAAAAAAAAACCCAAAAAACCCTAGCAAATATTCAGCATCATGAAACTTAGTTTAGTTGTTCTCTGATAAATGATATATAGATGGCATTTAAATAAGACTTTTAATAGTTGGAACTGTAAAAATTGTGGCTAAATTTGCATTTTTTTCTTCAGAATGTTAAGGTAACTACTGTATACTATTGACTTTCCGAGTGACCTTACAACTTCTCAGATGGATTTAACAACACATATTTGTTTCCAGGCCTATTCCTGTAGCAGATGTTTTCAATGTTATCAAGATGGTACAAATCCTGTTTTAGAGATTAAATTGCTTTAAACTATGTCCATGGCCTTGCTTTGCCTTGTGTCTAGCACTTCAAAGCTCAAAGATGATACCAACTTAAGACAGACCATCCTTCTCTCATAGTGAAAATCAGCTACAATTTGCTGCTAATTCTCTCTTATTTTATCACCAGAAGTTACGCTTAATATGATGAACTTGAACAGTCAATATTTACTGTAAGTGCCCCAGCTGCTGCTCCACAGAGCTTGGGTCTCCTTTAGGTTCTGTCACATTCTGTCTCATGCCGTTTCCTTAGTTCCTCTCTGCTGCACCAGCCATGTGTGGATGTTTCAAATAGCCTAGGGCAACTTAGGATAGAGTTCTGGAAATAATACTGAAGAAACTGGGTTTTGTCCATGTCACTCACCTACTCTTGTAGATGTCCTTTGGCATTCAACATTAAATTCATTCTTCAAAAGTAAGATCTCTTTAAGGTTGTGACTTTTCTTTGGTGAAGCTCATGAGGAACCCCATTCCATGCTACTATGGTATTTACAGAAGTGCAACACACACCTCCAACTTTTCAGTTAATCTGTTTCTTTATTAGACTGTCCTCAGTATTTAATTTAGAGTTTACAGTAGACCAGTTGTTTTCTTGCCAGTTTCATTAAATATTTACCTTTTTGGTCTTTTTCCATATTCCTGACAAGATCCCTATAATTATTTTTTAAATTATAATAGTTATTATTGTTGTTATTCTGGTTTTGAAGTCAGGGAGTGAAATTTATTGCTAACAAAACAGATTAGCAGTGTCATGGTGAAAAACAAAACAAAAGAAAACAAAACAACCCAAAGTAACTCTAGTAATTAGATATTGCAGAAAACTGGTTTGACGAAGAGTGAATACAATGTCAGGAAGATAACTTTGAATATATGGTTGTAAAAGTCTCTATTTGAAGAAGATAATAATTCAGGTCATGGGAAAAAGAATAACAAATAAAAAACAAGCAAGCAAACAAGCAAAGAAACATACACTCCCCTACCAGAAATCCCAGGAATGGTATATATAAAGAACAGAGAGACAAGATGGAATTGAGAAATAGTCAGGCAATGAGATTATCAATAAAAAGATAAATGAGGAGAAAATTGTTTTATTATGTTATCAACCCTTAAATCAAAGGTGTTTAAGAGAGATTCATTTATTATTCTTCAACTAAATGTGAAACTTGTATCTAATACCAACTCTTTGTAGGATAAGAATAGAGTTTTTCTAAAGAAAAGCTAAGATCAATGAATTCTCTGAAGAACTGTGGGGGGCTGACCTTGGCTGGCTGCCAGACCCCCACCTGGCTGCTTTCTCACCCCCTCTCCTCAAAAGGACAAAGGGAGAAAAGAACATGGAAAAGCCCAAGAGTCAAGATGCAGACAGGGAGATCACTTACCAATTACTGTCATAGGCAACACAGTTGACTTGGGAAAAACTAATTTATTGCTAAATATAATAGAGTTAGATGGTGAGAAACAAAGACAAAAATTAAACCACCTTCCCCTGACCCATTCTTTTTTCCCAGGCTCAACTTCACTCCTTCCCTCCTAACTCCTTTATCTATCCTTAGCCTGAGTGGCACAGGGATGATCGGGAATAGGGTGTTGTGGTCAGTCCACAAAACTTCAGCTCTGCCACTCCTTCCTCCTAACAATTTTCCCTGCTCCAACATGAGTCCTTTCCATGGGCTACAGTTCATTTAGGAAGCATCCACCTGCTCTGGTATGGGAAACTCCATAGGCTGCAGTGTGGATATCCGTGCTGACATAGTCCTCCTCACAGGCTGCAGGAGCACCTCCTCCCTCTCTTTCATCTCTCACTTTGGTGTCTGCAGGGTTGCTTCTCACACTTTGTTGTGTTTTTGTTGTGGTTTTTTTTTTTTTAATTTTCCCCTCACAACTCCCACCTGGGCAGCATTTTGCCTTTTCTTAAGTACATTTTCCCAGAAGAACCACCATCTTGGTTGAGGGGTTCTGCTGGAGCCAGCTAGAACCACTGGTGTCCAGCGCAGGACAGCTGAAGTTCTCTCCTCACAGAGGCTACCCCTGAAGCCCTTCACTGCCAGAATCTTGACACCTACACCCACTACAGTCACCTTCTCTGTAGTTTCATACTTTCCTTCTTTTTATTGCATCTGTAAAATATGTTTTTGTTGCTTTGTAAAATATGTGTGTGTCTTCTGCCACCTGGGCTGTATGGATTTCCTAATCCACACATGAAAATATTTCACAGAGTGATTACAATGTGTATTAAGTGACAATAGTACAACAATTTGGCTGCATTCTTTTTCTTCCCTTCTTTGCATGAGATGTTCTGTTTAGACTATAAGGAACATACCAAGCAGTATCTGTGTTTGCAGACTACTTCTGGCACCTCTGAGTTACACAATACATTCTGCCTTTTCCCTTTCATACAATGTTTTATAAGTCTCATGATAGATATTTCTTTTCTAATAAAAGGTTATTGAAATCTTAGAAAGGCTCCCGAATAAGACATAATACCAGCACAATCCTCAGGGAAGATACCAAATTTATTTCCCTTAGATTTGTGTTTTCTTGATGATACATTTAGAATCTTTTAGATTTTCATAATATACATCAGGTGGTTTTGATTTTCTTTTCCTTTTGGTCATTTACTGCTGGGAAAAAGGAAATATTATAGTTTGTCCAGGAAAGACATTCTGTTCTATAGTGAGATTTCAAAGGTCTGAAAGAGACTTCAAACTAGCTAAATGCTTTATCTGTGTTAGTCAGATGGAGAAACTGAAAATCAAGGTCATCATGGGCTAGCTCATCCTTTTGAATTTTAATATAAACAGTTGTACACTACCACCCCTTGTTTGCAAAACAAAACACCTAGTAATTCACTTAGATGTTTAATTATACCATCACTTTTGAAACACCAAAGAAATGCTTGTGGGTTGTTTTTTTTTTCTTTGCCTTTTGACTGTTACAAGATATAGAAGGAGTCTACCATGGTTGATCTTTCTGGTATGTGCCTACCTGTAAGAAGTGGTTCCAGATTTCAGGTTCTGAGTAGAGAGAGGCACCATGTGCAGTAAAAATTCAGGAACTACAGATCTGAAGAATAAAAAGATTTCAAACACATGTTTACTGTTGCCTATGATAGGATTCTTCTCATCTAATTTTAGCCATCTAAAAGTCAGGTGTCCATAAGTTATTGATGGAAGCTTCTTCCACTGGTAGTGGAGAAAAAGAAGCATCTCCATCAAGTTGTTCATCCCTTTAACACATGTAGGTGGAAGAATTAGTTTCCCTGAATGGTTATTATGTTTTTCCATTAACTGTAGAAGAAATTTGAATAACTAGAAGAGAGATTTCTAGAGACCTGAAGTTCTGTGAGATAAATCCTGGTTGTTGTTTTTTTTTCTTTAGACAGTATTTTTACTCTATGTGCTTTTGGTGCTCTCTAGACAAAATATGAATTGGAGCATTGCTATGCAAACAAACTGATTAAAGGAAAGAAGGAAAAAACTATCGAAGGATATTAATCAGCAGTATGCAATTCGTGGTTATTTTCTAAAAGCTGGGTCTGTTATTGGGATGCAAAAAGCAGCTAAGAGATGTTCAAATTCACTGGTCTTGTCTTCCTTGCTCCCTCGAGGGCAGGATTGAGAGTGGCTCTGCTAAAGGATAAGAAGCCTATAATTGCATTTTTTCCTCTGTGCATTATATCATACAAACAATTTTCTGTCTTATACAGAAGCTCATTTTCTTTAAAAGACCAAAAGTGATCATTAATCTCATTCATAGCCTCTTTTTCAAGAGAATCTGAAATTAACGAGAAACTTTCAGTTTAACCAAAGTCTTTCGTTGTTTTGGGGTGGGGTATTTTGTTCGTCTTTTTTTTTTTTTTTTTTTTTTTTTAATGTGAACTAAAGGGTTGTCATAACCTTTAGTGAAAAACAAGGAATCGTGAGAGCAAGGTATAAGTAGGGGGAAGTATATAAAACTATGTTTCTTTTCTGTTTCTGTAAAGGATGCAGTGTTTTGAATGAAATTCCTCACATCTGTGAGCAGCAAAATAGTGAATGAAATACCTGTACGACAAGTGCCTGCATTTTTGTCATCTGTCTGTAAGTGGCACTTGGAGGCAGACAGAAAGGCAAAATGCATTTAGAAAATCAGGTCTGGGTCAAATTTCCATTGATCTGGATGAAATGTAACTTTCCCTTATATCCAAGTCCTCTGTGTATTTTGTGTGGGTTTTGCTACTGAGTCTAATCCATGAGTCAACATTTTAAAAACACATAGTTTTTTACTGAATACTAAAGACTCTTTAACATATTCACATAGAAAGCTTTCATGAAAAATTATACAAACTTCTATAGAAGTGAGGAGAATTTTTGAAGTTTATGAGAGTTCTGAAGAAAGTACTCTAGAAAAACTGTCAAATCTAATAGAATGCTATTGTTTTTCTATAGGCTTTATAAATCATCCCCAAAACTCCATGCTAGGAAATACAATTTTCTGTTATATTTGTAAGATGATCAAATATTTATTAAAATGTCTTTTTATGTTCTATAGTTTTTCCTCAAATTATTTTTTAAAAGTAAGAGAAACCACAGTTCTTAATGAATGTTGATTCAGTTTCAATTTCCTATAGTAGTTCTTAGCATTGTTTCTCTTTTTCTATTTCTTTTTTTGGGGGAGGAGGAGAAGAGATTTTTTTTTCTCAATATCTGTATGTTTCCATGGAAACCTCATTCCTTGACTTACATCTGTTGTATTGTTTTTATGGGTTTTTTTCCTTCTTTAGTATTTTACTTTCTTTGGTATTTATCTTTGCAATGGAATTTTCTTGAAGTACATCTCATTGATTCATACAGGAACAGCATCTTTCACTGCCACTGTCCCATCCTTTTCAGGTGGAGGGAACTGGTTCTGCTGCAGTGTGCCTCAACAGGTTTTCCATTATCTATGAGGATACAGGTGGTCTTTATTTACTTCTTGTTAGTTCTTTAAAAAAACATTGAAACCCAACAAGAATTTAAATCCTTTTTACATGTGCAAAGTAGTCCGTGAAAAAAAAAAAAACACCACAGTGAACAATTTTCCAGTACTGGTTCTTATGGCAAGTTCAGAAAACATATCTTTGCAGTATTTTACTATTTAAATGTTTTACTTTATTAGCAGGTTGTTAAAAGCCTAAATAGAATCATCGTGTAATGCGACAATAATTTGATGTGATTGAACAATACTAATAGAACACAATAGTAAATAATATGATGTGATGGACAGTCATAGTTGTTCATGTTATTTTGATGGGCCAGTCTAAACAACTAGTGTTTCAAACGACATCATATCAGAACACATAGGCTGCAAAGCTTCTCCTGAAACCCTAAGACATGATTATAATAATCAGCTTACTGCTGTGTACTTGCTGGAAGCTGTTTGTTATTTCTGTGGGTTCAAGCTAGTGCTGCTGTGTCATCTCAAAGAATTTCAGATGAGATTGCATCAGAATGAGAACATTTATTTGTAGAGTTTTTATAGATTTATGCATCAACATAGAATGCACAAAAATGTAGCTTCTGAAAATACATATTGTTTCAGAATTACAATGAAAGAATTCTTATGAGAAGGAATATTTTGGAACTTGTCAGTACATAGTCAATCACCTAAATACATTTTTTTTCCTAAACTGTCAGTACTTTTTATGTCAGCTTCTGGATACTGTTTTATTTACTAAGCTTGAAGAATTATTTCATAAATCCAAGGAAAGATTCCACAAAATGAATTAATACTAATATTTGATAGGGATTTAAACAAATTTTATTGTAGATAGACTACAAGTAATTTTTGAAAAAGCCATATAAAAGCAGAGAAAATAAACACAACATCACTACCTTCATTATACCAAATGTGACAGTATTAAATCAAATATCAAACCTTATCACATTATGTTACAGATTTACTACTACTATGTCTGGGTCTTCCTTCAATGCCTGAATATCTTATGCTGTGATTATGTTTACAATTTTCTAATTTATACAGCAATCTTGTCTGAATTATGTTTTTCTAAGACCTCCCAAATTTATACATTTAGTACCAGTCCATATCGCAGTATGCTAGGTGGCATTCCCTACCTCAAAATACTCAATGCTCTCAAGATAACCTTTATAGATTTATAGATTTGCAAGGCTGGGTGTAATGATTATGTTGTCTTAGCCTGATCTTCCATATGACACAGGGTTAGTACTTCCCTGTATTGTTCTTATTTGGACTAGAACACATTCAGGAAAACAAGCAAACAAAAAAGAAAACTCAACACATAAAACAGTTTTGCTTTCTAGTAAGGTTCAGTAATAATAATCCACTACACCTTTAATAAAAGTTTCCAATATCAAAAGTAGTCTCTAGTAAAGATTTGCTAATTTTTTTCTAGTTTAAATTTGACTTACCCTAATAGTCAGAAACCCAGGAACAGGTTGTCTATCCAACTGTATATTAAAATATTTCTGTATTAAAAGTCTTTATCCTTTGCTTGTAAACTATGCTGGTATTCTTTCAAAATTTCAGTATTACCATAACAGTTCTTTTGTGTTAGAGGCATTAATGTCTGTCTACCTATGATGAGCTAAACTGTATGTTCTTTGCTCAAGCCTCTACTGGTTTTCGGCTGGGATAGAGTTACTTTTTTTCATAGTAGCTGGTATGGGGCAATGTTTTGGATTTGTGCTGGAAACAGTGGTGATAATACAGGGCTGTTATAGTGACTGCTGAGCAGTGCTTACACACAGTCAAGGCCTTTTCTGCTTCTTGCTCTGACCTGCCAGCGAGTGCACAAGAAGCGGGGTGGGGACAGCTGACCCTAGCTGACCAAAAGAACACCATATGATGTCATGCTCAGCATATAAAGCTGGGGAAAGGAGAAGGAAGGGCAGAATATTTGGAGCTATGGCATTTGCCTTCCCAAGTAACTGTTACGTGTGATGGATCCCTGCTTTCCTGGAGATGGCTGAACAACTGCCTGCTTATGGGAAGTAGAGAATGAATTCTTTGTTTTGCTTTGCTTCATGCACAGCTTGTGCTTTACTTAGTAAACTGTCTTTATCTCAACCTATGAGTTTTCTCACTTTTACCCTTCTGATTGGCAATACCTCAACCCCACCAGGGGGGAGTGAGCTAGTGGCTGTGTGGTGCATAGTTGCCAGCTGGGATTAAACCATGACAAAGCTCTATAATTATATTTTCCTGATTTATTGTAAATATATATGACATATTCTGAATATATTCTATTTCCTGATATATTCTGAAATAAGTTTGATTTGCCTTAGCTCCCAGTGTATGTGGCATTGTGACCAAAGACAATGGGACTGTTAACACAGACAAAACCAAACGAAAGCAAAAACCCTTGAGTTAATGAAGTTTTTCCCCAGTAAGGTTTACAATCTTGAGCTCTGCATCCCCTTAACACTGTCACTGACCTTTTGGTATGTGCAGATCTCAGGTGCAGTAAGTCATGTCCGCCCAGCATGTATCGTGTAAGCAGTATGACTTCTATACATAAAAAGGACCTTGTGTCTATTAGGAGGTGAAATACAAGGTTTCTGTGTCTCCCAAACAGCTGTATCATTCACCATGATGTGTTAGAAGTCCTCCAAAGGGACTAAACACATTTCTGCTTCTTCATGGCCAGATATGTTCTTCTCTTTTCATCATGCTTATCCAAAGGATCCATTTATATTTTCAAAGTGCAGCCATCCTAGTTTTGATTTTGATACGTTAAGAAATCAAAACTTTTAATTTCTTCCAATAAAACTTTTTAAATTTCTTCCCATTTCTTCAATTTCTACACTTCTTTTCTACTGTTCAACTTTTATAAACATGGATGTGCTCTTTCAAGTACCTTGCATTGGAATTATCTTTACTGATGTAGTTTGAGATTGATTTTACAAACTTAAGAACCTGTATGAATCTGGAAAGACGCCTGGATGCCAAGGTATGTAAAATGACACAAATATTAGAACTTTCACACCTAATTTCTGTGCAGACATCTTCATGTAGAGCTTTACCTTTAGGTGTGTCAATTTTGAATGCATTAACACCCTTATTTAGAAAAAAAGAAAAAAAAAGGCTACTAAGTTTGCTGCAGAACAGTATTGTTACTGTGAAGCAATGGTGCAAGCAGCTAAACAAAAAGGGAAACCATAGGAAATGAAAAATATGACAACCTTTACAGGTTCTAGAAAATAGGGTCAACATTGAGAAATAAACTGATAAAACAGTTATCTTTAAAAATATCCATTTACCATGTCTTGCTTGCTTTATTGGATGATTATTTAAGTGTCCTAGTTTTGGCTGGGATAGAGTTAATTTTCTTTCTAATAGCTGGTGTAGTGCTGTGTCTTGGATTTAGTGAGAGAATAATGTTGATAACGCAATGATGGTTTAGTTGTTGCTGGTAGTGCTTACACTAGTCAAGGACTTCTCTAGTTTCCCATGCTCTGCCAGGTGCACAAGGAGCTGGGAGGGGAGGGGTAACAGCCAAGACAGCTGATCCGAACTGGCCAAAGGGAAATTCCGTATCATAGATTCATTAAGGTTGGGAAAGACCTCTAGGATCATCAAGTCCAACTGTCAACCCAACACTACCATGTCACCTAAATCATGCCCTGAAGTGCCATGTCTACATATCTTTTAAATACCTCCAGGGACGGTGACTCCACCACCTCTCTGGGCAGCCTCTTCCAATGCCTGACCACTCCTTCAGTAAAGACATTTTTCCTAATATCCAATCTAAATTGCTCCTGATCCAGTTTGAAACTGTTTCTTCTCGTTCTATCACTAGTGACCTGGGAGAAGAGACCAACACCCACCTCACTACAGCCTCCTTTCAGGTAGTTGTAGAGAGTGATAAGGTTTCCCCTCATATGACATCATGCCTAGTGTATTAACTGGGGGGAGTTGGCCAGGAGTAGCAGCTATCATGGCTTGGGAACTGGCAGCACACGTCAGTGGGTAGTGAGCAGCTACATCATTTGTTGTTTGGTTCCCCCTCCTGCATCTTGCCTCCCCCCGTGCCTTGTTACTTTCCTTTTAATTATATTATTATTTATAATTACTATTATTATTACTATTGCTTTTGCTGTTGCTATTACTATTACTGTTTTATTTTTATTATTAAACTGTTCTTATTTCAACCCACAAGCCTTCTTACTTTTGCTTTTCCAAATCTCTCCTCCATCCCACTGGGCTGGGGGGGGGATAAGCAAGTGGCTGTGTGGTGCTTAGTTGTTAACTGGGGCTAAACCACAACAATAAGGAAAACCAAGACGACAACCTAAACTGCTAAGTACAATTCCATATTAAATCACACTATTATTCAGTTAAATCTATTTCATCAAATTCAATGATAAAAAGAAACATGAAAACCAGGAGTAACACATTGAAACTGGTGGTTGCAGATATAAAAACCTGTATGAATTCAATTCTACTTTTTTATCTAAAAAAATGAAAATACAACTCTCAATTTTCTAGAATTAGTGTAATATCCATAGTGAAAGAAAGAGATATACTGTTCTTTATCACCTTATTCCAGTAGGATCAAGGAACTCATATTGCTGGAGCATATTTCTGTACCTTTTATCCACATTTTAACACACATGAATGCATGCTGACTTGTGAGAAAGGGCTGTAATCTTCATGAAAACTTTCTTCAGCCCTACAACTCAAGACAGATTTATAGGACAGGTTGCCAATTGTGCTGCATTTAATCTCCTTAAAAGTTACAGTTTACACTTCAATCATTCTTATTTCTTTTTGATGTTCCACAGAAAATGCCTCTTCATTTTTTTAAAACCGCTGCTAATTTGCAGCTTCTACTTGTTTTATTAATATGTTGAAAGAAGATAATTTCCTTATTTTTTCACATTTCAATTTTTTTAGTTTTTCCTCCAAATTCTGTCAAATTAAATAAGTGTTTCTTTTTAGATTTTTATAATTGCTATCAAAAAATGAATCCTTAAGTGAACAACAAAAAAAGAAATAAGGATGCAGTCTTCTGGTAATCCATTAACCAGCCAGTTAATGAGCCCATTAACAAATCAAAAATTGGATGCCCAAATCAGTGAAAGAGAAACAGATAGGTCATTATTCTGAATATCCATTGTTAATCAATCCATAGAACCTCCAAATATAAAACAAAAAAAGTATCTGAAAATACTGAACTTATTCTATGTCTAAACAAACTTACACAAGCTAAGTGAAGTGGCTGACTGAAGCATACTGAAAGTCCATATGCCAAAAATCTTCTCTCAGTCACAGAACTGTAAATCTAGAGTAGCAGCAGAGTTCTAAATTTTCCCCTGGTGTGAAGTTTAACTCAGTGCAGCAAAATGAATAGAATGAGCGTCACCTTAAATATTTAACAGAATTCCAGATAAATTTAAAGGGATTTCCCCTAGCAGTATAAAATAAATGTGTATATAATTTTTGTCTTGAGAAAGCGGAAAATGCAGGGTTTTAGCTGAGACTAAAACAAGCAACCATGAATATATCTCCTGCATTTTTCCATGTACTTCCTTCATCTCCTGTCTCTTCCTCATTTTTTACTTCATCCATATAAAGCTTCATTACTGCCATTCAATTCATTATTAAATGTAGCCAGAAGAGGAGGTTTAATCTTTAATCTTTAATATTTGTAAGAGGAATACAGTTAGAGATATTGCATTAATTTCAACTGAGCGTGGTTTTTCATGCTAAATGAAAGTTCTATATGGCAGTTTTATAGAATGGAAAAAACCCAGCAGATTCAAAAAACTTTTTGAACTTGCTCTGTTTAGGTTGAAGAACTTCAGTTATGCATTTTTTTGCCTAAAGAAGCCCATTTTCACTTGTACAAGTTATGTCTGTCTGAATGTCTTCCTATATAGATCAAGATAAAAATAGGTTAACTTTAAATAAGTAGGGTTAATAATAAATCGATGTGCTCTGGTTTTGCCTTGTTCTTGCTGTAGACAAGAAACTATGTATAAGAGACATGTTTTAATTTTTAGGCTCTGAAATAGTAGAGGGCCATAGAACATGCCTTTAGAAATTTGAAAATATTCTTATTTTCAATTTTAATATTTTTCAAAATGTTATCAGAAGACTTAGAGGTAAGTGACACATTATAATTTCTTTCCTTTACAAGTAAAATTTTTATTTTTCTAAAAGAATATTACTAATGATTTCATTGGACCTTTTTTTTTCTTTCTATTTTTTTCCCCAGGGTATGCATTCTAGTAGGGTGAATGTCATAATTACCTCTCTCCTTCTGTATTTTTTCTGCTTTATCTGTTGCACTCAGCAAGTAGAAGATGAGCATAACGGCTCTAGAAGCTGGTTAAAATTATGAAACACATTTGTCATCTATTAATTTATTGCTACAGTTGCAAACATTACATCAAGTGTTAACATTACATAAAGTCTTAACTAGCAGTGCACAAAAGGACGCCTTTTAAAAAACAAAATGAAACAAAAACCCCACAGTATCTTCTTTCATTAGATAACCATGCAGGTTTTCTTATAATTTAGCTGTCAACACCTTCTTAGAAAAAATTAAAAACTGAAACATAGAATATTTTTCATGAGTATGTTGGATTTAAGTCAAGAATTTTGGTCCAGGAAGCTAAAGAAGGAAAAGCCTAACACAATGTAAAGGTAAGAATATCTGAATGGCAAACTCTGAAGCTACAGCTAATGTATATTCCTGCATTTTAGTCAATGACTATTTAATAGAAAATAAACAAGCCCATGAGAGGACAGGACTAAGAACCATTAAGCTGCTCAGTTCCCGATGCCCTAGAGGGTGTATTCATGAGGTTGTGGAGAGAAGTCCAAGAGCAATCAAAAAGGACTTCAGGGCACTGAGACGATTGGTTGAAGGATCGGGAGCACAGGTAGTGTTTTCTTCAATCCCAACAGTGGCCAGGAAGAATACTGAAAGGAACAGGAAAACTCACCTGATCAACACGAGGCTCAGAGGCTGCTGCCATTGGTGGAATTTTGGTTTTGTTATAGATGAGAAGGTTTACATGGCACGAGCCTGCTGGCGGCAGATGGAGTTCAGCTATCTCAAAGGGGGAAAAGGATTCTTGCTCATGAGTTGGCGGGGCTTATTGAGAGTGCTTTAAAATATTCAAAGTGGGAAGAGGGTATAGCCAGGCTCACTAGAAAGGGCGTGCTGAGGTTAGGGGTGAAATCGACAGCCCAGCTCAAGTGCATCTGCACCAATGCACACAGTATGGGCAACGCACAGGAGGAGCTGGAAGACGTTATTGTGCAGCGAGATAGCTATGACGCCATCGCAGAGACATGGTGGGATGAATCTCACACCTGGACTGCTTCAGTGGATGTCTATAAGCTTCTCCAGAAGGGATAGACAAGGAAAAAGAGGTGGTGGGGTGGCTTTATCTGTTAGGGAGCATTTTGATTGCATAGAGCCTAGCCTTTGTGATGATAAGGTCGAGTGTTTATGGGTAAGGATGAGGGGGAAGGCCAACAAGACAGATATCCTGCTGGGTGTCTGTTATAGACCACCCAACCAGGGTGAAGAGGTAAATGAAGTGTTCTACAAGCATCTGGCGGAAGTCTCACCGTTGGTTGCACTTGTTCTTGTGGGGGACTTGAATTTACTACATGTCTGCTGGAAATACAACACAGCAGAGAAGAAACAGTCCAGGAGGTTCCTGGAGTGTGTGGGAGATAACTTCCTGACACAGCTGGTAAGTGAGCCTGCCAGGGGAGGTGCCTTGCTTCACAGAGAAGGACTGGTGGGAGATGTGGTGGTAGGAGGCTGTCTTTGGCCTAGCAACCATGATGTGATTGAGTTCTCGATTCTTGGTGAAGTAAAAAAGGGGGTCAGCAAAACCACTACCATGGACTTCTGGAGGGCAGAGATTGGCTTGTTCAGGGCACTGATTGGGAGAGTCCCTTGGGAGGAAGTCCTGAAGGGCAAGGGGGTCCAGGAAGGCTGAGAATTCTTCAAGAAGGAAGTCTGGAAGGCACAGGAGCAGGCTGTCCCCAAATACCGCAAGAAAAACCGGTGGGGAAGATGAGCGGCCTGGCTGAACAGGGAGTTTTTGCTGGCACTCAGGAAAAAAAAGGAGAGTCTACCACTTTTGGAAGAAAGGGCAGGTAACTCAAAAATAGTCCAGAGACCTCATTAGGTGTTGCAGAGAGAAAAGGAGACAGGCAAAAGCCCAGCTAGAACTCAGAATGGCCACTGTTGTGAAGGATAATAAAAAACTGTTCTTACAAATAACAAAAAGAGAACCAAAGAGAATCTCCATCACTTACTGGAAACAGTCCTGTGTCCCCTGCTCTAGGTGTACCTGCTCAAGCAGCAGGGTTGGACAAGATGATCTCCAGATGTCCCTACCGTTCTGTGATTCTGTGATACCTAGACTTCAGCAAAGCCTTTGACACTGTCTCCCACAGCATTCTCCTGGAGAAGCTGCCTGCTCACGGCTTGGACAAGTGCACTCTGCACTGGGTTAAAAACTGGCTGGACGGCCGAGCCCAGAGAGTGGTGGTGAATGGAGTCAAATCCAGTTGGCGGCCGGTCACGAGTGATGTTCCCCAGGGCTCAGTGTTGGGGCCGGTCCTGTTCAATATCTTCACTGATGACCTGGATGAGAGAATTGAGTGCAGTCTCAGTAAATTTGCAGATGACACCGGTTGGATGGGATTGTTTATCTGCTTGAGGGTAGGAAGGCTTTGCAGTGGGATCTGGACAGGCTGGATGGATGAGCCGAGGCTAGCTATATGAAGTTTAACAAGGCAAAGTGCTGGGTCCTGCAATTTGGCCACAACAACCCCATGCCATGCTACAGGCTTGGGGAAGAGTGGCTGGAGAGCTGCCCAGCAGAAAATGCCCTAGGGGTGTCTCATGGTTCAGCCCCAGTCTTCAACTAAATACCATGCAGCCAGTAGCTCACTCCCCCCACCCCTGTGGGATGGGGGAGAAAAATGAAAAGCAAAAGCAAAAGAAAAAACAATTGTTGGTTGAGATATGAACAGTTTAATAATTAAAATAAGATAATAATGATAATAATGATAATATAATAAAAAGGAAAAGGGAAAAAGGGAAAAAACCAGAAACACAAATGATACAACCGCTCACCACCCGCCGACCGATGCTGCCTATCCCACAACTGCAACTGCTGCCTCCCTCCCCTGGCCAGCTCCTCCCAGGTAACATACTGGGATGATGTTACATGATATGGAATATTCCTTTGGCCAGTTTGAACCGGCTCACTTAGCTGTGCCCCCTCCCCTCCCGGCTCCTTGTGCACCCGGCAGAGCACGGGAAGCTAGAAAAGTCCTTGACTAGTACAAGCACTACCCAGCAACAACAAAAATATCGGTGTGTTATCTCAACATTACACTCATCCTAAATCCAAACGCAGCACTATGCCAGCTGCAGTGAAGAAAATTAACGCTATCCCAGTTAAAACCATGACAGGGTGTTGGTTGACAGCCAGCTGAACATAAGCCAGCAGTTTGCCCAGGTGGCCAAGAAGGCCAGTGGCATCCTGGCTTGTATCAGGAATAGCGTGGCCAGCAGGAACAGGGAGGTGATCGTGCCCCTGTACTCAGAACTGGTGAGGCCGCACCTCGAGTACTCTGTTCAGGTTTGGGCCTCTCACTACAAGAAGGATGTTGACTTGCTGGAGCATGTCCAGAAAAGGGCAACGAAGCTGGTGAAGGGTCTGGAGAACAAGTCTTCTGAGGAGAGGTTGAGGGAGCTGGGGTTGTTTAGTGTGGAGAAGAGGAGGCTGAGGGGAGACCTTATCACTCTCTACAACTACCTGAAAGGAGGCTGTAGCAAGGTGGGTGTTGGTCTCTTCTCCCAGGTTACTAGCGATAGGACAAGAGGAAATGGCTTCATGCTGGTCTGGAGCAATTTAGATTGGATATTAGGAAAAATGTCTTTACTGAAAGAGTGGTCAGGCATTGGAAGAGCCTGCCCAGAGAGGCGGTGGAGTCACCATCCCTGAAGGTGTTCAAAAAAACTTGTAGACGTGGCACTTGGGGTCATGGTTTAGGAGACATGGTAATGTTGGGTTGATGGTTGGACTTGATGATCCTAGAGGTCTTTTCCAACATTAATGATTCTATGATTCTCTCCTGAATGTTTTCTCTTTGGCCTTCTCTTTAGAGTATTAATACAGACCCCTTCTTATTTCTCCGTGATATCAGGAAAAATTCTAGAAAACTAGGAGATGTGGTTATGCATTTCTCAAGGCTGGCAGGGAAACTAACAAACTATTTCCTTTGGTCTACATTGCTTTAGCTATGAAGCTATTTTGCAGTGGCTGGGAAGCACCTCTTACTTTCCAGAAGTCCTCCTTTATGATATTTCCTATTAGGTTACTTTAGCCTTAGTATATTCAAAAGGTAGTGTTTAGAACACTCTTCTTATGCATCTGACTTTGTTTATTTTATATAGAATTTATTCACTAATATTGTCAGAGGAAACATTACACAGTTTGAACCTCAATCTCACAACACTAAAGGATCTTTGGATAATGTTCATAGTATCTTAAGTAGGATATTCCGGACAAAGCTTTTCATAGAATTGTTAAGGTTGGAAAAGACCCTTAAGATCATTGAGTCCAACCGTTAACCTAATCACTGCCAAGTCCACCACTAAACCATATCCTCAAGCACCACGTCTACCCTTCTTTTAAATACCTCCAGGGATGGAGACTCAACCACCTCTCTGGGCAGCCTGTTCCAATCTCTGACAACCCTTTCGGTGAAGAAGTTTTTTCTAATGTCCAACCTAAACTTCCCCTGGTGCAGCTTGAGGCCATTTCCTCTTGTCCTATTGCTTGTTACTAGGGAGAAGAGACCAACCCCTGCCTTGCTACAACCTCCTTTCAGGTAGTTGTAGAGAGCGATAAGGTCTCCCCTCAGCCTCCTCTTCTCCACACTAAACAACCCCAGCTCCCTCAACCGCTCCTCCTAAGACTTATTCTCTAGACCCTTCACCAGCTTCGTTGCCCTTCTCTGGACATGCTCCAGCAAGTCAACATCCTTCTTGTAGTGAGAGGCCCAAACCTGAACACAGTACTCGAGGTGCAGCCTCACCAGTTCTGAGTACAGGGGCACGATCACCTCCCTGTTCCTGCTGGCCACGCTATTCCTGATACAAGCCAGGATGCCACTGGCCTTCTTGGCCACCTGGGCACACTGCTGGCTCATGTTCAGGTGGCTGTCAACCAACACCCCCAGGTCCTTTTCCTCCAGGCAGCTCTCCAGTCACTCCTCCCCAAGCCTTTAGCATGGCATGGGGCTGTTGTGACCCAAGTGCAGGACTCGGCACTTAGCCTTCTTGAATCTCATATAATTGGCTCCGGCCCAATGATCCAGCCTGTCCAGGTCCCTCTGCAAAGCCTTCCTACCCTCAAGCAGATTTACACTTCTACCCGGCTTGGTGTAATCTGCAAATTTACTGAGACTGCACTCAATTCTCTCATCCAGGTCATCAGTGAAGATATTGAACAGGACCGGCCCCAACACTGAGCCCTGGGGAACATCACTCGTGACCGGCCGCCAACTGGATTTGACTCCATTCACCACCACTCTCTGGGCTCGGCCGTCCAGCCAGTTTTTAACCCAGCGCAGAGTGCACCTGTCCAAGCCGTGAGCAGGCAGCTTCTCCAGGAGAATGCTGTGGGAGACAGTGTCAAAGGCCTTACTAAAGTCCAAGTAGACAACATCTACAGCCTTCCCCTCACCCACTAAGCAGGTCACCTTATCATAGAAGGAGACCAAGTTAGTGAGGCGTGCCCTCCCTTTCATGAAGTCATGCTGGATGAGCCTAATCCCCTGGTTGTCCTGCAGTAAGATTTTCTGGTTTTTATGTCCGTAAAAAAGCAAACAAAAGAAGTAGGGAAAGGAGAATAAATACAAATAAGGATGCAGGGTTTTGTTTTCATATACTGTTTTTCATTTAGTGAATTTTAAATTAGTTTCTGATGTGCGTATCTAAATCTTTAGTCTCAGTTTTTTCCTGAGATCTAAAGAGTCCTACACCTGCTTTTTATTTCCTACCTCTTCCTAAAACACTTTCAAGAAATAAAAAGAAAAGAAAGAGAGAAAGAGAAATGGAAACTCTATCTGATGTAGAAAATGACAGGATCCCATCTATAAGCTTAAAGGGCAGAGAGCTGTAATGTTAAAAATATATCTGTCATTATACCTATATGGTGGAGTCTATCAGAGCCTTAAGAAAACTGAAAGAAATAGGTTGTTAAAATTCTGCCAATAACATGATCGCTAGCTGTCCTGGTTTTGGCTGGAATAGAGTTAATTTTCTTTCTAGTAGCTGGTGTAGTGCTGTGTCTTGGATTTGGTGAGAGAATAATGTTGATAACGCAATGATGGTTTAGTTGTTGCTGGTAGTGCTTACACTAGTCAAGGACTTTTCTAGCTTCCCATGCTCTGCTGGGTGCACAAGAAGCCGTGAGGGGAGGGGCCACAGCCAAGACAGCTGATCCAAACTGGCCAAAGGGATATTCCATATCATATGACATCATGCCCAGTATATTAACTGGGGGGAGTTGGCCAGGGGTGGCACTGATCATGGCTTGGGGACTGGGGGGGGGGGTGTCAGTCAGCAGGTGGTGACCAGTTGCATCATTTATCTTTTCCTGGGTTTTGCTTCTCTCTCTTGTTGTTTTATTTTAATTACATCATCATTATAATTATTATTACTATCATTATTATTATTAATAAACTGTTCTTATTTCAACCCATGATCTGTCCTTCTTTTGCCCTTCCATTTCTTTCCCCCATCCCATTGGGGTGGGGGGAGTGAGCGAGCAGCTCTGTTGTGTTTAGTTTCTGGCTACAGTTAAATTATGACACTAGCAAATATCAAGCTAGACTATCTGGCAAGTAGGTGAAGTGGCCTGGGAGCTGGAGACGTGTATCTCTAGAAGCAGGACCACAGGAAGAGCTGGCTGTCAGAGGGACCCAAGGCCAGCTGCTGGAGAGACTGTGAGGTCTGTGTGTGTTTGTGTCTAAGGATAAGGCATCTGGGTAGAACAAGGATCCAGGACCAACTGCTGGATGGACCAGCTCCTGGGGAATCTGTGGTGTGTCAATGTGTTTTTTTGTGTGTCTGTGTGTACGCGTGCATGTGTGCGTTAGCAAGGAGTGTCTGGAGTGGGGTTGTGGTCTTGGGGGTTGTACATACAGGTGACAGCAACTGAGGAGACAGGGGCAGCTAGAGAGACTGAGTGTCTGAGCCCAGCTGATGGGTCGCATCATATTCACATATGGATACGTTTTGCACTAATTGAGCTTCATCCTGCTCTGCCTGAGAGGCCAGAGGAGCAGGATGAGGCCCTTGGTACTGTGTTCATGTAGATGATCTGTGTGTCTGTCTGTGAACTGCATGGTCAGATGTGTTTATATGTGCATGTATATTGTATATGTGAGTTTGTGTGTCTACTGCGAAAACATACTTGTGTTCATTACTGATTGGTCCTGGGGACATGGAGCTGTGTGAACCTTTTTTCTATTAGGCAGCTGGATTTGGCTCCCTTCTAACAGATGATACTCCAAGGTAAAATATGTTTTTTGCCTTTTGTTACTTGGTAGTTTGGCATAGCTCTCTAAACAGTGCGATTTCCTCAGACACTTTCTAAAATTACTTTTCCTTCTGGTCAACCTCTGCCCCATGTTGAGACTACGACTTCAGCTCAGCTGGTTTGGATAACTAGGCTAGGACAAACTTGTGGATGTTGCACTGCCTTGCCCAAGGAACTTAGTTTTAAAGGACTATTAAAATATAGGGAATGACAGAGAGATAGCTTAATAAACTGAAGCAGAAACAGGGAATAAAACTAGCAGCATATCTATATTTTAGAATTGTCTCAGGAATGAAATTATCTCTAATTAAAAAATCAAAGAAAAGGAACAAAGAGAAAGGAAAGCAAAATGAAAAAGATATTATATAAAGGGAGTGAGAAGTGTTCACAACATAGGTAGGTTGAAAACCAGATTCTAAACCATCAAAGAAAATGGGAAAAGGAAGAACATTTATAGAGATTAGACAAAGCCAGATTCTCAAATACCTATGCGAGAAAAGAAACAATGAGGCAATGACAGATTTAGGTGCATATTTTAACTGGGAGCACACATTAAATAAATAGAGTCAGAGAACTGTGAATAGACAAGGATAAATAGATGATGGAAGCTGAGGTGGCGGGAATGCTAAAGGAAGAATCTGGGACAGGAAGAAGAAGAGAACCAGAAAAAAATTTAAGACCTTTAGACAATTGTAACAAATTACAGAACTGTTTCACTGAAAATGAAGAATGATTTCAGTAGGAAATGTTTTGAAACATATGGAATAAGATGTCAATTTATCATTGAGTTTAGTCCCTTGCAATCACATACACCCAAGCACTCAAAATTTTATCCATAGTGTCTATAAAGTATCCACTGTAAATACTATCACGACTCACAAAGCACTTTCCAGTTGTAGAAAACAAGGAAATCTATATATATACTTAAAGAAAGACTAAAACTAACAGCTGTGAAGTTCTGAGAACAGCCAGCAAGAAACATCAAAGGTGCTGCAAGTATTCTACTTTGAGCAGTATGAAATTTGATGATCTCCATGCCAAAGGGAAAAGGAGAATAATCCCAAACAGTTTCTCAAAAATTAATGTGTTGAGAATTTCTTCCTGTGCCAAAATATGGTGATCAGCTAAACACTGAGTACTTGAGCACAACATCAGTAAGGAAAATTCAAGATTTTAACAGCAGTGAAAAAACCTATATATTCTGCTATGCACACTGTCTTCTTCTGTGATAAATATCTAATGTTTGATAGGAAAGTTAAAAAAAACTTAAACATTGAATATGAAGGGCAGTGAAAAAATCTTCCCAGGCTGCTGTAAGAGATAAGCAGAGCCATGAAATATGCATTTAATATAATAAAATATTTTGAAAAGTAGAAGTACAGCTCAATCTAGTGCTAGGGTTATTTGAAAAGGGAATAAAAGTGGGACTACAACTGGTAAAAAGCTCTTACAGATAGACACTGCATTTTTCAGAGGGAAAATTAATAAAATTGAAAGTTTCAAACTTTGACATTTTTTATCTACCCTTTCCATTGAAGAGGCTGGAACAAGTATTTTCTGAAAAAAAATATAATGTTTTCAAGTATTAGCATAAATCTCCACTTAGTGCTTGGTGGTTACAATTTACTGTTGTACCTTCATTTGATAATAGCCTAGGGTATCCTAGCCCTAGTAGCTGGTGACCTGAATTACTGTTCTGTTGACATTAAAAATGATGCTAGTGAATTGTTACAGCTGTAACTGTAATATTTTGTGAACTCTCTATGTTTGTAGACACAGTAAAAGCAATTGAAATACTCAGCTTGTCAGTCTTTCTCCCTCCCAAGGCAGTATGCACTACATGAATTGTTTTATCTTTTGAGTGTTATTATTTACAGTGTGAAAGGCACTGAGATTTCCACTAATTCACTCACAAAGCCATCTTATTTTCACTAAGGAAACTGTAATATATTAACTTTTTCTTAAATTTATCTGTTGATTTCATTTTCTTTGCACCTGCTCTCCACATTCTCACTCTTCAGTACCAATACTGTAATTTTTCTTTTTAATCTTTCAGCCAAGCATTATATACTTAATTTATTTAAGACTTGCTTGTATTCCAGTTCTTCAGGCACCTTATTCTGAAGTCTTTCCAAGTACGGATTATCTTTCTTGTAAAGAGTTACCTGAAAGTGAAAGGAATATATTGAGTACAAGCGGCTGGTCTCCAATCAGATGTATAAAACATAGTTATAGATCCCTTGCCTATGGCATTGCTGTTCAGATTATGAGAGGATTTTTCTCTACTAATAGGGCATAAACTGATTTCTAGTGTTCTGCTTAATATCCCCTTTAGGTATGTTTTATTGTCACAGCTTAGTGATTTCTCAGAGTCATTATATTTCTCTGAGATGAGGGATAACATGAGGATTTCTGTAGAAAGCGTGACTGAGGTGGAAGTGCTACCTCTTGTTTTGAACAGAGGTGATATGATGGCATTTAAAAATTTCAACTACACTGAGGCTGAGAAGTGGAAATATGTAGTGGCTGCAAAACCCCATGTGAAGAATAGAAGTAAACCCAGGAAATGATTCTTTAATGAGCTATTAAGCAGATTATTGCACAATAAACGTATCTTTTAACAAAAAAAAAAAAGCACAGTAGGTGCATTTTACTTCTTTATTAATCTTTTAAAAATTCTGGTTTACTTTTTATTGCCCTTGTTTTTCTCACTTCTCTTAAGTGCAGTTCTTGGTCATTTAGCACTTTCTTTCCTCCAAAACAGAGGTTCAATCATGTGGGTTTGGCATTTTACTTTCTGCTGCTTTTAGTACATATAGACCAATTTGGTGGATGGTAATATTGAAATACTGAACATGCTGAGAATATCTTACATGGTTTAGAAATGTAATATAGTTGTGTGAGAGTATGTCAGCTTATCTAGAACACATTAGCAAGATGTTCCACATACTTCTAGTGATTAATTTGAGTTCTTAATAAATCATTTAAATTTTTCTATGTGGGATACTGAAAAGAATGAATCTGTGTCATCATTTTATTCTTTAAAGGATATATTCTGTCACCTAATGCAGAAAGCATAGCATTTGCATAGGAACTTATGTTATCACCCATGGCATAATTACTATCTGGTCACTAATAAATAACTCTAACTCTCACTACAGTTTTATAGTTTTTCCACATACATATGCCCAAACCTAGAAATTTTTAATGAAACCTGAAGATCAGAAAATACTACGTTCCTACTCTGCTTTCGAAAGCTCTTCTTTTTTTAAATGGACACATCAAAATTATTTATATACTTCCAGTCTCCATAAATTATTTTGAAATATTACTTGTGTCAGGGAATAGTCATTCATTGTTAAAAAAATATCCAACAACACTCTTCAGCATTTGTTACTGAATAACAGTAAACAACTTCTTTCATCTGCATCCTGGTTTCTGAAGGTAAAATCTCATCCTGGCAGCTTGTTCAGTTCTTTCTTCTTTGTATCATTCTCGGCATCCAGCTTGCACTGCAGGAAGGTTTGGGTTTTCTGCATGTCATTTACCATATCTATTGGCTGTGTGTGGATGCCTAGAATAGCTTGGAAGTTCTCATACCATGCTAGAAAACTATGTTTATCATAAAATCTGTGTTTTGAAAAGACCTAGAAGATCAACTAGTTCAACTTCCCACTCAGAGCAAGTCTAGTTGGAGAAGGTTGCTCAGGGCCTTCTCCAGTTGAGTTCAGAACATATCCAAGGCTCAAGACATTTCAGCCTCTCTAGACAATCTGTTCTAGTGCTTGATTACACCAAAGGTGATTTCCTGCCCCCCTTTTTGTCTAATGAGAGTTTGCCGTGTTCCAGCTTGTGTCTGCTGCTTCTTGTCCTATCACTGTGTCCCTGAGAACCAGACCTCAATAATTAGGTGTCTGTAGACAGCAGTGTGTTCTCCCCTGAGCCTTTTCTTCTCAAAGGTGAACAACCCATCTTCTCAATCTCTTTTTGTGCATCATATGCCCCAGTCCCCTAATGATATTGTAGTCTTTGGTTGACTTGTTCTAGTTAAGTCAATAGTTTTCATGTACTGGAGAGCCCAAAAGTGGCCACAGTACTCTGGATATGGTCTCACAAGTTCTGAACAGCGGGAAGTAATCACTTCTCCCAACCTGCTGTCTTCATTTTTGCGTATACATCCCAGTAGGCAGTTGATCTTTGCTGCAAGAACACCTTTTCTGCCAGGTTACTCACATGCTTTTCTGCAAATCTGTTTTTATACCCAGTCAGCCCCAGCCTGTGCTGTTGCATCAGGTTATTCTGTCACAGGTGGAGAACTTTGGTTTTGGCTTTGTTGAACTTCATGAGTTTTCTCTTGGCCCATGTTTGCAGCCTGTTAAGGTTTCTCTGAATAGCAAATCTACCCTCCAGCAAATTAAATGCTTCTCCTTATTTTTCCAGGCCAGGCCATTAACTAATAAGTTAAACAGTATTGGCACTGTCCTTGACCACTGAGGCATGCCACTCCTAGCAATCTACGAGTTGATCATTGTGCTAGTGATCATAATCCTTTGAGACAGAAGATCCAGCTATTTTCCCACCCACCTTGTAGTCCACTTATTCAGTAGTCCACGTACCCTTACCTTACTAATCTGGCTGTAGAGAAACCCACACCTAGAATGTCACTTCCAGGGATAAGCACCTATCTTCAAAATGCTGAATGTTGTAATATCTAGATTACAATTCTGGACAAGATTTTTTAGATCTGGTTGCACTCTTCTCTTAATAAACTTTGAAAGAAAATGTGTACTACTGACCAATAAAACCTGAAACCCTCCCCTCTTAACAAAAGATGCATTTTAATAAGTTTGAACATACATTTCTAGCTTTAAAATCTAAACTTAATTTCTTTTAGATATTTGTATTTCTAAGTCTCAGTCTTAACTTTCATTCTAAACACCAGCCCCCCATTTTTGCCTATCTCTGTTCACCTACCACAGAAAATTTAATCAGCCTGTTTTCATCTGTGTATTTACCTTGTAAGACAAGTAATACAAAAATTTTTTTTTTTCAGATGACAGAATAATGCTTTGTTGAGCAGTATGTAGCCACAACAATATATTTCAAAATGTCAATTTCTGGCTGCCGGTTCTGTGTTTTTTCTCATAGGATAGCTCAAAATGCAAGTGGACATGCGATATGATTACCCTTTTTGTAGCTACGAAGTTATTTTCACTAGCTTTCTACATGGCACTATTACCTTGTCATCATATCCTCAAAAATACCAATTTATAGTCCACAAAATTTATGCATTCTGATACTATGCACATCTATGAAGGTAAATAAGTGTTAGATTACCTCTGAAGAAGACATGAGTTTTTAAATGAGAAATACTATTCCAAGAGTAAGGCTCATTACAGAAAATTTTACAGACGCTCCAATGAAGAAAATCTGCACTTATACTTCCATTAGAGAAGAATGTCTTGATAAATGTTAGTGAAATACAAAAAGTAACAGAAATGTATCCTGAAAAGAAAAAAGGACTATTTCCTCTTTCGGTATAAATTAAGCCGTTGTACTGAGGGGTATACACATACATATTCCATATAGAGACTAACTATAGGTATAAATAACAAATTTTTTTTCTTCTCCTCCACATCACACTGAGCAAGAAATTGACAGAACAGAAGTATTTTTGGGACATGAAATAATACACTGTTGCTTGACTCAGATAATCTCTTAAAGAAATCTGTGCTTTTAATAGCATCAGTAAGGCTCAAACCTACTAAACATAAAATATTTTTTGTGCATATGCCAAACTTTTGATTGTGCTTAAAATCATATTGGCAATGGAAAACTTGTATTACTAAAAAATCCACATGCAACGAGAAAATGATTAATCTTAGCTTTGGGAGACCTAGCAGGGTGAGTTGCAGAACCTAAGTTAGGATATTACCCAGCTTGTTCTCCAAAATATATGGTTTAGACATCTCTATAAGAAGGTTAAATAATTTTAATAGGTGTATAATTAAAATGAATATACTGGGGTTGTTTATTTCAATACAGAAGAATAAAGTTTTGTTGATGCAAATTATATTTATATTAGAAAGATAACATCCACAGTGTGGACTGAATAAAAGAAATTATATAACAATGTCACACTTCTACAAGGCAAGAAGAAAGAAATGATATAAAAATGTCACACTCCTACAAGGCAAGAAGGACTATATTTAGAAATATAAACAAGTTGAAGAAAAAAATTAAATATTAAAGGAGGTAAATTAATAAGGCACAAAAAAGACAGAATTTTCAATTATTTTAACAGAAGCATCTAGTCAATATGTGGCATTGCAATTAAAAATCTTGTTTTGCTGGTCAGCAAAGGCTTGCATTTTTATTATTAACATCATTAATAAATCTTTCTGTATTATTATTTTTTTTCCTTGTAGTTCAAAGTTGGATTGCTACGCTTTCTCTTTTGCACTCTTCAGTGTTAGTCTAAGATTAAAGACTTCAGCTCTCTTTGAAGTTAGGAAATCTTTTTATGGCTTAGCTGCAAATTATCTCTCTTAATTAACAGGTTACTGGAAAAGTGTTTAAGTATCTAACCTCTCCCTGCTGCTTTGTTGTATAGGCTCTTTTATTATTTGTGCTGTGGTAACACCCAAAGTCCCCAACCATGACGCTGCATGTGCTACAAACCTAAAATGTGCTAAACATAGTTAAAAACACCAAAGGATTTTCACCTAAACAAAAGCCACCAGATATTCTAATTTCACTAAAATTTGAATATTTATCTCAGAGGTATTTCTGAATGTAGATCAACAACTTTAGTCCAATGTACTTTAAAACTGGCTCACCAAACTCTAGAATGGTTGCTTGGAAAGCACCATGGTTACCGAGAACGTACAAACTACAGTTTGTTACTCTGTACATCTACCAAAGAGATAAGCTCTCCTCATCTCACGAGCATCCTAAAGAAAAATTTGCTTAGAAATTCTGAAAAGGAAAAAAAATTAATATACTCTGATATATGAGTAAGCTCCAACTTAAGACACCTAAATTTTGAAGTCTGTTTGTATAGGTTTACATGTGAGCAAGGAAGCTTAGTTTATTAGCACTTACAGGGTCAGATCACATTTGACAAATGCTTATTTGAATTTGTTAGTATTTTCTTGGCTTCCTGATGGATTCTGAACAGCATAAGCCAGCTGTAGGTCATATGTACCAGCCCAAAGTTGATATGATAGCTATCTCAAAATGTCTCAAATGTCACTGAATGTGCTGTATCTGAGTTGCTAATAAATACAGCATCTGGAAAATGATTTGGCTGCCTGATCCCAGGTAACCCATGCTGTATGAGGAATCCTTTGGTATCTTGCCAGGTCTGTAGCTACTGGCCCATAAAAACACAGGTAGCCTCTGTATCATACCTGCCAACTTCCTATGAATGTTTCTGGTAGGCATGGTGTTAAAGCAGCAGTAGACACTAAGTTGAGGTGCCTGAATAAATCCTGAAGAAATGTAATTTTATGTGCTTTCCTGGAAGAAATGTGCAATGGAACCCATCCACGTAAATGGCAAAATGAATAAAAAGTAAAATCAATATACTTTTTCAAGCACTAAAACATTCTCAGAGTAAATGTTTTTACTGACTTCTTTTTTTATATATAAAACATGGGAAACTTTCAGAAAGCATTAGACCATTGAGGAGTTTGAAACATGTTACATAATTTAAACAACTTATATTTTTCTGCTAAAGTGGTATCTAAATCTTTTCAAATGAAGACCTAGTAACACATTATCAAACAATTTTTGTATTGTGCATTTATCCACTGTAGTTGACCTATCTGTCCAAAGCATTTGTCAAATCAGATACCCAGGCAATAAAACCCCTTGCAGTTGCATACATAGTCATAACATTTTGCAGAAATAAAACAAAAATCTGCACCAGAATTAAGAGAAATTATTTCTCTTTATGACCTAAAAAGTAATGGAATTTGTTGAATTATTCAAGGTCACATTAAGTTCTAAGTTTCAGACAAGCTTCATAAACTTTGCAAATATGACTTGAGTTCTGTTCTCTACTTCATCTCTCCTTCCCCGAGCTAGCTCACTGAATACGATTTTAGTGACAGTTTTAACAATGGGACAGGGTAAATCATTAGAACACTGTGCAGCATTGTTTGGGATAAGCCATGAAATTTCTGGAGTAACGAATATATTTTAAAAGCTAAATCCCCATTTATACTGGGAAATTTTTCATTTTTTAAAAAGATTTTACAAAAGAAAATTGTTAAATGAATGCAATTTTGTTGTTTGAAACATTTTCTCTCTATTAACTAAACATACAAGCTCTAAGAGGATAATAAAGACCCATTCTGAAAATCATGTTCTAATCTGTGCATGGAAATGTAACACCAATATATAATTCTGTAGCTTTATAATTACATTATTTCCACTGCTAGTAACAGACCTCAGGTTTTGTATTAACCCTGCATGGACTCAGGACTAGAATTTGTGCGACTTGCTTTGTCTGGACTTATCTTGATCTGCTAGGAACTTTTGTGTTAGCTTAGTTAACAGCAATTGGTTCACAGTCAGATGGCTGTTATATTAGTTTTAGTTGTTGTTTAGTTTTGTGCAATCTTGTTGTAAAACAACTATTGCTGTAATTGTTTTGGTATAAATTTCTTTAACTAACAGTACTAACCAGTTGTCATTCAGTGTAGAATGATCTGTGACCATAGAACAGAGTATGTGAGAGCGGTCTTTAAAATGTGGGCACAGGACGAAGCCAGAAAGCCCGGGCTATATGCAGGTCACAAATCAGCAGTTATTGCTCAAATGAAAACAACCTTGAATGCTGGGTGAAAAGGGTATTGGGACAATAAAGACAAAAAACATCCCTATGTATAAAAAGTATAAAACATACGAAAACAGTAAATAAGGGCTATAATATGGAAACGTTGCCCAATGAAGAAAGAGCAAGGTGTACTGTGTATTAGAAAATCTTTTAGGGTAGTCCCAAATGGACTCTAGGAGGAAGAAGAAAGCCCCACCATCAACGTCATACTTCTCTTGGCAAAGAATTTGTCACACTGATGCTTTGCTGTGACCCTTCCAACACCTGCTTTCATAAGGAAAGCTAACACCATTGTCTTAAAGACCCAGAGTAGTGCAGCAAGGGTTAGCAAAGCATATATAGGCATTGGAACGGGAAACACTGTGCATACCAGTTTTAACTATTATTACTGGAAAGCAGCACTGATAGAATACTTGAGAGGGTATGTGTTATTATCACAGTAACTGGATTCATAATAGCGATATACATAGATGCTAATGTTTTAATTACACTATCAATAGATTATTGGGTGTACATATTAGCTGTGTTTCTTTAGCCCAGATTAATTCCTTGGGGTCTTTAGTCTGGTACCCTGCCTTTTGGACCTTGTTGTAAATAGAATGCAACCAGGGAAGACCCAGATGTCTTTGTTGTACAGATAATAACAGAAATATCCCGTATATATTAGTACACTTATTCAGATTCTGTGAGACAGGTAGATATTTAAGCATGTGAAAGTAAGAAATACTAGCAGAAAATTCAGATGTAATGTTAATTTGAGGTTCCTGTGCACATGCTTTGTAATACAGTCCTTAATTATATGATCATATCCTCTATTTCAGAATTGCTATAAAAAAGGGAGAAAGAAAGAAAAAAAATCACATTTCAGTCACCTTGTAAAGTGTAACTTGCTGCTTAGGTCCATTAGTCAGAATTTTCAGTCAGCCTTCAAAACATCCATTAGGTAACACAGGAGTGGTGCTGTCAAACTTATTGGATGGGATTTGGATCTGGACTGAGACACCAGATTAAGGTGCATGCATAGACATCTGCATACAAATTAGGAAATGGGATCTAATTGCTTGAACATTGGCCATCCACGCACACCTATAATTACACTCCTGTAAGCCTTGTCTTCAAGCATGTTTTAAACAAATGTTACATAAACTGATGTTCCAGCCCAATTAAATAAATACTGGTTTGAAGCAGGTTTTGTGTGTTCATCTATATATCTCCTTACAAAAATATTGCATTTGAAGGTACAAAGCACAACAATGTATTGCAAGGTGAATGAAATCAAGATGTTTATGGCCGGTTTTTTTTTTTAATCTGTCATTGGCATAATTTTTCTAAGTTTAGCCAATAAAGAGTAGGGATGAGTAATTGAAAAATGGTGCTACTTTCATTTTGTAAATCTAAATCTTCCCTGTGCTGTCAGATATTACTTAAGGTTTCACCAATAAACTATTATTTTTTGGATAGCTGTTTACAGGTACTCTGTGTCATTGTTCTATAAGATCTTTGTTCTAACAATCACATTTAGCTTATTCTTTTGATTGCCAGTTTTCTGTATTTACATAGGTGTCTATTTGCCGTGTAATAGCTATTACTTTGTTTCACCACACACAACTTCTTTGCTCTCTTTACAATGTGTCTATCAGACCATATTAAAATACATCTTTATATTTGTATGTTACTTAAGTCCCATAGAGTCACAGAACCATAGAGTCATTAAGGTTAGAAAAGATGTCTGGGATCATTAAGTCTAACCGTCAACCCAAAACTACCAGGCCTCCTGAAGCATGTCCTGAAGTGCCATGTCAACACGTGTTTTGAACACCTTCAGGGATGGTGACTCCACCACTTCCCTGGGCAGCCTCTTCCAACGCCTGACCACTCCTTCAGTAAAGACATTTTTCCTAATATCCAATCTAAATTGCTCCAGACCAGCATGAAGCCATTTCCTCTTGTCCTATCGCTAGTAACTTGGGAGAAGAGACCAACACCCACCTCGCTACAGCCTCCTTTCAGGTAGTTGTAGAGAGTGATAAGGTCTCCCCTCAGCCTCCTCTTCTCCACACTAAACAACCCCAGCTCCCTCAACCGCTCCTCAGAAGACTAGTTCTCCAGACCCTTCACCAGCTTTGTTGCCCTTTTCTGGACACGTTCCAGCAAGTCAACATCCTTCTTGTAGTGAGGGACTCAAAACTGAACACAATATTCAAGGTGTGGCCTCACCAGTGCTGAGTACAGGGGCACTGTCACCTCCCTGTTCCTGCTGGCCACACTATTCCTGATACAAGCCAGGATGGTGTTGGTCTTCTTGGCCACTGGGCACGCTGCCGGCTCATGTTCAGGTGGCTGTCAACCAACAGTCTCAGGTCCTTTTCCTCCAGGCAGCTCTCCAGCCACTCTTCCCCAAGCCTGTAGCATGGCATGGGGTTGTTGTGACCCAAGTGCAGGACTCGGCACTTGGCCTTCTTAAGCTTCATATAGCTAGCCTCGGCTCATCCATCCAGCCTGTCCAGATCCCTCTGCAAAGCCTTTCTACCCTCAAGCAGAAGAACACTCCCGCCCATCTTGGTGTCATCTGCAAACTTACTGAGGGTGCACTCACTCCCCTCATCCAGATCATTAATAAAGATATTAAACAAGACTGGCCCCAATACCGAGCCCTGGGGAACAGTTTGTGACCAGATATTAACTGGATTTATTTCCATTCACCACTGCTCTCTGGGCTTGACAAGCCAGCCAGTTTTTTACCCAACAAAGACTACATCTGTCTAAGCCATAAGCCACCAGCTTCTCTAGGAGGATGTTGTGGGAGACAGTGTCAAAGGCTTTGCTGAAGTCCAGGTATCACAGAGTCATAGAATTGTAGGGACCTCTGGAGATCATCTTGTCCAACCCCCTGTTTGAGTAGGAACACCTCTAGCAGGGTGCACAGGACTGCCTCCATGTGTATTTTGATTATTTCCAGGGAAGGAGACTCCACAACCTCTCTGGGCAGCCTGTTCCACTGCTCTGGCACCCTCACAGTAAAGAAGTTTTTTCTCATATTTAAGTGGAATTCCTGTCTTCCGACTTGTGCCCATTGCCCCTTGTCCTCTCACTGGGAACCACTGAAAAGAGTCTAGTGCCATTGTCTTGACACCCACCATTTAGATATTTCCAGGTATTGATGATATCACTCTCAGTCTTCTCATCTCCAGGCTGAACAGACCCAGGTCTCTCAAAGTTTTCTCATAAGGGAGATGCTCCAGCTCCACCCTGATAATCTTGGCAGCTTTCTGCTGGACCTTCTCAAGAAGTTCCCTGTCTTTCTTGAACTGGGGAGCCCAGAACTGGACACAGAACTCCAAATGTGGCCTCACTAGGGTGGAGTAGAGGGGGAGGATAACCTCCCTTGACCTACTGGATACAGAACTCAAATTAATGCAGCCCAGGATATTGTTGGCCTTCTTGGCCACAAGGGCACATTGCTGGCTGAGGGTTACCTTGTTGTCCACCAGCACGCCAAGGTCCTTCTTAAGAGAGACACTGTCCAGTAGTTCAGCCCCCAGGATGTACTGGTGCATGGGCTTGTTCCTCCACAGGTGCAGGACGCTACAATTGCTCTTGTTGAATATGGTTCCCCTCGGCCCAGCTCTCCAGCCTGCCCAGGTCTCATTGGATGACAACACAGCCTTCTGACGTATCAGCCACTCCTCCCAGCTTGATATCATCAGCAAACTTGCTGAGGTTACACTCTGTCACATCATCCAGGTCATTGATGAATTTATTAAACAGGACTGGACTCAGTACAGTCCTCTGGGAACACTATTAGTTACAGGCCTCCATTCAGACTCTGCCCCGTTGATCACAACCTTGTAAGTAAATTAAGAAAAAGGCACCCTTGGCTCAACTATGATCTCCTGGGTCTGCTCAAATCCAGCATACCAGAGATGGAGAAGTGGAGGATTATTCATCGAGAGCTACAAAGGCATTGCCAGAGCATTCAGGGATGCAGTCAGAAAAACAAAAGCCAAGATTGAATTGAAACTTGCCGTAGATGACACAAATAACAAGAAAGGTTTCTTCAGGTATGTTAACCACAAGCAGAAAAAGAAGGAAAACATAGGCCCACTGTTAAAGAGGAGAGTCAGTCACAAATGATGCTGAAAAGGCAGAGGTCCTCAATACTTCCTTCACCTCGGTCTTTACCAACACAGTCGGGTCCCAGGCTTTGGGAGTGAAATTGCCGGTTGACACAAACACAGACCCACCATCAGTGAAGGAAGAGTTAGTACGTGAATTATTACAGGAGCTTGACCCCTACAAATCGATGGGCCCAGATGCCATCCACCCAGGGGTGTTGAGAGAACTGGCTGATGTCATCGCAAGGCCACTCTCCATAATCTTTGAGAAGTCATGGAGAACGGGGGATGTCCCAGAGGACTGGAGGACGGCAAATGTTACCCCTAACTACAAGAAGGGCTCGAGAGAGGATCCAGGTAACTATAGCCCCATCAGCCTTACTTCAGTCCCTGGGAAAGTTATGGAACAAATACTTCTGAGGCCATCACAGGTCAAATGAAGCACGTGATTGGGAAAAGCCAACATGGCTTCACTAATGGCAGATCGTGCTTGACAAATCTGGTGGCCTTCTATGACAAAGTGACTTGCCTGGTTGACATGGGGTGGGCGGTGGACATTGTCTACCTGGACTTCTTCAAGGCCTTTGATATGGTCCCCCACAGCCTCCTCCTGGAGAAATTGATGCTTATGGCCAAGAGAAGTGGTCTGTGCAGTGGGTGGGGAATTAGCTAATGTGCCACACCCAAAGGGTGGTAGTAAATAGCTCTTTTTCAAAGTGGCAACCTGTCACTAGTGGGGTCCCCCAGGGATCAATATTGGGCCCAATGTTATTCAATACCTTTATAAGTGATCTGGATAATGGCATCAAGTGTAGCCTGATGAAGTTTGCTGATGACACCAAGTTGAGTGGGGAAGTAGACACTGCAGAAGGGAGAGGTGCTCTGCAGGGAGATCTGGATAGGCTGGAAGGGCAGACCAGCAAGAACCTTATGAAGTTCAACAAGGACAAGTGTAAGGTCTTGCACCAGGGAAAACATAATCCGGGAGTGCAGCACAGTCTGGGATCCACCTGGCTGGAGAGAAACTCTGTGGAAAAGGGACCTGGGGATCCTGGTGGACAGAAAGCTCAACATGAGTGAACAGTGTGCTGCTGTGGCCAAGAAGGCCAGCAGGATGCTGGGTTGCATCAGGAAGGGCATTGCCAGCAGAGATAAAGAAGTCATTATCCCACTCTGCTCAGCGCTTGTCAGGCCACACCTGGAGTACTGTGTGCAGTTCTGGTCCCCGCTGTACAAAAGGGATGTGGACAGGCTGGAAGGGGTCCAGAGAAGGGCCACCAAGATGATCAAAGGATTGGGAAGCCTGCCATATGAGGATAGGCTGGGAGAACTGGGTTTGTTCAGCCTTGAGAAAAGGAGGCTCAGAGGGGATCTCATCACCGTGTACCAGTACTTAAGGGGTAGCTACAAAGAATATGGAGACTCCCTTTTTACACGGAGTCCCATGGAGAGGACAAGGGGGAATGGACACAAGTTGCTCTTGGGGAGATTCTGACTGAACATGACAGGGAAATGTTGTCACAGTGAGGACAGTCAACCATTGGAATTATTTCCCCAGGGAAGTGGTTGACTCGGCCACATTGGACATGTTCAAGAGTCGCCTGGTCAGTGTGCTGGGCCATCTTGTCTAGACTGAGCTCTTCCTAGAAAGGTTGGACTAGATGATCCCTGAGGTCCCTTCCAACCTGTGAGTCTGTGATTCTGTGTAATATAAGTTTGAATAATCTCTGTGAGAACCAAATCTACTAGTATGTCTATGCTTCAGAGGATTGCATTTTTGTTGTTTGTTTGTTTGTTTTTTCTAGGTTTTTTTTTGTTTTGTTTTTTGTGGGAGGTTTTTGGTTTTTTTGAGAGAGATAGAAGGGCAAGGGAATTAATTGGATTGGCCAATCTATTGAAGAGATGAAAAGAGAAAACTGGAAATAGTAGAAATATTTAAAATTATTTCAGGTTAGTTGGACACCAAAGAGAAGACCTAATTCTAAATATCCCACATGAAATGAATATGCAGAATTAAAGAGGAAACAAGTTCTAAATGACTTGAAAATGAGATATTTTAAACACCAAATTTATGGCTAGTCACACACTAAGTGCTTACAGCAAACTGGAGTGGAGTGTCTGAGAGAAATTCCAAACACTTCAATAGTTATCCTGGATTAAAATCTCCCAGCATCCTTATTGTGTGTTAATAAAAAAATTAAGTTGCACAGGACTAATTTCAGCTCTTCCAGACTTTCTGAGATGATGCCTCCAAAAAAACCTAAACCCACTTAAAAAATTCAGTCTCTGTTTCTTCAGCTTTTGGGATGTTTTTCCTTCACCTTTCTTCCTCTAAAATCCTTGCTTATTATACTTGACAAGATAATGGCTATAGTAATGACAGCTTTTCCAATTCATAGCTTCTTTGCCAGTGCAGACTCTCTCACCAAATTACATTTATCTGTCTTCTGTGATAAAAAGTGTTGCAGATTGTATATTTGACTTTTTTTGGCTTATAATCAGTTATTAGGTAAAATAACACTCTAACCTTTACACAGAACATACACAAATGACTGAATTCCCTTGGGGTCTGGTTTTTTTGTGTTTTTTTTTTTTAACTCATTGCCATCATGACAGGACACATCTACTATTACAGGCAGTGAACCGTAAGTGAGAATGACTATACCATTTTGTTCCTTTTTACTGCCTGTGAGAAATTGCTGTAATGATTTCTATGAGGTCAGACTCAGCATCTCCAGGATGTTAGTTTCTAAAAGAAAACAGGGCTGCTTTCTCCACTATATAAAATATGCTGCGTATATTTTTTTGTTGCTTATGTGCTACTTATAATTTTTTAAAAAAAAACAACAATCCCCCAAAACTGAAAAGGTCAAACAGACAACAAAAAACATTCTTTGTGGAACTGCCTAGTTGTATAGATTTGTAAGACTGGATCTTATAGGCCAGCCAGAACAGAAAATTCCACACTTTAAAACCTGATTATTTTCTCAAATTAGTTACAGACATGACTTCTTAAGACTAGCAAAATACTAGATAACCAGGAAGAGAAGATATAGATCACAACATGTGGATATATTTGTATAGTAAGGCAGTAGATTGTAAGACTTCTTGTGCATGCTTGTCTAAGTGTTTCCTGTAAGGCCCATCACGACTCAGCATTGAAGAGTAAGAATCAAGCTAGTCCTTATACTCCTGAGGGGGGATTTATCTCACTTAACTTTAACTTTCTGAAAGTTTTATCATTAATCATTGCCATCAAACATAGCTATGTCTGGTCCTCTTATTGCAGATAAGGGGAGATGGCTTTAGAAAGTGAGTTAATTCATTATCCAGAATAAGCTAGTTTTCAAGATATCTTTCTCCCAGCTGAGTGCAGAAGAAACCCAGCTAACTTACACTACGTGCAGTTTCTAATATGCAACAAAAGAAAAAATTATATCTCTGAGAACAAGCCAAAATCCTACCAAACATAAAGTGGGTAAGATTCATCTCAGCCAGTTTTAGAAGTCACCAGTAGATATCTGCACCTGAATTAGTTTATTGTAATGTCCTTTTTGTTTCATGGCAAAATAAATGGGTTTTGTTTGCAACTCATCTGACCTATTTTAATGATGAACATACCTCAGGAAGGGCTTGTGCCTCGTGTATAATTACATTTCCTGGTAAACACATAGATACCTGAAATTCAGTCACTACATAAATATTCTTCCATGTTTTCACTAAGTCTTTTGAGGTCTGAATGTTGTCATCCTTATATCTAAATATTAATCATTTACTTAAACAGGACACACACACAGACAGGAAAGAAAAAGGAGTTACTCATGTTGTACATTACTGTCTTAATATTGTGGTTTAGCCTCAGTCAGCAGCCAAGCACCACACAGCCACTCACTCACTCCCCCTGCAGTGGGACAGGGGAGAGAATCAGAAGAGTAAAAGTGAGGCAACTCGTGGTTTGAGATAAAGACAGTTTAACAGGTAAAGCAAAAGCTGCGCACGGAAGCAAAGCAGAACAAGGAATTCATTCACTCCTTCCCATGGGCAGGCAGGTGTTCAGCCATCTCCAGGAAAGCAGGGCTCCATCACACATAACGGTTACTTGGGAAGACAAATGCCATAACACCAAAGCCTCCCCACCTTCCTTCTTCCCCCAGCCTTATATACTGAGCATGATGTCATATGGTATGGAATATCCCATTGGTCAGTGTGGGTCAGCTGTCCTGGCCGTGCCCCCTCCCAGCTCGTTGTGCACTTGCTGGCAGAGCACGGGAAGCTGAAAAAGTCCTTGGCCAGTGTAACTGCTACTTAACAACAAATAAAACATCTCTACATTATCAATCACCACTGTTTCCAGCACAAATCCAAAACATAGTCCCATAGTAGCTACTACAAAGAAATTTATCTCTATCCCAGCTGAAACCAGGACACTTAATAATAAAAACACCTGCCTAGAAAAGGGGAAACTTAATTTTCTTGTCTGACTCAGCAGAAGGGAACAGAGACCAGAGCTGATACATTTTAGGTGAATACCTCAGCAAGAAGTTAGTTAGTATAATTTGTGTGTTTCTCTGTATCTGTGTCTGTGCCGCTAAATTGGTCAAGTAGGACCAGGGAGAGACTACAAGCTGCAGTGAACAATTTGTGTGTAAGTTCAAAGATAAACCCTCAACAGAAACATTGTTACCTAATTATTCCTTAATTTATCCAACTGTGAAATAATGTAAATGCTTTCAGTTTTGTTTCCTAATAGTGTTGGATAGCTTTACAAAGCTGAACTATGCTACATAAGGAATAGCATAAAAGCTTGGTAATAACATTTATATAGAAAATGTAGTCTACACATACACAAAACCAGTAACGATGATGTTGTAATATCAAAATTAAATATAATGTAATTTTGATAAATCAGAAACACCACAGTGTGATAGTTTTAAAGTGTTGGTGTACCTGCTTTGTTATTAATATATTAAAATGAGGAAAACATCTAGAGAAAGTCTTTACCACAAGAAATTTATAACCTAAACAGAACACACATAAGAAAAAGAAACTGAAATGACCACAAAAATTTCCAGTGTAGAAGTTGTTTATTTCACTGCAAGTAGCATGAAAGTATTAAAATAGAATAGAATAGAAATTACCTGGAAGCTACATCATACATATATATTTTCATACTGCAAAAACTTAAAATTTTAGGAAAATGCTCTTTTCCTACTCCTTATGACAGAAACACCATATAGCTGTTTGTTTGAAAAAAATATTACTACATTTCACTTGAATCTGTACTTGCAGCCAGAATCTCTGTCACTCAGAAGGCCTCTGGAGACTTTTGGTAATGGTAGTAATTTGTATTGTGTTTGGATGAGCACCTTAATATTACCAGGGAAATTGTCACAATCATTCTGAAGAATAAAATATTTAATATGCACGTAAAATATGAACAATCTAGTAAAATTTTCTTGAAGAAAAGTTAATGTCTGTTGAGGAGACCAAATATTTTCTGTTCAGATAGCTGATACTAGCATTATAGCTGGTTCCTACTTCCGCATGTCACCTGAAGTATGAGAAATTTGAACAGGAAAGTAGTAAAAGTCAATTCATTGTCTTCTGCTTACTACTTGCATATTCTATGACATTTTACTCACTGTAGGTCATATCTCTATACATGCTTCTTGTATAAGTATGCAAAAACATATAATAGATCCACAAAACAAATGTAAAGTTTATAAGATTACCACGTTTATCTGATTGAAACATAGTAAGAATATTTACAACATATTTTTTGTCCTGTCATTAGTGTAAATATTGAAGTGTTCAAATACACACAAGGCACACAATTTAGTATTATATAAAGAGAAATATAGAGGGGTGCATTTTTATTTTATTCCTATAGTAATATAAGAAAAGCTACATTAATAACTTAAAAAATTTTCAAGAAAACTGACAGTATTTACCAGGCATGCAAGAAACATAATCTCTGAGATTATGTAACATTTAGTGAGCAAATCAATGTTGAAGTTCTAAATAAACTACAACATTCTTGATTATTAGTGAAGCAGCCTCTACTTTCACTAATAGGAACATACAGTCATCCAAAAGTAGATGCTGAAATTTCAAGTTTAAAACAGAAGACTGAGTATAAAAAATCTTGATTTTATGTGGTTTTTGTCAAAGAAGTATATAAAAATCTTCCAGTGTATTGCAGTTTACATTAACAAAATAAAATAAAAGGCTGAAGGAACAGTAGTAAGCTTTGAAAATCTGTCTTCCTCTATTACAAAGTTAGTTCTGTACTTTGTGGACAATATACCGGGCTGAACACATTATGCACCGTTATTTATAGCGAAGAGACCTACTTGTTGTCTGGAAAGTTTAGCTGTTGTTATTAGGTATTGCAAAATACTTGAGAAATATTATAGAAGCCTCCGACATCTGTGTACATCTCCATTTAAGAAACCAGGAAACATGGTCTTTGTCTAAACTACACTGCAATATGGCCAAGTTTTGCAGTCTCCTGAAGGGCAAGCCCAGGCAACCTTCTGGAAAGCACCACAGTTTTTTTCCCTGCTCATACACTGGGTTTTTTTCCCAGTAAAAATGAGGGCAAGAAGGGATAAACATGCTCTTCCAGGTCTCCTATGTGCTGAAGATTTGCAGTGATTGATCAAGGAACAGGGAAACATCCCTAGAGTCCCTCAGTTTAAACATACTCACAGTGTCTGAGAAATTAGGACAGTATTTCCTGTCCTGGGGTCCAGCATGGCTTAGTGTGATGCTGAGCCAAGGATACAGCATCACAAAGTATCTAAGGAAAGTAGAATCACGCAAACCTTAAGTGATTGTAACAATAGGCCACACAAAAACCTCTGAGGCAGATAAAAATGCAAAAGTTTTTGTCATGGAAATTAGGGAACATGTAGTCCCCACTGTTTATTCTCAGTCTTTGCGTGGATCTCCCACAGGTATTCAGTGACTAAAAGCAAAATGCAGTCCCAGGCTTTTGTTAGAGTCTTCTGACTAAATTTTCCTCTCTCATGTGAACAGAACAGATTTGTAGGGCTGTTCTGATCTTCCTGCATATGTAGAAACACCAGAGCCAGCAATGAGAGTTCTTTGCAACGAAGAAGAGCAGAATAGATAATAAGTGCTCCATTGTGCAGACAGGAGAGGAGAATTTAGTTTTAATGATCCCATTACTTTCTGCTAGCCTGCTAAAAATTGCTACATTGAATAAACTAATTCAATACATGCTGCTCTTTCATTTTTTTTTTTAATAACTGGAATGACTTTTATGAAACGTAATTTTTTACAGAGGCTTTGTAGGGCAATTAGGGTGGCTTAGTAAATTCTTTATTTCCCACTGGATATTGTAATTCATAACAAACTAATTAATATTTTATCTGAAAACACTACATACTTTCATTGTTGTTTATTTTTAATTAAAACTAAGGTGCTGAAACAGTCAATGGCAAACACATGAAAGGCATTAAATATGATAATTTGATTTGTTAATTATGCATTATCACATTGACATGCTAATCACTTCTGTCGAAAACACAGAATACTTTACTTAAATACTAATATAACTTCACTGACCATTTCAGCTGCCGAGAAAATTTATGTATTATTTGTACAGAACTGTAAAACTTAGAGAGAACAATAGTATATGGATTTTATTTGTCTTTTTAAAGATCAAAACATTCACCATGAAACAGTAATGCACTTACACCACAGCAGCGCAAAAACAGAAGACAAATTTTAAAAGCTTTTTTGGGAACAAATACAACTATGTATTTAAATATTGCAAAATGCACTATTGTGTAAAATAGTACAAACAAGGTAGGCATCTAGATGTATCCCTGATGAAAACTAATTTTCACAGAAAAAGGTACACTAGAACTCTCTTGATCATCAGTTGCGTTGTGTAGATGCCTCAAAATCACCAGAAATTTTGTTGGAAAGATAAGAGGTTTTTTTTTAAGACACAAAAATGTACATCACTGTTTTTTGGCCCTTGCTTTATCAGAACAACAGAAACTAAAGTCTACTTAGCATTTTGGTCTTCTTCCTTTGGGATCATGAAAGAAGCAAAACAAATAGTGTGAACTATTCTAGAATCTGATTGCTTCTGTGTTAACAGTTGCTTTCCTTATAAAATGTAAAGAAATAGATTGATAAATAATAGAATTAAAAAATCAAAATAGAATAAAAAAGAAAAACAGAAAGCTGCTTCTGACAGAGAAGTGACACAAATATCTCATAAAAAACAATGAATAAAATACAATTCTCTTCTGTCCCTTAAGGGCATGAGACAGTGCTTGCAACCTATACGATATGTATCCTATATAACAAAGGCAACAGAAAAGTTTTTCAGTTACTTAATCATGATTTCACAACTCAGTGTGCATAATTTCATACAAGTTACTGTCTGGGACATAAGCTTGGCTGCTTTTCATAGAAGCCAACATATGGTCAATCTCATTTATAGCTGTTTCCTTTACATCTTTTCAAGCTGTACTGGACATGGTAGAATTTCTTGGGACTGGTAGTAATGGTGTTTTAAAAGATGCTTTTCACAAAATTTATGATCAGTTCTATCACAGTATATTAGACAAGTTTTGTAAATACTCTCTTGGAATCAGCTCCTAAGAAGATCAGATTGACTGCATCTATGTCCTGGCATAGGTGCTGAAGACATTTAATGGTTGCAGTCCTTGTACCTGTCTTATTTTATATGTTCATTTTTATTTATTTCCCCCTATGTTGCTGAAAACAGAGCTAGAAGTTCTGTTCACATGTATATGAACATACACTCAAATTTTATAATTCCGACTTATTAACCAATACAACTAATAAAATAATTACTTCAGTGATAAAATTATTACATTTGCAGTTTCTGTATTTTTTACAGAAAACCACTGTTTTCTCTGTAAACTCCATTGTTTTAGCAGGCTGCAAAACCCTGGACACAAAATCTACTGGAGAATGTCAATAGAGTAAAATTTATGCTCTGTGCTTTGTGTAAATTCTGCTGTTGGAGCAGTCAAGGGGGAGAAAATTGGATGGTGTATAAGCTTGCTGATGGTGGTTTAAATACTGAAATACATTGCAAAGGAGTCTAGCTTGATTTATCAGGCTTTACTGTTTTCTGAGTAAATTCTATTCCTTGGCCGAGCTCAAACAGAAAAGGATATAAAAATGCACCAGCTGCAGATTGTCTTGATAAATGTCCTTAACACTTGTAACATTCTGCTTCAGCTGAACTGAAAAAAAAAGAGAGGGAGTATGGTGACTAGACTTTGCTACAACCTATATTGTTTAAAAAAATTATTATTATTCCTATTAATATAGCTGTTTAATATCTCTGGAAATTAAATAAGGGTGGGATGGAGGGTTGTACAGGCAAAGGGGGGAGGGAGGAACAGGAGGGAAGTACAAAATGGAATTTGGGCTGTCTGTTACATATTATGTTAGTACTTACTCCAAAGACAGATATAATAGAAAGGTCCAGTTCAACTATAATTTAGTTTAGGGATACGTCCTTAGATCTTTTGAACTGTATTTTGTAGAAAACAAATTATTTATTTCTTTCATCCTTTGAGCATTGAAACTCAGCTCCATAAGAGTTTGCATAAGACAGAATCAAACCCAGCTTTCCCAGTATACAAATAGAAGTAGAACAGTAATGCAGAATAACAAGAAGAATTTGCAAACCTTGAAGATGTACAATAAATTCCAGACTTAACAGTGGTATTGTATGCATGAGGCTTTTTCAGGGAATGAAAATCACACTTTTTGATGCAAGTTATATTTGGACAATGTAGTGTTTTTGTCTCAAGTAAATGCAGAAGATTAATTCTGTTAGTATTTTGTAAAGATGAAGTGTGTGTTTCAGAGATTTGAATGACAAAATTCACTTGTTGTAACTGACCAGAAAGCCAAAGAGTACAGCTGCTGGAAATTATTTTAAGAATGACACTGGGGAAAAAAAAAAAAAACCTAAAAATTTTTTTGAACATGCCTATGCTTTTTCTAGGGATCATGTCACTCAGTGTGCCAATATGTCAGTCAGAATTAGGACATCCTTGAAAAAAAATCTTGGGTATAATAATTTTTTTTCTAATTTTGCCGTAAATGAAGGAAGTAAATTCTAAGCCATTACTGTTTAGAGAAGTCTCTTGAAACTCTCTTGGTGTAAAACCTAAACTTTCATAGCTTTTGCTTTCATCACCTCAGTTGGACTCCTAGCCTGTACAGCCAGTATTCTCCTCTGACACTCTGCAGAAGTCTTCAGATCATATTAATGCCTGGGATATTTCCAGTTCCTGACCTGTACGTTTTTTCTTGAACAAAAAAATGTAAGGTCAGAAGTACTAGGTTAGATCAACATCTTATCTCTGAAGGCAGCCAAATGTCAATCTATTGGAAAGAGCGCAAGGAAAAGGCAGAGCACATATGATGCTTCTTCCTAATAATCTTCAGCTTCCAAACACTTATAACTCAGCTAATTTGTCTAGGTAACCCGTAACAGATTTCTTTTCCACGAGCTAATACAGCATTCCTTTGAGTTATGTAAACTTTTGTAAAAGTTTACATACATACTCCCCAGCTTAACTACACATTGTGTGTGTGCAGGAAAAATAAAATAAAAAACAAAAAGGAATAATTTTTTCAATTTTCTGTCACCATCTGACGATTCCTGATTATTGCGTTTAAACACAGCTAACAACTCCTGTGAACAAACAATTCCTGTCCACCTTGTTCACTCCGCTGATATGGCAACTATTTGTTTCCTGTGGTAGGTCATCTCCAAAAGAGCAAGTGTGTTTATTTCTTGTGGTTTGGTAACATTCAGAATATGTTACGGTTAGGCACTCAAAAATCTGTGAGGTGTTTAACTTCCATTTTAATTGATAAGCCTTATATGTGCAAAGACATTTTAGAGTACTAATTGTTGTCCACAGATTCATCATAGGAAGGCTTATCAGTTACAATAAAATAACACTACAGAAGCAGAAGGAAATTGTGGGGGCTAAAAGTCTTTATGTCTCAGAGATCCTCTGGCAGGCAAGTTTGAAGAAATACCAATAAAAATAGAAATAACGTTCTATAAATCTTCACATGATAACGTTTTTAAGGTTAGTCAGGTTATAGTATGTTTTATACATTCTATACCCATATTATATGACATACATTACCAGAGGGTAAAAAGAAAGGGAAGACATTCAATAAGGGCATAAGTAAGTGTTCCAAATAACCGTACACAAAATCAAGGGCCCTTTTTATTGGGGCATCTCTTTAAGAACTGATTTAATCTAATGACTATGGAATGGAAATGACAACAACTTAGGAGAATGCCAAGATGATTTTTTTAATCAAAATTATTTTTAGTTTGTGTCAAATTATTAACTGGTGTTTAGCTGTGTGTGAAATAAAGGTGGTATCCTAAAATCTAGTATTTTAGAAATCAAGTTGTCAAATAAAAAGATTAAAGGTATTTTTTTCCACTTGTTTTATTTAATAGTGTAGTACATAAATAAAATTCAAGCTTTTTCTCAGTTATTTAATACCTTTGTTTTTAAGCAAGAATTTTCTTAAGCAGAAACATTAAATGCTTTTAATTCTGTGGTATTTTTGTTATCACTGCTTTTCTAAAAGCCAGTGGTTTTGGAATCTCAAAGTATAACAGTAGAATGATTCAAAAATATTTGGCCATGTGAATGTAGTTTTTGTGAATAAAGTCTGGTATCATACATGTATTTATAGACAATGATCTGATTTTTAAGAAGAATCTAAATGCAGTTTTGGGGAAACAATATTCTCAATTGGTAAGGTAGACAGCATAAGAGCTTAAGGGTTGTTTTGCAACTTCAGGTCTGTCCTTAAGTACTAGAAGCACTGTACCACAGCTCTCAAGAGGGAACCCTATACTACAGTGAAGTGAGAGATCTGATGATCTATTATGCTTTTTCAAAATTCTGCATATTAAGTCTCAGTTCTTCACCACTTTTACATATCTTAAGTGAGTAATCCTTATACTGATTATTTATGTGGACATCAATGGAATATCATTTTTCTGCCTGATGAAGCCATTAGAGATAAAATTTATCACTGCTAACTTGTTACCTGCATAAAGGTAAATTATATATGTTCTCCTTTAAACTGTAGAAACCAGATACTTAAAAAATTCATCTAAATCATCTTCAGGAAGAGTTGAACTGTACATTCTAAGGCTCTGTTATCTGCATAATATACAAAGTGAGATGGAGATGACCAGCTGAAATGGAAAAAACATAGGCTGTTATTAAAATTATGTGAGAAGAATTCTCACCCTAAGAACCTCTAAATTGCTATAAATGGCTATTGGTTGAGGTATCCTTAATTTAACCTTAAATAAACTCAGCTTTACTAATCCAAATCCCTGGCTCAGACTGAACATAACACAGCCCCAACCAACACCCCAAAACCAACACAGCACTTCGAATATGTCAGACATAAGACTGATATATTTGACTCTTCCTGTGCTTTCCCTGTCTACACCTGCATCTCATACAATTACGATACACTGCGCCAAGTCCTCTTGCTTTTTGATCCTCTGTATTAGACTCAGTAGTTTGGGATGACCTGGTTTTCTGCTAATCAGCTATGCCTGGAGATGCGGATTCTGCATGAGAGGCTGAAAATGCCATGTTTCTGGTTTGTGGCATCTCTCACAGTAGGGGATCTTAAAACCAAAGAAGTCCCTGTTCTTTCCTGAAATCTTATTTAGCAGTGAGCTGACTACCCACTGTCTGACAAGTCAAATACCAGAACCCCAAAAAAAGTGTGAATTCTGAAAAGTATATTTAAGATTCTAATTCCTTGTCTTTAATGGGTATTCAAAGTGTACATATGTTAAACAGCCCAAATGCTTTTTTTTTTTAGAATTCACTACAGTTGAGGTCTTTACATTCTCTGAATACTTACTGATTCTGTGCCAGTTTTTATTCCTCAGTAGCAGGTAATTTTGGTGAGATTTTTGAAGCCTAGAACAAACAAATGCTATGTACTTCTTTGAAAATTCACCCTAAAATGTTACATTTTATTTTTGTCATTATTGCAGTGAGATGCTTACATGACTTACTTTTTATGCTTTTAAACATTCTTGAACATAAAGCATGATTGTTCAGAAAATTATCCATCTCTAATGGTCTGCGAATGTTATGCACAACATGCTGCTTGATTAACAGTTCCTATTAAAATTAATGAGATCGGTGCTTTACAATTCATTTTGACAGAAATAGAAGTACCAGTGCTCAGCATTTGAAGATTCAGAAATCAATAAACCATTACACTTAGCTGTAGGAGTATATGGTTGTAATACCTTATGACTACCTGTTGAACTGCTGTTCTGGTGTGGCATAAAAGCTGGGTATAGACAATCCACATTCTGTAGGTCTGTGTCTAACCATACAGATACATGTCCTAGGGTTGTCTTCAGTAAGGATTAGTTAATTCTTGTATTAAGATTTCAGGTGAAATAATCAACAGATATCAAGTTATTCAAGAAAGAAAGTTTTACATAGTGATTTAAAATGAGAGGAAATCACTTTTGTGTTTTTTGTAATAAAAAGATTCTGATCCTAAAATGAAGAAAATAAAATTATAAGAAGGAAATCTTTTTTTCCCCAAAGTATGTGAGAACAACAGAAAAAGAAAAGTCCTTGTTTCACCTCAGTTTGATAATAATATAGTAAACTTCTATAAAGCATTTAAGTAGATACCGCATGACATTTTGATAAAGAAACTGGAATAATGTAAATGTGAATTAAAAACTGATCAAAAGACAGAAGGTATTGTTAATAGAAGAAAAAAAAAACCCAACCAAACAAGACCTTTGCTGAACAGTTGCATTTCTAATTTAGTCACGAGGGATCAGTTTTTCTATGTTATCTTAGCATGGAATGGAACAGAATGGAATGGTATAGATTAGTCTGTAGAATAGAATAGAATAGAATAGAATAGAACAGAACAGTTCCAATTGGACGAGACCTACATCAATCATCTAGGCAACTGCCTGACCAATTCAGGGCTGACCAAAAGTTAAAACATGTTATTAAGGGCACTGTCCAAATGTGTCTTAAACACAGACAGGCTTGGAGCACCGATCACCTCTCTAGGAAGCCTGTTCCAGTGTTTGACCACCCTCTCAGAAAATAAATGCTTCCTAATGTCCAGTTTAAACCACCCCTGGTGCCACTTGAACAATTCCCATGTGTCCTGGCAATGGATACCAAGGAGAAAAGGAGGAGAGGGGAGAGGGGAGGGGAGGGGGGGAGGAGAGGAGAATGTTTCTGTTTGAGATAATTGTCATTCATCTGGAAACCAAGAAGACAGAACATTTTATAAAACAAACATTTCTTAGAAGATCCATGTTAGTAAAACTACAGGAAAACAGAGAATTAATCCTTTTCCAAGCAAAAATTTCGTTGAGTTGAAAAGAAAGCAAAATGAGTCAAACATCCTAGTGGACCATATTCACTAGACTATCATAGTACTATAAAAAGGTGACTGAGAAGCTAAACAATCAGAAGCAGCAATGCATGGAGTTCTATAACTGACAGCTGAGATGAGCTGATATAATACTGGTCACGTGAGAAAAAAGAGAAACTGAAATAGACTCTATCACCATGTGAGAAACTGGATGTGGAACATACACATTCAGAAGATTATGGAAACCTAGTTTAGATTTACAGTATCAACAAATATCTATACAGTAGAATATAAATTATGTATATAGGAGCTTAAAAAATACTAAACCACTTGAGGAAATGGTGACGGTAAATATTTTCCTATTCATAATGTACCAGCAGAATCTTAGAGAACGGAGTACATATTTATGCCAATGTAATATCCCCTTCTGCTTTTCTCCAGCACCTAATTATTTTTTTTTTAATATAACACTTATCTTTGGTACACAGGATATTAAGAGGATGCTTGGACTGTGGAAAAACAGCAGAAGGCCATCGCCAGCCTCTTTAAGTAGTTTTGGAAAGAACCAGAGTTGCTGAAGCAGAATGAAAACATAAGTATCTATACTTATTTGTATTATAGCAAGGTACAAAGCAGATCACGTGATAGCTGAATCCATATTTTCATAACAAAAGTACAATTGTAAAAGTATGAGACACTCCTGTCATATTGCAACGCTCTGTGGCAGAATGAGTCACATCTTCTCTAAGGAATAGGAGAGAGGAAAGAAGTGCAGGGAACCTGATTTGGAGATGCAATAAGTAGACAAGCAGAATTTGCAGTCTCTTCAGAGCAGAAAGGATATTTTTGTAGATAAGCCTGTAGTCACACAGCCTTTAGGGTATTTCACATGTTAACTATGTAAAACATAAAAATTAAATTCTGTTTTAATTGTGCACTATATTTCTATATTGATATAAGCACATATGTGGGACGTATTGTGTTTTAGCTTAGGAGGGATTGTATGTAGGTGGGAGGAGTAACAGGAGAAAAGTAGGGGTTGGAAACAACTGGGGTTTCCCAAAAAGATTTTAAACAAAAAAATCTGTGAAGCTCTTGTTTATGTCATGCACAATCAGCTGGAACCAGAAGGAAAGCAAAGCTTGCTCTTACATAGATGTTAAGCAAGAATGATCACTGAACAATATGTACCAACAAGAAGAAGAAAACTGGTTGAGAGCTTTTGGCAGAGAGTTTAGACATTGAAGAAGAAAATAAAATTAAAATGAAAAAGAGGGAAATATTTTTTTATTATTTTATTTTTTAATAGAAGAATGATTGGTCATATAAAGAGTCTACCAAGGCCTAGAATGCATCTGACATCATGACCATTAAAAAATGAAAAGTTTTTTTTTTAATTCCTAAAATACAATACTCTAGTACGAACAGGTATCAGTTAATGGAAAATGCTGAGCTGTGCTGCATTGTGGGTCCAACACTGCCACAGTGTCCTCTTGCTTCATTGCTTGCAAATCTAAGTAAGCTTTATTTTGTGATCTTGTGTAAATGAGAAGAAGAATTTCTTTGAAAGATGGTGTGAAAATGTTCTGATATTAGTGAATGAATTGTTAAATCGCAAAAATGTGTCTAAGGTACCTGGGGGCTGCAAGCTAACAAGTAACAACTCTGAATCAAATTTAGTAGCTATAAAATCCTCTTGCTTCATTTAATGATATAACTATTCTGTCAAACCAAAATAAAAGTCTAGCAGCTTCTTTAAAGAGCTCCAATTCACTTTGTAATACAAAAAGAACATTTAGTGCCATGCTGAGATTTAAATGTCCAGACATGAAGGAAGGGTTGAAACCTTTTAAAAAAAGCAAATTTAATTTGGTACATTACTCTAATCCCCAAAGACATGACTGACTGAGTGATTTTCTATAGACAAAAGATTCTTAAACTTTTTTAGAGACAGGTCACAGTTATGGTCTGGCTGCAATTCTTCCCACTTCCCAGTCTCTTTGATTATACTCCTCAGATGTCAGTCTTTTTGCCTTTATCTCCTCTCAGGTTGAATCATACAATTCTCCCACTGTTAGACTTAACTCTTAACAACAGTGCCCTGTATATCAGCTGCACTAGCATGTTACTCTCTGAGGGCTTTATTACCTGAGGGATTTGACTTCTGGGAACTATGGACAGTGATGAATATACCCTAATAATTTTCTTAAAAGCAGAACGTTTTTTACTTTTAAAAAGGGAAAAAAAGCATCTTTTATGAAAAGATTTTATAATTTTTGAAGTCTATACATTCTTGCCTAAACATTTTAGTCCTTCATAACAAGTTATGTAAAGTTAATATTCTAATGGCAATCTTGATAAAAGAAGCCCAATACTGTCACCCTCTAAATCAGATGTTTTTTCCTCCATTTATTAGTAAAGCCTATGGGCTTTGCACTCCAGGATCCCAGGAAGAGTCTGGGCTTTCACAATTTAGCTGGGAACCACAGAGGGTGAGCATACTGTGATAACTGAGTGTTTAAAAACAAGTGCAACTCTGGGACTGCTGCTGAATGAGGCTGGTGCCCTGGTGACGCAGGATGCAGAGAAGGCGGTGTTACTGATTGCCTTCTTTGCTTCATTCTTTACTGCTAAGGCTGGCCCTCAGGCATCCCAGCCCCCAGAGAAGAGAGAGAAAAATCTAAAGAAAGGAGGACTTCCCTTTGGTTGAGGAGAGTTGCGTCAGAGATCATTTAGGCAAAGTGGATCCTCACAAAACCATGGGCCCTGATGGGATGCACCCACAAGTGCTGAGGGAGCTGGCGGATGCTGTCACTAAGCCACTCTCCATCATCTTTGAAAGGTCTTAGAGGACAGGAGAGGTGCCCGAGGACTAGAGGTTAGGCAATGCTACTGCGTTGTTCAAAAAGGGCAAGAAGGACCCATGAAGCTATAGGCCAGTCAGCCTCATCTCCATCCCAGGAAAGGTGATGGAGCAGTTCATCCTGGAGGTCATCTCCAGGCATGTAGAGGAAAAGAAGGTTATCAGAAGTAGTCAACATGGATTCACCAAGGGAAGGCCATGCTTGACCAACCTGATAGCCTTCTATGATGTCATGGCTGCCTGAGTAGATGAAGGGAGAGCAGTGGATGTGGTTTACCTCGACTTCAGCAAGGCTTTTGACAATGTCTCCCATAACATCCTCACGAAAAAGCTAAGGGTGTGTGTGTTAAAAGAGTTGACAGTGAGGTGCACAGAGAACTGGCTCAGCAACAGAACTCAGAGGGCTTTGATCAATGAAGCAGAGTCTGGTTGAGGGCCTGTAACTAGTGGTGTTCCCAGAGGTCTGTACTGGGTCCAGTCGTGTTCAACATATTCATCAATGACCTGGATGATGGGATAGAGTGTAACCTCAGCAAGTTCACTGATACACCAGAAAATTGTGATGAGTGGCTGATACACCAGAAGGATGTGCTGTCATAAAACAAGACCTGGACAGGCTGGAGAGCTGGGCTGAGAGGAACCTCATGACATTCAGCAAAAGCAAGTGCAAGGTCCTGTACCTGGGGAGGAACAACCCCATACACCAGTACAGGCTGGGGGTTGACCTGCTGGAAAGTGACTCCACTGAGAAGGACCTGAGAGTGCTGGTGGACAGCAAGCTGATCATGAGCCAGCAATGAAACCAGGTGTACCTGGTCAAGCATGGGGAGTGGCTGAGATGATCTCCCGAGGTCCCTTCCAACCCCTAGCATTCTGTGATTCTGTGATTTTGTCAGTGCTACTGTAACAGGAAAAATGACAACTGTAGAATTTTGATAAGAGTGGCTTACTCTAGATTTTACTTAGGCTAACCTTAAATGCTTGCTTCCAGATATGTAGTCTCTTCCCTTTTGCTTGTAACAGAGTGTATATTCTTGCCACTTCCTAGACATTGACATAATTGTCAACAGTTATTCAGTAAACTGACAAAGCTAAGAATACCATTGTTTGTTTATGATGAGCCTTTATTTTTTCAGACTATTGTTTGTATTGTTCTAATCTGAGTGCTTTTATGTAATATACTACATAAATATCTTCCTAAGACAAATTCCTTAATAATCAGATTGATGTATAATATATATAAAATGTTGCTTAGTAGCTTAATTTCCTTTACAAATTGCATCATGTTCTGGCAGTAAGACTGTACTGTATCCATTTGTGACATTTCTTACAATTTCATAGATATCAGACAACAGATAGCTGTTGAAGAATTTCCATGGCCTATTATCTTAAGACTTTAATAGTTCAAGTTAATAAGCTCTTTTCTCCATTTTATATCCTATGCACAATAAGCACTTTCATTTTAATTAAAAGTAGTTACTGAATAGAAAACTGTGTGCATAAAAAATGTATCTTGTACTATAGTTTGGGCTAATAGTGATTTTATTCTTAGAATCAAGAATAGAAGATAGATCTGAAACCACCTATATGCTTTTCACTTAGTTTCAAGCTATATCTACTTTGTAGTTCTGACAACGCAGTCTGATTTTCAGAAAACCTAAACACCAGCTTTAGGACATGGAGTTAGATACATCATAATAGCTCAGTGATTTTCAACCATTTCAGGTGGTCTGGTCTGCATGGGTAGTCTAGTAACAAATGTAGCAGAGTATGTTTATGAAAGCAATATTATAAAATCAATTACATCTGATGACTAAGAACACTATTCCATAGTTTGGTTTAAAAAAAAAGAAAAGAAAAAGATAAAAGTAAGAAAGTAAGAATTTATATCTTTCTCCAGAGGAAGGTAATGGAGTTATAAAACTCCTTTACTACATTGTATAAATCAGTGATGATTATCAGATGACTTGTTAACAGATATTATGGGAAAACCTAAAATAAGCGTCGCAGTTACCATATTAATAAAATTTTTCATAATTAACTCCTGTGGACATAAAGGAGCCAGAAGAAGATGTGTTTTATTGCTCATCTGCCAAGATGAGGAGGAATCTGTCTATAATGATGAAAAAGGACTAGTTAAGAAGCCTTAAATTAATGCCATTAAAATGTACTAGACTAAGCAACAAAATATTGACTCATTCAGTTCTTAATGATATAATGAAATAGCTAATAACATACTCACCTATCAATAATGTTACATTTCTTACTATGGAGTAAGTGAATATGGAGAAAAGTAGAAAGAAGCTGTAATACCCGTACAGTCAATAGTCATACACTACTACCACATGCAAATGACATTTAAACTCTTGAAATATTATCTTAAATGTATGTGTTTGGAGCTAACACAAAATATGCAGTACAAGAATTATGTGAAACAAACAGATGAGAACCATATATTACAGTCCAGCAGATTAAGGATGCGATTCATCTTCATCTCTTCCAGACATAAAAATGCAGCCAATTAGTCCAAACTGGTCTCAACTCTTCAGTTAGTGGAGGGAGTTGTAACTGCAGAAGGTATTTAACCCTTTCTAAGATAGCTGAGTAAAAACCTTAGTGTCAAGCACCCTTTTAAGGACCTAACTCTTAACTGATTGTGGAAGGAGCCTAGATTTTTATTTTAGCCTATATATTTCTCAATATTTAGACAGCTAAATTATCTTCCACTCATTACAAGAAGTGAAAGTCTGAAAACATTCTGTACCCCACTTCTACATTCCATATCTCACTCTATATCCCAAACCCCACTTGTAGGTGATTTGGAACTATTGTAGAGTAATGAAGAGAAGTGGATACTCTGATATAAGATAGAATGATAAATCTTGAAAATCATGTATTCTGGAGGATATACCTAACTAGCTGAAAAGTTAAAGGGACATTTTCTGGTTCATCAGGACTAAATGCTAGGGACCATTAAACTATGTGGGCACATCACAGTACTTTTCATACTTATCAGCCAAAGTCATTTGATATCATATTGGCTTTTCTTTTATTAGAAACTGATCAGAAGCATTAATATTTATAAACTGCTGCTTTTTTTTTTTCCCCATTGTGGAAGTCATATCTTTTAAAACATATCAACACCGTCCTGATTACATAAAGTCCAGAACATGTCCTGTTCAATATATTCATCATTGACCTGGATGAAGGGACGGAGTGTAACCTCGGCAGGTTTGTTGATAATACCAATCTGGGAGGAGTGGCTGATACACCAGAAGGCTGTGCTGCCATTCAGTGAGACCTGGGCAGGCTGGAGAGCTGGGCCGAGGGGAACCACATGAAATTCAACAAAAGGAAGTGCAAGGTCCTGCACCTATGGAGGAAGAACCCCATGCACTGGTACAGGTTGGGGCCTGAACTGCTTGAAAGTGACTCCACCGGGAAGGGCCTGGGAGTGCTGGCAGACAGCTGGCTGACCATGAGCCAGCACTGTGCCCTTGTGGCCAAGAAGGCCAATGGTATCCTGGCGTGCATTAAAAGGATTGTGGCCAGCAGGTTGAGGGAGGTTATCCTTCCCCTACACTCAGCCCTAGTGAGGCCGCACTTGGAGTGTGTACAGTTCTGGGCTCCCCAGTTCAAGAAAGACAGGGAACTGCTGAAAAGAGTCCAGCCGAAAGCTACAAAGTTTATCAGGGTAGAGCAGGAGTATCTCCCTTATGAGGAAAGGCTGAGAGACCTGGCTTTGTTTACCCTGGAGAAAGAAGACTGAGGGGGATCTCATCAATGTTTATAAATATCTAAAAGGTGGGTGTCAAGAGGATTGGGCTGGACTCTTTCCAGTGATGCCCAATGACAGGACAAGGGGCAATGGGCACAAGTTGGAACACAGGAAGTTCCACTTAAATATAAGAAACCACTTCTTTCCTGTGAGGGTGCCAGAGCAGTGGCACAGGCTGCCCAGAGAGGTTGTGGAGTCTCCTTCCCTGGAAATATTCAAAATCCACATGGAGGCAGCCCTGAGCCCCTGGATCTAGGTGCCCCTGCACGAATCTTGGCAGTAGACAAGATGGTCTCCAGAGGTCCCTTCCAACATCTACTATTCTGCGATTCCATGATAAATTCCTAAAATAAAAGCAACAACAATAATAAAAAAAATCTTTGGACTTCCTCTTTTCCTTCTATTACTCCTATTTCTTCTAGCTACTTTCTATAAGCTGATTAATAAAAAATTAGAATTAAAGACAGAAATTAAGAATTTTGTATCTCATAGCTTGCTTCTTTATATTGAAATCATAATGAAGAAGAACTATAGCTGAATAATCTGATATTCTATTCTGCTGATACTTGGCATAATTACCTATTTTAAAATAGTAAATTAAAGTTATTAATCTGTTTTTGAATATTCTCTTCAGTAATTCCAGATGTGTAAATATTTGGCTAAGCAATCTACACAGCTGTAGAGAGTTTTCATTTTGTTTAGGAACCCTCCCCATAAGTTCTCCCCCTTGTCCCCTTCCCCAAGAACAAATTACATCAAAATGAAGCAGTGCTTTATTTTCATTATATGTAACAGTGGGGGAGATTTAGAATGTTAAAATTTTTTGAAGTTGTTTTACATATATTTCTCTAATTTGCTCAAAATTATATATTTTTAAGGCAGTTTCCTGTAGAAATAATTTAATATTTTCCAACCAAATCTTATTTTCATAGCATTTATAATTTCCTGCTTTATTTTATTCTTTGTGCTATAGAAGTGTATCAGTTGTAAATATGTATCTATGCATATATATCTACATCTGTATACACAAACATATATTTATGTTTCTGTTACATAGTAGTTTATTTTTGTAGATGTTCCTTAAGAAATTACAAAATTTTGAGCTTATTTTTATTTTATCGAAAGTCATATTTTTCACTTGGGCCTTAGTGCTTTTTATTCTCCAAATTCCTTGCTGAACATGTCCTTCATAATCTAATATAATTTTAAAAGAGCAAAGTTATTCTTTACAAAACAGTGGGAGAAAGTATTATGTACCCAGTGATGTCCACTGTCACTCATGGGATGGGCCAGGCCATTGAGGGAATACCCTGCCTGCTTATCAAATGCTATTTACAGGATTTGGGTAAGGCCACCCACACAGTAAAGGAAAACTCTTATGCCAGCCCACCATGACTCCTAAAAACTCAGAGTGTACTGCATACAGTGTGTCTGTGTCTTTATTACCACTAGCTGTTTATATGATAAATTATTCAACATCTACAACAAATAAAGTCACAGTGAGGTGAGACTTGATCAGACCTTACTTTTCACCACAAAGAAGTCCATATGTTGTTCTCTGATGTTGTAAGCCCTGTCCATCAGCCACTCTGCAGGCTCTTGGGTGATATGCAAAATTAATTTCTTCCATCCAGATGCTTTATAATGCCCATTCCACACTCAGCATTTCTTCCTACTTGCTGCAGACTTAAAAACGCCTGTATAGTTTGTATTAAACACAAACTTGTTTTTAATTAAACACAAGTACCACATTCTTTATTAAAAAGCCACCTTTTTGCTGGTACCCTGCCTGGCAATTACCTAATCAGGGTTTTAGGTCTACAGTAAGGTTATTGTTTATTCAGTATTTGCATAATCATGTCTTCCACTGCTTAAGTAAAGCACTTTGCAAAATATATTCTGCTGCAATGGCATTTAGGAATCTCTGACTACGCAGGTACTGCTGTTACTCCCTTTACAAGAATCCCTTACCTTTAGAGCACTTTTCTAGGAAATGGGAGGTTGATAATCAGTCCTTACTTCTCTTTCAGAGACAACGGTCTAAAGGCATTCAGTGTGGCTAAATTTAATTATGTTGCCCATCAGTCATGCAGACACACACAAGGCAGAAGTCATAGCTGGGAAGCTTATTTACCTTAATCTGTTCTACCTAGAGCTCTAGCTATATGGAGGGCTAAAGGCATCAGAATGAACCACCGAATGCACCCATAGTACTTACCAGGGTGACCTAAAGAATTTATTAACTGATTTCTGATTTCAAGGACCTCATGACAAGTATACATGAATCAGTAAAGGTCAAGCTTAGACTTTACTGCCCATCTCTCAAGAACTGTTTTAAGACAACAGTAGGGTTGCATATCCCAAAGGTAGTCACAATACAATATGTGTCACTGGAAATAGAGCATCTCATAGAAATTTGATCTCCGTTTTTACTCCTTCCAGACCTTTTTTTAAGTAACACGGTCATTGTATCTGTTTTTCACAGTAATCTAGGCAGTCTTAGGTTCATCTTTTTCAAAAAGCAGCAAATGACTCATGAAAGACTGCCAAGGAAAACTACACAGGATTTGATCACAGGTGATACCACAAGTTGCATTAACAGACCATTGCAATACTTAAGATAGATTATTGGGGCTTCTCTCTAGATGCACTTCTGATTTTGTTATATGTTAACTTCTCTTTGTGTTCACACTGTACATTAATCTATATTTTTTCTTTTTATCTCGCACTGAATAAAAATCTTCTTCATTATAAAGCATTTTATTAAAGGAATAAATTCAACATACTGATTTCAGTTATTCTCAATGAATCTCAACATGTATTTTTCAGAATAGTAACAGTGTAAAAGGGAAGATCTGCTGAATGTGGGTAACAAACTAGTTATGACAGCTAAAGCATGATTACACTCAGTGCAAATTTAAATAGATGTTATTTTAATACAGGAACAATTAATAAAAACTTACAACTTCTTTGTTATCATCATTAATAAGGAGGTTTTCTAGACTTCATGATTTCACAAAACATAAAATATTCAACTTTTAAGACTCAAATATTTTTATGAAACTGCATGCAAAATAAATTACTGCTACTATTTAAAAGACATTAACAATTGACTGACTGTAAAAAACTGTGCTGAATATTGTTGTACACAAAAAAGGTATTCCAGGCAATGAGAATGCCTGTGACTTTAAATCGTATTTGCATTCTATTCCTAGTTTTTATTTGTAGCACCATTCACTCTTGAATTACTGAAAAGATATTTCAAGTAATTGTTTGGAAGTTTATTACAAATATGCAAAAATTAACACAATACCTAAGAAGTACTCTAGAGAAATATGTATTTACATTTTCCTACTTGCAAAAAGTTAGCCTCTCAGGGAACAGTTTCAGTGTTCTACAACAATTGACTAAGGAAATTATTTTATGTAATATTTTAATGATCTTGGCACAAAAAAAAAGTGTGAAATGTGCTGATGACAGGGCAGGAACAACTTTGGACAGTGCTCTCGAAGTAAACTGCATAGCTGTGAGCACTGAAGAACAGATATGTAATTCAACAAGAGTCATAGAATCATAGAATATCTCATGTTGGAAGGGATCCATAAGGATCACAGAGTCCAACTCCCTGCCTCTCAGAGGACTACCTAAAACTAAACCATGTGAATAAGTGTCATCCAGATTCTCCTTGAACTCTGACAGGCTTGGTACCATGACCACTTCCCTGGGGATACTGTTCCAGTGACTGACCACCCTCTCAGAGAAGAACCTTTTCCTAATATGGAATGTGAATTTCCCCTGATGCACCTTCATTCCATCTCCTCGTGTCCTATTGCTGGTCACCAGAGAGAGGAGATCAGTACTTCCCCCTCCACTGCCCCCCTTAAAGAAATTGTAGACTGTGATGAGGTCACCCCTCAGCCTTCTCTCTCCAAGCTGAAGAAACCCAGTGACCTCAGCTGCTCCTCCTTGAGGGTCTTGCCCTTGAGAACTTTCACCATTTTTGTCACCATCTTCTGTTCACACTCTAATAGTTTGATGTCCTTATATTGAGGCACCCAAAATTGCACACAGTAATCAAGGTGGGGCCTCACCTGTACAGTATAGAGTGGGACAATCACCTCCCTCAAACAGCTAGCTATGCTGTGTGTGGTGCACCCATGACACAGCTTTTGGCTGCTGGGGCACGCTGTTGACTCATATTCAACTTGCCATCATCCCAAACCCCCAGATATCTTTCCATGGGGCTGGTCTTTAGACTCTTGTCCCCCAATTTTCATGTATAACCAGGATTACCCCATCCTAGATGGAGAATCTGGCACTTGCTCTTATATTTCATGCAGTTGGTGATTACCCAACTCTCTAGTCTATCCAGATGTCTCTGAAAGGCCTCTCTAGCCTTGAGGGAGTCCACAGCTCCTAGTTTAGTATCATTGGCAAACAATGTACATTTGATTCCTGCATCCAGGAAATCAAATATACATTGAAGAAAACTGGCCATAAAGTTGGGTCCTTGGGAACCCCACTGGTGACTGGCTGCCAGCATGATGTAACTCCATTTACTGTAACTTTTTGAGTCTAACCCATCAGCCAGTTGCTCACCCAACATAGTATGGACTCATCTAGCTGTGTGCTGGACATTTTATCCAGAAAGATACTGTGAGATATGGTATCAAAAGCTTTGCTAAAATAAAAAAAAAAAACAAACAACAAACACATCTACTGGCGTCCTTTGGTCAACTAGATGGACAACCTTGTCATAAAAGGAAATTAAGTTGATTAAGTGGGGTTTTCCCCTCATGAACAGTCATTTTTTGAAAGCTTCAGTCTATATTTGGAGTATTTACTACACCTTTTAGATTATCAAAGAAATAATTAAATTTAGCATAAACATTATAGTATTGCAAAATATACGGACTAATTTGCAAGGCATATGTATGTACTAGACATAATAAGAAATGAATGCAAATTTAAAATAGTAAAATCATTTTTATTGAGTCCTCTGGATAATTTTGCTTCCAGTTTGTTAATTAGATGTGACATACTACTGATTACAGAAAACACTTCTAGCTTTTCCTAATTACTTAAAGTAGGAAATTGTTCATATTTAGAGATATGGCATTGTCCAATTTGTTGACTGTTGTTGGTCTCAGAATATGAGTCATTTTCTTTGTCACAGTGAATTTTATTTTCCCTTTCTTTATCAGTTAGAAGTATAAAACAGATAGAGTAGATCTTATATAATTTAATATTTCTTATTTTCTGAGGTTAAAATTGCTGTGAACATCTCATTTTTATCAAATAACTTCAGAAAAGCATCAAATATCAGAATTAGTCATAGAAGTAGAATTTCTCAAAAATGTGCTTCTATTCTTTAGGAAGCTGATTCTGACTGACTCTCCAGTGGAAACTCTGTCATTGAATTGAATAGGTACGAAACCAAGCACACTGAGGGAAATTTAGGTAGCTGAAATGCTCTCAAATGCCCTCTTAATGGATAATACAATTAGATATAAAAAAAACCCCCAAAACTTAGAACTTAATCCCTAGCTATTCTTCAGAACTCCAGAAAGTTACCTACTGGTGAGTCTTTGTTCATTCGCTGAGATAGCCATTCAAAGTTTCTTAGAAAAGCTTGATTCATAGCTACCAAAAATTGGAATCTGTGGCTTGCCAAGATATCATAATGCCATGAACACAGAAACCAATTCCATTATCAGTGGTTTAAATTATTTCCTCTCTCCTTCCTCTTTATAATTAGCCTAACCATTTGTACATGTAGAATTGAACACTGAATTAATAACATTAAACTTAGAATGATTTGGAAGAAACAACATAATTTTGGAATAAGGACTGTTAGCACTACATCATATATTCCTCTATTTTTTGATCAGAAGAACATTCAATCAATATTCACTCCACTTTTCAAATGGAAGCTATGAAAGTGTCATGATTTTAGCTGGGATAGAGTTAATTTTCTTCACTGCAGCTGGCATAGTGCTGGGCTTTGGAGTCAGTATGAAAACAATGTTGAGATAACACACAGATGTTTTGGCAGTTGCTGGGCAGCGCTTGTACTAGTCAAGGACATGTCTAGCCTCCCATGCTCTGCCGGGTACACAAGAAGCCGGGAGGGGAGGGGGCACAGCTGAGAGCGCGGATTCAAACTGGCCAAAGGGATACTGCATATCATGTAACGTCATGCCCACTATGTTAACTGGGAGGGGCTGGCCAGGGGAGGGAGGCAGCAATCGCAGCTGTGGGGTAGGCAGCATCGGTTGGCGGGTGGTGAGCGGTTGTATCATTTGTGTTTCTGTTTTTTTCCCTTTTTCCCTTTTCCTTTTTATTATATTATCATTATTGTTATTACTATAATAATAATCATTATCATTGTTATTTTATTGTAATTAGTAAACTGTTCTTATCTCAGTCCACAAGTTGTTTTTTTTTTGTGATTTTGCTCTTCCTATTCCTTCCCCCATCCCACAGGGGTGGGGGGAGTGAGCAACCGGCTGCATGGTGTAATCCCCGTTACTGGTCATTATCATATGTCCACAATCACAACAGAACAGTGGCCCCAGTTGCCAAGAAAGAACAGATGCATTGAAACCAGCTCAGGCCCATTGCTCTCACTGAAATGATTTTGTTCAGTTTTCACATTCTGTGTTGAGCTATGTACTTGCTTCCCTCCATGCTGCTCTATCTAACTCAAGTAGATATCTGCACTCCTAATAAACTCGGAGAGAAACATTTACACCACTGGTTGATCCACTCAGCTGTGATGTCCTCAGTTGATCCACCCAACTGACACAGCTGTTTATGTCAAATAAAGGCGACCCTCTGGACTCCTTTGTGTTGAGATAAAGTTAGCTTCTCTCACAACAGCTGTGGTCAGTCATACCCTGCATTATTCCCTGAGCTTCATAGGCACATCGTCCTTGCCCATCTCCTCTGAGCCTTCTTCTGTTGTAGGGATTTATTGGTCAGTCATGCAAATGCATCATCGGTACAGCAGTTACAGCTTAGCTTAGCTTAGCTTAGTTTAACTTATTTTAGCTTAGCTTAGTTTGGCTTGGATTTGGTTTCTTCAGCAGCTACTACAGAAATGTTTTCAAATATCTGCAACACACATCTAACATGGAAAAGTAATTACTGCCTTTAATAAGAATAATACTAAGATCAATAGTGATATGAGACCAACAATATTGAGCTGGAAATAATGCCTCAGCATGCCATCTTATTCTGCTGGATATTGGGTAATTGTAATGTTGAGGAAAGACTAATTATAAAGGCTGATTGTAAACACTAATTAGTAACATCTATGAAAATGCAAATATATTGGAGGGCTATTTTCGTGTAGATTAGGTGGTATCTCAAGTTATTCCTTCATAATATTTACTACCTGTAAGTAAAAAATTGATGCCAACTATATAAGAAACAATGACATACAGAAATGAAATGTGAATCTCAGTTAAGAGAAGCAGGGTAAAGTGAGATATGCTTTGGTCAACCTTGATTCTCCTGAGTGCAGAAGATAATACCTTGCCTTAAGAATGGGGAGGAGGAAAAGGCCAACACTCCTGTTTCTTTCTGATGTAGCTGACTGAAGGGAAGGAAGAGGGAAAGCAGAAACTGATTGTTTGCCTTTTTTTGCTTCATGTTCTTTGAACTGTTTTTTAAGGACAGGTGCTAACCGTATTGCTGTTGTACCTTACCTGGTGAGTAAATTGAATGTTGACTGAATTATAGTCCTGAAAAGCAAGGGGTTTGAGTGGTTGCTAGTTTGGGAATCAGAGTAGAATATTTCCTTTGGTAAAAAGCAATATGGTGCCTACTTGTTTGCTTTTCCTTTTCACTTCCACATCCACTTCAGAAAAATTCATATTTTTTGCAGTATATAGCTTTGGGTGTTGCACAGATTTGATGGGAGTGAGACAATGAAACAGTTAAATAAATGCATGGTTCCTAAAGAGGTGAGTTGAGGTGCATTTGATCTAACTTAATGTGCCTTACAGAAACTAGAAATTGGATTAATATTGCTTGTTCATGCTTGAAGCACAGAAAATTGCTCAAAGGCAGACAGAAGGAGAGCTAAAAATCTAAAAATAAAATTCCCAGTGGAAATAAGGATTTTCACAGTTCAGTTTGGTTTCTTCTAAGACATGTCTCAAGACACTGAAGTGAATAACTCACATGGAAGAAATTTAAGTGTTATGCAACTTGTCTGTAGAACTAAATATTCTAGAAAAAAAAACAGAAATATCAAATTAAGAGTTGTACAATTATAAAATTTATCTTCATTTGCAACTAATTAAATACCTGAAAACTGAAAATAGAAAGGAGACATAGAATACCGCCACATAACACAGATTATCTATATTCCAGTTGGCTATTTTTCATAGTTTATGATTTCAGTTGACTATGAGAGAGAAAATTATTTCTCATTTCAGGAGCAATGGGACACAATCACGTTTGCAGCATTTTTCACGTTAACAAGAAATACTCTGTGGATGTCTGAAGTGAATAACATTCTGCTACTTACAGTTTTTGTCTACTAACTAGTGAAAAAGCACAAATCCTTAGCTACTAGAATTACACTACCTATAAATAGTTCCATTCTTTTGTCTCTCTTGTAACAGAAGATCACAGTAATTATATGAATACTGAACAACTCATAAACACCTTGCTTGCCGTACATTTTGCTGAGGTTAAATAGCATAAATGAGTGTATATTAAGATTACTTATCACTGAATTATTGAATGCCATACTACATTCATCTTCTGGCATTTTTTATCTCTGTCCTTGTAGCGCTACGTAAGTGTAGCACTATTAGTCTGAGGAAGTAATAATCTAGTTTAACATTAGGTTTCCAAAAGTTGTGTGTTTAAATCCGAATTGGTCACCTCAGATGGTCTTAAAAGAGGCGCTTTTCTGAAGGGCAATGTACAACCTTAGTTGTCTATTTTAAAATTAACAAAAATTATCCTATTATTACAACTTTCAAATTACTATTAAGTGTCTAGAACACAAACTTTGAAGTAACAATGTTATTTCTAAATGTCTTAAGTTAGTATTGATTAACCTAAATATTTGCATACTAACAGTAAGCTGCTAACAGTTTTTCTAAAAGATAAGTAGACTGTGAAGTAAAATATTTGTTCTCAAATCCTAAAACAAAGCAAGTTTGTATACATGTGTTCAGAGCTTTCCCTAATCTTGCATTTTCTTTTCATTAGATATGATTTGTGTGTAGTGGAGAAGTAGTAAAGTCAACACATTTAGCCTCATTCATTGTTAGAAACTGCAATTTGCAGATTTCTGAAACCTCATCAGATCATTTCAAGGAAAAGTAAACACAAAACGTACTATGCACATCCAGTTTGGGGTGAAGTAGTATTCAATTGTGAGTCTCAGCAGGTAAACTGTAGATGAGCCAATAAGGTAGCTTTTTTCTAATCAACATTTCTCTATTCTGTAACTATCAAATAGTAGTGTTCACACATGAAGCAATTGATCAATTTCTCCATTTTTCCTACCTGGAAAAAATGTCGTGCAATTATTTTAGTTTTATGCCAGAAAACAAGATGATATAAACAAGTAATGAGTTTTATACTAAAAACTGTACAACAAAAAATTGTTAGCTTTTAGTATTGATTTCAGTCAAATGGTGTACTTATGAATATGTCCCTCTAGAAACAAAGTCAAGGTGTTTTGCATAGCTGAAAAGATTACATAGGATGAGCATGAATCATTAATGAGGAAAAGAATATTTAAGAAAAATGGAAAATACATAGAAAACTAATCTTTGTAACAAGTGATAAGATTTAACGTCCTTGTTACATTTTAATTGGGGCAAAATGAGGCAGAAGAAAACAACATAAATCATAAAATGCTAAACCTTGATTGTGTACAGAAAAGAATGACTTAGGCATAACCTTATTTTAGCAGCTAAATATGGAGATTAGTTTGTACATTTCTCATTATTTATTTGTCACAAAAGGGGAATTATTTGGGTCAGATCTCATTTATAAGGTAGATCTACCTGTTTAAAACAGAAAGAGTAAAGTTAGTTTGCCTTCTCCAACATCTTAAAACTAGACCAATGAATAAATTATATCCAGAGGCAGCTCTCACCTTGGGAATAGTGAGATCTGTTCCCAGCAGATTTTAATACTATTTCATTAAAGAAATATAAACCCCAGCATCTTTCTGTGACTTGTTCTCCCTTTGCACTAAGCATGATCATGCATGCTATCACTGAGCCCAGCTCCAAAACACACTGGAATGGGAAATGTTTAATTCTTTTGTAGAATCAGTAAAAATTATTAGCTGTGTTTGAAGATCTCGGGAGGAACAGCATGTCTGACTTACTTGGGTGCCTAAATTTCTTAATCACAATTGTCTGTTTGATAGCTTGTTACAATGTTTTTAGTCCTACCTTAGGTGGCTGGCTTTTCAAAACTGGTACGTTTTTAAAGTCAGCCAAACATGTACTGTACACGTGGTGATTACTTTGTCGGCATGAGGGTGAAAGAGGAAAATACTGACTCTGGTATTATTTTTTCCTGGTGACTATAATGACTATAGAAGGAAGAGAAAAAGGTAATTTAAATAAAATTTCATGAGTAATTTCAGAATAACTCCATCCATGATCAAAGTCTGAAATTGGGCCGGGGGGGGGGGAACCCATAAAATTCCTCGCTTCACTCTTGTTAATTCTAAATTTTCTAAACTGCAACTCATTTTCTGTAAATTAGGACAAATATATATATACTCTAAATATTTGTTAAGAAGATAATTATTTTTATCAGTGACAAAATATTTTCTGAGGGAATCATGGACTTATCTCTTGACCACTCTAGCCAATAAGAACATTGACTTTCAAAATTTGTGTTCATAAGCAACCAAGAAGCTTCCTAAATTTTCAACCCAATGAAGCCTAATTCTGTTTCTGTCATTGGCTGATTTTGTTCTTTAAGGCTGTGCACAGGTCTTTTATCACATTTGTAAAGTCTTTTTACTCTTTGGATTCTCTGATTTCTAAGAACACATGACCTCATTCTGAAGCTTTTCACTTGATTGATCGTTCTATGTGCACTTATAGGTCTTTCTCCTCGTTTTTAACTCCTTTCTCATTTCACAAAAAGAAAGTAACTGAACAGCCTTCCTTTAGACAAACTTGCTAATGGATGCTACAGTTAATGGCAGCAGATTGTATGCAGGATGATGGTATCAGCTTCATCTCTTTAGGAAAATGGGATAAAAATAATTATTTTCATCCTCTATAGAATGCCTCCCTGTTAATAGAAGACTGTTTAAACTCCAGATTAGATGCACATATCCATGCACTCTGATTCACTCTATTTTGATTTTGTAATAGTCTGTGTTTAGAAGAAAAAAAAAAAACAAACCACCAAACACATAATTAGAAGCTATAGATGGCTTTCATTTCAGGTTCCAATATATATTCTAGTTGATTCTGATGCTGTCCCTGCGAGTTTGCTTATATATGCCAGCTATAGTTGTATAATGTATATCTTCATGCTCTTCAGTCAGCTTGCAGATTCTTTGCTAAAGAAACATAGCAAATTAAAACACAGGATCCCTCTGAGCCTACATCTTGAGAGATTTCAACTTAAATTCATTGAGACATGAATTTCTTCTATTTACCTACCTTTGTTTAAGTTTTGAAATGTTATATATGTTAGCACGGATAATAGAGATTTCATTTCATCAGGAGTTACCTGTGCCTTCTGTTTTACAAAATCTGGTAGACTTTAATTTCTATAATTAATTTCTATAAACAATCAATTTGCAAGCCAACTCAGAGCCATCAGTTTTCCAGAAAACAGGCAGCAAAACCTGTTACTGATAGCTTCATGTGCAATGTGCATATAGGAAATACTGTAAGAAAAAACAACAAAAATATTGGGGGAAAAAAGGACAAGTTTTGTTTTTTTAATCATTCTAGTATGTTAATAACACAGGATATTGGCAACTGTATGTAGCATAAGAGCAAGCAATTTTTCCAATTAAATTTACATATCCTTATGGACACCATGCCAGATGGCTGTTCAACACTTTCTTTCAATTTTCATGTGGGAGAAAGGAAAAATTTGCAGAACTTTACAATATTTTTGCTTGAGTTGTAGTTTTGTTTTCTTAAAACAATATAGGGTTTTCTGACATTGTGGGCAACACACCCCACAGCACAGTTTTTTTTGCAGAGACATGTTTTTAAAAGATGTTTAAGAGATATTTTTTAAATGTTAACAAAGAAGACAAGCAGTTAGCATTTTATAAGCATTTCTACTGTTCTTTCAACATATGGTACTATAAACAAAAACAGTTTTCTGACTTACTTTAGCGAAGGGACTAGTGAACAGTGCTTTTAAATTATCTGAGTTAAAAAAGTCAGTTTAACATTTGCCTCTCTTTAGTTCAGAAATGCCATAGTGAGATAGAAAGAAAGAAGCTCTCTCATTTCCATAGCGGGGAAGTATCTTTTTCTTCTTGACATATGCAGCAGTCTTGTATAAGTTCATGTGAGGGATGGATGGGTGCTGTGTTTGGAACATTGTATTCTGTAGTGAGGGAGAAAGGGAGGAATGTGTTGGACCACATAACACGTTAAGAACATTAATAATTCCCATTGTCCAGCTGAGAAGTGGGGCTCATATCTGGCTCTTCTAAATGTAAGACATCAGACACTTTGCTTTTGCACAGCACCTTAGCCCATCTTTAGCTCTAAGATAGTTCACTCATTGCAGCTAATTCCCCAATGAAAGATCAAATTAGTTTGACCAAGCTCTCTTTGATACATTACTGTGCCTTGAATTAATGAAACATGAGAGCGGGAAGGGAGTAATCTGCACGAAATTTAAAGTGCTTGCTTTTCCAGCTGTACTGCTATTTCTATTTGACAAATATATAGCTGTATCTTTTTGAGTCATTTAGTGAAGAGCATGTTGAGACATGCTGAGACATCTTCTCAGATATCAAGAGTATGTAAGATAAGATTAAATATTTGGATTTAATCTGGGTATTTTTTGTTCAAAGATCAGCCACATTTATACAGTTCTATGCAGAACCTGAATTATGCTGAAGGGATGACAGGACATTTCCACAATGTAGATGTACCGAGTGCCAATGCATCTAACTGTTGGACTCCTGTGAGAAGGTCTTATTGTAAAATACATCGGTAACTTACTAAAGTCTAAACTCCTCCAGAAGTATAAAACTTACCATTGCATAATGTTTTCCTAAAACGCCTCCAAGGCTGCTTGGTTTAGGAATCTTCTCTGGGCAGTTCTGCGTTACATGACTCCTTTTCTATTGGCTTTTTCTTCACAAGCTATGCAATAAATAAAAATACCTTATTCTCCAGACATTTTATGTATATCTCTGGCTCCTGTGCTGTCTGCATGAAGTTTATCTACTTTTAAAAGATATTTCTGGTTAAAAAAAAAAACATAACAAGCAAACAAATAAACACCAAAGTATATTTTTATTTCATAGACTCATATAATTGTTCAGGTTGGAAAAGACCTTTAAGATCATCAAGTCCAACCATTAACATAACACTGCCAGTTCACCACTAAACCAAGTCCTTAAGCACCATGTGTACATGTCTTCCAAGTACCTCCAGGGATGGTGATTCAACCACCTCCCTGGGAAGACTGTTCCAGTGCTTGACAGACCTTTCGGTGAAGAATTTTTTCCTAATATCCAATCTAAATCTCCCTAGCACAACTTGAGGCCATTTCCTCTTGTCCTATCACTTGTTACTTGGGAGAAGAGCCCAAAATTTGAAATAATATACTTTTTTACTTTGGACCTTCCTCTTCAGAGGTCTTGGGAAAAGATTGATTAATATGAGACTTTCAGTTATGAACATAAGAAGCATAACAGAACAGCATATAAATAACGGAGATTTTTAAGCAGAAGTCTCAGTATCTATTTCTGTCCTCATTAATATTCTTTCTAGATATGAGTGAATTATTTGGGTTTGGTGTTGGGTTTTTTTTGTTTGTTTGTTTTCCTTCCTGTAAGAGACTATAAACTTGTCTCAACATTGTTGTTGTTTTAGCCACCACGGCAGCTAGGACAGTTTAACCACCATGGCAACCAAGCAGGACAGTTTAACCATCAAAACCTTATCACCATGGTAACCAGGACGGTTTGACTGGACAGGAACACATACACAACCTGTTGCCTCAGAGCACATAGCCCTAGTCCTCTGTGCACACACCTGGGCCCAGGGTTGACTGACCACATGTGGGGGGCTCGGACCCCTTTAGACCCTCTAATGATGGTACTGGGCATGCGTCCCCATCGCCGAATGGGAGGCGTGGGTATGCAAAACAGTTCTGAGAACAAGGCTATTAAAGGTGAAACCAGCAGAGGCCAGCAGGAAGGGAGGGGAGAAGGGAGAAGGGAGAAAGAAGAACATTGTCCCACAAGATCTGAAGATACATCATACTGATGGGATGCCACAGATCCATGGCGGTAGCTATCACAACTCTCTCTCCCCCTTTCTTACTCTTTTATCTTTTTCTCTCCTTTTCTCTTGCATACTTTTTGTTGACCAAATAAAGTGCCTTGGCACTTGACTCTTTTTTGAGTCTGAATTCTCTTTCTGAGAATGTAGAAGAAACCTAGTCACGATAAAACATTTGAGTTAATCAGAAGTTAAGCCCAGCCACCCCCAACCACCCAGAGCTACCTGAGGTTGGTTGGAAAGCAAGGGGGTTTAACCTCTGCCAAATTGTTCAACCCAACAGTGGATCGTGACACTTACCTCTATACCATTATCTCTTTTCAGTATACATCAGGTATTAAGATTCTGTGATTCTTTCTAATTATATGAACTACAAAAAGAATATAAAAACATAATCTGTCTTTTCATGGAATTTGGAAAACTGTCCAATCATGCAATGCAGCTGTAAAATACAAATTAACCTGCTTGCTTAAAGGAAGTACAAACACAATATCACACTCTCTCCTGGATGCCTCTGAGGAATGATGAAAATCCCACTCTCTTGTTACTTTGTGTCTGGAATCTGTCTTGGCATTGCCATTCAGCATGAAAACAGAAGTTTCCCTCTTTATTAATTTCTGCTTCTGTTCCTGGACTATTTAGAAAATAAATTATGCGAAATAACATCCTGAGTGGCAATTAATAAGAAATTGTCTGCTTGGAAGAAACAAAAAAATCTACATGCATCTTGTTTTGTTTGCAGTTATCCTATTTCCACGGGGAAATTACAACAGCTAAATCACAGCACACAGGATAGGTTCATCTATGAAGTATGTTCACAGTGTTGCTTTTCACATCCTTTTTAGTGACAAGTGGTACAAGTGGCCATTTGAAGGCAACATGGGAATAATTTTGCATAACAGATATGTGTTCCTTAAAATATTCATGTCACACAGTCCCATCTTGACAAAATATTATTCAATCTATATGTCTATGAAACAGTCCCTACAGCAGGAAAACCAGGAGGAGTTGCAGGTCTTTTCTTTTTGATGATTGCTTTATCCATTTTCTTTTAAAAAAACAAAAAACAATCTATGTAACAAGTCACCAGGCTGAGATTGTTATTATGTTTTGGGGGCTAAAAAAGGTGCATCAGAAACATCACTGTTAAAAATGTGTTGCATTATTCATAGCACTGCATCGAGGCAATTCCTTTAACTTTTAAAAACAGTGCTTATATAGCAAGAGTGACAGCATATTTAAGTGGGGTTTTTTCGGTAGGTACTTCTTAGGCAGATTTGAAATGTTTAGATATTATTGTCATTTAACACGAGAGGGAGTGGTTTATAGAACTGGGTCTCAGGAGTGGTCAAATTTTTTACTTCAGCGAGACTGCTTATCATGTAGAGAACCAAAATTTTACATTCCATTGTGTCATTTCTACCTTTGGGAGTCTACATTTTGAACATATATGCCTTGAGTTAAATATCTTAGAATACATCTTCTACCAAAGAAGAAAAATAGATAGCTTTTTGTCTCAGCTGTGGTAATCATCATCTTAAGTGGAGGTAAATAATGTAATACTAAAGGAAGAGTATATTAATGTGGCATTTCTTCACATTTTCTGGAATTTGCAGCAGTTAATTTTGCCTACCATCAAAACCATTTAATAAATATTATAAATTATAAATTATAAATTACTATGAATTTTGAGAAAAGAGGGAGATAGTATATGCCAGAGCTATATTATTAGGTACATACTTTACAAAACTGAAGTTTGTTGAAAACTTTTAGCCTAATCGGGTCTTCCAGAGACTGTGGACTCCACTTCTTTCTGAACTTTTTTTATTTTGTGTGAACTTACTCCTCACTATAAACTCCTGGACTAATTCTGGGAGCAAAGACTAGAGCTCAGGACCACTCTACTTTTAATCTAAAAGTGACATGATCAAACTGCAGAGTCAATGACGTTTTTTCTACTGTTCTTTAAATTAACAATTTTGCATTCCTGTCCACAGTTTTTATATTATTTGCTGGTTTACATTACCTTCATGCTGGATTTGTGAATATTCTTAGTGAGGAATTAAATTCCTCTTCTGAATTGTGCAGGGAATGAACATGACTGGGCTGGTTTTGCAAATTCTAGTCAGACTAAAGTTGATCATATCAACAGCAAGGCATGCAAAAATTCCCTTGGCAACTGAAGAAGATTTATTTGCGGTGCTTCCCTTTCTCATCTGGAAAATAGAAAGAAGGGTGCCTTTTTGTGGTGCTGGTAGGGAAAATACATTAGGAAATTTAAGGTGCAGAATGAGAGCTTTTATCTCCTAGGTATTCCGGTTTTGAGGCTTTGGGGTTGGTCTGGTTATCCAGAGTCTGGTTAGTCTTTGCAAAGATAGACTCAATGAATTTCTAGCAGCATACTTTTAAGCAGGTATGCTGTGAGTAGAAATGCTTGTCTTGCATAAACAATTTTATGGAAATTAATGTTTCATTGTCATAGTATTTTCCAGTAGATTCCTGAAATGTGTTATTGAGGTGCCTTTTTAATTGGAGGTATAAATTTTTGTTGTTCTATGAAACAGAGAAAATCTAGAGATAAGTTTGAGACTCTATTTTCAAGGTTTCAGATTCAGTTAAAACCACTTAGAGAAGCTAGTGCTTTATTGTCCCATTGCAACAGCACATCTGGGATCACACAATCTCATTTTAGGTGTTCATGTGATAATCTGTATGGGCACATTATGATCTAGCCTTTTAATTAAGTTATTAATATTTTTCCTTAGTGTACCTTTGCCTTACTCAATACAAGAGATGTTGGATTTTCCTTCATAAGCAGCTATTCAATATTTATGTTTTGTCTTCTTTCTTTATCCCATATTATTCTAGCTCTGTTCTGGACAGCCAGTTACTCATGTTCTCACAGGACTTATCAGGTGCTCATCACCATAACTATGCCATTTGAATACTTTAAAAATAGTGATGAATTCATAGGCATAAAAGTTCCTATAAGAAGAGACATTATGAGTAGTATTTTAGAGATACTGAGAAAGAGAAATTAATAGCTTTCACTGGAATTTAATGACAAGTAGTTATGGTCATTTTGTTTCATGAAGGATTTTGACATCTGACTTCTCCCTAAACTTGCCTCGCTTTGATTTCATTCCTCTTCTAAATCAAAACCATGAATAGTGGAAAAGTGAATATGCATCTCCCCAATTCCACCAAGAACAGTGTTCCTACAACTATTCAGTACACATATTTATGAGAAGCTATGAACGCTGCAGCCAAGGCTCCTGTGATTCTGAGATGGCCTACCAAAGAGAAATCTATTGTTACTAAGCAGGAAGAGTTCTGCTGGACTCTCACTAATTATCAGAGAAATCTTATTAAGACTGGATTGCCTCCTTGAAGCTATTCCATTTGAATTTTAATGAATGGTCTATCCAACAGATCAGATTAATTTCCACTAATCTCAGCATTCAGTTTTTCAAGATGTGGATCTGATTTTTCAGGTTCATTGGTACTCTATTTATTGTTCAAAATTAAGATCTCCTAGAGGTCTGTTACAGTTCTTAACTGTGAATTAGACTAGACCCAGGTGAGTCTTCTCCTGGGTGACTAGTGGGAAAGGTTCAGTTCCACTGAATTTTTCGATGTTACATAGAACCCCTGCAGAGAAAGGGACAGAATAAAGTTCTCAGGAGGCACCACTCCATATTTTAGTCAAGAGAATGACCCTTTTTTTTGTGGTTACCAGATTCACCTTCGGTATTCTCTGGTACACAAAATATTTTGTGCTCTTCTATTATTTCCTGTTCAAAAGACTTCCTTTGGAACTATGTACAGTCTTTAATGTAAAATGGATGTGGGGATCAGGTTGCCATGAAAACGGGGACGCAAATCTATCTAAATATATGGTCCATATTTTGAATACAAGCAGACTTTACAAATGCACTGTTCTGGCACACAATGATATATCTGCTAGGAAATCAATGAGTGTATCCTTTCAGTTGCACAGTATTTAGAAAGTATTCTCTATTTCTATATCTACATCTGTATCTATCTATAAGTTTAAGACAACACTGAAAATGGCAGCAGTGGCACTGCTGGAAGAGTAAACACTTATAAGGTGTCAAGAGGTCTTCATTACCTTGTTGGCAGATGATGTGCAGAGGAACACCAATCACTATTTTTCCTAACAAATAATGGAGGTAATACTCACAAATCTTTCTGAAAAAAATCCTCAAAACATTCCCAGAAACTTTTTACTTTCTCTCAATGCATAACATCTTTTTTTTAAACTCAAATTACAAGCAGTCAGGACATATGTATGACTCACTTGCCAAATTTCACTTTTAAAAATCAAAACCACTTAGTGCTAAACAGTAAAAGTGTTAAAAATCAGCATATTTCTTACAGTTTTAAAGTAGAACTAACTTAAGAAATTTCAGGGAAGAAAAATGTCTTTTCCTAAGATCATGTTGTAGCCTGAAGCAAATTCTTGGAAGCACACTGACTGAAAAAAAACCCCAAACCCCTAAAAACAAAAAAAACCTAACAACCCAGATATTGAAACACTAGTCTTAGTTTATCAGAGCTTTGGTTATACATTCCTATGTTAATTCCTGTTCTTTATCTGTAAAAAGTCTAAAATGGGTTTGCCATGCTATCTTTAACAGTGACCAAGATAATATTTTATCTGTTTAACAGAATAAAAGGCATGACAATGCAGAAAGAAGGTGTCTGTCATGATCTTCAAGAACAAACTATTCAAGGTAATTTTTACAAAGAAAGCCATGGAACCTGCAGGTATCTTTTAAGAATAATATAGACATTATTTCATCTTCTGACTCAGGCAGTACATCCTGATGAGTGAGCATAATGTACCTGATGAAATTACATATGATAGTTAAAGCATGTTTTGCTTTCCCTTGCTTTTGAAATCCTGAACTGTGTCTCCGTTGCTTGGCTATATACCATACAGGTATATTTTATGATCTGGAATATGTTTTCTTTCTTAGTTTCCTTGAAAGGCAATAATATAATATTACAGTCCCATAAAAATCTTGACGAAAGGAAAAAGTAAGCGATAGCACTTTTTTAATGTTGTCCTAGTCACATAAGTCTTCAGGATGACAGCATGGCTTATGTTTATCTGTTCTTGTCAATCCAAAAAGAGAAAGACTGCTTAAAAACATAGATTAAAGAGGATAGCAACTCAGGGGTAGAGGTAAATAGTATTTGTGGGAAAGGTTCTAAGAACTGATATAGCTGGGATGAAAATTAGACCAGGTTTTATGGTTTTCATTTTGTTTAAAACAGCAGAGATAAAATGAAGGGTTAATGTTCTCATGTACGTACAGACAGCTCCTATTACATATATAAGAAGTTTATCTAATGTCTAATGATGTTTTAAGACAACAAGAAGCAAAACGTGAACTGACCTAAAAATAATTACTATGAGTAATAAAGCACGATGCAAAGGCTTATATCTTGCACAAGCGATTAGGTTTCTATTAAAATACAGTTTTCTTTGAATTGCATTTCCTTCCTACTTTCAATATGTAGTTGCTACCTGGTCCTGCTGATTTAAAACTTCTTCAAAACTATGTCAACTCCCCTTGATTTACAGTCAGTACTACCCTTGTAATACGAATTATCTTCTGATCTTGCATAGTACAGATTAAGTAAAAAGTTAGTGTCTTCAAAATTTCACTGATGTCTTTGAGGTTGTACTCTCTTTTTAAATGCTTTAAAGGGACTACAGGCAACTTCTTCCATTTACAGTTTGACTTGCTAGGGTATTTTTGTTTTCCAGAATATAATAATGACCTTGCTGATACTCCATCAAAAACTAGATTGATTCTCAGAATTAAAGCAAGAATCACCTTAGTACTACTCTGGGTCTACTTAATTGTTAGGTAGTCAAATTAACTTGTTTATCCTGGGAATAAAGTAGCTCCTACTCATGTAAGTTTTCTTGCGTAAATAAGCACATAGGTGTGAGGATCACATGTATCAAGGGTATACTGCATGCATTGAAATCACATTTATGTTTGAAAAAAAACATACACAGTGATGAGATCCTAAGTTACTTCAGTTGTACTGAGAGAGAACTGAAGACATTTTGTACTTCTTAGAAAAACTTATAATTTGAACAATCAGTCCTTACAGTTTTCTGGCTACTACAGTGAAGCCACTGACACATTTCCTATGTACATCATGTGTTTATTTACAGGATAACTGAATAGACTTGATTCAATGCCATTAGATGTCTAAGTCTCCCATCTGTTCTTCAGCTGCCTCCCCAAAGCAACACCAGTCTCCCATAGGCTTCATGCTGTCTGCTAGACCTTCATTGAATATATCAAACACTGCAGGGTTTCTCAGATATCACTGGGCCTCTATGTGTAGGCAACAGAATTGATCTCATGGTGTAAAAATAACTAGTCCATTTACTGGGCCTGGGTTTTTTTTTGAAAAATTTAGTCACTTATGGAAGGATCAGAAAAGGGATTTCAAATTTTCTTAGAATAAGAGTGATCTGAAAAAGTTTATTTTAATCATGGAAGATTCTGATGTAAACCAAAAGTGATTTTGTCTCTTTGAGATTATTAGATATTAGGTAAACAGTTGAAATACAAGAACAGGTATTAAAATACAAGTAGCATTAGACTCTCTATACTTGTTAACATTAAAAAGAAAATTGTTCTGACGCCTACATGAAAACAGATTAAAAATACACTGAACTCATACATAAAAGCATGCTTCTGTTTTAAACATACAAGGATTCTGATGGTGATCTTCAAGTTAGTTATTGAGTAGAAGACTATGTGTATCACCTGAGAAATATTATTTTTCAGTTCAGTGTGCCCTAAGGAGGGTTTGACTGAGGTGGAGACACAAAGACTTTATTTTATACATCTGATTTATTGATTTAATTATGCAAATAAATTGAAATTGTAACTTTAGAGACAATGTGTTCCTTATCTGTGTCATTTTTCTCTCACCTCTTCCCCTCCCTCTACCTGTAACTAAATCAGATTCTTGAATTATTATAAATGCATATACTTTTGAATTCTTTCCTTTTGATATATCGACTCTTTTCAGTCACATAGGTAATATACTGGAAAAGGTAAGGACATAAGGAGTTTAGAATGCTGAATCATTTCTCAGAAGAATTTTAAAGATTTGAGTATTACAGTTAGTATACAAATGATGTATAGGTTCAAGAAAGGACTAGGAAAAAAGCAAAAAATCCTTCTACCTAAACCAGAAACTATAGAAGAATCCCTATGACATTGTATATCTGCATTGGGCTAGTATTTGATGAATGCTGCCATGTTATCTCATTTGGAGGGACATTCAGACCTTCAAACTTCAAAGAAGTAACTTCAGTACTTTGAATTGACTTCTGAAACCTCCCCGTAAAGAGGGAGCTTAAGGATCCTAAACTCTACTCCTTTGGCTTCTAACTGCAGTGCCATGGAAGCTTAGAATGGATAGTGGAACTGGCCTGCTAAAATGTTTAATGTTTAGCTGTAATGGGTAACTGGAAAAAGTGCAGAAAGATCAGAGGCCTAGAAAAACATGACCAGTAATGGAAGATGGGTAGGAATTGGTTTGTATGGAGAAGGAAAAGAATGATAAACTTCAAATATGCAACTGTTTGCTGTAAAGAGGCAGTGAAAATTGTCAGTCCTTAAAATGACAAAAATATCAGCAGGTTTAAATTGTAATTTAAAGGTTTGTTTGAGTATATATATATTATTACTTAGTAACAACTATCCTTTGTATAAACTTTGCAATTAAGTCCAATCTTTATGGCATGATCTGCAATAGGAAGACATAAATCTGCCTATTCCTGAACAGCTTCCATTCAGACCTGTTTAATATAACAAGATTGCATCTTCCTGTGTGAAATGTTCCTGAGCAGAACAAAAGGATTTAACACAAATAGTAAGATATTATTTAGTGTCAATATAATAATAAGAAACCATTTCACAGTTAGCATGTCTATGACTTTCTTTTTTCCCCTTATTTCCTATGAAAAATAAAGACAATAGACAGTGATCATCAGTGTAGATAACTCAGAGTCTGAGAGATAAATCTGCCTCGTCTACCACAACAAAAAGCACAAAAGTAATGACTATTTCAATATTTAATCACATAATATAATCACTCAGTAGAAAATACTCCAGCTTTTAATTCAGTAAGATTAATTAAGTCCAGCTGTGTGCATGTTTCACTTTTTAATGAAAAAACTTCAAAGCTGAAATATTGTACGTAATTTGTTGAGCTCTTGAAAGTGTTAAAACATAGCTGAGAGGAGATACACAAAGCATGGGATTATCTCAAAACCTCTTATCCAGACTAGAGCCAACCAGCTTCTGAGGACTTGGATAGATATATTTTAGAATGAATTAGCACATTTCGGAGTTGATCTTTATTACTACTGCTGCTGTTACTTCTGCTACTGTTCCTGTTCCTTCCCCTCCTACAACTACTACTACTACTACTATAAATACTTAATTGCATCTTGTGATGCTTTTACTGAATGATAAAGCAGCTTCTAACACTGTGAATTTGTCCATGTCAGTGGTATTCATAGAATCATAGAATAATTTGGGTCAGAAGGGACCTTTAAAGGTCATCTAGTCCAGCCCCCCTGCAGTGAGCAGGGACATCTTCAATTAGATCAGGTTGTTCAGAGCCCTGTCCAACCTGACCTTGAATATTTCCAGGGATGAGGCATCCACCACATCTCTGGGCAACCTGTTCCACTGTTTCACCACGCTCATTGTAAAAAATTTCTTCCTTACATCCAATCTAAATCTACCATCTTTTACTTTAAAACCATTACCCCTTGTCACATTTGTACAGGCCCTGCTAAAAAGTTTGTCATCATCTTTTTTACAAGCTCCCTCTAAGTACTGAAAGGCCACAATAAGGTCTCCCTGGAGCCTTCTCCAGGCTGAACAACCCCAGCTCTCTCAGCCTCTCCTTGTAGGAGAGGTGCTCCAGCCTTCAGATCATTCTTGTGGCCTCCTCTGGACCCACTCTAACACATTCATGTGTTTCCTAAGCCCATATTTCCTTTTCCTTCCTTCTGTATTCCTTGTAATGATCCTTTTTGTACATAAAAAATGCATGCTGTGTCTTGAAAAGAACAGAGAAGTTAATGCAATGTAGCAACAGCAACAAGTATGATTTCCTTGGCCATTCTTCACTTTAATCGTAGAAATTAGGCATTTGAAATTTTCCGTATCTGAACACTGGGCATGTACATGCCACACAGAAATCTTTAAAGAATAAAAGCATTACTCTGGAAAGCATGTCGAAAAGGAGTGGTGAAGAAACCAGTTTCCACATAGAAATTTTTCAATAACGTCAGTAATTTGGTACTGAGGGGACACCAGTCATATTATAGTTTTAAGATAACATTGCTAATTTCCAGTGCCTTGAGAAGTACTGCATGGCAGAAATCTCTTGAAGTTATGACAAGCAACTCAAATAATATTGTCAGTTCAGTGGGAAGACAATGAATAACAACTGTATGTAATATACACAGCTTTGCTGACCTTGCTGAAGACTCTGTGATAAGTTCTTTACATATAAAGTCACACCAGAATTAATCTAAAATATTTCTACAGTTTTCCTCTGTAGAGAACATTATTATCAGTCATAGTTTTGTAGAAAAAAACCCACCATATTTTTACAAAAAGAAAACAAATAAAAATAAGAAAATAAAGAAAAAGAGCCTAGCAAAGTAATTATTGTTATGGTTATTTCTTCAGTAACTTATGTGAGCAACACCTAGCAAAAGCTGAAGTTTGCAGGACATGAAATAATCCCAAGTATTAAATATCAGTAGTTTAACAGCTATTTGGAAGTAACTAGTTTTATGAAAGGATTAGTTTTTTCATAGGAAGCAATATGATTTAATATGTAGTAACGTTCCTTCAGTGAAGTATCTTGTTTTATCCATTGCTTGTTTCCTCAGTTTGAAAACTGTAGGGTGACCTTACTTCCATATATGTTTTAGAATAATTCTTTTCATAATGCAGTATTTTTCCGTTCATTTTAGTTAATCTAATGCAATGTAAAGGACAAGAAGCTCATGCAGTCTTTTCCCCAGGATTCAATTCAAAGGGAAGGACAATTGCAATATGTCACACAACGTGCAAATTTTACCTACATTTAATTTACGTCTCTTATTTACGCTCCTAGTGTCTTCTAGTAAAGCAACTATGTAAGACCCCAGTTGATATTAAGTGAACCATAGAACTTAACTCTTTTGTTGAGTATTATTTCCATTATAATTTTCTTTTAAAGGCTGACATACTTGAAATGACTGACATACTATTGAAAAGTGACCTCTGTCAGAGACATAGAGGGAGGCATATTAGAAATGACATCCAGAAAGACCTTTCTTTTATAAATCTTTCCATTTTTCCATTTGTAATATAGTATCCTTCTAAATAGACATAGGGAGTATAGCTGAAATAAACCTAAAGATCCTTCTGACAAAAGCAAGACAAAAAAGAAGACTGAAACTAGCACAGCACGTGCTTCTGACAAGGTTCTGCATTTGAACGTCTTTGAAGATTTGAAATTCAAGATAAATATGTTATTTCTCTGCCATTGGTACAAAGTCACTAGAAAAAGAAGAAAAGAAAAAGACTCTTGTGCATAACTTCTGTGTATGCAAGTTATTTTGTTGCATCAATAATATTCTCCCTTGGCAATGACAATGAAATCATTATTTTCAGCAAATCTAAGGAAAAAATCCCATTAACAGAAAAAAGACTATAGCATATTTAAATAACTTTTCTCCTCTTTATTTTATTTTTTTTTAAACAAAGGGCTAATTTACAAGTCAAATAGCAGCAGATGAGAAAATACAAACAAATATACATTCTTACTGCTCTTCAAGTAGTGGGTATAAACCATTATTATACTTGCTCTATATTTCTGATTCAGAATGCTAAGTGATTACAAATTTATCAAAACTTTCCTTTAAGACTGTTCTTTCTGTGTTACAGAAAAAAAATATGGAGTCCTTTTAGGGTCTGTTTAGCCAATTGAACTTAGTTTATGTAAGAGCTTGAGATGGGAGACTATGTTTTCCTTAGTACTGTTTATAGGTTCACATAGGTCATATATCATATTTTTTTCTTAGCTCTAAGTTACACTTTTTTTCACAGAACCTTAATTTAAAAATAAATTTTAAAAAACAAAGTAGTAGGTAATGTGCCAAAGTAGTTTAATAATAAAATTTGAATTCTATGTTATTAGATTTACTCATACCTTGTAACAGCCTCAGTTTCATACTCCTAAAAAAACATTCAAGATGCTTGACAGAAAAAATGTTTACATAATTGCCTGTGCCAATGGCAAAAATTCTGCTCATTAGAAAGTAAATTACATATTGGAATGCAGTTTCCCTTATCTATGCAGTTTGGTATATGGGTATTGGGGAAATTTAAGTCTGGTGTAACATTTTGCTTTAATGATGAAAAAGGTGAAAAAAGGGATACTATTCTTTGCTTTATACCATTCAACTGGAAAATGTGTCAGTAATCATACTGATTGAAAGAGAATAAACCGGATTTTGTAAATCAAGACTGAAGTCTGGGTTAATTCTGACAAATTCTGCAAACTTAGCTGTGTTTTGTAGCCTTCCCCCAGCTATTATTAAAGTCAAAGGAGAGATACATACACCATGACAAGGTGATTTTGGGAACGCTTATCTCTTTCCATTGAGTACCATGTGAACCCTGAGCAATCATTGTCTAATTCATATCTCGTTAAAATTCCTGAATTTATGTAAAGGAAATCTGGACTTTTATATCTGTAATTTAATTCTATTGTTAATTTGTGTGTATCCGTTAAAGAGATTTTCTGTTTCAGCACTTGAAGATACAATGGGTGACAAGGGAAATTATGCCCAGCTGCTTATAAAATCTCTTTGATCCAAAGCCTCTCTGTGACTCATTTTCCCCATGGCTTTAATTAACTTAACCATTTCTATTTATATGATAGTGGCATTGGGATTCTTAGAAAAAATGAGCTGTGTAAACGCAGTGTATCTGATACAAGTTTAATTATTTCAGATTATTTTCCTGAGACTAGTGAGGAGTTCTATGTACGTTTAGTGTACAGAGGGAGAGACACAGACTATATGTACCACTGTTTAATTTTATGAGACAGAAATGACTGCATAAGAAAAAATGGAGTAAAATTTTTGTGGTTGTATTTTTTTTCGAACTTGCCATCTTTGGTTTTATTCAGTGCCCCTTGTTCTAGTACTGAAGAGACAATGAGATAGTTCTGTAGGGGAATAGACAGGGATCGGCGACCGGAAGATCACGGGATGTGACGGAAAGATAGACTCCTCCCCATAGGAGTGGCAGGAACAGGAAGCGCAAGAGCTATATAAGCGTGTGACGCAGCTAAATAGACGGACATTTTGTATCCATCATATTGATGTCTGTGCATCACTGTCCCCAGGGTGGGTAGAGCCCTGTGTCCCGGAGGTATGCGGCCCAAGATAAGTTCTCCCGTAGAAGCGTACAGCTACATAGTTCTTTGTCCTTTGTCATCTCTCCAATGCAAATAATTTTATAGTTCTCTATCAGTTCTAAATCTAGAGGTCATTTTCATCAGCTCAGTTCCTTGCTGTCATGAGGCTGGAGATGCTGGTTTGTGAATAGAAACATTATGCAACATCCCTGACAAACTTGTTTGCTTTTCTTTCTGTTTCTCAGCAGCAATGAGGCAGCTTTCCTAGTAGTTGAAAGTTATTCCCAAGAATGTTGTTCATTGACTTTTCTTTGCCTTCCTGAGTTCCTCCAGAACAGGCCTCATGATCTTGAAATACAGCCTTTTGTCTCTGAAAACCATGTGCACTTTACCTAGTACACACATGCATGCCACTACCAACGGATCAGGTAATAATTCGCACAACAATCAGTGTAGCGAGTTGGAACCTTCCTCACTTTGTCTTTACCAGGGGAACGTCTGCTTGCATTCTTTTGACTTCAAGATGTCAGCTGTTGCTTTAGTTTGCCCAGCACCTGGGTGATCTGCTACACTTCTGAAATACATACGTTTTAAGTAGCATATCACATTGTATTATATTTTCCATTCTGGATAGTGTCTTGTATATTTTTTTAGAAATAATTACAAAATCCTTACAGATTACTGAAACTGTAATATCTGTTTGTAGAAAACAAGTGTAATTGTTGTCATGCATTATAGCATTAAGTGCTGTGCATTTTCACTTTTCTTTCCACAGGAGAATAATACAGATAACATAGAATTGAATGTATTAAAGCTTAATATACATTGTATTTAGATAATGCATATTCCACATTTAGCACTATAAAGTCAACAACAACAGCAGCCATATAGTCTGCTAATTTAAGCATTCATTATACATTTCAGGATGGGCAGTAGTAACAGTTCACTGACATAATCTGTCTGGAAAAGGGAGGCAGCCGTACTGCTACAACCTTATAACTGCCAAATGATGTGATGGGATGTTAATTTTATGGTTAAAGACCAGTAAAGCTAGTTCCCATGGGATTGCTTTTTCAAAAGGAGGCGTTATTTTCAGCAAGCCTTCCAACTGTAAACCTCTCTGACTTCTCACTGAGTTATTCTGTTGTTCCTTAAAAAATCCTGCTGGTAAAGACCCTGAATAGTATTCATCAGTGGTGAGTGTAGGATCTGGAACCATTAGTGCGTAACACTATACTCTGCTACCTAATAATGAACTAGCTGAATTTTGAGAGAAACTATGTTTGATCTGAGCTCCTCCAGTAAAAATTATTATCACAAGAGTGTTATGAAACATGGAAAAATATGCTTGAATATAATATATATTTTTTCTTAGAGGTGCTGACTTCTGGTTTTAGATATACAAAAAAGCGCCTAATATCAGTTAGATTAGACAAGAGCATAAAATGGGTCTACTTAATAAAAATTCTGAGGTGGGTATTCTTGTCATTATGGATCTCATTAATTCATTATGTTAACCGTTGTGAAGTCAGATAGGAAAAAACCTCAGGAGACCCATCTATAGGACCCCATTATCACTGAGAGGGCTATAGTAGACAGATTTAAGCAATAGTATTTCATACATTACTGTTAGCACCACTCGTACGTCTTATCTTACCAGTAAAGGTATTAAAACAGAAATTGAATTGCCTCACCTCTGGCTACTTTTGAGTGGTAGAGTCATAGTATCAAATTGTGAGAATTCTGTCTACATGTTCTGTAACAGAAAAGGGAAAATAAAATCCTATATACCACGTTACCTGGTTTAACTGGAGATGAAACCAAATAACTACCTTGAATTTCCTCTAGTCACCACAGCTATGAAAACCTTGCTCGCTCTAAAAGACCTTAAAAGCTGTGCATTCTACAGGTGCTATTTGTGACAATTCAGTATAATCCTGCTGAATTGTGTGTGTATATGTAAGTCATATATTTATAAGTATATATAAAATCATCACCATTTCCTGAAATCCTGAGGAACTTAAAAATTTCAGAAAAGATACAGCAGCAATAGCTTTGCTTCAACTTTCAAAATGATCCTGCTGAAACTCCCGAGGCATCTCTGTTTCTGTGGCCAGACTACAAATATGTATATAAGTTATCGTTTTCTCTCTTTTAGATCTACTTGCAGAAAAACTACAAATGTATTTTGTACCTAAACCAGTGAATTCCTTAAATTTGCCGGTTTTTATTGCAAACCTTGTGCATTTGTGGAAATGTTTTTTGTACTTACAGAAAATTATTAAAATGTTCATTTTCATACCTGGCTGCAGTATCCTAGCCTGTAATTTCTGAAAAGGCAACAACACTAAAATCCAATATAAAAATGGTATTCATATTATCTTCTACAAAGTTTGGAACTATTGAATTTACTCCCTTGGTTTTAATAGATCAAAAAGATACTAAATCAGTCAAACATTTTGAGGATAAATCAGTTATTAGGCATAGGCATAAATTGCTTGAGGCAAAAAGGTATTTTCAGAACTTTTAAATTTCCACATACAACTTTCAAAGACAGAAAAAGGCACTAGCTAGACAAGTCATAGTAAATTCTACAGGCACATAATAAAGTCATAACAAATTCTGCTGTGCCATTAACAGCTCTATGTTTGGCTTTCTAAAATGGTGAGGATTCATACAGAACCTATGCCAACCACCAAATTCTTGCACAGCATGGACTAAAATTCCCTTTCCCTGACGCATGTTTTTAAAGACAATCCACTGGTTATAGGCTTGTCAGGGCACAGAAATTTATGTCTGTTCAATACTCTTCACTGCCTTATAGAATTTATGTGCTGGAGAGTGTCTTAAACACACAACACATTGTAATAGAATATCAAAGTAGTAATAACGGGAGTGGCATAGTTTCAACTTAAATGAGCGAGGGCTCACTCAAGGATATATCCAGAAGAAACCACTCCCAATGGAGGGTGAGGGCACTCAATCCTGGGAAGCTTCTCAGGCACCACCCCAACGCAAGGGGAGAGACTTTGAACACCTGCCCGCTGTTCCAAGCAAACCACTCAAAGCGGGTCTCCAGCAGTGCCCCATTTATAGCCTGGGTTGGATCTGAGCTGCGGTCATAACTGGTCCTGATCCAGAAGCTTCTCTGAACCAAGGCACCTCATTGGCTGCAGACCCTCTGTTGCCGAGGGGTTTTGCCTCTCCCCCCTCCCCTATGAGGGGTGTACCTGCCTGGGGGCATGGCAAAGCACTAAAGATTTATTATTATAAATTAGATTTTGCTATGACAGTTATGTATAGCAGATACAAAATTTACTTTATAATCTATAGTATGCACTTCTCTATACATTGTTCATGTAGTTGTATTTCATTCAATGTGTCATTGATATATTTTGCTATATATTTTGTGTACTATTTAGTAGTTTCCACATTTTAAAAATAATTAATCAGAGTAATTTTTATAGGAACAGGCTTGTAATTATTGACTAAATTAAGAAAAATATAAGAAAATTTATAATTATGTTAAAAGAGATATTATAAATATTTACATACTACAATGAGCATTTTAACATGAAAAATCCCAAATGAATCTTTTTTAGCTGAGATGAAGATGATTTTTCTCAGCAGGACAAATATTAACATACTGAAATATCCTTTTTCTTTATTTCAGCAGGAAATTCGTATTTCAAGGACACAACAGAAGTGAACTTTACACAAAGCTAAGACTGAGATTCTAAAACCACTGTGGTCAAGAAACATGTATATTGTCTTCTCATTGTAACTGCTTTAATGTACCCATTTAGCACATAACTATATATTCAAGGGATCAGCATCTTACTATATATTTGTCTCAAGAATAATGCCGAAGGAAAGGTCAAACTGATAAGCTTTCTATATACATTATTTGCTGTCACCCTATACCTCAGAAACTACACAAAAGCTGTTCCTGGATTTATAAACTGCTCAAAGCACATCAGATTTTACAGGTGTACAGGTAACATAAGGTTTATGATTAGAAACCAATTTGCTTTCCACTTTTACAATCTTTTCCATACAAGGGTTTAAGAGAAGGTCAAATCACAGAGAAAAATATCCATATTTTTCCCAGATAGGACATGATCATACATGGGGTCTTGGGGTCCACTCTAACCTCATTATTAAGCAAAACATAACAAAATACAGAAAATAACATCTGACCGATATATCCCTCCATTCTTACTTTTACATTTGTGTTAACATCATGAGCTCCTGTCAAAATATTATTTTTTATAGCAGTGTGAAAAGTGAAAAAAATATTCTTAACCAAGGAAGATCACAGTTTAGATTTTTAACAAAGTATATAAACAATAATTAAATTAAGTGGAATGTAAAAACTGGTCTACCATAAACCACCATTCCTGACAGATTTGGGGCATTGCTAGAATACTTGCTATTGCCGTAGAATTGTACACAGGGTGAAAAAAATGCCTATTAGGTGTGACTTCTAATGGAACCTGGGATATATTTGTGAAACTTTGTGTTGGCTACACTTTGAAAGGGCAGGGCAAGGAAGGAAATGGAATGTAACTGAGCCAAAATAATACTTTTCTTGGCTGTGCAAATGTCTGCATGCAGTTGCTAAGTTAGCCAAATGCAAACAATTTAGGATCTTTTAGTTTCATGAACATCAGCTCTTGTCCCGGAATGATTCGGTTGTCCATTAATGTACAGAATTTTGACAGCTCAGCGATGTATTGCCTCTCCACAAAAAAAAAAAAAAAAAGAAAAAAAACACAAAAAACCCAACCAACCTACCAAACAAAAAAAGACAAGACAAAATAAACCCCCAAAGAAAACAGGATAAGAATTTTATCTCATAATTTTCTATGGGTTAACCTGGTAGGCAGCTAAGCCCCCACCCTGTTGCTCACTCACTTCCCTTCCCACTGGGATGGGCATGAGAATCAGAAAAGTAAAAGGGAGACAACTCATGGGTTGAGATAAATATGGTTTAATAGGTAAAGCAAAAGCCGCGCACACAAGCAAAGCAAAACAAGGAATTCATTCACTGCTTCCCATGGGCAGGCAGGTGTTCAGCCGTCTCCAGGAAAGCAGGGCTCCATCGTGTGTAACTGTTACTTGGAGGAAAAAACACCCTCACTCCAAACATCCTTCCCTCCTCCTTCTTGCCCCAGCTTTTATTGCTGAGCTCAACATCATATAGTATGGAATATCCCTTTGGTCAGTTTGGATCAGCTGTCCCCACTGTGCCCCCTCCCAAATTCTTATGAAATCCCAGCCTATTCACTGGCAGACCAGCATGCAAAAAAGAGAAACCACAACACTGTGTAAGCCCTGTTCAGCAACAGCTAAAACACCCCTGTCTTATCAACACTGTATTAGTCACAAATCCAAAACAAAGCACTATACAAGCTGCTATGAAGAGAACTAGCTCTATCCCAACCATAATCTATATATACTTCTATAAGTCTATATATTCTCATGGAAATATCCTTACATTCCTACCCCTCTTATGTAAGACATTTACAATATAATTAAAATTAAATTAAAAATAAATAGTACACATTTGTTTGAATTAACTGTATGATAGGTTAACTACCCATATGTTAGTCCTGGGACATCAAATCAGAAATTGATTCAGACTTAATTAAACAATGTGATTGATTTATACAAAGGAAAGTATACTGAAATGTTAGGTGTTGTCTTTTTTATCTGACAGACTGATCATCAAATCAAAATGGTATCAAATGTCTCAAATATATATTTTTTTTCATTAGTTGCCATCTATTTGCAGAATTTTAGTTCTGTATCTAATAAAGTTATATGGAAGTTACATATTAGCAAGAATAAAAAGAGGAATAGAAAAATCAAGTATTGCTTTCAGATGACTGAGTTTTATTCTAAGGCAATAATATAATTGAAAAATATCTCAGGTGTTTGATGCTGGACACTCAAAGCTGATAATTTCTAGGTCAACAGCATTCTGGATGCATTTAGAAGTGGTCCTGTCAGAAAACGCACACCAACTTTCATATACAGAACATATGTTAGGATAGAAATATATCTACTGAGTGATTAGCACAGAAATTATTTTTTCTGTGTGTTTTAATCATGCACCGAAAGAACTGAATAAGAACAACCACAAGAACACATCTTAAAACATCTTTGACCGGACTTTGTCACCACAGCATTATATGAAAGAGTCAGATTTGTACTGACAGGGAGGAAGAGAAAGAGAAATGTTGTATTACGGTCATGAGTAATAACTCTGGGAGATGCTCAAGAAACACAGATAGATTGGACTGCACACCTTTTTTAAAATTAAAAAATTCATTTTTGTGATAGAGAAATGCTAATTTCTCTTTATAGAACACTACATATTTTCCTACTTGAATGAAAGACTACACCCACGTTTGTGTTCTGGGATAACATATAACTTTATTATGACTTTCTTCTGCAGACCTTACTTGAGCAAAATGCCATTTGACTTCCAAAAGCTTTTGCTGACAGCAGGGTCAAACATTTTACATTAAACAAGTTGACAAGTTTTATGCTGTCTCCTGAAAACCATTTTTTTTCTGTTATGAGACGTTTTAATACAGTCTGAGGAGCTTAGGTATTAATGCAGAAGCAGACTCTCTCATATCTGAGATTAACCTTGTCCTCCAAGTTTGTAACCAGAGTTGCAGTTTCACAGTTCTGGTGAATGTTATAGTTAAAATTCAAAAAAGGTAAATCTGTGTTACTTCCTTAATTTGGTAGTGTTCTTTTAGCTAATTAAATATTTATGCAATATTCCACCTACTGCAGTTAAGATTGACTCAGTCAGAAGATTGGAAGTATGCAACAAATAAATTCTGACAGCAGCTAAAAAACTCTGAGCTGACATTAAAATAGGGACACTATGCATTAAATATTCTGTTAAATATTTCAGAAAGAAATCAACTTCCTTTCAGTCTAAGCTCCACACAATGCAGAAGCCGATACAAGAAGGGGTATCAAATACTAAAGGATGATGTCAATTGTAGAATGTAGCAAACCTGACACCTCTGCTAAGAATCGGTCTGACTAAAAAGGCTGGATGCTGATTAAAATTTGGGTCTTTGAATCAAAGAAAGTGAATCAGAAGGTAAACGCTGCTACGGTCCTCTTAACATGTAGATGCCTAAAATTCACTGCTGTGCAGTAATGCATAACTAGATTCATATACCAATATTCCTCTTTCCATTCCCAGACTACATCTAGTATTTCCTATTCAGTGTTGCCAAGAGATTCTTTACGTAGAATAATTTATCAGGCCTCACTCTAGGTAATGAACTTTTTTACAACATTAATTTAATGGAGATCATGTTCTGACGTTTGGCTAATCCGAAGAGCTTTTCCTTGAGGGCTATCAAACCAGTTATCTGGCTTCTCTGTCAGACAAGTCACTATTGCCTTCTTTATAACAAGATAATAACAGCTCATGTGCCTGACTGTCATAAATGATATTTAATTCTTCCCCCAGCAGGATCAACACCTGCTCACAGTGTGAGTCTTTCAGAAAAACAGAGTCATCTCGTTTTACTGGCAAACAAAGATTATAAGCATGGAAGTAAGTCAGTAAAGGAGACTGTAAAGATTTATATTGCTAGAAGAGAGGGGAAAAGCTGACCTCCTTTTTCTAGGGTTGGATGGTGTGGGTGGTGATAAATTAATTTTAAACTTAAGCTATTGTTTTTAGATTAAAAAACAAACAAACAAAAAAGCAAAAACCAGAAGAAAAACATAATTTTAGGTTTTAATATTTTTGCAGAAGTTTCTTTTCTTAGAAGTTACATAGCAAAGCAGGCAAAAAGTACTTCTTTCACAGAAACAGTTGAAGTGTGAAGGGCTCTGGAGTTTTTAATTCAAATCCTTCTGTTTAACATTGGACTCTGTATTTTATACTACCAAAAGAATTCTGTCTGTAAAGAAATTTTACTATTTACTTCTATTCATGTTAACATGTCTGCTATAAGAACAAGATGTTTGCATCATTGCATGTTCCCATGTTAAAACTGCATTATTTTCCTTTTTCTCTCTTCACTGTCTTTTTTTTTTTTTTTTGTAGAAAAGTAAGAACAATTCACTAATTCACTAATTAATCTGATTCACTAATTAATGATTTTTAAAATAGTGTGGACTAAGTTAATATGTCTTAATTTACTGATGTAGTACTTCTGCTATATGAGACATAGCTCAGACTCTTACCATATAATTTGGATGTCTAAATTTGAAAGGTTTGGTGTTCCTTAATTCAAAACTTCTACCTTGAAATTCCTTGTTCATTGGCAGGTCTAAGCTTAAAGGCCTTAAACTCTGTGTATATCTACATTTGCAATAGCAAAGTTCATCAACTTCCAAATTTCCATTTACGGAATTATTTCAGTCATAATGTTTCTGGCCAACATGAACGTTAACTTATACCGAAGCACAGTCTTACACTACAAAGTCTTTTCCTTATTCCTCCCCTAATGTATCTAAAAAATTAAAATGCATCTAAACTATCTAAAATGTATCAAAAACAGCACAATGCCTGTATGCCTTTTGGGATATAATTTCTCTTACATTCTAAATACTCTTAAGAATAGGTATTTCCTCACAAAATTCAGATTTATCCCTGGAAACATCTTTGTGAAAATTCCTCCCATGGAAAAAATTACCAGTATATCAATGGAGTAGCTTTCCTAATGAATTAAACTTTTTCTTAGTGTTCTTATGTTGCTGAAGTTTCATAATCGTCATTCTGTGACTTTTTTTATTTTTATTTCGTAGTTCATCTAAATGTGCATAATAAACAGAAAGTCTGTTATGTGCCCCTTGAGACCTTAATCTTCTCCTTATTGGTACATGTTCTTTACCAGTTTTGAAATTCACTATTTTCTGCTAAAATAATTGTTTTTCAATTAGTTCAGCTAGTAATTTTGTTCTTACCCTCTCTTCCATTTCCCCAAGGTAGCAATCACTTATTTGATCCCCATCCCCCCCCCCTCCCCCCAGCTCTTCGGAGAATAACTGTAGTCTCAAAATGACTTAAGTGATATTAAAAACAAAAAATAATGTGGGATTCATTGAAGTGATTAATGATTCAATCACTTTTATTTTGCAACTTTTCCTATGAAGTAAAAAGCCACACATTAGGATCTGGAGAAAAGCATATGTAGGGACAGATGTGTGCTAACATACTGTATGTGATTATCACAGAAATTAATAATAGAAAATATTTGTGCTGGCTTTATATTCTAAAGGCACAATTCTAGTCTAACACACATACATAGTGTACTGGGTCTGACTGGGATGCAGTGAATTTTCTTCGTAGTAGCCTGTATTGTGCTGTTTTGGATTTGCAGAAAACTGCATTAAAAACATACCAATTTTTTAGCTGTTGCTGAACAGTGCCTGCACAGCATCTTTTTCTCAGGCTGTCCCACCAGCAAGTAGGCAGGGGGTTCACAAGAAGTCGGTGGGGGACAGCTGATCAAAACAGGCCAAGCAGGTATCCCATACCATATGACAGTGTTGTCAGCAGTAAAAGCTGGAGATAGGAAGAATGAAACAGGACACTTGTGCTGATGGTGTTTGTCTTTGCAAGTAGCCACTATGCATGCTGATGCCCTGCTTCCCAAAAAATGGCTAAACATCTGACTGCCAATGGGACATAGTAACTGAGTTTCTTATCTTGCTTTGCTTACGCGCACGCAGCTTTGCTTTAACTATTAAACTGTGTTTATCGCAACCCTAGAGTTTTGCCCTTCTAGTTCTCATCCTCATCCTACTGCAGGGTGAGTGAGTGACTTGGTGGGGACTTAGCTGCCTACAAGGGTTAACACACAGCACATGTAAAAAAATAAAACTATCAGTGGAATATCAGATCTTCAGCTTTATAAACTGTTTCTAAATCAGCTGTAGTTACAGATATTTTCCTACTGAAAAACAAAAACAAACAGTGAAATCTCAATGTTATGGAGCAAAACACGGAAAACATTTGTTTGAAATTAACAAATTTTCTTTGAGATGTTCCACATAAGAAAAAAATAAATAAGATTTTTCTTATAACATGCTTTCATAGTCAAATTACTTTTCTGTTCAGTTTAACACTCAAAGTTGAAGCTTTAGGGGTGTCTACAGTATGACCTTCTAGAGTAAAAATGCATAAGGCTCTTTGGGTATTGCCCTATCTTTAAAGAGATTCTTGAAGGAAATAGCTGTGTTAACTAGTGGCAACTGTCAGCAACAGTGAAGTCGGTGACCTTTTTTTTACTATTTTTTATGCCATTTAACACTTTGTGGACCACAGTACTGCCTGTATCAGATGTATACATAATTCAGAAACTATATATCATTCAAAGTTTCCCATTATTTGCACAATCAAGCATTGTAGCTCATCATGTAAGGAATCATGAAATGCTGATAAATAAAACCCCATGTTTCTCTATGTCTCAGCCTCAAACATTCTAACGTGATGAGTATGAGCTGGAGAAGTGATTTCCCCCTTTTACATTAATTAAACACTGTCAATCCAGCACTGATACTCTAACAATAAAGCTGGAAAACTCTAATCTCATGGCTTCACTGCCACAGTTTGCTGGCCTAAATCTTTGTGGTGGGTTGACCAACCTTGGCTGGCTGCCAGATGCCCACACAGCCACTCTCTCACTCCTCATCCTCAAGAGGACAGGAGGAAAAAATAAGATGAGAAACTTATGAAGACAGGGATCATTCAGTAATTGCCATCATGGGCAAAACAGGCTTGACTTGGGGAGTCAAGTTTATATTAATTAGTTTAAGTTCAAATTAATTAATTAATTAAATTTATAATATTAATTTATTACTCCTGCTCACACTCCTTTTTCCCAGTCTCAGCTTCATTCCTTCATTCTCAACTCCCCTACCTTCCCGCCCCCTGTGCCACTGCAGGAAAGGAGAATGGAGGCTGTGGTCAGTCCATAACACTTTTTCTCTGCTGCTCCTTCCTCCTCTGCTCCAGCATGGGGTCCTTCCCATGGGCTGCAGTCCTTCACAAGATGTTCCAGCAGGCTGCAGCTTCCTTCAGCGCATATCCACCTCCTGCATTATGGGGTCCCCCCCACAGGCTGCAGTGTGGATATCTGCTGTGCCATAGTCCTACATGGGCTGCAGGGGGACAACCTGCTTCATCATGCTCTTCTCCAGAGGCTTCAGGGGAATCTCTGCTCTGGCACCTGCAGAAATTCCCCTCCTACAAGAATCCATTTCTGAAGTTTTGCATATCACCACAGAAATTAATAAAGTGAATAAATTACACTCAAGGACAGAAGAAAGGCAAACTTTGACGATGGTGCCTGATAGCTGTTGTTTTTACATCGGCCCAGCAAACTAGAAATCTGAGCCAACAAGTCTCACCATACTTTGACACCCAGGAATTAAGAGATATTTTATCCAGTAATATAATGAAAAGGTATGTGGCTGGACCTTTTCCAAATGAGTTATAAATACTCTACCAGTAACCTCCCACAGTCTGATTCCTGACACCAGCTTAGCAAGCAAGCTGTTAGAATGAGTCAGTGGTTTGCTCATGAAACTACAGCTGCTGCACCAGTAATCTCACAAGGGACTTATTATTTGCAGTAAAGCAGACAAGAACCTCTAACCAAGGTTCTTTACACTTTTTTCAACAGCTTTCTCCTAACTTCCTTTGATTATTGCCATAACTCACAACTGAACCTAGTTAATTTGTTGTCTTTATCGTACCCTTTTAAGCATACTATAACAAATGGGTGAGCAGGAAAAAGGAAGGTAGCATGACACTCCTGTTCACACCAAGTCATTTCAAAGGCTTTCTTTTTTGTAAAGGAATGTGTAAGCCATGCGTGGTGGGTTGACCCTGGCTGGACACCATGTGCCTACCAAAGCCACTCTATCACCTCACTACTAAGCTGGACAGGGGAGAGAAGATAAAATGAAGTGTCGACATACAGACAGGGAGATCACTCTGCAGTTACCATCATGGGCAAAACAGACTACTTGGGGAAATTAACTTAAATTATTACCAATCAAATCAGAGTAGCATAATGAGAAATAAAAACTAAATCTTGAAACACCTTCCCCCCACACCTCCCTTCTTCCTGGGCTTTCCTTTACTTCTGAATTCTCTACCTCCTCCTCCCAGAGGTGCAGGGGGGATGGGGAATGGGGGTTGCAGTCAGTTCATCACAGGTTGTCTCTGCAGCTCCTTCCTCCTCAGGGGGAGGACTCCTCATACTCTTCCCCTGCTCCAGCGTGGGGTCCCTCCCTTGGGAGACAGTCCTCCAAGAACTTCTCTAGCGTGAGTCCTTCCCAAAACTACAGTTCTTCACAAACTGCTCCAGTGTTCATCCCTTCCATGGGCTACAGTTCTTCAGGAACAGACTGCTCCAGCGTGGGGCCTCCACGGGGTCACAGGTCCTGCCCGGAGTCTGCTCCAGTGTGGGCTCTCCAAGGGGTCACAGCTTCCTTCAGGCGCATCCACCTGTTCTGGCATGGGACCCTCCATGGGCTGCTGGTGGATATCTGCTCCACCATTAACCTTCATAGGCTGCAGAGGGACAGCCTTCCTCACCATGGTCTTCACCACAGACTGCAAGGGAAACTCTGCTCTGGCACCTGGAGCACCTCCTGCCCTCCTTCTTCACTGACCTTTGTGTCTGCAGAGTTTTTTCTCTCATGTATTATCTCTTCTCTCTCTGGCTGCAGTTGTGCAGGGTATTTTTAACCCTTCTTAAACATGTTATCCCAGAAGCGTTACCGCCGTTGGTGATGGGCTCAGCCTTGGCCAGCAGCGGGTCAGTCCTGGAGCCAGCTGGCATTGGCTCTATTGGACATAAGTGAAGCTTCTAGCAATTTCTCACAGAAGTCATCCCTGCAGCCTCCCTGGTATGAAAATCTTGCCATGCAAACCCAAAACACCATGACGAGACTATTAATTGCTCTGTCCCTTGCCTAATTGTTTGACTGAAGCCAAGTAATAACATTGTTGTCTTGCCAGGATTTTTGATGAGTATCACGTGAACAAATGACCCATTGTTCTCACTTTGTAGAGAGAGACAAAGTCTGTCAGACTACTTTATAGGTAATAGAGAGACAGAGACTCTTATAGAGCACAGTTAACACCTCTGTCCTCCAGGGTAAATATTTAAACAAGTCAGGCAATCCATGTTCCAAAAATGCTTGTTTCTTTGAAATAAAATGAAAAGAGTTAAGTGTGGCTACTTCAGATATAGATGTCTACATTGTAGACATCTAAAGCTAGCTGAGATATATGTGTCAGAGCTTTATACATTGTGTACTATTGACTTGATTGTTCTTTTACAGATCGAGAAAATACAGTTTGGAAGATTATTCATTGGTAATGTCATTAATGCCATGTTGGGATTAAAAAAAGACCCTCTGTAACTGGATACACCATGTCATTTGAGGGTAGAATCTTGATGTTAGTTGGGCTCATGACATTTTTGCCACTGATTTCTTAAGAGATAAGGGTTTCAATCTGTAGACAGAGCTACACCAGGTTCTGTGAATCAAGAAACAAATAGGTAAAACACTCAATCCTGATTTTCACAGTAGTAACATATTTCTGAGGTGTGTAGCACTACTCTCAGATAAGGAACACAAATTTGTAGAGAATTTATATGTAAGAAGAATTTAGCAGCTTCCAAAATGGCAAAATACATTAAGGATAATTAAACAAATATTAGGGAAAAAAGAAGAATGGGATTAAGAAGTAACTTTATAATTATCTGAAGTGTAAAAATGTATTTAGTCCAGTGAAGAAACATAGAACTAAATCTGCTGTCGTGAAAGTCTTTCACACACATAATGTAAGAGTAGCAGTTTTGTATCAATGAAGATCTGAGGTAAGACCTTTATCTCTTGGCACACATTTCACAGATCTTAAAGATTTACTGAAAATGCCAGGAGAAGAAAATACAAATACAGAAATGGTCACTGTTGAATTAGAGGTTGCCATGGAAATATGCCAGCATGAACTTATTATGAAGAAAGAAATGACTTACAAGCTTGAGATGTCAGTCCTCTGGCAATTGTTTGGGATTAAAAGGGAACAGTTTTCATATTTTGGATGATATTGTCCTTTTAGTTGCACTGATGTAAACCCATGTAAGTGTCACTAAAATAAATTAAATTATATTATTAAAACTGGAAGCATAACATTATACTGTTTTTCTCTGGAAATAATCATAAAGGATAAAAATTACCTGTGTGAAACCCGCTGCTTCCATAGATTAAAGAAGAGTTATCATGATAGAAACGCTTTCTAGGGAAGTTAATATTTGTGTGAAAACCAAAGCAAACGACTTCAAGATTTTCAAAATTGCGTAGAATTTAAACACATGCTAAATAAATTTTCTGCCATTACTTTTTATTTCACAGGGACTTCTGTTCCAATAACATGAGGATGTACCACTCATTTCCTAGTCCATACTTCATGACTCAGTTTCTATCATGCATCTTTACACTAATCTCAGTCTTTGTTCTTCCATTTCCTTCTCCTGTGAAAGGTCTCATACATGAATGCAGCAGTTCTGTGATAATTTCAGAGCTACTTCTCTACTCTGGATATTTGCCCTGTACTTAAATTAAAATCTTAACCTCTGTCTTGATATTTTCTTATTTTTAAAAATTGAACAAGTAGTTGAATATAGAAACAGTCATACCTGAACTTTCTACCTTTGACCCCAAAGTTTTCTCCCTCTTATCTTTTGTAATCACTATTTGCCCATTACAATTCTCATTTTTGCTCATTTATATGCTGAAATTAATTTTCCAGGTGAGCCACTTTCAAAGTCTTAATTCAGTTGCTGAATTTATGTATTCTACATTCCTTTTTGAAAAGATCTTAGGTGCACCAAGACAAAACTCCTATTTAGATTCCCAGCATCTTAATTTCTACAATATCTCCTCCTCTACTACTGAAAATGAAATCTTACCCTGTATATATATATATGCGCACATTCAAAACCTAGATACAAATGTATAGTCTGCCACTTTATCTGCATCATCTACTTCTTCCATTGCACTAGCTCTTATATATTTAAATACACTTCTATGAGCATAGGAGATTTATATGGATATCTCCAGGCAAAAGAAATCACAATAACTTATGTAGTAGGGTGTGCAAAAACTAATCTGTGAGTGGAAGCTAAACAGTTCCTGTTTACTTATGTTATGAATTTTATATAATTTGCACTGAAATGTCTGGAAAGGATCATACTCTATCATGTATTCTTTTGAAATTTAATGTATCCATGTTTCAGTAACTCCTGCTGTGTTTTCTCCCTTATCATCTGTCATACCTACCAACAACTTTGGTTTCATATAATTTATTGCTCTTTTTTTTGTTGCAATAGCTAAAAAAAGAGTCATAGTAACATCAAGAAATAACAGGGTGCTGTTGAGTTTAAGGAACACCTATGTGTTGATCCAATTAACTTTGTTGATTGTGAATCACTTTTAGACATTCTGAAACACCTATATCTTATATCTTGCACATACCTAATACACCAGTTTTAGCAGTATCATAGGATTTTATGGAAATAATATTCAGGGAATAGTTGAGGTTATTTCTGGGGAGATGACAGAGCAAAATCAATATATGAAGAGATGTAATTTCCTTTTGCACAACTGTTATTGAAATACTTTCTTCACCCATCTATAGCTCCTCAGAACATTGCGTTTATTCTTCAGCTCCTTAATTTTTGTTTCTTCTTCTATACTGGTAGGCTGCTGTTTCAGAGATATACCTGCACTCCTCCAGAAAGAATATAAACATTGCAATTTTTGAGAAAATTTACGTGTGTCAGCATACGAATATCTCCTGCTGAGTCCTCTTAGACTTCATCTTAGAAGCAGTGAACAACAGGAGGTTCATGACAGGCACAAATACTCAAGATTTGTAACAAATATAGCACTGTGGAAATGACTGCATTTTTAACATATAAAATGAGACATTCAGGTGGCAAAAAGCTATTTAAAAATATTAGTAATGATTTTATATTGATTATTTATAAAGATTTTATTTTAATGTAATTCAAGTAAGCTGGGAAAAAACCTTCCTATTTGGCCGGACCAGCCATCCCAAAATATAAGTGTGGTATCACACATTTCATTTGATGTCAGGAAAAAAATATTCTGATTTACAAACATATAATATGAAAAAGCAAAAATAACTAACTACTTGGCAAAACCAAGTAAAGGGAGGTTCTCCTTTTTGTCTAGTTGTGCCATGCATTTTCACAGGCAATTAGACTTTCTCTTCAGCCTAAGTAGATTTGACCACATACTTTCCTTTCCTCAGAGAGGTTTCTAGTGACAGCACAAGGGATTATAAAGCAAAACCAGCTGGTTTTCAACTGGTACCATGATAGTGGAAAAGCTACAAAGACAGTTTACCTCAACATATTTTTGTCAGTTGTTTACGGTTCTCTATATATGGTGAGACTCATGGCTTTGAGCATTTTCTTTACACCAGAGAAAGAGTAGACACGGTTGGGGGGTTCACATCTCTTCAGTGAGTAATTGAGCACCAGAGTTTCTGCCTGTGCTGTCTCTGCCTCAGGGCAGGTCAGCTTTAAGGAGAACAATCAGCAACAACCCAGAAACAAGTACTTGCTTGTATCAATTTGTGCATGGTTAAAGATGCGCAAACTAACCATAAAGAGGTTTCTTTCCCTTTGCTTGAGAAAGACTGAAACATTGGCCATAGGACCCAAAGGGACTTTTTAAGGGTGAGCATAACACCAAAGAAAAGGAGGGGATACGATAAAGAATGTTGCTACTCGATGACACAGCTCCCTATCTGTGGTAATTAGCTATTAATGTACACTTTTTAATTTTTTAATTGTTTTTGATTATAAATCCTTTCAAGACTAAGATAGAATGAGCTGCCTGCTTTTGCCTTCCCCCCAGGTGTTCATTACTCCTATCGAATAGCTAACCTCAAAGGACATTATATTTCAGATAATGTGTGTAACTCTTGCTCATTTATTAGTTATATCATAAACAGATCATGGTTGAGATACTGAGATGTGTTTTCCAAGCCACCAGAGGAGGTTGACCCTTTTAAATAGCAGTTTTGACTTTTATATTACTTCTTAGCCTCTTTTCCATATAGAAATACTTATTTATTTTTCCATATCTGCTAGCATTGTGTTGTCAATTGGCTTTACTTTTAATGAAAGATTTTGCTACTCCCATTGTTATAAAAAAAAAAAAATCAGAGAAGGTTAACCAGCACTGAATTACCTTATATCTTTACCTATTACGTTACCGTAGCTTCATTACATAAAATAAAGGCCATTTTTTCCCCATAAGATCTTGCTGGTATATTTCACTTTTCTCTGACCAGAGTTTCCCCAAAACTAAACTTATTCTCAAAAAATCTCTGTTTCCATTTTTAAAAGAGATAGATGGTTAAGTCAGTCGTTTCTTGCAGGTAGGAAAGTAATTTCAGTATAAAGCAGCCAATAAGAGAACTTTCTGGTCAGCATAATTCTTATGGATAAAGTGTGATTTATGAAACAAACTAAAACAAAACAAATGGCATGGTTTTGAATAAGCAATAACATTATTGTTTGAATATGCTCATGATTCTTCAGTAAATGCATAGCTTTTTAATGTTATGAGAGTTATTGTTCTAACTTTTTAAATAAAAATTGCAGAGTAGTTATCTTCTTTTTGTCATCACCAAAGATGCTTGTTTTATGATGTTCTTTAAAAGCATCACATTTAGTTTAAAAAGTAGCATTTCACAATAAAATTTAAAATTATGTACTGCTATGATTCTAATATGTCAGTGTTTCTCCCTAAAGGAAACTCAGCATTGAATTTATAAAGAAACCAGAACTCCCACATGTCCACATTCTAGTACAGATTTAATTTTTAATTGTGACACCTGGTCTTTCCTGCTACTTTTAATTATTTTTTTTTAAATAAAATCCCCTTCAAAACAAACACAGGATTAGTTAAAGGTCCATTTTTTATATTTTACAGTATGTTTCTTACAATTTATATCTGCAGATCAGGACTAGATAGCATGGACTGAGAATCTACAGAAAATCCAAACTTTGCTCTGCATTGTTTGAAAGAGACACATTGCCATTATGGTTTGAGGGGATTTTTTTTGTCTATCCACTTAATGAAAATTAAAACAACTTTTGTCTAAAACAAATCAGCTGTTGTTCCGATTCTTACAGTGACTTTCAGAATTTCAATGTTTATGTGAGTCACAAGCTTTTTTAAGTCACTGCTTTTTTAAGAGGCTCATGTCCTAAAACCTTGTTTACAACCTTGATTATACTAGGCTGTATTTCCTTTTTTAAGTAAATTGCCAGTTTTCTACAAGAATACATGAATAAACGCATGACTTCTTGATTAAAAAAAGACAAGTATGAAAATACAATACTCATTATTTTAAATCTTATCACTGTTCTGTCAATATCAAGATTAGACTAAAAAGCTTGCTTTTGGCATTATTTGTAATAAAACATTTTTGTCACAATTCAGAGTGAGTTTTTCAAAGGTTTGGAATGTACAAAGATCCAAACACAAAGAGATATACTTTATTGAATATTGCCACCATGTATCCTTTTAGGAGACCTCTCGGTGTTATTGCTTGAGATGAGAAACTTCACAATCAGTAATATAAGACTGTTGAATCTAAAAGCAGCAATGAACATGGCACTGAAGAATAAGGTGTCAGTTTCTGTTTCCTCTGATATTTATGAATGTCATTCATAGATTATAATAAACCCAGGATGAATAATAGTCAGGTTTTCTTTTGTTTGTTTTGTCTCTGGTGTCTGAAAACATTTTGGGTTTGTAGTAGGCCAACCGTACAGTAGGCTTAGCAAAGGTAGAATGTGGTCTTAAACTCATCCTCTGGTTGGATATATCTCTTTCTTTTGACCACAGAGGAAGCCTTCATGATTAGTTCAGATCAGGAACTTTTTTAGGAAGTTTAAGTCTAAACATAACAGCAGGATATGGGTAAGTCCTATAGTTTGACTCAAAAGATGAGTTTAAAACCCTATTCAAGGTCATATGTTTGGCTTTAACACAGTCTAGAAACATTTACAGTCAGTTACAGTTATGAAATATTTAGGAAGATAATCCTTTTTGACCCCCAGGTGTTAGTTTCCAATTTACAGCTAAGACCCAGAGAATAACTGTTAGTTTCCTCTAGCTTACTAACTTGTTTCACTTGAAGAAAATGCTTACATGGTCAGTTCCAAATCTCAGTTACTGATCACTGAAAAACAGATGAAAAATGGTAAGAAATATACACCTGTCAGCTAAATAAACTTTGGTGTACAGCTCTGCTTCCGTCTTTTCATATCCACACAGTAAGAGTAGTCTATTCAGTATGGGGGCCACCAACTTTCTTCCAAAGTGCTTGCACTCAGAGTTATCTCATGCAAGGGTGTTTTCTGTGGGGACCTCGGAGCATTACGCCTCAAGCATTTCAGCACTGTATTTGAAGACATGCCTCTTCTTTTCAGTACTGAATTCTGATTGCATTATAGCCAAAATCTTTTGCATTCATATGGAAAAACTGTAAAGATAAAAATGCTAAACAGAATAGTGGAAATTAAAGTTTTGTTCCTGCACGTGAGAACGGTTGATTGATATTTTAAGTGTAAAATTCACTTTGTAAAGTCCTTCATTTTAAAACATATCTTGCTGGAGTAACATAAAGCTCTTTAATATTTTGCTGCCTTCAGCTGAATAATTGAATGTGGGATTTTCTTTGTTGTTCAAATGTATTTAGGCTTTTTATCAGATTTCAGTTATGCCTCTTTCAGTTTGAGAAAGCTTTGCAAATAATAGTTTTACATGTTATTAAAAACACATAAATGTTGGCCCAAGAAATAGCTTTTGGGATGTGTTTTATAAAGTCTTAATTCCTGTGGGTTTATTTATTCGAAATTAGAACTTACTGTACAAGCCAAGTCCTAGAAGAAGCTAATTGTTTCACAAGTAATTTGTCCCAGGTCCTGCTGAAGTATGTGCAATAGGTACAGAACATCCTAAGAATTAAAGAAAAAAACCATTCTGTCATCAATACTATATAATGGAAAATTACTCTAGTCTAGTCTGCTTAGTACCCATATGGAGAGATTTAGGGTTAGGTCAAATTTCAGGGACTTCCAGCAGGGGATTTAATAATACAATTTTTCATACAACTATATCTGATGGAATGAAAAAATAGTAATTTCTAGGAACTATAGAGGACAGTGATAGAACGGCTTTCACTGTCTTTATTTTTTCTGCTTATAAAAGTTTGATTCATCTGCTAGGAATGTTAGAAAGTATTGCATGTTGAGCTGACACTTGCTGTTTGTGCTTTTGAATAGCTATATAGAGAAATGTGTCAGTGGTACTCTATGGACAGGGTCCTGTGAGAAGTCTGGTATAATGACACCCCCCCCAAAAGTTAAAAAAAACCCAACCCAAAACCACACCCCCCAGTTTTAAAGATTGTATTGGGAAAGAAGCCACTTTTCAATAAAGATTAGTTCTCCAGCAGATCATGTATATGAAAACTAGCAGTATATTTTGTCCATTTAGGCTTAATTCCTGTATAGCCAAAAAAACCCCACCACTAAGAAAACTCAAACCTGACTGCGCTCAGTTGTCAAAATTCTGATAGGCTTTGCCTCTACAGTTAGAAAATATATTCTACCTATTTCTTTGGGTATCATTAGAGTGTCTGTGAGTAGAATGTTGAGATCACTCTAGGAAAATCTACTAGTTTTAGAAACAGCTTTATTATTTCATCTGGTGTAAATGACAAGAAGAAGAGGAAGAGGAAGAGGAAGAAGAGGAAGAAGGGTTTTTAAGTAGAACTGCATCTCAAAACTAGTCTGATAATTTCAGTGGAAGCAGAAGTAGTTGACAAATACCATGTTTTCCAATCAGGAGACTGTTTATATTACCATCTTATTGAAATATAAACCCTTCAGTATTAAATACTGTTCTCAAAGTATTTAAAATAATTGGCTCTGTAGGCAATTTTATATACATTAAATATAACAGGCGTAAGAGTTTGGAATAATTTTTAAAAGCAAACAAAATAATAATTATATGTCAAGATAAACAAACCCCCCAAAAATAAACTCTTCAGCCTTCAGACTGGAATTTGAAGGCAATGTCAGAAAATTTAATTGGACTATATGACATACCTAAATGGGTTCACTGGAAAGTTTTCCACATTTTTAAGATGTTCACAAATTAACTTTAAAGGAATAAACAGGGTGAATTAGAAGCCAGTGTGTGATCAAAGCTGTGACTTGATGTCAGAGAATATTTCTGGGACAACTCACAGGACTGGAACATTGAAAAAGAAAAATATGTAATTGCTGTAAAATCAGGAAGTAAAAGTATGTTACAGAATGCTTCAGGGTGAAAAGAATAACAAAAAAGCTGATGTGATATTACTGTAGAGGTCCAGAGACTAGACCATTTGACCAGTGTGACAGTACAGATACAACATTTTCTGAGCCACTTCCAATGGAACCTTGCAAAGGACAGAACTTAGTGAAAATGAGGGATTTTTATTCCTATATCTATGAAAAAAACCACAACAGTGCATTGAGAGGTATCACAATATAAAGGGTTACCTGTCCTTTGGGTGTATAGGGATTGTGACCATGCGTTCATAGGATTCTGTAATACACAAGGACATGGAGGCTTCATCCTGTAAGTTTCTCTACTTTATTATAGATTACCACAAATACCAGAAAAATCACCACTAACAAGTATACTAATGACTAATAAAGTAAATATATATATAACACAAGCCATTAAAAATCAGTAACAGTAATCAATAGTATAACAGCAATCAATAGTACAGCGGCAATCAATTATAGCAACAATAATAGCAGCAATCAAGTATATATATTTAATATTACAGCTTACTACAAACATCACTAGTGAAGCAAACTTATCAATATTTTAGCAGCAAGCATACTTATGGTACATTACTTACTTTTATATATATGTGTATATATATGACATTAAGCAGATTCCAGAAGGGGGTCAAAACATGCCAGAGGGGAGGAGAGACAGATCCCAGAAACGAGGACAACCATCCCAGAAGTGGGAGGACAAACCAAACTGACCCCATAAGTGAGCCCAGAGTGGGACCATTAAAGTAACAGACAGAGTTTCACTTCAAAGATGATCTGTGTCACAGAGTCTGGAGTCAGCCAGGTGTCCCCAGAGAGAGACCAGGATCTTGTAGAAAGTTCATGCAGACTTGTTGAGGAAAGGGAAAAGTACATGCAGCACAGGAAGTCCTCAGGGAGAGAAGCTTCTTTGGGATAAAAAGTAAGTATTTTATATTATATAGCCATAAAAGAGCATAGCACGACACTTCAAGCAGCCAGTAGATGTTGTTAATTTCTGTTTTTCACCTGGAACATCTGATAGAAGATTGTTTTCTACACTCTCAGACCATTTTTTTTTCCCTAGACTGTTTTCCTGTCCTTGCACTTAGAAGAACCAACGACAGTTACTGATTCATACTTTCTCAGGATGTTTCCGCCTTTTTAAAGACTATTTTTCACCTTTTCAGGCAACAAATTACCATTACAGTTCCTTGTTTTTGCATTATTGATGATATGATAGGATGTCTCCAGTTTCTAGGTACTCAGCTGTACTTCAAAGATGACAGCTGCGCTTCTTAAGGATGCTTCTGGTTCACAAGCCTTATTCCCAGGATCACAGATCCCAGACTAGCAGGAATTACGTCTGTCAGTAGCAGACATTTTCTTCTGTTCAGCAAAGGTTACCTTTATGATTGTTTACATCAACAGGCGATCAGGTTCCGGTATATACTGAGGACCACATGGTGTTTTAGAGAACTGAGGAAGCTAATAAGGAAGCAGATATTTTAGTTTTGCTCTAATTAACTGAAAAATTGCTTAAAGAACATAAAACATAAATTTACACAAAATGGTCATTATTAGAAATGTAATAAGCATAGACAGCAGAATAAGCATAAAGGATTAAAAAAACCACATGAATAGTATATTCAGAGGCTGGAGATCCCTTGGGAGGATAAAGAAATATAGGAAATCTGGCAGATGTTGAAAGAAACTAGATTAAATTTCAGTGGGAGTATCAACATGTGAAAACAAGGCAAACTATGAGACAATTGTGGAAAAATCAAGTCCCCTTTTATAATTTGAAAAGAAAAAAAGAAACTGCAAAAATGGAAACAAAGATGCAGAACTAATGATGAGTATGAAGGACTAAGGGAAGCTTATGCAGGAACAGAAAGATTCCAGATGAAAACTAAGTTTTGGATAACAAGCAGTATAAATGTTAACAAGAAAATATCTTTAGATTCTCTCTTCATACAAAATTATAGAATCATTAAATGGTTTGGATTGGAAGGGACCTTTAAAGATCATCTAGTTACAACCTCCCCTGCCATGGGCAGGGACATCTTCCACTAGCTCAGGTTGCTCAAAGCACCATCCAGCCTGACTTTGAACACTTCCAGTGACGGGGTATCCATGACTTCTCTGGAAACCTATTCCAGTGTCTTACCACCATCATTGTAAAAAATTTCTTCCTTATATTCAACCTAAATCTACCCTTGTTCCATTTAAAACTGTTGCCCCCTGCCCTGTCACTACAGGCCTTGGTAAAATGTCCCATCTTTCATATAAGCCCCCTTTAAGTATTCAAAGGCTGCAATGAGGTTTCCCCAGTCTGTATGGATACAGGGGATTGCTCTGACCCACATGCACGTTCTTGCACTTGGCCTTGTTGAACTTCCTGAGGTTCACATGGGCCCACTCCTCAAGCTGTCAAGGTCCATCCGGATGGTATCCCTTCTCTCTGCACCACTCAGCTTGGTGTCATCCCCAAACTTGCTGAAGGTGTATCCAGTCCCACTGTCTATGTCACTGATGAAGGTATTGACTAGTATTCGTCCCAGTACAGACCCAGGAGGGACACCACTTGTCACTGTTTTCCACTTGGACATTGGCCTGTTGACTGCAATTCTTTGGATGCCTCCATCCAGACGGGTCCTTATCCATCTAACAGACCATCCATCATACCCATATCTCTCCAACTGAGCAGCAAGAATGTTGAGGGGGGCTGTATCAAAGGCCTTACAGAAGTCTGAGTAAATGACATCCATAGCTTATGCACTGATGCAGTCATCAGAAGGCCACTAAAAGTAGAACACCAGTAGATTAGTCAGTAGGTTAGTAGAGTTAGGTTGGCTGCCTCTAATCACCTCCCCGTCTTCCATATGTCTTGACATATCTTCCAGAAGGATCTGTTCCATGATCTTACCAGGCACAGAGGTGAGGTTGATTTGCTTTGCCACCTTAAATGCATATATTAACTATTGCTTTGCATTATGTAACAACTTCTGACATTATTGTCCAAAAACCTGGGAAAGTAAAACCTGTAAATTTGACATCATACATTATTATGTATGTAAGGTGAGATCTACTCCATTTAAGATTCATCAGAGAACATATTTTTTACTCTTTCTCTACCTTGAATATTTCAATACTATATTTATTTCTGTTTTTCAAAGTGCAAGTGATATTGTCTTTCATTGATTAGTACTCCCTGATTCTGTTTCTCATTTCTGCAAACTGGTTATTTTCCAGCTCTCCTTCATGTCTTCAGAGAAAAATTAAGTTAAAAAAATTCATTCTTATCTCCCTTGGTTAATGTATCTTATATAAAATTTGCCCTTTGTCCCAGTTTCTCATGTAATTTCTGTCAGCAGGGCATTGGAGTGTAATGTCTATAATTCCAATCTCCATACTATTTACAGAAACACATTATGGCATCTTTTTCTCTCCTTCAGTATCTGAAATGCATAATGATATAAATGTCTTGGCTTCATGACCATATTTAAGCTCCTCCTTCTGATATCAGGAGCTGCTTCTGCCCGCAATTCCTCTTGCAGACTAAGTGATCAACCAGCTGACTAAAGACTTTCATATTAAACCAGTGATGTGATAAATGGATTTGGCCTCAGAAAGACCTGTTCATCTAATATACTTACTGGAATTTGAAGATTGGTTCATAAACTGCTATTCCAGTGCACATATTTTTAAAGAACATTAGTCTAAATATAACTATTGTCTACATGAAAACTTATATGAAAGTGGTCATGGGGAAAAATTCTCATTTTGACATGAAAGAATAAAGAATGCATGGCTAATATAAGTGTGATCTCCGCTGGCAGTAACATCCTTTGCCTAGAAACATGGCAGACCCAGGTGATTTGTAACATCAGCCAGGGATACAGAAGAAGTGCAACCTGAACGAGACAGACAACATCAGAGAGACTCATCATGACACTAGAAAACTTATGAAAAAATAAACAGTATTATATCTAAATAAAGATAAATTTTAAATCTCTGTTTTAATTAATTCTCAGTGTTATTAACCAGTCTTTAAAGTATCTATGTGATGCAGAGAAAACTGCATCTACAGCACAAAGGGCTCCCTCCATAGAGTAGACCACTTGTCATTTGCAGCACTTGAACCTTGACATGAAGCAGGCACTGTTCCCCTGTCGTCTTAAGACATAATTGTTATGTTTGGGGGGTGGTCACATTTCACAAAAAAGTTTTTCATTACATCTGTAGCTGTCACTGTTGAGAACTGAGTATAAAGAAGAAAGTGAAGGCTCTCTCTTTCTCTGTATCCTGTTCAGTATTCTGCTTTTCTAATGTTTAAATCCTGCAAGTTCATTTTCTAATTATTCAAAACCAGTTTGTTGCATCAGACTTTACAAGGAAGTTGTTAAATCGGGAAGTTGGAAAATCAGGAACTCAATGACAGACAATAGGAAGTTGTAACACTAATTTTTTGGCAGTGTAATCTAATTAAAAAAAAAATCTTTCACTTTGCAATGCTGAAAAGTAGAGGCACAGTGTGCTGACCAATGACAGCTGGCAGGACATACACTATTAAACCTGCCAGCTAGCAGAAACCTTTGACCTAGGAATTAAGTTGTGGTATGACAAAAGCATAGATCAGATTGTTTGCATTTAACTGACAGAGGAGAGGTTATTATCTACCATTTCAATTTCAGTATATTAACAATTCTTCATTTAATAAGAGATTATCAATGAAATGTAAATTTAGAAACTAATGAAACAAAATTTAAGACAAAACCCAGTGGCTTCAGCTGATATATTAGAAGAGTCCTGTACCTCTCATAGAAGTTAACTACAATTAGCTGCAGTTGACTCAATGCTATTCATTTAATGATTGTTGATATTAAAAAGTAATATAAAATATTTTTTAAAAAATTAACTACTTTTAAATAACTCTGAACATATTTATTTAAAAGTAGTTATCATCAAATCACATGCAAACTAAAACAAAAAAATATTCTTACAGAAAAGTCTTTCTTTTTTTGTTTGTTTCCAGGATACTGGATTAATTTGCATCAGTCTGTCCTGAAGGCTTGAAAGCAATGATAAATTCTTAAACTGTGTTATTTCATCCTTCCCACTGCAGTGTTAATTTAACATGAAAATAATTCTTAACCTAATACAACCAAAATAAATGCTCTAGGAGCAGCAAGACCAGGCTATCCTGTGAAGAGAGGACTAGGAGCAGGGGGTGCCAGTCAGACTGCCAGGGCAGGGGCATCCCTGAAAGGGGTCCACCACCCTGAGCAATAGTCTTGTCAGTGTTTTTCAGCAGTATTTTTCTTCTGTTCAGTAATTTTCTCCTTCTAACCAGACCACGTTTAAGGCTGCTCACATAAGAAGTCAAGTCAGTAAGCAGGGATCAGGGCTGGGATCAGCAGGGACGTGTCTGGGCAAGGGCAGGGCTGCGACATAGCTCTGGGATGAGGGAGAGAGCCACAGGTGAAGTGAAGTGAAGCAGGGCCACCCCAACGAGTCTGTCTCTTTCTTGCACAGCAGTCTGAGCCAAAGCTGCACCACTGAGCTGCGTGCCACCACTGGCCTTGAGTGCAGGAAGGTCAACTCCAAGGAGGTGGGCAACGCTACCAAGACCTGACACTAAACCAACATTTGTTTTTCAGCTTAGAACAACCATGATTCAGTTTTCTATTGAAACAGTCATTAAAAACTAAGAATTCATTAAAAATCAAATAATCCAGTCAAACTGGGCTCACAGGAAATTTCAGTTCAGAAATGTTACTGGCAACTAAAGGAATGAAAACACAAATGGGCTCCTGGCTCCACATGAAACTGCCTTTCAGGACCAAATTGTGACAGAATGAACAAAATAGCAGTCTGAAATGAGACCTCTGATAACTTTATATATAAACAATACAGGACAGGTTTTATTGTTGTCCTGCCTCTCATAAATGTGTATTGCATACAATCAAATCTCACTTATTCATATATGAACACAAAAACTGAAAAGAAATCAACTTCATATTAAATAATACTAAGAGTTCACATTTCAGCACAGAAGAAGAATTTCTGATTTTCTAGCTCCAGGTAGTGCTAGTAGCATTACAGAGTAAAATAATCTGGAAAGATGCAGGTTAAAGAGAAAATTTGAAAGGGATGCCTGAGGAAGGGAGCTTGGAATTTAGCTACAGAAGCAATTGTTCTACATGATGAATTTTAATGGGTCAAAACAGACATATCGACTGACTTCTGAAGATTTTCACACTACAAAGATGGGAGAAGTCACAGATGGTAATGCCTTGGGAAAAGAAGAACTGCCTCCCGTCACAAGGGAAAGGGTATTTAGAGGCATAAAAATGTAATGCATGTATATATGTAAATTTATTTGGATATACAAAATACATTCATATTTAGAATATGAACTATATTATTATTATATAAAAGAATAACATATTTTAATATGATCTATAATGAAGGAAATCAAAGTGCTTAATACAGTAAGGAATTTATCAAAGATAGGAAAAGCTATAGACAAAAAGAAATCAGTGTTGAAATATTAAAGAACAGAATTAGGTGGTGGTTTTGAAGAGTTCACTTTCCATGATGTTCCAATTAATAACGATAATGAAGTATTTTGTGTACTACTATATAACTATTATCAATTTAATAAAGGAGAAATTTCATTTGTATGGGAACAGTAGTTATGCTAAATGGGGGACTTCTCAACTGGAAGAGGTAAAATAAATCCCTAAAGGGAAACAGGGATTCCTTAAAGCACCTCTGAAAAATTATTGTGATTATTGCAACAAACAATTATGGAAAATGCAACAATCCATTGAAAAGCAATTCTGTTAAATTCAGTTATTAAATTAATAAAACAATCAAGTGCTGTTAATACTGCTTGATTACAAATCTCAGTGAGGTGTTAGATATGGTATAGATACAGTCACTTTCACAAAGCCTCGGAACATAGTAATTTTTCATAAAAGCTTCTTAATAAAAAATGTTCAGTGACATATATTCTATCTGTTAGGTGATCAAATTATAAAAGTTATTGAACATTATGCACGTACATTTTGCAGATTTTCTTGGCATGAAAATGCTCAGTGATTTCCAAGAATATAGAAATTTTCTATTAATTCGTGAATGGACCAGTAGAGTTTCCTAGATAGATGGTCAAATCTATTTTCACTGTAGATTTCTTACTCAAGGTTATTTTTGCTGTTTTTCCAACCTTGTCATACTGTTAACTATAGGCATTCTCTGTATAATTTACACACAAGGCTACTTCTTTTTAAGTGCCTTTACTAATTGCAGAGGCCCCATAATGTACCAGAAAGACTTCTTATGATGCCAAAGTGTATGATCTACATTTTTGGCTAAGAAATGTAATCCTGTTTTATAAATTAGGTTCTCAATATCATCTACATAGTATTCCAATTATCCAAAGTATTATTGCTTCCTTGTTTGCTGTCAGCAAATTTTATTAACTTTCCCACTCTTGCTTTAGTAGAAATAATCGGTCAAAAGTATTAAATATTTAAAAAGACTGCTGATGAACTTCTTCCTGCACAAATAAACTGTTGGTCCCCTTTCATCATTATCAATTTCATCTTTCTTTTTGAACAATTCCTTTTTTGCTTGACAAATCTCTACCTTCTCTAGCTTTTCTAGTAATGTAGCGCTGTACCAAGTTTTTTATTGATGTCTAGGAAAATCAGATCAAGTGTATTTTCCTACTGTAAAAAATCAATTATCCTCCCAAGAATTTGTCAGGTAAATTTGGCATGATCTATCTTTGTTAAATGTATGTTACATTTCATTCAGTCTCATCTAACTAACTTAATTTTTGATCAAGTATATAATTCTGTTTAACTAGGTTGAAATTGATCTCTGTTTGATGCTTTCATGGTTTTATCCATTGGAGTAAAACCATATCTTATGTGAAGTCATATAAAATTAAAATTCAAAGAAAAAAGACCAACTAAACCTGTACTGATAATTAGGTAGCAAAGAAATATTTCATCACAAAGAAAAATTTTTACCATTTGAAAGAAAAGAAAGAAAACAATGTCAGAAGCTATGGGGGAAAAGGTGAGAATGCATCATGAAACTTGTCTACTATTTCATTTTATCAGGAGCCTTTTCATTCTTGTAGGACAAGGATTTGACATAAATCATTAGATTAGCCTGCTTTCCAGATACCAGAATTACAGTCTGAACTGAGGCAACAAGGAAGAATGGTGTAAATTGAATGATGACATATGCACTTAGAGAAAAAGGAAAGGTGGCCGTTCTACCCATCCTTTGGAAGTTTCATTTTTTCTAAAAGAAGTCACATCTTTCACTTACTTTCAATTCACATTTGAGAATCCAAAAGTATATTCTGAGTACAGTATTTTTATATAATTTTCATTTTCTTTATTCTGTACATGATTGCTGTAAATTAGAATGAGAATGGGTTGCAGTTACATTGCTTTCAATTAACTACTACTCTTGAGGTCAGAGGGAGATTTAGTTGGGGATGGTAAGTCAAGTTTGTTTTGCTGTAAAGATTAGTGTCCTAGATTAAGTCTGAGCTGTGAAACAGAGTGAAATTCTGCTAACCAACTGGGGCAGTTCTCTAATTGGTTCAATGCACTGTAGGTACTTTTCACATATTTCAAAACAGTATCCAGAGTAAAATGATATCGAGGGTAAAAATAAGATAGACGTTAATCCTATACAACAAAATTAAAATATACTGGTTAAGCCAAAGTGTTATATGTATAAGAATACATTAATTTATTCCAGGAAGTAAATAAATTTTTTTTGTAAGCAATTTTTTCAAGCTTGTGTTTGCTTATTCCAGCAGTCCTTCTTTGTTTCTCTTTTAATCTTGATTTAACCAATCAATTGCAGAACTCGGTATTTCCTGTTCCTTCTAGGTGACTTGCTGTCACCCAAAAGTTTACCAGAAGTTGAATTATTATCATGATTACATTTCAGGACAATTCTACAAGTGAAACATAATAAAAGAATAAGCAATACCAGAAAGCACATTTAATTTGTTACTACATGCAACATCATTTCTTCACCAACAAAGCAATTAGCCTAGTTTCTAAGGAAGGAAGTTTCCTGATTTGTTAGTCTTATTCTGGATGCTGATAGTAATATGTCACTCCTATATACACCAAATTATGCATATTTTAATTTATCAATAGCGTTTATTTTGTTTTTCAAATATGACAAAAATCATTAGTAACATCTTTGAAATAAGGAAATTGAGGTTTAGAAAAATGAAATTACTTCTTTAGGATCTTCAGCAGTCAGGTGTCTGATCCAGGTTTACTGCACTTCATTACTAACCTAATCAACTTGACGTGGATTATTTTGAAGGAATTGTTACCCATGTCACTATATGGCTTTTATTAAGTAGGTTAAGTATTATTAAAAATCTATGCTACTGAAAAGTAAGTAAAGGATTCTTCCAGAAGTTAAATAAAAAAATTACCTTTAGGACTATTAGGTGTAAAGGATTTTTAAACCTTTGTGTTGCTAGAAAATACTTGATTAATAGCATTTTCTAGGTATTTATTACAGTAAATTAATTTTTCATTATCTTATTACTTGATCAGGATAGATACCTTTCTCTGTGACCTTTTCTGGAAAGTTGGTTAGTACTTGTAGAAATAAATTACAACTGTACTTAGTTGATGATTACTGTTAATGGTGACATTATAATTGTAATAGACATTCTTAACTGTTTTCTCCATTAAGAAGATTTCAGCTCAATAACTGAGGAAACAGTCTTTTCTTTTTCTCAGTGATTGAAAATAATAAATTTTCTAGTTTAAAGGAAAGAAACTTTTGAATATTTCTGTAAGTATAGCATATATATATTTATATTGCTTAATATAATATAACCAATATTAATTAAATATTTATTATTGAGGTATATTTATAGTAGTTATCTGAGAGTTCATCAAATCCAATCATATTCAGAGGATGGTTTTGTTATGTATTTATAATTTTGTTTTGTTTCCACCTTGTTCCTGTTCTTTTAATTCTGGTATTGATTTTGTTGGTTTATTTCCCATTCCTGTTTCTACCCTGGTATATATTAACCGGTATATATTAGCAGTTTATGTTAACCAATAAATACCGTAACACCTGGCATGTGAGAAGGTGAATAAACTTTCAGCAGTAGGAATGTGCTAGCTTGAAGAATGCCATTTTCACCATGATTTTTAAAAGTGTTGTAGTTCAGTTAATACTAAGCAGATAATAACTCTCACAGCTGTAGTGAAAGTGTAGCATAATGAAAAAGGCTTTCTTCCCCTCCCATTTGTCTGAAAAGCTGCAGTCAGCCAGAGGTGGTACGG